>NC_060121.1:269710779-270310779 GCF_021461395.2 Schistocerca americana | reverse complement strand
ATTCCACACTCTTTTGGCTACAAAACCCTATTTTTCAACATAATCTCCGTTCATTGCGACGGCCTTATCTTACCTTACTGGGTGGGCCTGTATGGCAGCATGGTACCACTCTACTTACCGACGTCGGAACGAAAGTCTTGCTGCATCAATAAGCTCCCCATAATCTACGTACTGCTTCCCGCGGAGTGCATCCTTCAGCGGGCCAACCATACGGAAATCGGAAGATGCGAGATCCGGGCTATGGGGTGGATGAGGAAGAACAGTTCAGTGAAGTTCTGTGAACTCCTCTCGGGTGCACGGAGTTGAGTGTAACGCCTTGAGTCTTCATCAGGAAGGAGAACTTCCTTTCGCATTTTTGTGGCGACGAACAGGTTGCAGTCGATTCTTCAATCTCCTGAGGATAGCAGAATACCCTTAGAGCCGGACGTTGCACGATGACGGAGGACATCAAACAGAATAACCGTTTCAGACACCTAGAAGACCGTCGCTACGACGTCACTGAGGGTCCGGCAATGATCTTTTTCTTCAGTGGAGAGGTGTTGTGGCGCCTCTCCATGGATTGCATTTTGTTTCCCGTTCGAAGTGATGAGCTCACGTTTATCGCCTGTGACGATGTTCGACAGAAAATTGTCACCATCAGCCTCATAACGCGCTAGCAATTCCCCACAGATGTTCCTTAGTTGCTCCTTATGGTCCTCTGTGAGGCGGCGAGGAAACCAGTTGGCACACATCTCTGAGTTATGCAACTGGTGGACGACTGTGTCAGCACTACTAACAGTGGTGTCCAGTTAAGCAGCGACGTGTTTCTTTGTGATCCCACGATCACCTCAAATGAGTTTGTCCGCACGTTCCAACATTGCAGGAGTGACAGGCGCGTGTGTGGGCAGGTCGGAAGGTTTGCCCGACCTTGTCGCCTCGATCAACGACTCACCGTGCTTTTGTTCGCTGCGAAGTATCCGCAGACAGTCTGCAACCGGCCATGTATATCTGCGTTCCTCTGCTTTTCCGCGACAAGAAACTCAGTGGCAGCTCACTGCTTGGAACGCACCTCCGTTTCAGTCGCCATTTTGAAGGCTACGTAAAGTGCTGCCACCTATCGGAACTTCATGAACCTTATAGGGGGTGAAGCGGGAATAATCCACGATGTCTCACAACAAATTCCGCATGTTTTTAAACCGAAATTGGCCGAGGAAAAAAGTGTTGCGTTACTTATTGAACTCCCCTCGGGGATGAAATTTGGCTTTCCAGCCAGAGACGTAGCCGCGGTAACTTTCTGCGTCCTCTCAGCTGCGCCGCATTTTTTCGGGCCCGAACCTAATCGTCACTCGGGTTTCCGTCACGGCGACGGGAGCTGCGCCGGTGAATGAGCAGCGAGACCGCGGGGCGGCTGCAAAACAAGGCGCCCGCCGCTTTCGCTGCGACTGCGTCAGCTGTGCCTCCGCCTGGCTTCCCTTCCTAGGCGCTACCCTTCCCTACCCTGCTTTCCCGGGCAGCCCCTCGACATATCGACGTTGCTATTAGCCGCTCCCGACTCCCCGCTTCCTCTCGCAACAAAGACACGCCTGCCACCTGCGCGCACTCACAGTGCGATCTTCCTGGCGCGTGGCCGACACAGACGCATTCTCTTTCGCGTCTTGGGCGCTACAGGGTGGTCCAAAAGTGACACAAAATACTGCATATCGCATATTGCTGTCTCTTCTAAAGCGGTCCGAGATAAAAATAAAACTGATTAAAAATGGCTCTGAACACTATGGGACTTAACATCTGAGGTCATCAGTCCCCTAGAACTTAGAACTACTTAAACCTAACCAACTTAAGGACGTCACACACATCCATGCCCGAGGCAGGATTCGAACCTGCGACCGTAGCGGTCGCGCGGTTTCAGACTGAAGCGCCTAGAACCGCTCGGCCACACCGGCCGGCATAACTGATTAATTTTGGGTAATATGTTGGGTGCTATTTTAAAGTAGTCTATGAAATTCCACGTTTGTCGAAAAGTAGCAGAAAAGTTGTAATTTGTGTACTGAGCTTTTTTTTTGAAAGAAGTGTGAAAACTACTGACTAGTCCAAGATGAAAGTGAATAATATTTGAGTCATAAATCTGACGTTGTTTTAAAGTGGACTACATAACTACTGGTTGACCCAAAAGTGAACAGACTTTTAAAGCGACTGTCTAAATTACTGAATAATTTTTAAATAATATATGGGTGCTGTATTAAAGAGGCCTTCAGAACTACAAGATGATCCAAAAGTAACCACAAAGTTTCGTATGCTGAATTCTGTTTTAAAGGGAGCCCCTTGCAGTTTTCGCAGCTTATATACGAAAGTTTTGCTGCATCAATAACCCCCCCCCGCAATCATCAACGCACTGCTTCCTGCGGGGTTTATCATTTACTGGGCCAACCATATGGAAATCGGAAGTTGCGAGATCCAGGCTATAGGGTGGACGAGGAAAAACAGTTCAGTGAACTTCTGTGAACTACTCTCGGGTGCGCGGAGATGAAATGAAAACTTTGAGGTTCGCCGATGACATTGTAATTCTGTCAGAGACAGCAAATATTTGGAAGAGCAGTTGAACGGAATGGACAGTGTCTTGAAAGGAGAATATAGGACGAATATCAGCAAAAGCAAAACGAGGATAATGGAATGTAGTCGAATTAAGTCGGGTGATGCTGAGGGAATTAGATTAGGAAATGAGACACTTAAAGTAGTAAAGGAGTTTTGCTATTTGGGGAGCAAAATAACTGATGACGGTCTCGAAGTAGAGAGGATATAAAATGCAGACTGGCAATGGCAAGGAAAGCGTTTCGGAAGAAGAGAAATTTGTTAACATCGAGTATTGATTTAAGTGCCAGGAAGTCGTTTCTCAAAGTATTTGTATGGAGTGTAGCCATGTGTGGAAGTGAAACATGGACGATAAATAGTTTGGACAATAAGAGAATAGAAGCTTTCGAAATGTGGTGGTACAGAAGAATGCTGAAGATTAGATGGGTAGATCACATAACTAATGAAGTATTGAATAGAATTGGGGAGGAGTTTATGGCACAACTTGACTAGAAGAAGGGATCGGTTGGTAGGACATGTTCTAAGGCATCAAGGGATCACCAATTTAGTATTGGAGGGCAGCGAGAAGGGTAAAAATCGTAGAGGGAGACAAAGAGATGAACACACTAAGCAGATTCAGAAGGATGTAGGTTGCAGTACGTACTGGGAGATGAAGAAGCTTGCACAGGATAGAGTACAAGGGAGACCTGTGTCAAACCAGTTTCACGACTGAAGACCACAACAACAATACGATATATGTACGTGATATGCATTACAATACTTATAGGAGACTTATCCATGATCTGATATGCGTTTCCTGAACTTATCCTGCAGTTTTAGTTTTATATAATTAAAAAGTGCGAGGAGAGAGGGCTGTGAGAAGAGGTCGGCCAACCGCACACAGACCGGACCTCCTTCCAGGACGACAACGTGACAGCAGCGGCCCCTATGTGAAGAGGACGTAAGCGCCGCGACAGACTGGTGACGACCCAGTTCAATAGCAGCTTTAAGATTATCCAGTTCAATAGCAGCTTCAAGTCTAGTGACTTGGATAGCAGCGTCAACGCTAGATCACTTCGCTTGTACTCTCTATGTAGCAGAGACTTCGGATTGTCTGTACTGAAGAAACTTGATTATTTTGTATGTCGTCCTTTGCTTGAAACACATCAGTGTGATTGCAAAAGTTAAGGATTATAATTTTCTTTTTATAATAAAACTCATTCATACGATCGTTTGATTGACTGTCTAGCGATCCGAGTATGCTGGCTTCCTAGACACGACATCTACAGGTCAGTTTGTTCCCACAACCTGTATTTGGCATTCACATTTTTTACCTACTCAATCATGTTGTCACATTTCAGCCCAACCTAGACCTCGGGCGATGTTGCAGGTCTCTGTCACCACAGCCAAGATTTCAGGGAGATCCAGTCAAACATTCTGTCCTTTAAAGTGGGTGTCCCTCTTAGTAGGTAATCCAACGTACTCTGGTGCTCTTAATAGAGTTTCTGATCTTACGCTCACCCAGAATCGTTAGTAAAAATTGAAGATCTGTAATTTTTAATAATAAAAATGTGTTGCTGTAACAGACATTATTTACCGATTAACATTTTCGCCTTGTCTACTAAGCATGTTTGCCTTCAGAGAACAGGATATCTATGTATTAAACAACCGAATTTAGATATTTAAACGTCTACCTGGATCCTGTCTTTAGCTGTATGCTTTTATCATCCACTCATAAGTGCATTATTTATTGGCATCGAGTACTTTGTTAAAGAAAGACGTCGAGGTAATTAGATACAAGTTCAGAATTGGGAACCATGGGGAAGGAAACCAGAGGAACCCTGCCTTAATTGATTTAAGGAAACACAAAACTGGATGGACGGCGGGTATTTGATGCGCCATTTTCCAGAATGCTACTCCAGTGTGACAACCACGGCGTGATCTGATTCCCCGAGCCGTATTCAGTTACCAGTACCAACCTCGTACAGTAACTTGTCAGTCTGCAGCAAGATGTGCACTTGGCTGCTACGCGAGGAGAAAACTAATGTATGCTGATAACTACTTCATTTTCCTCTACCACTCACCCACCAAGTGGATGCTTCGCCCATGGTGGACAGACGAGCGCAACAAATTACGTTTCGCTTTCTCAAAGTTCAGCAAGCACCGTAGACAAAGACAAATTGTCTGCAAATTATTCGGGCCTAACAGCACTGATTGAATAGACACAGACAGGAACGGCTGACAGAGCATCGTTCGTAAAGAGTGCTAACTTCGGATCTGCTGCACCACAGAAAGCATTAACAGTGGTCCCAAGCCCACAGCCCTGTTGAGTAACTGTTCCGTCACACGACCCAGATCGAATTCCACCACTTAAGCGTGCCTGCACAGGAAACAGGGCGGCATCCGGTTCAGAGAAAGGACCACCCAGTGTCGGGTCTAATAGTGGCCGTACGCACTGAATGGTGACCCCCTATCCTTACCTACTTCGTTAATGTTTTATATATTAATATATTATTTCTGTAATGTATCTGCCATGCGGCCGAGGGCGCGTCTTGTCACGGTCCGCGCGGCTCTCCCCGTCGGAGTTTCGAGTCCTCCCTCGGGCATATTTTGTGTGTGTGTGTGTGTGTGTGTGTGTGTGCGTGCGTGTGCGTGTGTCGTCCTTAGTGTAAGTTAGATTAAATAGTGTGTAATCTTAGGGACCGATGACCTCAACAGTTTGGTCCCATAAGACCTTACGACAAACTTCCAAATGTCCGCCGGCCGCAGTAGCCGAGCGGTTCTAGGCGCTACAGTCTGGAACCGCGCGACCACTACGGTCGCAGGTTCGAATCCTGCCTCGGACATGGATGTATGTGACGTCCTTAGGTTAATTAGGTTTAAGTAGTTCTAAGTCTAGGGGACTGATGACCTCAGAAGTTAAATCCCATAGTGCTAAGAGCCATTTGAACCAAATGTCCGATACTGTTGTACTTAATTGTCTATGGAGGAGTAAACAAATAAATAATAAATTTTCAAACCACGTCGTAATGGAGCTGAGCGTACGACGACTTAGGGACTTTCGACACAGTGGCGATTCTTCTTTGAAAAACACCCTACGTTTACATGTGGCTCCAAAGACATGACTTCGTAAACAGACTTCGCAATACCATTTCTGATTGGTAATGCGATTCTAACTCCCCTATTTTCTTCTCCACAATCGATTCTGAACGGTGCTAGGGTTGTCAGTTGTTTTTAACAACTTTCGGCTGATCTGGACGGAGTGACTCTTTGTGCAGTGACGAAGCTGAAATGTCAGACTGAGTATGAATCGTTGTCTACCTCCGATATTTAACAGAAGAGAAACAGCCATTGTGCTGACTAGGTCAGAAACCGTGACAGCTCATATCTAGAGGCAATTTGTGTTAGACCTAACCAACCGACGATCGGAAAACCGATATTTGACCGATCTAGCAAAACCGTTTCAAGCCTTAACATGTAAACACTGGAGAGAAAAACTGTTCCCGAAATTCAGTTTTCGTCTTCCGGAAGTTTCATGTAAACGTAGCTACTGTATAAAACTGTTCTGTCGCTACCGAGAGTCTAACCTGAAACCCTTGAAGTCTTGCACTAGGTTCAACCTTAGTACCAATTAGGGTGGTATATTTTATAAGCACGCACATACTATGCAAACGACTGTGCAGAGCAGGGTGGAGTGTACCTTGTACCACAAGTGTCTCTTCAAATGGTTTATCATTGGCGTATGCAACAAGCAAAAACTGAACATCTGGGCCCCAGTACGCGTCCTAAACCTTCTTATCTTATTTTCCTTATCCTAATCCTTACGCGTGATACACGGAGGTGGCAGCAAACTTTTAGTCTTACTCGGATAACGGTTAACTAAATTTTCCTAAAAGTGTTTTGTGAACACAATGTCTTTATTCCTGTTCCCTACTTAATTTCTCTGAGCATTGCTGTAAAACACTTATGGGTTATACGGGCCTGTGTCTGTGTTTTTGTTTGTTGTCTGTCGTCACGTTTAGTTGATAAGGAGTCTAAACGCTGGAGCAGTACTCTACAATTTTTCGCACTAGCGCCTTGTATGCTGTGTGTCATACACATCCCAGTTTCCCAGAACCCTTCTACCAAATGTAAATCTTCCATCCGTCTTCTCATTACTGACTTCACGGATTCATCTCAAGTCATATTGCTTCTTAGTGTTGCATTTAGATAGTTAAACCATGTACAACATCCAGACGCTTACCACTGATTTTATTAACGTGATACCAACGGGTGGCCTTTTCTTTTTGTCGGCATTACCTCGGACATGTCTCCATCTAAAGAGCTGCCATTCATCACAAACGGAAACGCTTCCCAATTAATTCCATATTTCCTTTTGGTCTTTTCTCAGAAAACTCCTGTAGGCATCAGCATAGTCGGCGAACAGTCTGCTAATATTGTTAGACCTACCTGATTTACTACTTATTTGTACCGAACGATTTGGAATTTACGTTTTCTTAGGGAGCACTAGCTACTGCTTTCGCTTCTGTTCTGTCCAGTATAAATTACTAGGTTCTATGAATAAAAAATTATTCGAACCCGTCGCATGTATATGAAGATGCTGCTTATATCTGTAGACTGGTTATCCATCAACAAAGTGCTACAGTGTCAAACACGTTTCAGAAGTCCAGAAAGACGGAATATACCAGTCGCCGGAGTCTACTACTTCTAAGATATTGTGGGTGAAACTTTATTTTAACCTGCGACGAATTTTTTAGGGAACTTTTTCCTCGACAGAATTCATTACGTTCGATATTAGTGTATGCTCTACGATCAAGCAGCAAACGGATGGTAGAAATATTGGTATTTATTTGTACGAATCCCTTCTCTTACCTGTTTTATAAATAGGAGACATCCGCGAACTTTTCCAATCACGCAGTAAGGAACTTTGAATTTTATCTTTCTGCTGCCGTGCTTTAACACTCATTACTTATACATATAAACCTGAGAACTGCAAAGATTTGTTGTATTCGGCGAATTTTGGTTTGTTTACATCTTGCCAGACAACAGTTCTGCTTGCTGTGGCACATGTAGAGTTCTCCTAGTATTCTATTCGGTGTACATTCGTGCTGGTGAAAGCAGCGAAATATTTACAATGTCATTTTAAAATTTTTAAACCATCTTAATATTCAGAGTACTTCAGATGTGGTGGCCCTTCTTCCTGTTTACCACCATGAATCCCGGGTAGGCAATTCGTCCAACACGGACCCACTTCTGGTGAGAGATAAAACGGCGATTGTAACAACTAAATTTGATTACTTCTCGAAGAAGCGATTCACTGTCTCTAACACGGGAGAAACACACAGCTGCATCATTTTGCAATGATCGTACTCTTTAACAAAAGCGATTAAGTCTTCTGTGAGAATATGAAGAAAGTTAACAATGAAGAAGGAAGGTAACAATGAAGTAGAACAGTAGCATATTTCTCGCAGATGGTTTCTCGTTCTGTGTGCATTTGCGACGAAGTCTGGGTCCAGATCGCCGCCGATAACAGTAATAATTTCCGTGGTTGACGGTTCTAAATTTCGGTCACTGGTCGTATGGAAATGGTAATCTGCATTCCATTTGATTCAGGGTATTAATATAAGTGGAGATGAGTAAAACTTGCGGTATTCATAACGAGAAGTCAAGCACGTAAAAGGCTCTTCTTTACGTAAGTTAATTGCCTACTTTCACTGTAGCTGCGTTTTCCTATTAAAATCTGCGTTCTTCAGCAGTCAGTTATCGAACGAATCTGAGAAACTGCATGTGATACAAACTGTCAGAACAGAAAATGCAAGGTCCTTTACGTAATGGAAATCTGACCTCGTAGTTTCTAAAAGTGAATAAAAGTAAAAAACAACCTACTACAGTCAAGTGACCTGTTGCACCAACTCCTTCAGTTCAGCAATGTCTTAAGACAAATCGTAACAGGTGCTGGAAATAACCTCCAAGAAGGGCGCCGGTGCAGCGCGGAACAAAAAATACAGCCTCAGGGGGCTAAATTTTCCGGACCGGTTTTGAAGGCAAACTACAAAAATGAAAACATTTGCTGATTACTCACGAGACATGCGTTTTCGACTTGGCCATCGTTGACGTCCGTGCAGTGGTGTAGCGCTGAAGGCGTGGTTGTGTGACGCCGGTGTCTTGTCGGAGCACGAGGGCTACGGACCCAACACACCACAACAAACAAGTGACACAGACTGACCGACGCGCCTACAAGCCGCGCGCTTCCCAACAACGCCGCCAACCGCGCGCGCCGCTGCTGCCACCTAACGTTGGCGTCGCCAACTTGCAGGAACACGCGGCGAGGTAACGCCGATTCGTTAGAGCTGTCCGACAGATGGCACGGCGGGACACCGCTCCGCTGTGTGGGCGGGAAAGTGTAGGAAAGTGTACGACTCGTGAAAGAAATGCTTCGTAGTCTGAAGCAAAGTCTGCTTAGCTTCGGTTGGAGCAATCTACGGAGATTTCACAGGTTGGTTCTGCAGTGATATTTTCCTTTCACTTCCACAAGGATAAGAAACAAAAGACATGTCAGACCGTTGTTTCCTGTTCTTAACATCCCGCGTGAAGGCTGGCTTCCCACTAGACATCAATGGAGCCGAAGGTGACGTCACTGTCAAATGATGCCGTGTGTTCACACTATACGGGACATCAACACGTCACTTCGTTTAACACAATAGCGAAAGGCGAAAGTCTGGTTATGAGTTATCATCCGTGATACAAAAAGTACGGAAGATAGTATCGGAACTGACAAATTAATAATGATAAAGACTGGCAAAATTAAAATTCATAACATGTATTCTTGATTAAGTATCGACGATAAACTGTTTAAAAGTAAAATAATAGTAAATGTGTTGACAACATGCACTAGTGTGCAAAATTTATGGAAGAAAATAACTTTCGCGTGTCAAGTAACATACCTCGACGGTCCGCAGCTCGTGGTCGTGCGGTAGCGTTTTCGCTTCCCGCGCCCGGGTTCCCGCGTTCGATTCCCGGCGGGGTCATGGATTTTCTCTGCCTCGTGATGACTGGGTGTTGTGTGATGTTCTTAGGTTAGTTAGGTTTAGTTAGTTCTAAGTTCTAGGGGACTGATGACCATAGCTGTTAAGTCTCATAGTGCTCAGAGCCGAGCCACAGCTCGACGAAGCTTGAACCATACATATAGTACCGGCCATTAAAATTGCTACACCAAGAAGAAATGAAGATGATAAACGGGTATTCATTGGACAAATATATTATACTAGAACTGACACGTGATTACATTTTCACGCAATTTGGATGCATCGATCCTGAGAAATCAGTACCCAGAACCTCTGGCTGTAATAACGGCCTTGATACGCCTGGGCATTGGGTCAAACAGAGCTTGGATGGCGTGTACAGGTACAGCTGCCTATGCAGCTTCAACTCGATACCACAGTTCATAAAGAGTAGTGACTGCCGTATTGTGACGAGCCAGTTGCTCGGCCACCATTGACCAGACGTTTTCAATTGGTGAGAGATCTGGAGAATGCACTGGCCAGGGCAGCAGTCGAACGTTTTCTGTATCCAGAAAGCCCGGACAGGACCTGCAACATGCGGTCGTGCATTATCCTGCTGAAACGTAGGGTTTCGCAGGGATCGAATGAAAGGTAGAGCCACGGGTCGTAACACATCTGAAATGTAACGTCCACTGTTCAAAGTGCCGTCAATGCGAACAAGAGGTGACCGAGACGTGTAACCAGCGGCACCCCATACCATCACGTCGGGTGGACGAATACACGCTTCCAATGTGCGTTCACCACGATGTCGCCAAACACGGATGCGACCATCATGATGCTGTAAACAGAACTTGGATTCATCCGAAAAAATGACGATTTGAGATTCGTGCACCCAGGTTCGTCGTTGAGTACACCATCGCAGGCGCTCCTGTCTGATGCAGCGTCAAGGGTAACCGCAAGCACGGTCTCCAAGCTGATAGTCCATGCTGCTGCGAACATTGTCGAACTGTTCGTGCAGATGGTTGTTGTCTTGCAAACGTCCCCATCCGTTGACTCAGGGATCGAGACGGAGCTGCACAATCCGTTACAGCCATGCGCATAAGATGCCTGTCACCTCGACTGCTAGTGATACGATGCCGTTGGGATCCAGCACGGCGTTCCGTATTAGTCTCCTGAACCTACCGATTCCATACTCTGCTAACAGTCATTGGATCTCGACCAACACGAGCAGCAATGTCGCGATACCATAAACCGCAATCGCGAAAGGCTACAATCCGACATTTATCAAAGTCGGAAACGTGATGGTACTTTCCTCATGACAGCACGTTGTAGGTGTCGCCACCGGCGCCAACCTTGTGTGGATGCTCTGAAAAGCTAATCATTTGCATATCACAGCATCTTCTTTCTGTCGGTTAAATTTCGCGTCTGTAGCTTGTCATCTTCGTGGTGTAGCAATTTTAATGTCCAGTAGTGTAGATACAACTGCTACAGGATAGTACAGGAGGTAACCGAAAGAAATATCCATGCCCGAGGCAGGATTCGAACCCGCGACCGTAGCAGTCGCGCGGTTCCGGACTGAAGCGCGTAGGACCGCTCGCCCACCGCGGTCGGCCCGGCGGAACAGCCGGGAGTACATTGTTAATAAAATAAACGAAATTATTTTTGAGTTACAATGTAATCATGACGATCACGTTGGAGAACACCGCATCTTCTACAAATGTACTTCACTTTAACAGAGCCAGCTTTTAAATTCAAAGAAAATAAAACATAACTGTCGTGTTAATAATTAGATAGCGCTGCTCTACTTCTTCAACGACACACTCATACGTTTCATTCATTTGCACCGCATTTGCGAATCGCAGGATAAAAATATTCAAAGCGAAGCGATGTCTGGCGCAAGTTACAGGTCACAAACTGCACACTTCTTCACGATGAACGAGACATATTAGCACTGTAAAAACAGTATTTCACAAACCTCTTACTTCCTGCACTGCAGAGTAACACCGCGCTCCTGCATTAAGACCACGGTTTTCATTTGTCTGGGGTCCAACCGGTATGGTCACGAACCCAGGAGGGACGCTGAAGGCGATGCCATGCTGTTAGCAACGCACTCACGTCGATCGTCTGCTGCCATAGCCCATTAACTCCAAATTTCCCCGCATTGTCCTAACGAAAACGTTCGTTGTACGTCCCACATTGATTTCTGCGGTTACTTCACGCGGTGTTGCTGCTCTGTTAGCACTGACAACTCTACGCAAACGCCGCTGCTCTCGGTCGTTACGTGAAGACCGTCGGCCACTGCGTTGTCCGTGGTGAGAGGTAACGTCTGAAATCCGGTATTCTCGTCACTCTCTTGACGCTTTGGCTCTCGAAATATTGAATTCCCTAACATGCGTCTAGCACCATCTATATCATTCCGAGTTCAAAGTCTTGTAATTCCTGTCGTGCGGCAATAATCACTTCGGACACCTTTTCATATGAATCACCCGAGTACAGACGACAGCTCCGTCGACGCATAATCATTTTGTACCTTGTGTATGCAATACTACAGCCATCTGTATGTATGCGTATCACTACCCCATGACTTCCGCTATCTCAGAGTATGTGCGTGGTATTGACATGACGTGCTCACATTACACTACTGTCCATTGAAATTGCCACACCAAGAAGAAATGCAGATGATAAACGGGTATTCATTGGACAAATATATTATACTAGAACTGGCACGTGATTACATTTTCACGTAGTTTGGGTGCATAGATCCTGAGAAATCAGTACACAGAACAACCACCTCTGGCCGTAGTAACGGCCTTGATACGCCTGGGCATTGAGTCAAACAGAGCTTGGATGGTGTGTACAGGTACAGCTGCCCATGCAGCTTCAACACGATACCACAGTTCATCAAGAGTAGTGACTGCCGTATTGTGACGAGCCAGTTGCTCGGCCATCATTGACCAGACGTTTTCAATTGGTAAGAGATCTGGAGAATGTTCTGTCCAGGGCAGCAGTCGAACATTTTCTGTACCCAGAAAGGTCCGTACAGGACCTGCAACATGCGGTCGTGCATTATCCTGCTGAAATGTAAGGTTTTGCAGGGATCGAATGAAAGGTAGAGCCACGGGTCGTAACACATCTGAAATGTAACGTCCAGCGTTCAAAGTGCCGTCAGTGCG
Organism: Schistocerca americana; assembly: GCF_021461395.2. Classification (NCBI taxonomy): domain Eukaryota; kingdom Metazoa; phylum Arthropoda; class Insecta; order Orthoptera; family Acrididae; genus Schistocerca; species Schistocerca americana. The sequence goes on along the minus strand of NC_060121.1, from coordinate 270,298,061 downwards.
AACAAGAGCTGACCGAGACGTGTAACCAATGGCATCCCATACCATCACGCCGCGTGATACGCCAGTATGGTGATGAGGAATACACCCTTCCAATGTGCGTTCGGTCTACCCGACGGGAGGCCCTAGCCACACGACATTTCCATTTACCGCGATGTCGCCAAACACGGACGCGACCATCACGATGCTCTAAACAGAACCTGGATTCGTCCGAAAAAATGACGTTTTGCCGTTCGTGCACCCAGGTTCGTCGTTGAGTACACCGTCGCAGGCGCTCCTGTCTGTGATCCAGCGTCAAGGTTAACCGCAGCCATGGTCTCCGAGCTGATAGTGCACGCTGCTGCAAAAGTCATCGAACTGTTCGTGCAGATGGTTGTCGTGTTGCAAACGTCCCAATCTGTTGACTCAGGGATCGAGACGTGGCCGTTGGAATCCAGCACGGCGTTGCGTATTACCCTCCTGAATCCACCGATTCCATATTCTGCTAACACTCATTGGATCTCGACCAAGGCGAGCAGCAGTGTCGCGATACGATACACCGCAATCGCGATAGGCTACAATCCGACCTTTATCAAAGTCGGAAACGTGATGGTAGGCATTTCTCCTCCTTACACGAGGATCACAACCAAGTTTCACCAGGCAACGCCGGTCAACTGCTGTTTGTGTATGAGAAATCGGTCAGAAACTTTCCTCATGTGAGCACGTTGTAGGTGTCGCCACCGGCGCCAACTTTGTGTGAATGCTCTGAAAAGCTAATCATTTGCATATCACAGCATCTTCTTCCTGTCGGTTAATTTCGCGTCTGTAGCACGTCATCTTCGTGGTGTAGGAATTTTAATGGCCAGTAGTGTAGTTATTTATTTTCCGAGTAGAATAACATTTGCTCTGCAGCAAGATATATACACCTACGCCTGTACTCCGCAAGCCGCCTGATGGTGTGTGACCGAGGGTACTTCGTGTACCAATGTCACTTTCCCCTCTTCTTGCTCTACTCGCATATGTGTCGCGGGAAGAACGATTGGCAGTAAGCCTCCATGTGGGCTCGAATCTCTCTGCTCGTATCTTCTTGGTCTTTCTGCGAGATGTACTGTGGAGGAACCAAAATATTGGTTGACTCTTCAAGGAAAGATGGTTCTCGGAAGTTTAACAGTAAACCACAACGGCCGGCCGCTGTGGAAGAGTGGTTCTAGGCGCTTCAGTCCGGAACCGCGCTGCTGATACAGTCACAGGTTCGAATCCTGCCTCGGGCATGGATGTGTGTGATGTCCTTAGGCTAGTTTGGTTTTAGTAGTTCTAAGTTCTAGGGGACTGATGACCTCAGATGTTCCATAGTGCTCAGAGCCATTTGATTTGAAACCTCAACGTGATGAAGAACGCCTCTCTTGGAGCGTCTGCCACTGGAGTTGTCTGAGAACTTCCTTGACGCTTTCGTGCTTACCAAATGAACCAGTAATGAAATGTGCTGCTCTTATTTGGATTTTCCCTATTTACTCTCTCAGTCTTATTCGGTGCAGATCTCATGCTGACGAGAAATACACAAGTATTGGTCGAACAAGTCTTTTGTAAGCTACTACCTTTGTTGATGGAATACATTTTCTGTGCATTCTTCCAAGCAATGTCGGTCTGGCATGTGCCTTCCTCGCGAATAATTTTATGCTGTCATTCCACCTCAGATAGCTCCGTATGCATGCTCCTGCATATTTTACGGTTGTGACTGCTTCTAGTGATAGTTGTGCAGTTTTGTAATTGTATGGTATATTTCAGTGCATGTATTCGCAATACCTTACGCTAATAGGACGTCTCTGGTTGCCACTCCGCTGTACAGCGCCCGGGCTAGAGCTGCGCTGTACCAAAACTGCTGTCTGCTAGTTTTGGTACACTGCATAAATAACATAGTAAATGGTAGAATTACCGGCAGTATAGGTAGCACTGGTGGGGAACGAAACATAAATGAACGTGTAAGAGAGGAACTGGCACCCGGGAGTTGTTTGTTTGTTTGGTTTGTTTTGCACATAACTAGAATGGAACATTATTCAGTGCTAGTCCATTGTTGTATTTTATATCCGTACAGAACGTAAATTACATTTTATAAGTTACAAAAATTAGCTGACCGTGTAACTTCGGTGCTTTTATGTAACTAAAGCAATTACTTTTGGCCCAAGTACAGTTTACATACACTAAGATAAAAAAGTCTATATACAGTGTCTGGCAATCCCCGTTACAACTTGTTGAGGGGAGTGAGTACATAATATTCCTGAAGTGGAATCCGCGTTCGCAAACTTACTGCTTCCGTGCTACAACCATTTGAAAACACGATCGTAACGCGATCATTTTACAAAGAATTCATTGGGCGTGACCCAGTACATCACTTGTTTTACAGTTCCACTCATTAATAGCCAAATAAACTGCTCGCGTACTCGTTGATGGGTATTGTTCAACGTGGTGCGGTACCGCCCCTTCCAATTCGGGTCTCCTTGGTGCACCACAGTCACGACTGCTGACGGTGAAGGTACTGTTTCTCGAAGCCGTTGCATAATTGTGACGAAAAGGGTATGAGATAGAGTAAGATGAATAGAACTTGAATTAAATATTGAGATTTTAATTTTGCTATAAATACTGTTTACGTTTAAGTAACAGGCAAGAGGATAACTATGTAGAACAAAAAGTTCCATAGGTTATCCATCCCTTTATACACACATCAAAGTTTTGCATCACCTCGGTTCCGAGAGTTCCGGAATTTGTTCAGAAAATTGGAATAGAGATCAACATAAACATCATTTCCGCTCTCTTTATTTCTCATGAAAACCGCACATTGCATATTGTACCACCATACAGCGAGACCTTCAGAGGTGGTGGTCCAGATTGCTGTACACACCGGTACCTCTAATACCCAGTAGCACGTCCTCTCGCATTGATGCTTGCCTGTATTCGTCGTGGCATACTATCCACAAGTTCATCAAGGCACTATTGGTCCAGATTATCCCGCTCCTCAACGGCAATTGGGCGTAGATCCCTCAGAAGTGGTTGTTACGTCACGTCGTCCATAAACAGCCCTTTTCAATCCATCCCAGGCATGTTCGATAAGGTTCATGTCTGGAGAATATGCTGGCCACTCTAGTCGAGCGATGTCGTTATACTGGAGGACGTCATTCACAAGATGTGCAAGATGGAGGCGCGAATTGTCGAATGCCTCGCCAATATGCTGCCGATATGGCTTCATTATCGGTCGGAGGATAGCATTCACGTATCGTACAGCCACTACGGCGCCTTCCATGACCACTAGCGGCGTACGTCGGCCCCACATAATGCCACCTGAGAACAGCAGGGAACATCCACCTTGCTGCGCTCACTGGGCAGTGTGTCTAAGGCGTTGAGCCTGACCGGGTTGCCTCCAAACACGTCTCCGACGATTGTCTGGTTGGAGGCATATGCGACACTCATCGGTGAAGAGAACGTGATGCCAATCCTTAGCGGTCCATTCGGCATGTTGTTGGGCCGATCTGCACCGCGCTGCATGGTGTCGTGGTTCCAAAGATGGACCTCGCCACGGACGTCGGAAGTGAATTTGCTCATCATGCAGCCTATTGCGCACAGTTTGAGTCGTAACACGACGTCCTGTGGCTGCACGAAAAGCATTATTCAACATGGTGGCGTTGCTGTCAGGGTTCCTCCGAGCCCTAATCCGTGGGTAGCAGTCATGCACTGCAGTATTAACCCTTGGGCGGCCTGAGCGAGGCATGTCATCGACAGTTCCTGTCTATCTGTACCTCCTACAAGTCCGAACAACATCGCTTTGGCTCAGTCCGAGACGCCTGGACACTTCCCTTGTTGAGAGCCTTTCCTGGCACAAAGTAACAATACGGACGTGATCGAATCGCGGTATTGACCGTCTAGGCATGGATGAACTACAAACAACGCCAGTCGTGTACCTCCTTCCTGGTTGAATGACTGGAACTGATCGGCCGTCGGACCTCTTCCATGTAATAGGCGCTTCTCATGCATGTTTGTTTACATCTTTGGGTGGGTTTAGTGATATCTGTGAACAGTGAAAGGGACTGCGTCTGTGATACAATATCCACAGTCAACGTCTATCTTCAGGAGTTCTGGGAACCGGAGTGATGCAAAACTTTTTTATGTTTGTATATTCTCACTCAGTTTATAACGGTTCGCCACTTTCGGGTTTTAGGAGAAAAAAGTGAAATGATCGTGTGGCATTGTTGACCGGCAGGTCCCATCCGGGGAAGTTCGGTCGCCGAGTGCAAGACTTATTTTAGGCGACGCCACACTGGGCGACTTGCGTGCCGGTGATGAAAATGAAATAATGATGAGGACAACACAACACCCAGTCCACGAGCAGAGAAAATCTCCAAGCCGGTCGCGAATCGAACCCTGACTATCTGCATGTGAGGCGAGCACGTTACCTCTCAACTAAGCAGGCGGGTTTTTAGGGGAACCTAGTAAGACGCTGATCGCATACGCAAGAAAAGCTGAGGTAACGCATGATGGTATGCAAGACACCTAACGTACAGATAATGCGGGTATGGGCTTAATTGACCAAAGCTGCTAGGAAACTATCGTAGTCTATGCTTACTTGCTACCATCTACGGCAGGCCAAGGTAGTTTTACAACCCGGGTATTAGGGGACTATAGTTCGGCCGAGCGAGTGACAAACAACGGTGCGCACGAAAAATTAAAAGCTGTACTTTCACAATGTCAAAACTGTGTACTACTAGAATGATGGCCTAAATTTTCACGCGGGAGGAAAAATGGTTAAAATGGCTCTAGGCACTATCGGACTTAACATCTGAGGTCATCAGTCCCCTAGAACTTAGAACTACTTAAACCTAACTACCCTAACGATATCACACACATCCATGCCCAAGGCAGGGTTCGAACCTGAGACCGTAGCGGTCACGCGGTTCGAGACTGAAGCGCCTAGAAACGCTCGGTCACGCCGGCCGCCCACGCGGGAGGAATTACTGAGGTTGATATCTTACAAATGTACGAGGGTTGGAACTTTAATAGTGGCAACTATTTATTTTCAGCTCGTAGAAAACAGATACGTGTTTCAAAGTTTTACTGACCTTCAAAGTAGTCACCAGCATTGTGTATAACCCGTTGCCAGCAATGTGGAAGTCGTAGAATACTCTTAACAGTGCCCGTTGTGTTGATAGTTCGAGCGGCGCGGTCTATTGCCCGACGAATTTGTAGCAGTTCTGAAGCGAATGCCGAGAAGTGTTTCCTTCAGTTTCGAAATCGAGTTAAACTCACGAGGGCTTAAGTCAGGGTTGTGGGTTTGTGGGATTAAAGGGACCAGACTGCCATGGTCATCGGTTTAAGTCAGGGGAGTACAGTATGTGGTATAGCACTTAGCAGCCCCATTAGTCAAACAAATCAGTAACAGCTTGCACTGAACATGCTTGAGCATTGTCCTGCGAAATGATGGTCAGGTTCTGCAGAAAGTGTCATCACTTCTGTCTCTTAGCTTGTCGTAGGTTATGTTCCAAAAATGAACAGAACAGAGACAGAAGTGATGACACTTTCTGCAGGACCTGACCATCATTTTGCAGGACAATGCTCAAGCACGTACAGTGCAAGCTGTAACTGATTTGTTTCACTGATGGGGCTGCTAAGTGCTATACTACATACTGCTCTCCCGTGACTTAAACCCTCGTGAGTTCAACTCGATTTCTAAACTGAAGGAAACACTTCACGGCATTCGTTTCAGAACTGCTACAAAATTCGTCGGGCAATAGACCGCGCAGCTCGAACTGTCAACGCAACTGGCACTTTTAAGAGTATCCTACGACTTCCACATCGCTGCAAACGGGTTATACACAATGCTGGGGACCACTTTGAAGGTCAGTAAAACTTTGTAACACGTATATATTGTGTAAGATTGGCTCTAAGCACTATCGGACTTAACATCTGAGGTCATCAGTCCCCTAGACTTTGAACTACTTAAACCTAACTAACCTAGGGACATCACACACATCCATGCCCGAGGTAGGATTCGAACCTGCGACCGTAACAGCAGCGGGGTTCCGGACTGAAGCGCCTAGAACCGTTCGGCCACAGTGGCCGGCTATTGTGTAAGAGCTGTAAGTAAATAGTTGCAACTATTAAAGTTCCAACCCTCGTTCTTTTTCTCCATAAGAGATGAGATCAAGTTGGAGGTAACGCTGCTGCCTAGCGGTAGCAGTCAGTGCGGTGCCGTCGCTGTTTGGGTACTGGTTACTCTTCATGCTTTACTGACCCTGTTAACACATACAGACGAAACGAATATCGCACTGGACAAAATCTGGGACCACTCTATCTAAGAGGCACGTGAAATTCCGATTTAAATATCATTTTGCTTGTAACAACAAGCAAACGGACGCTTTCCGAGCAAACAGGATGTTCTCATCAAAGTTGTGACGTGCGAGGCTGGCCTCAGCTACAAATTTGCAAAAGCGAAATTGTAATACCTACAGAAAAACCAGAGAAAATGCACCTTGTAGCTCTGAGGAGGTACGCCTTGTATATGTATCCCTTCTTGCTTCCCTTGAAGCCATATTTCACAAACTCTGAGCAGTTTTATAAGATCAGGCGGACTCATTGGTAAAGTATATAAAGGCGTTCTGAAATAAGGAGCATTCGATGTACAGTAAAAAGTTAGCATACGATACGAATGTGGCTGGCTGAACAAGCAGTGTAGCATGAGCCAACCCTTTTTTGTAGTATTAAAATCTCACCTTCGCCACACTCCCAACTGTTAAGTAGCAGACGCTACCTTACAGTCTGCAAATAAACTACATTCCCATGCGAGAAACTGATACCAAGGGAAAAAGGATGGTGAGAAGAGGGGACGAGAAAGAAAATGTTGCTAGCAGACTTGAATGAAAATTAGTACTCTTCGGTTAACCATTACATATACAGTTGGTAACATTACAACGATTAAGGATCCAGGCGGGTAATGAAATAAAATTTATGGCCTCGGGGTGGAACGTACCGACAGCAGCTGGACAAGAGGCACTAATTGCTTGTGGAGGATAGAGCTGTGGGCGGGTGCCACACAATGCGCAGTTGAGAGGGCATTGTGACACTCAAGTAGGGCCGATGAGAGCTGAATTAACGGACCCACAGAGGCTTCCCATTCAATGTAATCCCACATTTCCCAGTTAACACTTCGCTGGCACCCTGTCACTTTAGTGAAGCACTAGTGTGGCAGTAACCAAGTTTGTTCACGATACTGTGTGGCATTCTGGGACATACCACCAAGCCCTATTCCGAATGTTGTCTGAAAAATTTGTTCTGGAGCTAACTTTTCTCTACATACACTTCGAAGTAACAGCTTCCAGTTTCTTGGCTGCCGTTCCTGTGAAAACTACTGTTTTTCCGCAAATGGCCCAATTTAAAACCTGAGAAACACAGCTGGACCAGTTTTGTGCTGTGAAAAACATGCCACCTCCTACTAACCTAACACATTAACAAGAAATGATAGTTCTAAATTCTTGGGTATGCATGTTGATGAAAAATTAAACCGGAAAAACCATTCAGTAGACCTGCTAAAACGTTTACGTTCGGGTACTTTTGCCATTAGAAAAATAGCCAACTTTTGGGATACAGAAGTCAGTAAGTTAACCTTTTTTTGCATATTTTTATTCAATGACGTCTTACGGGATAATATTTGAGGTAACTCTACACTTAGGCAAAAAGTGTTAATTATAGAAAAGAAAGTAATTTCAATTATGTGTGGTGTTGTCACACATTGCAAGCATTTCCTTAAGCATCTGTAAATATTAACCACGGCTGCATACTACATTTAGCCACTTATGAAATTTGTTATTGACAATCCATCTCAGTTTGAGAATAACAGAGGTACTCATAAGTACACTATTAGAAGGATAAAGAAAGGGATAAAATAAGTAGCTACAAAGGTGACGATGTACTCGTTAAAAAATGTCTGACAGATAGCAGAAGTGGTTTCAAATGTAGTTCAATGATTTTTCTTCTAAACAACTCCTTGTATATAATAGACAAATTCTTGAACAGAAATAATTAGTCATTTATACAGAAGAAACTTGTAAATAGCGAGTATATAGCCACATAAGTTTTTTTCATTTAAATAAAGTATGTGTTTTAAGTTTATTCTGTTGACACATTCCAGATTACAACATTGACTGTGAATATGATCTATGGACCATGTAACTAAATTACAAACTAATTACTTGGTACATTGTTTAAACTTTGCTCTAATATTCCTACCTACATATTAAAAAAAATGGGAATGTTTAACTCAAAGTCTATATTGTAATTATAAAAGCCACATAAAACTCTCCTTCACATTTAACTCGAATACGCACCCCACAATATGCATAATGGATTTCGAGATTAATATTGTCTTGTTACAAAATTAGCATGTTACTTTTTTTTACAGATCTTCCACTGCTGAATATACATACAGTTAAGTAACTTTTCAGAAACAAAGGTCGCTTGTGTTTCTAGTGCTACGTTTGTTAGTCCTATGCTGAGAAGCTAGTTCATATGTTGAACCTTGTTAAATGCACTCTACGAGGCTATTTATGTTATAATGGATTTATATGTTATACAGCTATGTGTATAAAAGAGAATGAATGTATGTACACACATGTGTATGTCCATCATCCCCTTCCAAGTCGCTGGATCGATTTCAACCAAATTTAGCGCACATACTGCTTGCGGTATGAGAATCAGCAGTTTGTGGGTTAGAACTTCCTAGCTCAGACAGCAGCAGAAATATGGACAAAAGTATTTTGTATCTCTGATTTGTAAGTTGCCCAACATGACAGGGGTCTCGTGTGGGTAGTACCCATATGTCTTGCAGGATCTACATTTGTGGATAGGCTGGCTGAGCAGAGAGAGGGGAGGAGAAGATGGACAGTGAGAGGGGGAAGGACGAAGTGGATAGAGAAAGGGAAAGGAGGAAAGGGAAAGAGGGGGAGATGAGGTCATAGACAGGTAAGGGGAGGAGGCGATGGACAAACAGAGAGTGGAGAAGGATGGGATGGGCAGAGAGAGTGGAGGAGATGGACAGAGAGGGAGGAGGAGATACACAGCCAAAGTGTCGAGGAGGAGGAGACAGACATAGAGAGAGGGCAGGAAATGGACAGAGAGAAGGGTGGTGGGGAGGAGATGGTGAGAGAAGGAGGGCCGGAGATGAATGGAGAGTGTGGAGGAGGGGGAGATGTAGGAGGCAGGTGCAAGGTGTAGAAGGGTGATGGACAGCTGGAAAAGGAAGAGTTGTGTAAGTAGGCTGTTTAGGTTTTTATGTTGGTAACGGCACGTAGCGCTCTGTATGAAAATCACTGGCTGTTCTGTATGCAGTCTGTGGTTGGTTGGCATTGTTGGAATATTCGCTATTGTAGTGTTGGGCAGTTGGATGTGAACAGCGCGTAGCGTTGCGCAGTTGGAGGTGAGCCGCTAGCAGTGGTGGATGTGGGTAGAGAGATGGCGGAGTTTTGAGAGAGGATGATCTGGACGTGTGTCCATCAGAGACAGTAAATTTATAAGACTGGATGTCATGAACTGATACATATATTATGACTTTTGAACACTATTAAGGTAAATACATTGTTCTCTATCAAAATCTTTCATTTGCTAAATATGCCTATCAGTAGTTAGTGCCTTCAGTAGATAGAATCTTTTATTTAGCTGGCAGTATTGGCGCTCGCTGTATTGCAGTAGTTCCAGTAACGAAGATTTTTGTGAGGTAAGTAATTCATGAAAGGTATAGGTTATTGTTAGTCAGGGCCATTCTTTTGTAGGGATTATTGAAAGTCAGATTGCGTTGCGCTAAAAATATTGTGTGTCAGTTTAGTGTTGATCAGGATAAGTAAAGAGCGAAATGTCTGAGTACATTCAGTTCTGCTCAGCTGTTTGAAAATCAAATAACGTAAGGGGTATCCAAGCACAGTAATTCATAAATTTTTCTAAGGGGATGTTTCAGTTGCTGTGTACGTTGTCACACGGCACACAGCGAATATCCACAGACGGCGTCATCAAAAAGGCGCTCTTCACGCTAGGCGTCTCAAAATTCCCATCTGTTGCTGCGCTCATAAACTGGAATCAGTTTATGCTTTCCTGTCCCACGAAACAGAATACAGCTGTACATCATTCCGCCGGTCGTGGATAAATGCCTTCGCACCACACACAGTCGGCCTATTGAAGCTGCAGTTCATTTTCCAGCCCCAGTTCATCACCAGCAACAGTTCCAGTCTACAGGTATAGCCGCCACTGACGAGTGATCATCGGACAGTAAACGCCGAATGTTCATGTGTTACTCAAATCCGAGACAGACTTGCAAACTGCTAGATACAACAGTCCAGACTGAACTTCTTTAGATTAGACAGTTCTCTTTCATTGTCCTGGCTTACAATAGCAAAGGACTTAAACAGAGTTACATCACTAAAAGTTGAGTATTCTGTATAAAATCTTTTAATAAATATTTTGAAGAATCAGCCTCAGTTGCACAAATTTTCTGGTCTGTACCAGGTTTCGGCTAAATTAATCTAGCCTTCTTCAGAAGCATAAAGCTCCTCCGCTTTATGCTTCTGAAGAAGGCTAGATTAATTTAGCCGAAACCTGGTACAGACCAGAAAACTTGTGCAACTGAGGCAGATTCTTCAAAATATTAGTCTATCACAGTTGCTGACGGGGCTGCGATATGCTAAAAATTCTTTTAATAAATGTTTATTACTTGTTTAATTTTATGTTGCCCATATTATTTGTTTAATATACAGGGTGTTACAAAAAGGTACGGCCAAACTTACAGGAAACATTCCTCACACACAAAGAAAGAAAATATGTTATGTGCACATGTGTCCGGAAACGCTTACTTTCCATGTTAGAGCTCATTTTATTACTTCTCTTCAAATCACATTAATCATGGAATGGAAACACACAGCAACAGAACGTACCAGCGTGACTTCAAACACTTTGTTACAGGAAATGTTCAAAATGTCCTCCGTTAGCGAGGATACATGCATCCACCCTCCGTCGTATGGAATCCCTGATGCGCTGATGCAGCCCTGGAGAATGGCGTATTGTATCACAGCCGTCCACAATACGAGCACGAAGAGTCTCTACATTTGGTACCGGGGTTACGTAGACAAGAGCTTTCAAATGCCCCCATAAATGAAAGTCAAGAGGGTTGAGGTTAGGAGAGCGTGGAGGCCATGGAATTGGTCCGCCTCTACCAATCCATTGGTCACCGAATCTGTTGTTGAGAAGCGTACGAACACTTCGACTGAAATGTGCAGGAGCTCCATCGTGCATGAACCACATGTTGTGTCTTACTTGTAAAGGCACATGTTCTAGCAGCACAGGTAGAGTATCCCGTATGAAATCATGATAACATGCTCCATTGAGCGTAGGTGGAAGAAACTAAAATGAGCTCTATCATGGAAATTAAACGTTTCCGTACACATGTCCACATAACATCTTTTCTTTATTTGTGTGTGAGGAATGTTTCCTGAAAGTTTGGCCGTACCTTTTTGTAACACCCTGAATAAAGCCCTGTGACCACATATGTTGCTAGCGTTCTAGCCAACTGTAGGGGCCGGACATAACTATGGAAACAATGCAAGAAATGCATGCTTGAACAAGTCTGTAGGATTTGTTTGTGACACTTCATGGCCGCTCCGTCGTAGTTGGTAAGAAGCTGAATAATAGGTAGGAGGCCTTTAGCTGACACGGTCAGACAGCTGCGCTTCGACATGGCGTTGGCTGTGTGAAGAAATAGCTAATTCAGAAAAATAATTGTAAATAAAGTTATACGTTGGCATTATCTTGTTTATTTGTATCTGTTACGTTGATAACAACATGTTGATATCTAACAGTCAGTGCCGAGAGTTACGATTGTAGTGGTGTACATTATTGTGCAACTGTGTGCGTTCTAGCGAGTGCATCTGCGTATTGTTTCGCATCACTGTTATTTCAGTGTAACTTGGGAAACGACACGGGGTGCAATTGGCAAACTCATTTTATTAAGCAACTATCATATCGCGTACGCATAGAGTGCAAAGATTCTGGTGCTGTGGAACTCATTCTGTACTCTATCATCTCAAATCACAGAATCTGTGCAACAGATGATCACTTTAAAAATCATACACCCATGTACAATGATTACTTCTAGATACATCTGACGAAGTTAACTTTACAGAAATATATCTCACAGGCTAATTATTTGTTACTTCATCGGTTATGTTGTGTCTAAGAAACATATGTGAAAAATTAGAGAAATGCTTTTTAGTTTTTTGTTGACTATTATGTTTTCTTAAGTTTACTGACTGAAGGTAACCCTCGAGATTTTCCTAGCATATTACATTCGTTAGCGTTTTTCTGATACTCTGCCAGTGGAATTACGCCCCATGACGACAAATATTTTGTTAGACTTTGTCATACTGTGTAGAAAACTTTTGCTACTTTGCACCAGCAAGCAGTTAGGATCGGTAGCAGTCCCAGTCTCATAAAACGGCACGTGGTCACGGAACGTGAGAACGGTGACGCGGAGGAGGTGAGTCGTGTAGGAGCAGACGGGGAATAAGGTGAATTACGCTGCGAGTGTTCGAGGCAGACATATAACTCTGATCAATAATATTAACTGTTTACATGTTTATATACGACTCCAACCGGACGGTCGACGTTATTCACATTGACAGCTCCCTAAATTTGATTTCAGTAACTCCAAAGTCAAGCTCGTATTTTAACTAGAATTTTGTTTAGTGTTGTCTATCATTGGTCGATTCAACCGGCCAATCACAAACGCGCCCTATGCAAGTAGACGCGAAAGACTGAAGACAGCACACTACACAGTCACGAACTATTTTTCGGAGATGCACCATACACGTACAGCGAACCGAATACGTTCTCGCGTGAAAGTGGTTATTTGAGTTGAAAAGTTCCTCAGAGAACGTTCGAATTCGCGAGTGTGTGACTTCTAATTTGTATGGAGAAAATGTTAAGAACTTCAATGGTACTCGATAAGCGAAGTCTAGAACTCACGAACTTGCTTTCAAGTATTACCACTAGACGGGTTCTAAAGATTCTTTGTTCCTTGCTTTTTTATTAAAACAAGGTTGCATCCCACTATTTCGAGATCTTTCGTTTAAAGTAGCGTTAGGGTGTCCCGGCTTGCCATTCCATTATTCATAGTCGATTGAATGCTTATGCAGAGCGTGGTTTTTTGGTTAGAAGAAGAGCAATTTGAACATCGAGACAACTTCACAAGACGCAAGGAAAGCAGACCTGTTAATCGTGCTTGGAGGTGCGATGCACTTTCTCTTTACGAGCTGGTCAACTTAAACCTCCACACGCAACGATTCTGTAGAGACAACTCGTGCCGTTAACGTGTTCGACGCAGTGAAATGTCACAGCAGGAACAATCCATATCTCGCCTCAATTAATTAACTAGTTAGAAAGGTAAGAATTGTTACAAACTCGCATGATACTTCGACCACACACGAACTAAATTTCTACGATTTCATTTGCCAGAACGCTCGCGTACCATGTATAAAAAGTAGTCTCTGATGAAAACTGTTCGTTTTCACTAGAGACAATATGATAACGAGGAATCTGATGAGAATGTCTGAAATAAATCGTTTATCTCGAAGTGAGCTTTCTTTAGGGTGAAACTGTAATCAATGCACGTGAAGGTTAATAAGTATGGAACTGGCGCTGCTCTACTGTCACGCTAGTCTAGTTCTGTGATGAAAGTCACTCTCGCCACGGAGATATGGATCGACCGTTCACGGCCGAGCGCCATCGCCATTAAGCCAACCCACCTACGGAGGCCATTTGCCTGCGTAATTGGAGTTGTGTATCTGATTTATCCTCAACGATGCTTGCGGAAATTGCAGCGGCATGCAGTAATTATTAGACGTTACTCCAGTTTAGTTCACATATCACTTATGGTGATGAGAAGAAAGGATATGCCGAACAATGAAACAGTATAACACGCCCAGAACCAGTATTTGATGAAGGCTTCACAAGCTGCAGTAACGGACTTTGCACGTCATGGTATCGAACGGATACGTTTGAAGTGTCCCTAACTACTCCCTTAGTCGGCGCCTGCACAAACTTTTTCGACGCGGAAGAAGTCTGTTGGAATCCTGGTGGTGGGAGAAATTTTTTACCACCAGTATTTGGCTGTTAAGGGGAGGGAAGATGGTGGCGTAAAGTTCCAGATTACCACACTTTTCTCCAGTGTCCCTCACTGAAGCCGCAAAACTTCGCGCAGTGGCTTGGAACGAGGGTAAGTAATACTGTTGGTGTTGATACGTCCGTTGGATGAGGATGTGAAGCTCGACGGCTCCCTTGGTGCTATTCGGGAAGAGTAGGCATTGGGTTTCACCCTCTCCCTTCTCTCATCGTCGTATAACACAAACATGACAGCAAAATTTACATACATACATTAATTACAGTCCGCTACGCTCAACATGTTCACTTATGACGCATTACATACTTCGTGAGAGAGAAGACAGAAAATTACGCCAAATACGTGCCCGAATTTGTACCTCGGGGTGTCAGTCAACAATGCCATACTACAGTGAGGTGACAAAAGCGATATGCACATTTACAGATGGCGGCAGTATCGGGGGCACAAGGTTGGTTGGTTGGTTGGTTGTTTCGGGGAAGGAGACCAGACAGCGGGGTCATCGGTCTCATCGGATTAGGGAAGGACGGGGAAGGAAATCGGCCGTGCCCTTTGAAAGGAACCATCCCGGCATTTGCCTGGAGCGATTTAGGGAAATCACGGAAAACCTAAATCAGGATGGTCGGACGCGGGATTGAACCGTCGTCCTCCCGAATGCGACTCCAGTGTCTAACCACTGCGCCACCTCGCTCGGTTCGGGGGCACAAAGTATAAAAGGGCAGTGCATTGGTGGAGCTGTCGTTTATGCTCAAGTGACTGACGTAAAAAGGTTTCCAACGCACGAAGGGAATTAAAAGAGTTTGAACGCGGAATGGTAGTTAGACGCATGGGACATTCATTTCGGAAATCGTTAGGGCATTCAATATTTCTTGATCCACAGTATCGACAGTATGCAGAAATACCAAACGTCAGCCATTGCCTCTACCACGAACAACGCAGTAGTCGACGGTCTTCATTTGACGACTGAGAACAGCGGCATTTCCGTGAAGTTGTCAGTGACAACGGACAAGCAACACTGCGTGAAAGAACCGCACAAATAAATGTAGGACGTACGACGGACGAATCTGTTAGGACAGTGTGACGAAATTTTGCTTCAATGGGCTATAGAAGCCGATGATCGACGTGAGCGCCTTTGTCAACTGCACGATATCGGTTCAAATGGTTCAAATGGCTCTGAGCACTATGGGACTTAACATCTGAGGTCATCAGTCCCCTAGAACGTAGAACTACTTAAACCTAACTAACCTAAGGACATCACACACATCCATGCCCGAGGCAGGATTCGAACCTGCGACCGTAGCAGCCCCGCGGTTCCGGACTGAGCGCCTGAACCGCTAGACCACCGCGGCCGGCGCACGATATCGGCTGCAGCTCCTCCCCTGGGCTCGTGGCCATATCGGTTGGATCCTAGACGACAGGAATCCCCGTAGCCTGGTCAGATAAGTCACGTAGCCAGGTGATAATAGGTTATGACAAGGTTCGAGTGTATTGCAGACACCACGAAACCATGGACGCAAGTTGCCAACAAGGCATTTGAAAGCTGGTGGTGGCTCCAGAATGGTTGCGAGGTGCTGGGGCTAGCAGTGTATTTAACACTAAATTCTTCTTGAATCTACATATGTAAATGATGCTCTAAGCCCCCCCTATTCTAACTCCAACTTTTGCTGTTGCACAAGGATAAAAAAAAAAAACACGCGAACTGACTCTAATCAACCCTGCCAGTGGAGTAGAAGAGAGTTTGGCACCTGCAATAATTTAATTTGATAAATAAGTTAAATAAACGAAGGTTTCTTTAACATAGTGAGGAATGATAGGGTTGCTCTACCGATTAACAGAATGAAAGTTCTGTCCAAAATAACAATATGATTTATTAAGACTAAACACAAAATAATAAACAAAAACACATGAAACATTTACAATATATCAAATTGGCTCAAATTGGATACTCATACAAACACTGTAAAGGTGAAGTTGTCCCTAAACTAGATTGTGAGGTTTAAGACGAAGTGGTATGTGGAGCCAATTCCTTGCTACTCAAATCATAAGAGAGACACACAGCTAACCCAACATTAATTGCTGCTACTCAAGACAACAAAGTTAGAAAAAGACGAACAGGCGCGCTCTGCTGAGCTCTGATTATCACCTAGGAAAATCCCTATCTGCCAGTGCTGCGGACATACATTACCAAACTGTCTTCTTAACTGCCAGAGCACGATCTGGCGTACCGGAGGCGAGGGCTGGTTGCTTCGACGTCCTCGACCGAAAGGCGAGAGCCGACTCCCCGTGAGCACCCGTACAGGCCGAACACAGAACATTCCCGCCCCCACGACAGTGGCTGTGGTTAAACGTTCCAATCAGCAACTCTAAAACCGTCGGAAAATTCCACTCCATTGCCGGAGCACTACCATTCCACCAATGGAGATTCTTGGCGCCAATTTCTGCGCTGATTTTGCTACGTCACGGAGCTATGCCCTGAGCAAGCCAATCACAGTTACTATTTTGCAGAAAGCGCGGGAATTTTGCCGCCACAACTGCCTGGGTACACAAGTCATTCCCACGCCTCGCTGGTAGCCCGCCAGAAAGTGTTTTCGCTAAGTTTCTGCGAAGTAACGGAACCTCTAGCCCAGCCGCTACTTCAGGCCCCGGCGGGCGTGTCTCTTGACAATGTCGGCGTCTGGAAAGCATTCACTCGACTGCCTCCCACCCGTCGGCTTAACCCTCTCGAGATCAGTGGTGCCCGCCTGTCACCGGACCACCTGGGTGACGAGAGACGCTGCGTGGGAAGTCCGCGTGTGAAGGAATAGCAACTTTCCACCGCATGCAATTAGAGAGGAGAATCGTAAGATAGAAATATGAGAGGGGGCTCATGCCACCTCTCATGGTGTGGGCTGTGTTAACATGGAAGTGAACCGGACTGGAAATGCTTATGTTCGGCTTCTTGGAGACCATTTGCAGCTATTCATGAACTTCATGTTCCCAAACAATGATGGAATTTTTATGGATGACAGTGCGCCATGTCCTAATGCCACAACTGTTCGCTATTGGTTTGCAGAATATTCTGGACAGTTCGAACGAATGATCTGGCCACCCAGATCACTCGGCATGAATTCCTTAGAACATTTACGGGACATAATTGAGAGTCAGTTCGTGCACAAAATCCTTCACCGGCAACACTTTTGCAGTTATAGAGGCAGCATGGCTCAATATTTCTGCAGGGCACTTCCAACGAATTATTGAGTCCATGCCACGTCGAGTTGCTGCACTACACCGGGAAAAGCAAGTCCGACACGATATTAGGAGGTATCCCATGACTTTTGTCGCCTCATTGTACTTTAATTACTTTTAACGTGCTCCTGAGCAACAGCATTTCAGACAACTTCGGTCCAAAACAGAGTTATACTGGCTACATGAATAGCGTCGGGAACAAGTCACAGACCGACCTAACCACAGATATATTATGACACCTCATTAAGGAGAATACTAACGAACAGGGAGGAACAAAAATCGTGTGGTATTTGAAGGATATCTTTAATGGAAATGTACATGACACTGGTCAGAGATGGAATGGGAGAAAAGTTATACCAAACTGTTTTCTCAACTGATCAGCGTTGTATGACTTGCTTAAGACCATAACTTACATTGTGAGAACCTTGTCGAATGCCATGACCAAGAGAATTGAGTACGAGAGAGTTCCTAATGAGTAATGCGAACTTGGCATACCTGAGAATTTAACAGCCTCAATTGACGACAGTTCCAGCAGATAAAATGAGGACATAGACTACCCATCTGATCTACAGTAGACTTCTGAAAGATCGAGCGGAAAGGTAAGACATAACTCAGTTCTTGCTGAATTCGATTACCATGTTGTTAGTGACTAATTAGTTGTGTTTAGCAAAATGGATCCTAACAAAAATCGGAAAAAAACGTCACGAAGACGATCTGGGTCGAGGAAACGCGGTAAGCAAGCATGTGCCGGGCAGAGAATAGGCATTTCTCAACAACAAATATACTATATGCAGAACCTGTAGCCGATATAGGACTTACAGTTAGAGTCTACAAGTTTTATGGTAACTCATTAGGAATTACAAAGGACTGAAGAGGTTAGAGTCTACAAGTTTTATGGTAACTCATTAGGAATTACAAAGGACTGAAGAGAATTTTGTACCTGAGGAAAAACGTGGTTTGGTGTCTATCTAAATTAAATAAGTTTCTCTTTGTGGTAGAAAATTAGACTGAAGTGGGAAACAGAGGATAAATAAACTACTTAGTGGTGGAAAATTAGATTGAAGTTGCTAACGCAGGATAAGTAAATTGGACTTGATGGAACTGGTCAAGGTAGCTCCTAATGAGCCAGACACTAATATAAATAAATATTTTACAATTTTCTTCATTAGAGTTTCTGTGTTTACGTTATTAGTAGTTCTTCGCTATAGAGAATTCCTGTCTGAGTAGTGAATGGGCTAGAGAGAATCTTCAGCAAGTGTTGATAAAGCCAATTAGTAATCTCTCTCGCTTAAGCGACGCCGGCTACGATACTCATGTGAGGCCACAGGCAAAAATCCCGTTAAGTTAGTTGTGTGGGCAACGTAAAAGGTAGACGAGTCGACTGGGGTGATTAATCCAATGAGTCGTGGAGCGGATATTAGGACTAAATCATATGGTTTTAGCAGGAGAAATTCCTTCTTACGGATAATCTTGTCGGGGTGCTGGTTCAAAATGGCTCTGAGCACTATGGCACTTAACATCTAAGGTCATCAGACCCCTAGAACTTAGAACTACTTAAGCCTAACTAACCTAAGGACATCACACACATCCATGGCCAAGGCAGGATTCGAACCTGCGACCGTAGCGGTCGCGCGGTTCCAGACTGAAACGCCTAGAACCGCTCGGCCACATCGGCCGGCGTCGGGGTGCTGACCTACCAGGAGTAGACAAGTTACAGTGTTGAATCGGCGACACGTCAAGTGTAGGAGCACGCCAGGAAGAAGTAGCGTTGCCATGTATAGAGGAACTGTTCGACGTTCCTTACAAATATGTAGAAATATTGACCTGTTGGAATACAGCTCAAGGAATACGTTAAAGTGAGGTTGCCACAGATTTTGAAATCGGGCTTGCTGTTGAGAGTGTTTGTAATATGGCGATCTCGGTTGTGATCTAGATGACCGTCGATTGTAGATAGCCTTTTTCATTACTGTGTCTCATAGGTACTTGGCGATAACAAGTATCCAAATTATGTCTTGTCAAGTGACAAGTCACTATGTTGATGTGCCTGTTGTAGCCAAATGAGTATTTTATTTCCGATTAAGGGTATTGCTGTGTCGTCCGAAGAAGACAAAGCGCCACAGACGCAAAGATGCGAGCTGGTGTAAGTGCCATAGAGACTCGCCACTTACACGTGTTACATCAGCGCCACGGGCGGCGCTGAAGATGAAGATATCGACTTCACCTCGACCAATTGCCGGCCGAGTACAATCCGCCATTGACTGGACGACAACAGACAGACGCCTGTTTGGAAGACAGAAGAGCAGCTCTCGCCCACTTGGTTATAGATCATCGTCCAGGGCTGACTTAGACAGGGAACGTCGTTTAGTGAACTCCTAGAAGCGAAAGACAGTTGTTGTAAATTGCACTTGCTATGTACTGTGAAGTCTACCTACTATTATTTGCACTTGGCCAATGAGAGCCTTTTTTGTGTTATATTACATGCAATATAGCAGACTTAATCATTCAAGTAGTCACAAAGATAAGTAAATATTTTAACTCATTTCTGTGATTTTGTTACTAGTTTGTTGGTGTGTTGTAGAACCTTCGTTCTCCTATCCTGTTACCTGACCCTAGGGCGTAACTGTATAATAGCGGCAGGGAGAAATTGTCTTAACAGTGTACTGCATCAGAAGCCGTTTCACGAACTCACTACAAACTCGGCCTACAGTAACAATAGTGGCAACTCGGTCTCCACAGAAGTAGCGAAGAGGCCTTTACAAAACTGGCGCCGAGGGTTTACAAAATGTATCTAGTGCGAGGGATACGTGCACTCATTAATCGCTGGCAGTCAGTGAGCACAGGAAACAGAAGCTCTGCAGCAATGATCAGGTGCTGTGTGATTCTCGAGCTAGAGGTATACTTTCCTTCACTGATTTGCGGAATAGGTGTCCGTTTTCAGTTCCTGATACCACATCTCGAAATACACTGCCGGGTTTTTACTTATCCAGATCTCACTGGCCTACGTCTTCGACTCACACATCGCTCCAACAGTATTAACCACCGTAGAGGCAGTATTTTCGCAGTATGACACACTATATTATTGGAAGCCAGCATTCGCTCCGTAACTTGCAGACATATCGCCTGTTCGTGTCAGCTTGGCATAATAATCACTCATTTAATGATATGTACTTTCGATGATACTACTAGGCAGTTCGTATATTGGATGTTTCATGAGCAAATCCTGTAAGAAGTGACAGTATGGACCATTCTGAAGGCGACATGTCACACAAATATATCCTTTAGTCACACACTTGTCGCTCTCTGTAGATAGGCACGGGACGACCGTGGAAAATGGTTCAAATGGCTCTGAGCACTATGGGACTTAACATCTGAGGTCATCAGTCCCCTACAACTTAGAACTACTTAAACCTAACTGACCTATGGACATCACACACATCCATGCCCGAGGCAGGATTCGAACCTGCGACCGTAGCGCCTAGAACCGCTCGGCCACAACAGCTGGCGACGACCGTGGAATCTTCAGTAAGTGGTAATAAAATGTATAAACTTAGCGACCGAGTTGTTTTATTTATCGCACTATTCGTTTCAGAATTGTGTAACCCATTGAATTACAGACCCATATCACTGACCTCAATTTGCAGCAGGACTTTGGAGCATATGCTGTACTCGACATTATGTATCACCTTGAAGAAAATGACATAACCAACACAGATTCAGAAAATATCGTTCTTGTGCAACACAGCTAGCTCTTTATTCCCATGAAGTAATGAGAGCTGTCGACAAGGGATCTCACATCGATTTCATATTTCTAGATTTCCAGAAGGATTTTGATACCGTTCCTCACAAGCGACTATTAATCAAATTGCGTGCATTTTCAGTATCGTCTCAGTTGTGTGACTGGACTCGTGATTTCCTCTCAGAGAGGTCACAGTTCGTAGTGATAGACAGTAAATCATCGAGTAGAACATAAGTGATACCTGGCGTTCCGCAAGTTAGTGTCATAGGCCCTCTGCTGTTCCTGATTTACATAAATGATCTAGTTGATAATCTGAGCAGCCCCCTTAGATTGTGTGCAGATGACGCTGTCATTTACCGTCTAGTAAAATCATCGGACGATCAATTCCAATTACGAAATGATCTAGAGAGAATTTTTGTATGTTGCGAAAAGTGGCAATTGGCACTAAACAAAGAAAAGTTCGAGGTCATCCACATGGGTACTAAAAGAAATCTGATGAATTTTGGGTATATGATAAATCGTACAAATCTAAGGAGTGTCAATTCGACTAAATACCTAAGAATTACAATTACGAGCAACTTAAATTGGAAAGACCACATAGATAATATTGTGGGGAAGACGAAACAAAGACTGCGCTTTGCTGCCAGAACACTTAGAAGATGCGACAAACCCACTAAAGTGACAGCCTACATTACACTTGTCTGTCCTCTGCTGGAATACTGCTGCGCGGTATTGGATCCTTACCAGGTAGGATTGACGGAGGACATCGAAAAAGTGCAAAGAATGGCAGTTCGTTTCGTGTTATTGCGCAATAGGGGTGAAAGTGTCACTGATATGATACGTGAGTTGGGGTGGCAGTCACTGAAACAAAGGCGGTTTTCTTTGCGGCGAGATCTATTTACGAAATTTCAATCACCAACTTTCTGTTCCATATGCGAAAATATTTTGTTGACACCCACCTACGTAGAGAAAAATGATCATCATAATAAAATAAGAGAATTCAGAGCTCGAACGGAAAGATTTAGGTGTTCCTTTTACCCACACGTCATTCGAGAGAAGTAGTATGAAAATGGTTCGGTGAAACCTCTGCCAGGCACTTAAGTGTGAATTGCAGAGTAACCATGTAGATGTAGTTGTAGATGTAGATTTAGAAGATATATTCCATTTTCTTGTGTGTTTAGGTGCAACATGTAGATTATTCCGATGAATGCATTGCAGAGATTTGTTACTATTGATGATATTTTGGAACCAAATGACATGGCACTACATGAAATATGTTCGTGTATACAGAGCATTACAACGTGATCGGAAAATGGATACTTTAGCTTTAACTACTCGTCACGCTGTTCGCATTTATGTGCATAAGCTAAACATTTTACCTAAACACACGTGAAGTCTCCGATACATGTAGTGTGAGGAATAATTCAGTTCACTGGCAAACCTCGAAAATTTTACTACTGCTTATCCATGTCCTTTAGTGTTCACGATTTCTGACGTATAGTTATTTCAAAGTCGGGGGGTTTCCTGCGTTGGTCGCTTGAATACACGAACTTCGGCATGATGGGCCCTTCAGTCCACTCTTGTTGAGCTCGACGCGATTAAAACTTATACTTAGAAAAACCAAATCACAGAATTGTGACTCTAATGAGCACAATATGTTACCTTACAAGTAATAAAATCAAGCGAAATATTTAAAGATTTTAAACATGGCTGCAACAGCAACTGTTGAAATTCTTCACGATAAAGGATGACAGCCAAAAACAGTTGCAGGATAAAAATTTATTAAAATTCTTGACCAAGTTTCGGTACATATAAATATACCTTCATCAGAAGTAAAAAATCTAAAATTACATCATGCAATGGAGATTAATAAAACAATTGTGCCAAAGGCGTCGTCAATGTACCGAAACCTTGGTCGAGAATTTTAATAAATTTTTATCCTGCAACTGTTTTTGGCTGTCATCCTTTATCGTGACGAAATATTTAAGAAACCGTGATAAATTAATTTTTGTCGTTGACTATGGAAGGCACACAGCACAACAATATTTGAACAGGTGTGTGCATTGTTCTAACGCACGTTGTTAATTAGAAAGAGATTCGGCTGAGGGACAGGTTTCCTGGGCAATCGTACGTGTTGCCCCGCAAGTTAACAGGCTGCTTCCGGGATTCAGGGAGGCGTGCCAGCCCCGGATCGAGTCCACTCGCCTGGTTAACGCTGAAGGCTGGAGTGCCGGCCCACCTGGATGTGATTTTTAGGCGGTTTTCCATATCCGACCAGGTGAATACCGGGCTGGTGCACAGATTGACAAACAGTTTCAAAACGTTTTCAGAGCCTGCTGGACGCAGACAGTTGGAGTACAGAAATTCCAACTTGTGAGGGCGACGGGGGGGAGGGGGGGGGGGGGGAGTGGTTCAGGAAGGGTATCCAGTCACCTTCTACCATTTGCTTTGTTATAGCCAACAAACAATATACCGACCCCGTGAAAATACGGGATAAGGCCAGGGAAAAGAAGAAGAAGACAGGCTTGCAGTACTTTGGTGTAATGAGAGAATGTAGCCCATTATGGGCACCACCCAGGCATTCTACTATGCGTACTTGTGATGGAGAGATATTGCTGGACGTCCATGAGCCATTTGAGATTTTCACCCTCAATGCCCACCATTATCGCAAGTTCGCTGAAGACGTGTTTTAATTACATCAGAAGACGTGAATAACGGGGTAGACTGCTATGTTTCAAGAGAAAGGTTCAATGACGAAGAGATTTAAATGCCTTGGCAAAGTATTCTTGAAAGTTTTAGGAATATAAAGTATTTAATACATCAGCAGGATACCGACCTTTTTCGCAATTTGTAATCGGTCCATTTTAACACGGGTAATGCATCACGAAGCAAATACCGTCCGCACTGGTGGAATGTTACGCGATACCATGTTCTTATACGTTTGTGACTATTACAGCGACATCTATCACAAAGCGAAAAAAGTGGTCCAACTAAAACATTCATATTTCTTTACGTACTACACGAATATGTAATAAAAACGGGCGTGCCTATTTGAAAAAAACGCAGTTGATATCCGTTTGACCTATGGCAGCGCCATCTAGCGGGCCAACCATAGCGCCATCTGGTTCCCCCCTTCAAGCTAGACAAGTTTCGTTCTTTGTAGTTTTTTCGTTTGACGCTTATTTCGTGAGATATTTGGCCCAGTCACGATCAATGACCAGTCGGGTACAGTGGCTTAAAATCCACGAGCTTTCGGCCGAAAGTTCATGGACTTTAAACCACTGAACAGAGAAGAAATGGACGACGCGAGCCTGCTCCCTTACTGTGAGATTGTAAACAACAGATACATTAAAAGAGCGTGTATCACCGTCAGGGCTATACAATGCTACCACAATCTTGAGAAATATCCTCAGTGTCACGTCCTATCGTGCCCACTGCTGGAGGACACACGTGGTTATGACAGCCGGTCGCTGCGCAGTGATTGAGGAAGAGCCGGGAGGCGGTGGCCGGGCGGCCGGGCGGCCCACGGCTGCAGCGGCAGAGGATGGGAGGATGTGGGTAATTTGAGCCCTGCTCGCCGTAATGGGGGCAATCGGCGCCCACTCGCCGCTCGCCGCTCGCCGGCGAGCCTGTGCGGGGCGGAGGCGGCGCACCTGCTCAACACAGACAGCGAGGTGCCAACCCTCCCCTCTCCCCCCCCCCCCCCCCCAGGGCACTGCCGCTCTCCCTCTTGACACTGGACACCCAACAAGCCGCGGCACGCCGTCTCCCCAGACGAGTCTTCCGTCATTTGACCCTAGGAACCTCGCACGCAGCACCCGTCGCGTTCGTTAAGCGCAAATTGCCCGTTTCGTATAACGAACTCAGCAGTGATTATACTGGTGTGCACAAAAGAAGATGGGTGGTCGGCCGTACACAATGGCAAAGGGCAGGCCTACAGCCTCATTGTACCAGAAGTATGCAATGCTTTGACAGAAGGACCGAAAGATTTCATTAAGGGCAGCTAAAATAAAAACACAACTTTTATTTTAGTTCATCAGCACACATAACAGCTTGCGTTGTCAAATCCTGCTTTATTTATGCCTCGAGATGTTGTTGTTGTGGTCTTCAGTCCTGAGACTGGTTTGATGCAGCTCACCACGCTACTCTAGCCTGTTCAAGCCTCCTCATCTCCCAGTACCTACTGCATCCTACATCCTTCTGAATCTGCTTAGTGTATTCATCTCTTGGTCTCCCTCTACGATTTGTACCCTCCACGCTGCCCTCCAATACTAAATTGGTGATCCCTTGATGCCTTAGAACATGTCCTACCAACCGATCCCTTCTTCTAGTTAAGTTGTGCCATAAACGCCTCCCCAATTCTATTCAATACTTCATTAGTTATGTGATCTACCCAACTAATCTTCAGCATTCTTCTGCACCACCACATTTCGAAAGCTTCTATTCTCTTATTGTCCAAACTATTTATCGTCCATGTTTCACTTCCATACATGGCTACACTCCATACAAATACTTTCAGAAACCACTTCCTGACACTTAAATCTATACTCGATGTTAACAAATTTCTCTTGTTCAGAAGCGCTTTTCTTGCCATTGCCAGTCTACATTTTATATCATCTCTGCTTCGACCATCATCAGTTATTTTGCTCCCCAAATAGCAAAACTCCTTTACTACTTTAAGTGTCTCATTTCCTAATCTAATTCCCTCAGCATCACCCAACTTAATTCGACTACACTCCATTATCCTCGTTTTATTTTTGTTGATGTTCATCTTATACCCTCATTTCAAGATACTGTCCATTCCGTTCAAGCCGGCCGAAGTGGCCGTGCGGTTAAAGGCGCTGCAGTCTGGAACCGCAAGACCGCTACGGTCGCAGGTTCGAATCCTGCCTCGGGCATGGATGTTTGTGATGTCCTTAGGTTAGTTAGGTTTAACTAGTTCTAAGTTCTAGGAGACTAATGACCTCAGCAGTTGAGTCCCATAGTGCTCAGAGCCATTTGAACCATTCCGTTCAACTGCTCTTCCAAATCCTTTGCTGTCTCTGACAGAATTACAATGTCATTGCCTCGAGATAGTATGACTCAAACCTTGTGGATGAAGTGTCACCTGTGCCTTTTTCGTTTCGTGTGCATCTTTTTTGCCTCGCATCTGTCGTAGGTTCGAAGACTTCGGAATTGTTTGTATGTTTCGACAAGCATGATTCCGAGCTCATCGCCAATAGCTTACCAATTTTTTTTTTCAGACTGCGATATATGTATACATTATTTTCGACGTCCTATAGCTCTAGTCATACTTGGATCGCATACTCTCGTTTGTCCATTTCTCGCACTGTACACAACAAACTCACGATAAAAAACAACTGTCGCCCGTTGTGGCCGAGCGGTTCTAGGCGCTTCAGTCCGGAACCGCGCGACTGCCTCGGGCATGGATGTGTGTGATGTTCTTAGGTTAGTTAGGTTTAAAAAGTTTTAAGTTCTAGGGGACTGATGATCTCAGACGTTAAGTCCCTTAGTGCTCAGAGCCATTTGAACCAAGCCATAAAAAACAACTACAAAACATGTAGCTATTTATGTATGCTCGCACATATTCGAACAAAAGCGAAACGATATTGTTTTCATTCAGACACGTGACTGCAGCGCTGTAGATGAGAGAAGCAGGAAAGAAAGACCTCGGAATTAACTAGATCTGTAAGTAATCGTTAGAATGCATGTCTCTTATCTTTTGATTATATTTTACTGGCGTATTAAGGTGGCATGTTTAACAGCATTGTTAAATGATCTGTGGATGAATAAACGTCTAAGTTTGAGGCTTGGAAAAATTCAGTTCATTCTTTCCAGTGCACATTTTCGATATTTCTAATGCTAACTACTAAGTCAGCTACAGAATCGAGCTTATGGTATTTAGTATCGCTAATATCTACATTTCATGGCTCGTAGCAGAATCCATTTCAGCACTAGGTCCTGTCTTGTCCCTGCGACACCCAACGGAGGTCCTCCGTCGAGTTCATGGTATTGCCACGGCAGCCCGAACAGGCATCGTGGAGCGTCGGTGATCCGCTGCGATTTGTTGTGTTTGTTTTGTGTTCCGGTGTTGACGGCGAATGGTAGGCAGGTTGTTAGGGTAACGTAGGTGTCAGCTGATGGTGCTATATAGGGGAAGACAACGAATGTACAGTCTACTAAGTTTATACCACACACCATTCACTGTTCACACATTTAGCTATTGCTGTGTGACATTACTATTGTGTTGAAATTTGTCATCAGGTATTATTACAATAATGGCAGCTCATAAATTGTCGCGTACTTTCTTAACCGTGAGCGTTTAAAGAAATATTATTGCAATAACTGAAAATTTCACTTGAAGTTTTCGTTCGATGATTTTTTTACGATTTTAATAAAAGGCTAATCAGAAACAATGCCTCGAGTCGTTTCGTACAAATTTTGATAATCCATCGTCTTTGGAAATAGCTTTTTACACTACTGGCCATTCAAATTGCTACATCACGAAGATTACGTGCCACAGACGCTAAATTTAACCGACAGGAAGAAGATGTTGTGATATGCAAATGATTAGCTTTTCAGAGCATTCACACAAGGTTGGCACCGGTGGTGACACCTATAACGTGCTAACATGAGGAAAGTTTCCAACCGATTTCTCATACTCAAACAGCAGTTGACCGGCGTTGCCTGGTGAAACGTTGTTGTGATGCCTCGTGTAAGGAGGAGAAATGCGTACCGTCACGTTTCCGACTTTGATAAAGGTCGGATTGTAGCCTATCGCGATTGCGGTTTATCGTATCGCGACATTGTTGCTCGCGTTGGTCGAGATCCTTTCACTGTTAGCAGAATATGGAATCGGTGGGTTCAGGAAGGTAATACAGAACGCCGTGCTGGATCACAACGGCCTCGTATCACTAACAGTCGAGATGACAGGCATCTTATCCGCATGGCTGTAACGGATCGTGCAGCCACATCTCGGTCCCTGAATCAACAGATGGGGACGTTGGCAAGACAACAACCATCTGCACGAACAGTTCGACAACGTTTCCAGCTGCATGGACTATCAGCTCGGAGACCGTGGCTGCGGTTACCCTTGACGCTGCATCACAAACAGGAGCGCCTGCGATGCTGTACTCAATGACGAACCTGGGTGCGCGAATGACAAAACGTCATTTTTTCGGATTAATCCAGGTTGTGTTTACAGCATCATGATGCTCGCATCCGTGTTTGGCGACATCGTGATGAACGCACATTGGAAGCGTGTATTCGTCATCGCCATACTGGCGTATCACACGGCGTGATGGTATGGGGTGCCATTGGTTACACGTCTTGGTCACCTCTTGTTCGCATTGACGGCACTTTGAACAGTGGACGTTACATTTCAGATGTGTTAGGAACCGTGGCTCTACCCTTCATTCGATCCCTGCGAAACCCTACATTTCAGCAGGATAATGCACGACCGCATGTTGCAGGTCCTGTACGGGCTTTTCTGGATACGGAAAATGTTCGACTGCTGCCCTGGCCAGCACATCTCCAAATCTCTCACCAATTGAAAACATCTGGTCAATGGTGGTCGAGCAACTGGCTCGTCACAATACGCCAGCTCTGTTTGACTCAATGCCCAGGCGTATCAAGGCCGTTATTACGTTGTTCTGGGAACTGATTTCTCAGGATGTATGCACCCAAATTGCGTGAAAATGTAATCACATGTAAGTTCTAGTATAATATATTTGTCCAATGAATACCCGTTTATCATCTGCATTACTTCTTTGTATAGCCTTTTTAATGGCCAGTAGTGTCGTTCCACCCTGACAAAGCAAGTGTTTACTAATTAATCATCGCGTGCATCTGCCACCTTTAGTGAACTACCGGTATTACACTTTTCTGCTACTGCGGATGTGTGCGCTGAGATAAAGCAACATTCAGTTACAACATTCGTACAGACTGGTGATGTTCGATGCTAGGATCTGAAGCGAAATCGACGTTATAGCACATCCCGAAGGTGTTCCATCGAGCTCAGGTCGTGACTCTGGGTAGGCAAGCCTATTTCAGGAATATTATTGTCCACCAACCAATGTCTCACAGATGCTGTTTTATGACAGGGAGCCTTGTCATGATGATTCAAGAATTGTCCCCGAACTGTTTCCCTGCTGCGTAATGTGTTCATATCTTTCCACATTTAGCGTTTTCTTAAGCACTCACCCTAGCCATGAAAGACACCCCGTTACTGTAACAGTGGCTTTTCAGTGCTTCACGGCTGGCACTACATATGATGGCAGGTAACGTTCTCCAGGAATTCACCCAACTCATGCCCTTCTGTCGGATTGGCATAACGTATAGCGCGAATCCACTGATTTCATTTGATTTTTTACAATCATTCTCTGCATTGATCGACGCTCCCTGCCCGTCATTACATGAGGTCTGCTTTTCTTGGCTTGGCTGTTCCTTCGCGTTTCCACCTTACAGTCACGTCAGCAACAGTCGACTTGGGAAGCTTTAGAAGGGTTGAAATGTCCGTGATCGATTTGTCGCTCATTGACAGCCAGTGACCAGTTTAAGTCAGAAGTCACTTAGCACTCCTGGCGGACCCAGTCTGCCGTTGCTGCTTCTCTACTGACAACACAATTCTCCACGCCTCCTTTCGCACTCACGGGTTCGCCTCTCGTGATATCTAATGGTCCATTCCACAATACATAAGTTTGTCCGGATACTTTTGATCAGATATTGTGTATGTAGATGTGAAGTTGAGTATTTTGTTAACACCGTAGTGCTGTACACAACTATCACACGCAAATCAGTGGCGCTTTAACCCATTTGTATTATCTATTAGTAACAGGCAACTGCGTGATCAAGAATGAGATTTTCACTCTGCAGCGTAGTGTGTGCTGATATGAAACTTCCTGGCAGATTAAAACTGTGTGCCGGGCCGAGATTCTCTCATTCTGGAAACATCCCCCAGGGTGTGGCTAAGCCACGTCTCCGCAATATCCTTTCTTCCTGGAATGCTAGTTCTGTAAGGTTGACAGGAGAGCTTCGGTGAAGTTTGTAAGGTAGGAGACGAGGTATTGGCAGAAGTAAGGCTGTGAGGACGGGGCGTGAGTCGTGGTTCGGTAGCTCAGATGGTAGAGCACCTGCCCGCGGAATGCAAAAGTCCCGAGTTCGAGTCTCGGTCCGGCACACAGTTTTAATTTGCCAGGAGGTTTCATATCAGCGCACACTCCGCTGCAGAGTGAAAATCTCATTGTGGAAACATCCCCCAGGCTGTGGCTAAGCCATGTCTCCGCAATATCCTTTCTTCCAGAAATGCTAGTTCTGTAAAGTTGGCAGGAGAGCTTCTGTGAAGTTTGGATAGTAGGAGACGAGATACTGGCAGAAGTAAAACTGTGAGGACTGTGCGTGAGTCGTACTTGGGTAGCTCAGAACTTGCCCGCGGAAGTCCCGAGTTCGAGTCTCGGTCCGGCACACAGTTTTAATCTGCCAGGAACGTTCATTCAACTGCGTGTTTGAGCTTAGGACAGCTGTGAAAGAGAGTGGAAAGAGTTAACTTAAGACAACTTTGTAGAATGGCACCGAGGTATTTATCGGACCAAGAGCGATGTTGGGATAGCGGGAAACTGGAAACAAGTCAATTTCAACACAATTGATAAGCACTATTATTTTACACATATTTATTTATGACTATGTATATTACAGAGTACGCCATTAGTGAATGTCACAAGCATTTTTATTTCTTGAATATCACATCCGATACAAGAGCACCCCTTCGGCGCACACATTCCTGCAATGTATATTACAGAGTACGCCATTAGTGAATGTCACAAGCATTTTTATTTCTTGAATATCACATCCGATACAAGAGCACCCCTTCGGCGCACACATTCCTGCAAAAGGTCCAAAACCTAGAATATTGGATCAAAGGGCTTCATTTACGCTAATGACTAATACATGTTGAAGTTTTCGAACGTGTGCCAACGCTGCCAGATATGTGGCGCCGAATGACATAAAGAATTCCGCTCTTACTATCTAGCAATTCAGGAAACAGTAAACATGGACCAATGGAACGACGTGCAGCATGCCTTTGTGATAAAAGCTTGTTACAAGACTGGAAGTGTGGAGGCCACGCGTCGATAATTTCGGCGTTATTTTAACATAGGCGGGAGTCAACACAAGGGTACGCGATTCTGAAGCAACGGTTCTGCATTGAAGAATCAATCTACAGGGAGGCCCCGAACCGGGAGACAATATCGAGATTGCGCGAACTGCTTTCGTAAGAAGCCTTTAGTACTCTGATCGACGTCACGAAGAGTCGCTACAGTTGCATCGCTCGAGTGTTCAACCAGTTCTGAACGTGGATGTAAAGTTCCATCCGTACAAGCTGCAGATCGTTCAGCAATTTCAACCTAACGATCTGCTAATGCGTAGACAATATGCTGAACGCATCTTAGCAAAAGTGCACGAAGATGACAGTTTCATTAACAACCGTGGATGTCGGACGAAGTTCACTTCCAACTCAGTGGCCTTGTCACTAGATAGTATTTTCGCTATTGGTCTCAGCAAAACCCACCGTCAGCTACATGACCGTTCATTACAGTGCAGCAATTTTACTGTATGGTGCGGCATGTCATCGAGTGTCGTTACAGGGCCCTATTTTTTCGAAGATGATGACGGATGCGTAACCACAGTAACGTCTGATTGGTACGTTGCCAAATTAAAGTTTTTCAGCGCACGAAACTGCCCCTTTTTCCTAACAACAGTTTGTTTCAACACGGCGAAGCAACGGTGCATACGGCACGGATATTGGTGGGAGCTGTGCGACGATTGTTTGTTAACCGTGTCTTTTCAAAGCACAGTGACACTGCGTGGTCCGAAGACCGCCTGACCTGACAGCGTGTATTTTTTTTCTGTGGAGCCACCTAAAGTACGCGGTTTATCGCACTCGACTTGCTACCAACAAAGAACTTAAAGCAAGAATACGGGGGAAAATGTCCAGGATTCTTATTGAAATGTTAGGTCGAGTCACACATAACGATCCTATAAGGCTGCAGGAATGTGTGCGTCGAGGGAGAGCTCGTCTACTGGATGTGATATTCAAGAAGTAAAAAATGCTTATGACATTATGTAATGGCATACTCTATACTGTACACTGACATAAATAAATATGTGTAAAATAATTGTGCTCATCCATTAGTCGCCATTCCAAAATTTGCCGTCCTTATGAGTCACGTATGTGTTACCATGCACCCAAGGAATGGGAACGATCCCACGTACGTACTAAGATTACGGCGTGCTTCTCACAGAAAGAAAACAAAGAGTCGTATGGCATTTTAGCTGAAAACCCCCTCAAGGTTTTTCAGTCGTCTGATCGGGAAAGGTTCTTTCCCTCCACTTACAAGATACCCTTTGGAAAGGTTCTTTTCCTCCACTTGCAATATCCCCTTACCACGCGTTGTATGGGAACTATGTCTTTAGTGTGTCTGACGACTGTAGGAAACTGTTATGTGTGTGAGTATAGTTTAGTGCCATCTTTGTGTTGTATGACGAGAGAAGGGAGATAGTAAAACCCGGTGCCGGCACGTAACCCATTCCTCCAGAACAGCACTAACGGGACCGATGAGCTTAACCCTTTCATGGTTAAAATTTATTTTGCATGTATTTGAAAAATAAAAGTTCAAAAACTGTCTTCTTCTGTGATAAATAAGACTACCAAAGAATTTTAAAACCGAGAATCCGAGCGGTCAGGGGCGCTGCAGTCATGGACTGTGCGGCTGGTCCCGGCGGAGGTTCGAGTCCTCCCTCGGGCATGGGTGTTTGTGTTTGTCCTTAGGATAGTTTAGGTTAAGTAGTGTGTAAGCTTAGGGACTGATGACTTAGCAGTTAAGTCCCATAAGATTTTACACACATTTGAACATTTTTTGAAAACTGAGAATGTTGACAACTGATGAAGCAGGACAAATGTCTCCCACGAACATAACTAGATGCATGTTTTCTTGTGAACCTAAGCTTTTTAGAGTGAAACTTTTCATTTTAAAATGGTTTTATCCGGATGGAAATTATGAAAAAAATTTAACAAATCAGAACAAAAACATATTTAATCTCCTGACAATGAGAAACATGAAATATGGCACACAAATTTACAACATAATATTTGAAGATGGCTTTGACGTATCACGCACCATTTTTTCTACATTCTATAACGTTTTCTGGGGCATATACGTTCCACTACATACAAATTATGGTACAAGCCAGCTGAATCACTGATGTAATGTTTCAAAACGATGTCTATGATGTGTAAGAAAACGCAGTTAGTTACTTCAGACGTTCTTGGAATGGAGAAATAGGTGATTTTATCCTTTTTTCTTGAAACAGACGCATTGTGCCACCTATGAACACACAGCGTCACATTTGATCACTCACATCCTTCTACGAGGGTGAGTCAACTGAAAACCTTAAATTTGTAATAACAAATCGAAATTTCGCGCCATTACCCTGTAAGTTGGTAAGCGTGCTACAAATAGCGTGCAGAATGGCCTGTAGGTGGCAGCATAGTGCAGATGCACACACACCGTCGCAGTATCAGTATAAAGATGGCCGCCCCACTTGCGACTTGCACCAGGGAAGAACAGCGTTCTGTTATTCGGTTTTTGCTTAGTGAAGATGTGAAACCTATTGAAATTCATCGACGAATGAAGGTTCAGTACGGTGATGCATGTTCGTCACAGCAGCAAGTCTACGAATGGAGTACGAAGTTCCCAAATGGTGTGACTTCAGTGGAAGATGCTCCTCGCCCAGGTCAGGCACAACGAGTTGTGACTCCACAGAACATTGCAGTGACACTGAATGACATTGCAGCTTGTTTACAGATTAGTTATGGGTCAGCACACCACACTGTGCATGATGTGCTCCAGTTTCACAAAGTATCTGAAAGATGGGTGCCACGGCAGCTGACTCCTGAGAGAACGACGTGTTGATGCTCGTGAAGAACTTCTTCGGCGCTTTGAGGGAGAAGGTGATGCCTTCCTTGCAAGAATCGTTACTGGGGACGAAACCTGGGTTCACTTCCACCGACCAGAAACGAAGAGCGCCATTCCTCATCACCAACACCAAAGAAGTTTCGAACAGAACCATCAGCAGGGAAGGTTATGCTGACTCTCTTTTGGGCGAAAAAGGCGTCATTTTGGAGCATTACATGCCTAGAGGGACCACTGTCACCAGTGCATCATACACAGATCTCCTAAAAAATCATCTGCGGCCTGCAATCAAATCAAAGCGATGTGGATTGCTGTCAGCAGGTGTCCTTTTGCAACAAGACAATTCAAGGCCCCACACTGCCCGTACAACAGTTGCAACAATCACAGACCTGCATTTCGAGTGTCTTCCTCATCCACCATACTCACCAGACCTTGCCCCAAGTGATTTCCGTATGTTTGGACCACTCAAAGACGCAATGGCAGGAAAGAAGTTCCGTTCTGATGAAGAGGTACGCCACGCGGTGCATGAATTGTTTCGCGGACTACCAAAAGAATTTTTTTCTAAAGGAATTTATGCACTTTGTAAGCGCTGGAGGACTTGCATTGAGTGTGGGGGAGAGTATGTTGAAAAGTGATACAGCTTTGTACCAATTCTGCACAATAAATAATATTTTAAAAAATATTTAAGGATTTCATTTTAGTCACACTCTTATTATCCGTCCCGTGATACGTACTATTTCTCTCCAAGTTCCGAAAACATCTCTCTAGATTTTAGCATAAGACAGATACGAGATATACAGGTCCCAACGCTCAAAACCGGATATTATTTTTAATGGGACGTATGTATCACACCAACCACGGAAGGGTTAACGTCCTCATCCGACTGACGGATCACTATTAACAGTGTCACATGTCCCTACGCTACGAGACACTGTGGAGAGGTTTGGAACTCAATGCAGGCCACTGGCGCGAAGTGCGGCGATCGAGAACTTAACGCCAACGGCTCACCTCCCCTTGTTGGTCAAATGGGGTCGCAGAATATTTCTTCCAACACTGAGATTCGAATGAGCTACCCCCTAGTCGAGCGCCACGACGTAGGCGTGTATTAACGACCTCAGTTATTTTTTCCCTCTCCTCAGAAAATATCGCGCTCAGGACTCGCGTGTGATGAATTTGTGCGTAGCAGAGAGCGCGGCGCGGACCTATTCATTTGCTCGCATTGTCACATAAAAATCCAGCCAACACGCCGCCTAAAAGCGCGCTAAAAGGAAGTAATAAACGCGAGCTGTGCCGGCGCAATTTTCGCGCACATTTTAATAAAGGAGTGGTAAACAAACGAATGGCGGGCCAGGTGAAATTCGCGCGAGTGGCGCGGAAAGGCGAAGCAAAGCGAGGACAAAGCGGAAAAGCGGGCCAGTTCCTCGCGCCGCAGCCGCTGTCGCTCGCACGTTACTTACTTACCGCCGGCGAATTTCACGCAGTCACAGGAAAAGAGCCACAGTACCTGTTTCTCGGTGTTCAGTTTTCTCCTCGCTTGCGGCAGAACGAGAGTACAATGGTCTCCCTGAAGGGACATCTAAACCTTTCATTAACACGATAACAAATTTATCGGCTGAGTACCTCTGCTCTGCCTGCCCGGTTAGCCGATCGGTCTAGCGCACGGCTTTTGGGAGTGGGAAGGAGAGCCTGGATTTGCCGGCAAGATAGCTCAGCGTGCTCGGTCAGAGGTTAGCTGCCCTCTGTAATTAACAAAGAAAAAAAAACCTCAGTTAATGGATTAACGACGAACTGAAACGGGTGTCTTGTGACGTCCGCCCCGAGCAGATGCAACGAACTGAAACGAACAAAATGAGATTAAAAAAAAAAAGCGGTCTAACGCACGGCTTTTCGGAGTGGAAAGCAGCGCCTGGTCCCCGGCACGAATCCGCCCGGCGGACTTGTGTCGATGTCCGGTGAGCCGGCCAGTCTGTGGATGGTTTTCAGGTGGTCTTCCATGTGCTTCAGCGAATGCGGGCTGGTTCTCCTTATTCCGCCTCAGCTACACTATGTCGGCGATTGCTGCATAAACAAGTTCTCCACGTACGCGCACGCCACCATTACTCTACCACACAAACATAGGGGTTATACTCGTCTGGTGTGAGACGTTCCTGAGTGGGTCCAAAGGGATTGGGGGGGGGGGGGGGGAGGGGGAGGTAGGCAACCGAACAATAACCCTGGGTTCGGTGTGGGGCGAAGGAGAAAATTGGGCTGCGGTAGTCGTCGTGGGGTTGTGAACTACTGCGGCTGCGGTGGGGTCGGAGACTCTCCGTCGTTTCTAGGTCCCCGGTTAACATACAATACAATACCTCTGCTCTGGTCTTTTTTACGAAAATCATCACCACCCTTGTTGGACTAAGCCGAGCCCGAGATTGGACCACCTGCACACCATGTCAGCCGGCCTTGGTGGCCAAGCGGTTAAAGGCGCTACAGTCTGGAACCGCGCGGCCGCTACGGTCGCAGGTTCGAATCCTGCCTCGGGCATGGATGTGTGTGATATCCTTAGGTTAGTTAGGTTAGTTAGGTTTAAGTAGTTCTAAGTTCTAGGGGACTGATGACCTTAGAAGTTAAGTCCCATAGTGCTCAGAGCCATTTGAGCCACACCATGTCATGTCGCTTGAAGTTCTACCGTAACTGTCTGTATATACCACCGGGTGGTTATAATTAAGGTGTAGCTACTCAAGGAGGTCCAGTGTTGGCTGTAATTATCGTACGCCAGCGGAACTTGGTAGATACGATAATGTGTTCATGCGAAGCCGACTTACGATGAAAAAAATAGTTCCAATTGTACCAAGTGTAAATCTGGCGCTGCATATCGTTTCTACGACGGTATGACATCCATACTCTCATTTGCCGGCCGGAGTGGCCGAGCGGTTCAAGGCGCTACAGTCTGGAACCGCGCGACCGCGACGGTCGCAGGTTCGAATCCTGCCTCGGGCATGGATGTGTGTGATGTCCTTACGTTAATTAGGTTTAAGTAGTTCTAAGTTCTAGGGGACTGATGAACTCAGAAGTTAAGTCCCATAGTGCTCAGATCCATTTAAACAATTTTTTTGCTCTCATTTGCCAAGCCACAACGTGAGTAAACAACATGATTAACGAGAAGTGAAACCGTCTTATGTGAACGACAGCAATTACAGTGCTACATTGAGACTGCCTCTGAGGAGAGGCCCGAAGTCATTAAATAGTATAAAGAAGACGATAGCGAAATTAAAAAGAAAAACACAGATGAGGTTGGTGTGGTACCTGAAAGAGGAAGGCGTCCTATCCCAGTGGAAATTATAAGGAGGTTGCTGTTGCTGTAACTGACCGCGCCAGCTCGTACTCCAGGTAGTGCTAATGCTGGTGCAGTGTGACGAGAATTGCCTTCAAATAAAATGGTTCAAATGGCTCTGAGCACTATGGGACTTGACTTCTGAGGTCATCAGTCGCCTAGAACTTAGAACTACTTAAAACTAACCAACCTAAGGACATCACACTCATCCATGTCCGAAGCAGGATTCGAACCTGCGACCGTACAGTCACGCAGTTCCAGACTGAAGCGCCTAGAACCGCTCGGCCACATTGGCCGGCAATTACATTCCACTGTGTGGATTCACATCCACTTTCATTTTCGGTCCGTTCTTCCCTGAGCATAATACTCCCAGAGGGCCTGTCAGTTGTACCGTGACGTCTGCAAATTATCGAGATCTCCTTGTACGGCTTGTGTTTCCTGCTTTGGAAGAGAGCAACTGTGTTCATGCAGATGGGGCAACACCTCATATCGCTCGCCCAGTGAAAGATCTGCTTAATGCAACCTCCCACGAACATCTCGAGATGTTTTCCACATGCATGGCTTGCAATATCACAGAATCTGAATCCGTATGACTTTTGGCTCTCGGGATGTCTTAAAGAACAAGTTTATCAGGGACACGTTGGGTCTCCACCTGATCTGAAGAACAAGGAAGACGTTGCTGAAATTCCACTTGAACTGCTGCGAGGAACTGATAATCACGTCGTTTTACGGGTGCAGCAACTCATTGACGTCTCTGGTACTCATACTGAACAAACTGTGTAAGCGGCAGTTAGTAACAACATTACCATTATGCCTTTCAGACTTGTTTGATCCTTCCTGCCAACGTCCCGTTTCCAATCCATTACCTATGGACACATTTCTGTATGTCTTTCTTGCATTCACAGTCCCAGACTTGCACCTTGCGGCCAAAACTGGAACTAATATTTTTTCCATCGTAAATCGGTTCTGCTTTAACGCATTAGCATATCTACCAAGTATCACTGCCATACAATAATTACAGCCCACACTGCACGTCTGTGAGTAGTCGCACTTTAATTATAATCACCTGGTATACTAGGTGATACGTTCATTGTCCATGTTACTCTGACGCATGCGGAATTGCGGCACTGTCTATAAATATTGCTATAAGAATTAATTGGTTGCGACCCGGTTGTAAAGATTAAAGGATTCTTACTGCCACTGTCAACAGTTTACATCATTTGGTTCAATGCTCACCGTTTTATTCTTGTCGTTTTCCTTTTTACTGTAATACACAGACAGGAAGTATTACTGCATGAACACCTTGAGAGAACGCTACCAAACTGATAATGCGGAATTTCCACAACTGTGGAATATTTTGATTATTATTTCATTCTTATACGATCTTATTGTCATTGTTTCCACAGCAGAAAAAAAACCATTCCTACAGATGAAGAATGGTTTGGCTTCATGATGGCTGTTGGAAGCAGCTGACGCTACTAGATCTTTTCAGGGAGAGATTGTAACACAGCAGCACACACATGATCCACATGCAGCTTATCGTCATCTTGATAACTTTGAGGAAGGTCGCATAACTGCATGGAGCTATGGAGCTACCTACAGCTGTACTCCATAAGTCACTTTACGGTGTGTGGCGGAGGGTACCTAATGTACCGCTGTCACTTCTCCATTTTCCTGTTTCAGTCGCATATTCACAGGTAGAACAGTTGCTAGCAAGCCTCCGCGTGGACTGGCATTTCTCTAATTTTACCTTCGTTACCTTTTTCATGAGATAGACGTAGGCGGAAGCATTATGTTGGCTGCAGAGGTGTACATGTTCCGCTTTTAACCCGCCCATGCCTGCCCGGTGGCCAGGCGGGCAGGCCGCCTAGCGTTGTCAACAGAACGGGCAGGCTGCTTCACTCCCAGCCAAGCCAAGCAGAACCCAACCCGGGCAGGCTGCGGGAAACTTGTTTGCCTGCCCATATTACTGCTGAGCTGCGCTACGCAGCCGTTTAGTCTGCGCGCTTCATTGTCATACTATGAACGTTAATTAAAAGTTTTTATTTACCTGAGCACCAAAAGACAAACTCTAACATTTATATATTAATTTCAGATAAAAAAATATTGGGTTTTATTTGTACGTTCTTCCTTTACGCGTATATTTCGGGCTTATTATCTATACAAATAAAAATGAATTGCCAAATGCGTTGATAAGCGTAAAACTCGAGAACGGCTGGGCCAATCCGTCAATTTTTTTTTTTTTTTTTTTTTTTTTTTTCTGTGTTCGTAATTCTCAGGACAAGGTTTTTATGAAATAAAATTTTTCGAAAGTCGACCGAAAAATTGGAAAATTTGAGAAAAACTGAAAGTGTGTTTTCATTGTGTCCGTGTGTTTGTATTGCATATAATCTTGATGAACTTTTGCACACTATACCTTGAAACCAAGAGGAAGGTCACAGTCTACTTAAAATTTCGTAGGGTGCATGGCAGAGGTTACTTTACCGAACGGAATTCGACAAATTGTACGTTTTTATTCCGATCTTGATGAAATTTGGCATACTTGATACTCAAAGCAGGATGAAGGGCGCTGTCTGCTTAAAATTCTTAATGGTGCATGGCGGAGGGTACTTTACTAACACACTTCTACACTAACCTACAGTTTTATTCCGATCTTGAAGAAATTTTGCACACTTGACCATCAAGAGGAACATTACTGTCTACATAATATTTCGGACAGCGCATGGAATAGAGTACCTTACAAAAGATTTTGACATCGTTTGCTGGTTACCATGAAATCCTTCTCCCTCTATACTGCTAAATGGTCTCAGGTCCTTAGCACACATTTCAACGCCCTTTTCGGCCACTAAATCTTTGTCCTCTTTCAAGATATTTACGGAGTAAGGGAACTGCTTGTCAAATTCGCACACATGTCGTAACATACTCGAGGTTCCTGAATTGAGACACACCTACCGATTTACTTGAAGCGGCCTCATAAACACACGAAAACGTTTCCTATTCGGCACTTGTGCTCTGTTTCGTTACCAGCATGTATTCGCCAGTTGTCAATTTTTCTTCAATCTCACTAAAGTCCGACCTATTCATTGTGCTCCCCCACCGTTGCGATAAATGAACTGTGGGCTAACTACCTGGCTACTCTATTCACGGTAGCTTGACAGCGCAACCTGTTGTCAGACGCAGCAAGCTGAGCGGGTCCCGTGAAGCTTGGCAGGCCTGCGGGAACCTAGGTAGCCCGGGCTTGCGGGAGCCCAAGTCTGTCGCATTACCCACTATGCCTCAGTACATGCGTACTCTCGTGTTTACGTCGCGGCAGGCTGACCTGCATGAATGGTTGCAGAGGAGCTAGGGGCAAGCAGGCTGCAAGGGGAATTTGTACACCTCTAGTTGGCTGGCTACTCTAGGAACGTAATCTCTCGTCATTTTAGCAGTGGACCTTACCGCAGTGCAGAACACCTCTCTTGCAGCGTCTGCCACAAGAGTTATCTATCTATCTATCTCACGCTTACTAAGTGAACCTGTAACGAAACGCTCTACTCTTCTTTGGACCTTCTTTATCTCCTCTGTCAGTCATATCTGGTGCAGATCCCAGTCTGACGAGCAATATTCAGGTATTGGTCATATCGACAGATCACACACACGCTTAACTGTAGTGCAGTGATGTGCAGAACAGGTGGTGGCGAGGTAGGTTGAGAACATTAGTGTTGCAACAAGAGTAGGCGTGGGTCCTTCAAGAATGACTAGACCACAAGAAGATCGTAGGATTGTGCGAATGACTCTGCCGAATAGGCAGACGACATCAACTGAAATTCTGGTAGAGCCTACGGACAGTTACCACGGAAACAGATTACTTGATATTTCAGGTAACCACGCATCGTCTACTGCTCACATTATACAGGGTGATTCAAAAAGAATACCACAACTTTAAAAATGTGTATTTAATGAAAGAAACATAATATAACCTTCTGTTATACATCATTACAAAGAGTATTTAGAAAGGTTTTTTTCACTCAAAAACAAGTTCAGAGATGTTCAATATGGCCCCCTCCAGACACTCGAGCAATATCAACCCGATACTCCAACTCGTTCCACACTCTCTGTAGCATATCAGGCGTAACAGTTTGGATAGCTGCTGTTATTTCTCGTTTCAAATCATCAATGGTGGCTGGGAGAGGTGGCCGAAACACCATATCCTTAACATACCCCCATAAGAAAAAATCACAGGGGGTAAGATCAGGGCTTCTTGGAGGCCAGTGATGAAGTGCTCTGTCACGGGCTGCCTGGCGGCCGATCCATCGCCTCGGGTAGTTGACGTTCAGGTTACATAACTAACCTTTTTCGTAGGGCTCTCCATACAGTTGATTGTGGAATTTGCAGCTCTCTGCGAGTCGATTTTCCTTGGCTGCGAACAAATACTTGCTGGATGCGTGCTACATTTTCATCACTCGGTCTCGGCCGTCCAGAACTTTTCCCTTTGCACAAACACCCATTCTCTGTAAACTGTTTATACCAACGTTTAATACACCACTTATCAGGAGGTTTAACACCATCCTTCGTTCGAAATGCACGCTGAACAACTGTCGTCGATTCACTTCTGCCGTACTCAATAACACAAAAAGCTTTCTGTTGAGCGGTCGCCGTCTTAGCATCAACTGACGCTGATGCCTAGTCAACAGCGCCTCAAGCGAACAAATGTGCAACTAAATGAAACTTTATAGCTCCCTTAATTCGCCGACAGATAGTGATTAGCTCTGCCTTATGTCGTTGCAGAGTTTTAAATTCCTAAAGTTGTGGTATTCTTTTTGAATCACCCTGTACTACACAAACAACAGAATGTTGCATTGTGTACAGCCAGAATCAACTGATACACTGCCATTCTGCGGTGTTGTGCGGTGGAACTCGCTTCTGTCTCTGGCAGTCAGATCGACGCCAACAAGTCGATAGACAGCCTGGTAAAGGTCACGGGAAGCAGCGATTATCGATACCTATACGTTTCCAGCTCCTCAATAACAGCGTGGAGAATTACTGGACGTGGCAACTGGGTGGGTTGGGTGATAATTTGTGCGAGACTGAATGCTCTCCGGTATGTCGCAAAAATCGTATCTTTCATGATCAAATGGCATACTTTAGCAGAAATTCCCCACGCTCGATTTCGCACAACAAATGTCTTGAGAAATGAACGTATCTAGTTAGGACCCCCACGAACACAATAACACTCTTGTATTCGTTCTGATGTTGCAGACAACTGCCTCTGAATATCATCTTAACAATTTCTTTCTGGCTGAAGGCCGGCATGCAGCTATACGTTTTCCCATCGCATCTGAGACATGCTCTACCGGTGACAAATCAGAGGACTGTGTTAGCCACACAGATGGCTCAGATGCGATGGGAAAACGTATAGTTGCATGCCGGCCTCCAGCCAGAAAGAAATTGTTAAGATGATATTCAGAGGCAGTTGTCTGCTGTATCAGAACGAATACAAGAGTGTTATT
The DNA here is from genome assembly GCF_021461395.2 of Schistocerca americana. Taxonomy (NCBI): domain Eukaryota; kingdom Metazoa; phylum Arthropoda; class Insecta; order Orthoptera; family Acrididae; genus Schistocerca; species Schistocerca americana. The sequence goes on along the minus strand of NC_060121.1, from coordinate 270,255,163 downwards.
GTGTTCGAGGGGGTCATAACTGGTCTTGATGATGGACATCAGCCCCAAAAGATACAAGACTTTAATTATTAACTTCCCATGATGTGATGTTCATCTCCACAAAGTTTAATAAATATCCAACTCCTGCTTCATGGTGTAGCACTTACCATTTCCCTCAGCGAATTTTTCTTTTTTATAAAAGTTTTCCTTGGTATTGACAGTCTGAATTTTATTACCTATTTACCTCTTCACCTCTGCAGACGTACTGCCGGTTCTAATGAGCACACTTGCTACAGGTAGTTGGACTAAAATATTTTAAAATTTTGATATTTGGTCAAAACAAGAAATTAATTAAAATACTGGTATGGCATTAATAACATACAAAGATTCATTACGTAGAAAGTATCCATTTGAGAGAAAATCCAATAAAGTAAAAAACAGAAAGTAATAACAATAAAAATACTAGAATTTACACTCTAAGAAAGAAAGAAAAAAAAGCCACGCAACACGAAGGATTTGTCCGAATGGGACGGAAACCGGTAGATGTGATCTACATGCACGGACAAACAGATAATTACAATTTCAAAAAAATTAAATGATTTATTCAAGAAAAGGAGCTTCACAAATTGAGAAAGTCAATAACGCGTTGGTCCACCTCTGGACCTTATGCAAGCAGTTATTCGGCTTGCGATTGATTGAGAGAAACGTTGGAGGCTTCCTGAGGGATATCATGTCAAATTCAGTCCAATTGACGCGTTAGATCGTTAAAATCTCGGGATGGTTGGATGGCCCTGCCCATGCTCCCAACGTTCTCAACTGGGAAGAGATCCGGCGATCTACCTGGCCAAAAAAGGGTTTGGAAAGCACGACGACAAGCTGTCGAAACTCTCGCCGTGTGCGAGCTGGCATTATCTTACTGAGAATTAAGCCCAGGATAGCTTGTCATGAAGGGCAACAAAACGGGGCGTAGAATGTCGTCGACGTATCGCTGCGCTGTAAGGGTGAGTTGGATGACAATCGTAGGAATCCTGCTACTAAAATAAATGTCATTACAGACCATCAGTCCTGCTTGTTGGGCCATATGGCAGGCGACAGTTCAGGTTGGTATCCAGCTGCTGTCTAGGGTGTCTCCAGATACGTCTTCGGCCTGGAATCGCATTGATTGGAGTAGAATTGTCTACAGTGATGAGTCCCGCCCCGAACTAAGGTCCGATGACCAGCGAAAACGTGTCTGGAGGCGTCCTGGACATTGGTAGCATACCAACCTGACAGTCACCCCCCATATGGCCCAACAACCAGGGTTGATGGTCTTGGGTGCCATTTCATTTCATAGTAGGACGCCTTTGCTAGTCATCCGTCGTGTCCTTACAGCGCAGCGGTACCTCGACGATTTTTTACGCTCCGTTTTGTTGCTTATGGCAAGCTATTCTGCACTTGAATTTCAACAAGATAATGGACACCAGTGTGCAGCATTGTAGCCTGGGCCCTCCAACCAATTGGACAGAATTTGGCACAATATGACTCTGGAGAACATCCAACAACTCTACCAATCAGTGCCAAGTCGAATGACTGCTTGTGTCATGGCTGAAGGTTGACGAACGCGTTATTGACTTGTTCAATTTGTGAAGCCGTTTCTCTTGAATAAATCATCCAATTTTTCTGAAATTGCAATCATTTGTTTGTATCTAAATGCACACCACATCTACCGATATCCGTCCGATTCAAGTAATTCCTTCTTGGGTGGCAGTTTTATGTACAGCACATCTACCGATATCCATCCGATTCATATAATTCCATCTTAAGGGGGGGGGGGGGGGGTAGTTTTATGTCTTAGAGTGAAATACGGGCAGGAAGATTAAATAAAAAAAAAACCACGAGCGAACAACAGCGAGACTGTTCTCTTCACCTTTTGTGGAGACACAGTATTCGACGGTTCTGACTGCTGTTTTCTTAGCTTTGGCAAGATCACCAGTAGTACAGGTATCTGGCAGCTGGAGTATAGCAGGTTTTGTTGGTCGTGCAGGTAACCGCACTGGTAAATTTCATCACGACTGCTGAAGGTTGAATCTGCACCGTGACACCCCCAGTTTTGAACCTGTTCAGCGTCTTCCATGTCCGTAAGGCAGTTGTCCGCCTTGGCCTGATGCCTCTCTGACAATCATTCGTTGTCCCTCTGGCGAAGAACCTCGCCAAAGTTCCGCTCGGCGAGTTCCGGAAAATGAAGGAATCGTTGTAGTTGTCTGCGTGAAGCTAATTCTTCATCTGAATCTTGGTCGCCGAGGCTCGTGTCCAAACAGGGTATTCTGGGATCAGTTCCACGTTTCTTCTTCTCCACTTCTGGAGCTCCTTTCCTGTAAATACCTGGTGGTGCTATATGTAGTATCGCAGCCTGTCGATATTCCTGAAGCCGGTGCCTCGTCGTCATGAGCGCCACTTTGAACATCGCCACCTATGAAGAAACTACAGGCCGCCGACCAATGAAGAGCGTCAGGACGGAGTTATAAGAGGCGGGCACCTGGGCACCAGTCTACTAGTTCAAGATTACTTCCTTTTGCTAGTTGATGCCGAACGTTACTCCGTGTTCTTCATAGCTAGCTCTACCGTCAGACATTCAGTGTACTCAAACGCATGCCCGTGTCGAGCCTTTGCTTGTAGCTAGCTACGCCTGTTTGCAAACGGTGTAGCATTTCTTCACCCACAAGTTGAGCGCAATATATTTATTTAAAATACACTTGTGTCAACAAATCTTTTGCTTGTCTGTCCAGATTTATCCATTTATCATTAGCAGCTCCTAGGGAGCGATGGCCTTTGTAGTCTGGTCCCTTCAGCCCCTACAAACCAACCAACTTGGCTCCTCGGAACATAGCGGTTACCGACTCGCATCATAACACTATAACTGTAATTTGGTACAGTTTACTGTAGGAGTTGGTCGTAGACAGCCTGTCACAATGCGTCCCGTGTCGTTTAGTGCTGTATCAACCTGTCTGGCACGTGCAGACTTTTGTCAGACTGCTGCAGAATATATCGCTGGATGGAAACATAGCGACAGGGAGGATGTTGGAAGCATTTTTGGGTGAGCACCGCAGGTGTTTTCTGTGAGTATACGGACGAGGTTCTTTCGTGCCGATACTTCTTCGCAGTGAAATTGACCGAAGTATTTAGAAGTGGAATTTTTATAGATAATGAAAATATTCTGACTCTTGCGTTGAAAGGGTGCGTGATTCAGAGAAGTCCAACTCACAGTACGCAAAATGTTCATTAAAATTGTGTTATGTGCAATTATTCTTGTCTATTGGGCCGACAGGTTATCTACAACTTGTATAAAAACCATATTGCAATTATAAGAGTCGAACGACATGAAAATGAGATGGAAACGGAGAAGAGAGAAATGTTCGTAACCTTTGCCCGACGTTATTCAATCTGAACATTGAGCAAGCAGTAAGGAAATTAATGAGAAATTTGCAAAGGGGATTTAAGTTCAGGGAGAAAAAATAAAAAGCATGAGACTTACTGAGACTTACCGAAGAGATTGTTATTCTGTCACAGATGGTAAATGACATGGAAGACCAGCCGAAGTGAATGTATAATGTCTTGTAGAGAGGTTGTAAGATGAATACTGTTAAGTAAAACAAGAGTATGGTGTGTAGTGAAATAACAAAGGTGAACTAAGGGAATTAGATTAGGAAATGGGAAACTGACAGATTTTGGTATTTGGGCAGTAAAATAAGCGACCAATGCCGTAGTAGAGACGATATAATATGCAAACTAGCAATAGCAGTTAAAGTATTTATAAAGCACAGGCAGATTTTAACAAGTAATATAAATTCAAGTATTAGGAAGTCTCTATGTGTGTGAAATCCAGACTTATATGGAAGTGAAACGTTGATATTAAACTGTACAGACACGAAAATGGAAGAATGTTTTAAAATGAGGTCTACAAAAGCGGTTGAAAATTAGATGTGTAGATCGGAAAACCAATGGAAAGTAAGGTATCTAATCAGTGAAAAAAGCAATTTATAGCACAGTATGGCCAAAAGAAGGGATAGGTTGATAGGACACGTGTTGAGGCATGAAGGAATGAACGAATTTGGGAATGGAGGGAAGTGTGTGTGGAAGGGGGGAGGGAAGGAGCGGTAAAACTGCAGAGGGAGGTCCATGATTGGCCACAGTAAACAGATTCACGGGGACGCACAATAGGCTGCAATAGTTATACAGAGATGAAGTGGCTCGCACAGGACAGACTAGGGCGGAGAGCTACATCAGACCAGGGTTCGCAATGAAGATGACGACGATGACAACTACAATAACAACAACAACAACGAAAACAGTAAGAACAATAACACGACATGATCATGGACGCACAGGACCTGTAGATACGTAATACGTATTATTCAGGTAGTAATGTGAACTCTAATTTACCACATGTTCGCATTAAAGTATGAAACACTCAAAGCGTTTCCCACATTTGTGTGCTCTGTTTTTCCTTAGATGAGTAACTGTATCATAGGCAAATCTGACGTAGCTGTCCCATTTTCTAATAATGTGTTAGGACGCCGCAGGCTTAATCAGTGCTAAACAACATTCTGGTGATATGGTTATTGAAACTTACGAGCTGCAATATACTGGGAACTGGACTATAAGGATTTATTCAAATAGAATTGCCAACTGTTTTGTAACATGGATTGCCTCTTGTTTTCTATAAAGGATAAACTTAAGAAAGGTCATTTACAAGAAATTCTGTAAAAAAAAATTACCCAACTTTAATCGTGTGCCTTAAAGTTCTAACTGAAGTGAGCACTGCTTGAAGGTTGTAGTTTCATCTAATGATAACTTGCAGTTTGTTTTTGAATGTTTCTGGCAGCGAAGTTCTATTTAATGCAAACCAGAAAGCCACAGTTTAATTAAAGCGCTAATGGAATGTTCTTTTACAGTTATTCCATACACGTTCGTTCACATGTTATTTTCTGTTTGTATACTTACATAGGTGTGTTAAAATTTTGCAATGTAGTCGATAGTGACGCAGTTGTTCTAATACGTCACGCTGCCGAAAACCACAAGTAATTTGTTCGCGGTTAGTCCGATTGCCACATGGTCAAGTCATTATAATATGTAAGGGTAAACCACAGACGGGATTTCATATCTGCTATATTCTGATTTGTTTTAAACCAGCCCACGGCTTTAGCAATTTGATCAGACGACATAGCGCAGTCATAATAATAACATTAGTAATAATAATAATTCCGTATGGTGACTTGCATGTACGTAATTTTCCCCACTGCTTATGTGATAGCGGAACAAGTGAAAATCACACAAACAGTAAAACTATGTGTGTTCGGAAAACGCGAGATCTACAAAAAAATAAGCACATACATGTACATACAACGTCTGCTCCCCCTCTCCAATCAACATTTCTTAAAGCCTCATCACAGTCAGCATACATTCAACATAGTTTTCGAAAAATAGTACTGTAACCTAAAAAATTTTAGTCAAAGAGAAAAATAACGAATCTCTGTTTCGAAACAACATAATACAGCGACAGTAGTGCTACAGAATAATACCATATTAGGTCTAAAAATAAAAATATGAGAGAAAACAACGATAAACGCTTATTAATTACAGATGATATACTGGAAGGCAATAATTGTAGCTGTGCTGCAAATACCGAAGTCTTGTGGAAGCCAATATGCACTAATAAGGTATGTATTTATTTTTCATGTTAATATCTCTGTCATTACTTATCGTAATGGAATGCTATAACCTCAAAACACTGGCAAATATCATAATGCATAAATTTTTTGTATATTGTTCAACAGATAATAGATAAAACCCGCTGAAGATGGAGAAATTTTTCCGAAACATGAATGGATAGTAAAACAAGAAAAATTGTGTTTTCTCAAGACAGAACCACATGTCCGTAACATAGTCTACTGAAGTTTAGCAGTAAAAATAAAACTAAGATAATTGGCTTGTTAAAAATTGAAATAAAAACCAGTCGAATGTTTTGTGAAAGGATTTGTCTAAAAGTAAGAAACAAAATAGATTAGAGAAACATTTGGCATGCCTTTAAACGAGGCTCGAAATCATGTTATTTTACATTCACTATAAAGGATGATTTTGCTAAATTGAGCAAACCACAGGAAACGAGCCAGGAGAGAATTTGGGGCAAGAAAGGGCATATGAACATATGGCGAGAAATGCGTTCTAATGGAAGTACATCCATTTGAAGTTGGAGACTAAAGATCTTTGACAGTGGGGTATCAATGATTGAACTTGTGGTGTATTGGGGCAAGTGTAGATCACTTCAGGAGGAGATCGAGCAGTTACAACATCACATACACACACAATTTATTAGTAATCTACAGTATTAAAACTTGAGCATGGTAAATACTAAATTTTGGAAATAATTATTGTCCTCACAGGTGACATGTATTCGATACTTTTCCGGCCGAAGTGGCCGTGCGGTTAAAGGCGCTGCAGTCTGGAACCGCAAGACCGCTACGGTCGCAGGTTCGAATCCTGCCTCGGGCATGTATGTTTGTGATGTCCTTAGGTTAGTTAGGTTTAACTGGTTCTAAGTTCTAGGGGACTAATGACCTCAGCAGTTGAGTCCCGTAGTGCTCAGAGCCATTTTATTCGATACTTTCGACGGCATAACATTTAGAGTTTCGTTCATTGCAGAGTACAATTGTCATTAATATGATACAAAGTTCTGAATAGCTATTCTGTTAGCACGCAGTCGGATTTGTGTGAAGACGGTACTGTCGTCGTAAGCGGTGATTGCAAGTGTTTGCACATTACATAGAGACTGGGCTGAGCGGCACTGCGCTCGGACATAAACAATTTTTCCGGCAGTGGCGGCGTGAGGAAACACGCGGGGGTGTGTCTACGTCGGCGTCTCCGATTCGTTGCTGCGTCTGGCAGCGACTGCCTTTACTTGTGATGCTACTGTGAGGTACCAACTTCTGCGTGAGACGTAGTTCTGCGGACAACACCGCAGAAAGCACACATGAAAACACGCAAGGTAAGTGTGAATGTTCTATCTGTACTAGTGTTCCAACTTCACACTCAAGAGGGCAGTAATATTGCCCACGAAACTACCACCATCCGTATCACAACGCTTCTAGACCTCACACTGAGGTGACAAGTCATGGGGTACCTCCTAATATCGTGTCTTAGTGCAGTAAATCGTTGACATGCACTAAATAAGTGGTTGGACGTCCCCTGCAGAAATATTGAGAGGGGCTGCCTCTATAGCCGTCCATAATTGCAAGAGTGTTGCCGGTGCAGGATTTTGTACACGAACTGACCTCTCGATTACATTCCATTATGTTCGAAGGGATTCGTATCGGACGATCTGGGTGACCAAATAAATCACTCGAACTGTCCAAAATGATCTTGAAACCAATCGCGAACACCTGTGGCCCGATGACATGGCGTATTGCAATCCATAAAAATCCCATCGTTGTTTGGGAACACGACGGCCATGAATGGCTGCAAATGGTCTCTAGAAAGCCGAACACGGTTATTTCCGGTCCATGATCGCTTCAGTTGGACCAAAGGACCCAGTCCATTCCATATAAACACAACCCGTACCATTATGGAGCCACCGCCAGCTTTTACTGGTTCCATGGCTTCGTGGGGTCTGCGCCACACTCGAACCCTACCAACTGAAATTGGGACTCATCAGTATTTATCCGCTGACACAGGGAAAGCGGTTTTCAAAGTAAAATGTCTCACCAGTACGGGAATGTACTACGATTGGAACTTTAAAAGTGGCAACTATTCATTTAGAGCTCGTACAAAATAGATACGTATTTCAAAGTTTTACTGACCTTCAAAGTAGTCACTAGCATTGTTATGACCCGTTGCCAGCGATGTGGAAGTCGTAGGATACTTTTAGCAGTGCTAGTCGTGTTGACAGTTCGAGCGGCGCGGTCTATTGCCCGACGAATATGTAGCAGTTCTGAAGCGAGTGCCGTGAAGTCTTTCCTTCAGTTTAGAAATCGAGTTGAATTCACGAGGGCTTAAGTCAGGGGAGTGCAGTAAGTGGTATAGCACTTAGCAGCCCCATCATTCAAACAAATCAGTAACAGCTTGCACTGTACGTGCTTGAGCATTCTCCTGCAAAATGATGGTCAGGTCCTGCAGAAAGTGTCATCACTTCAGTAGTGTAGTACGCCACACCGCCACCGTTCCGCCAGATGCATAAAATTATCTTTTGTGGATTCACCCAGGACATCGTACGAGGACTTGCTGTTGTGTGATCAACCATTCATTTCTTTTCCTCAAGTTAGCATAAAGACACCATTTCGCGTCGCCAGTAACGATACAGGATAGGAATGGTTGGTGTTGTTGACGGGCCAACTGATGACGAGCAAGAAGAGATGCACGTATGTCTACCCCCTGATTTTTGTGATTTTAGCTTAGAGGATATGTTCCCCATACACCCTATTTATTGAACCTTCCCCACTGCATGCAAATGTCGCACGATGGTGGAATGATCACAGTTCATCACGTCTGCCAGTTCTCGAGCACACTGACGCGGATCATTGCGGATTAACGCGTTCAAAACGATCTTCATCAGACCTCGAACGTCTTCGTGAACGCGGAGAGTCACTAGTGTCAAAACGATCCTACTTAAAACGAGAAAACCAACGGCATTATCCCCATACACGGCGCAAATGTTTCTATCTGCCTCAGCTGCCGTCACTCCTCTATTGAAGTCAAACAGAACAAGATGTCCCGATTTGCCTTCTTGGAACTCCATTTTCTAGCGTCCACAGACAAACAGAGCAAGATGTCCCGATTTGCCTTCTTGGAACTCCATTTTCTAGCGTCCACAGCTCAGCTTGCTATCTCCGAATGACAAAATCAGGAAATGTAAACTCAAATAGCAACATTGAACTACAAATAGAAAATGACAACCGATAAATAAACCCATAGCAACCGGAATGTAAACATGCTAAGGAGAAGCGCTACGAACTTACGGCCGGCCGCTGTGGCCGAGCGGTTCTAGGCGCTTCAGTCTGGAACCGCGCAGGTTCGAATCCTGCCTCGGGCATGTATGTGTGTGATGTCCTTAGATTAGTTAGGTTTAAGTAGTTCTAGGTCTAGGTGACTGATGACCTCAGATGTTAAGCCCCATAGTGCTTATAGCCTTATGAACCATTTTTACGAACTTATGCACCAACATAATATTTCTATAAGTCAGCATTCATATATAAAAAAGCACACTGCCATTAAGGCAATTTTCCGTGGGGATTTCAATATCCACCCAGTTTATTTCTGAAACACAGGCAGTTTACAAACTGCATTGCTGCAAAGCGACTAGTGACCTCTTTTAAGAGTGTGACTAACATTTTTTGCTGTGAACTTATCTTCATTTGGCGGCACAGCGAGTCACAAGGGCCGAATTCATCGCTGCGGTAACTATTCGACGGCCTGGGACGCAGGCTAACAGAAGCTCGGTAGTCGCGTGTGTGCCTCCTCTGTGGCGGCTGTTCGGTACCGCGGCTTGTCACCGGCTTCCACCCCTGTGTGCCGAGTCGAGTCCCCCGTGAGACGGCCGCCTGCCATGAATAGTTTACAGCTGTGCGTGACGCGTATGCGTAAACGGGTGAATTATTCGTCAGCATCTATTAAGCAGTAGCGTCGGCCCCCGCTGAGTACGCTGACAGCCCTATAGCCGTTTGCACGGTGTTCCTGGGCTCCGGAGATTACTGATGTGTTCTTCGTGTGCGGTCAATGTGGTGAAAAAAATGGTTCAAAAATGGTTCAAATGGCTCTGAGCACTATGCGACTTGACTTCTGAGGTCATCTGTCGCTTAGAACTTAGAACTAATTAAACCTAACTAACCTAAGGACATCACACACATCCATGCCCGAGGCAGGATTCGAACCTACAACCGTAGCGGTCGCTCGGTTCCAGAGTGAAACGCCTAGAACCGCTCGTCCACCCCGGACGGCAAATGTGGTGAAACAGTCAGGTGATAATCAAGGAGCCATGTAGCTAAAATAAAATAATTTTGTGATTGAGGGATAGCAGTGGCGATGGGGGAAGGGAAGTAGTGTGTTAACGTGTAGCATGCCACACTTGACGAGGCTCTGCACGTACCTACACTACTGGTCATTAAAATTGCTACACCAAGAAGAAATGCAGATGATAAACGGGTATTCATTGGACAAATATATTATACTAGAACTGACATGTGATTACATTTTCACGCAATTTGGGTGCATAGATCCTGAGAAATCAGTACCCATGACAACCACCTCTGGCCGTAATAACGGCCTTGATACGCCTGGGCATTGAGTCAAACAGAGCTTGGATGGCGTGTACAGGTTACAGCTGCCCATGCAGCTTTAACACGATACCACAGTTCATCAAGAGTAGTGACTGGCTTATTGTGACGAGCCAGTTGCTCGGCCACCATTGACCAGACGTTTTCAATTGGTGAGAGATCTGGAGAATGTGCTTGCCAGGGCGGCAGCAGTAGAACATTTTCTGTATCCAGAAGGACCCGTACAGGACCTGCAACATGCGCTCGTGCATTATCCTTCTGAAATGTAGGGTTTCGCAGGGATCGAATGGAGGGTAGAGCCACGGGTTGTAACACATCTGAAATGTAACGTCCACTGTTCAAAGTGCCGTCAATGCGAACAAGAGGTGACCGAAATGTGTAACCAATTGCACCCCATACCGTCATGCCGGGTGATACGCCAGTATGGCGATGACGAATACACGCTTCCAAAGTGCGTTCACCGCGATGTCGCCAAATACAGATGCGAGCATCATGATGCTGTAAACACAACCTGGATTCATCCGAAAAAATGACGTTTTATCATTTGTGCACCCAGGTTGGTCGTTGAGTACACCATCGCAGGCGCTCCTGTAACTGCAGCCATAATCTCCGAGCTGATAGTCTATGCTGCTGCAAACGTCGTCGAACTGTTCGTGCAGATGGTTGTTGACTTGCAAACGTCCCCATCTGTTGACTCAGGGATTGAGACGTGGCTACACGATCCGTTACTGCCATGCGGATAAGATGCCTGTCATCTCGACTGCTAGTGATACGAGGCCGTTGGGATCCAGCTCGGCGTTCCGTATTACCCTCCTGAACCCACCGATTACATATTCTGCTAACAGTTCGACCAACGCGAGCAGCAATGTCGCGATACCATAAACAGCATTCGTGATAGGCTACAATCCGACCTTTATCAAAATCGGAAACGTGATAGTACGCATTTCTCCTGCTTACACGAGGCATCACAACAACGTTTCACCAGGCAACGCCCGTCAATTGCTGTTTGTGTATGAGAAATCGGTTGGAAACTTTCCTCATGTCAGCACGTTGTAGGTGTCACCACCGGCGCCAACCTTGTATGAATGCTCTGAAAAGCTAATCATTTGCATATCACAGCATGTTCTTCATGTCGGTTAAATTTCGCGTCTGTAGCACGTCATCTTCGTGGTGTAGCAATTTTAATGTCTAGTAGTGTACCTAACAGGCAATATAGCGAGCACGTGGCGCTTCTGACATGCTAGATCGGGTGGTAGTATACAGCTGTGGGCCTGCCATCCCGAAGTAACGTGCCTCGAACCAGCAACTAATTTTTTTTATGTTTGACACAGAGATTAAGAAGCGTGAATTACGAGGGTCATTCAACAAGCAATGCGCCTCATTTTTTTAAAAAGCCATTAATGTATGTACACAAACATCCTTGTTGGTGCTTGACACTTGATGTTTGTTCTGTGCGCCGGTGAAGTTTCGAACCGTTCTGGCAGATAGCAGAGCCGTAGTATAGCATCAAAATGGCATCAAAAAGACTCACGTTACAAGCAGGGCGCCGTTATTGAATTCTTGTGTGCAGAGAAAGAAACCGTAGTGAATATCCGTAAACGTTTGTGTGCAGTATACGGCGATTCTGCTGTTTGAGCCGGCATCGGTTGCCGAGCGGTTCTAGGCCCTTCAGTCGGGAACCGTGCGACTGCTACTGTCGCAGGTTCGAATCCTGCTTCGAGCATGGGTGTGTGTGATGTCCTTAGGTTAGTTAGGTTTATGTAGTTCTAAGTTCTAGGGGACTGATGACCTCAGATGTTAAGTCCCATAGTGCTCAGAGCCATTTGAACCATTTGCAGTTGATAGAAGTACAGTTTGGCGATGGGTAAGGAAAGTTACAGCATCAGGAAATGCAGAAAAAAATCCCCATGATCAGCCACGCTCGGGACGTCCTGTTACAACCACTGCTCCAGACATGCTACATCTTTCGGATGCCATTACTCCTGCCGGCTGGCGCATCAAAACTCTACAGCTGTCGGTCAGCATTGGAAGTGCGTCTGCAATGATCGAAGATCTCGGATATGCAGGCCAATACACAAATCTGAGAACCTGGGAACACATCGCCAAATTGGGTTGGACACCATTGCCTCATCACCCTACAGTCCAGATCCGGCACCGCCGGACTTCCATCTCTTTGGGCGCTTAAAGATTCTCTACTGGGAATACACTTTGAAGATGACGAAAGTGTCAGTCATGCAGTGAAAACATGGCCACGCCTGCAGGTCAAGAGCTTTTACCAGCAGGGAATACATGCTCTTCCACAACGTTGGCTACGGACATAGAACGTGATGGACACTACGTAGAAAAATAGGAGGTGGACGAGACATGTTGGTGTATATTGTCACCAAATTCGGACTCTTAACAATAAATATGTTCTGAGGAAAAAAATGTGGGGCTTTATTTATTGAACGATCTTCGTAATTACTGGAGTTAGTTGTTGGAAAACAAAAATTCGATTACATTAAAAGTCTGTAAACTGCAATAAGTGCTTTAATGAGAGGAAATGGCTCGAAGGCCTGCAACGTCAACAATGGCCAGAAGAGCGGTTTGCCGATCCGATGCCTCTCCATATCGCACCCAAATGACTCCATTGGCTGAGAACGATACAGCGGTCAGTCGGTCGGTCCCGAATGGCCAGTCTGAGACGAGAACGTCGGAGGGAAAAAAATATCTACCCATTCTCTTGCAACAGTTTTTCAACTTGGTGTCAAGATTGTTAAGGCGAACAGTAGTAGTAAAAAGTCCATATTGTGGAGTACAAGCAAAGCTGTCACCTGCCTGAACGTTGGTCTTAACAGTACAGTGCTGTACTGGGCATTGTCGCATTACAGGTGGCTTACCCAGCCGGTTATAGGGGGCGTACAGTTTAATGTTGATTCCGAACCACGGTGCAACTCGGAATTGCCAGCGGGAAAGAAAATCGTATTTGACAGATATGAATCCTGGGTCTGGCTGAGCATCCATTCCAATACCTTTGCATCTGTGTGTGTGTGGATTCCTAAGGGACCAAACTGCTTAGGTCATCGGTCCCTACTGCACATTACTGAAACTAACTTATACTAAGAACAACAAACACACCCATGCCCGAGGGAGGACTCGAACCTCCGGCGAGAGGGGCCGCGCAGTCCGTGACATGACGCCTCAAACCGCGCGGCCACTCCCTGCGGTGCAAAGTGTCTGGTAGATGTCTTATCTGCGCCATTCTACACTGTCTGTGACTTTGTACACAGCGAGTTTTGATGTGGGACTACCTGGCAAACACTATCCCGTTCGATAGGTGCCTGACGTGGTGTGGTTGTGCGTTGACCGGAATACTATCTTCCGTGCAGGACACGATCGTACTGACATCTGTTGACATTTTGTATGATTATATCGTGGATTACAAACAGGAAGGGTAAATGGCGGTTTGTTGCTTTAATTTCGGACACCATTGTAAATTAAATGCAAAGGAGATGGCTTCAAGTATTTTGACTTTCATTTCATAAAGGGCATTAATCTGTCGTTTGGATTAGACATTTACGCAGCAATTTCGAACTCACGATAATTGACAGAGGAGCACACATCCAATATTCTGCCGCAAAAATACCAGAGTTCCAATGAAAAAAATTGATTTTTGTGTGTCGGTCATTACTGAAGTTACGAAAGCGTGTTCATGACCATTCGTCACTATTTGTGTAGATGGAAAAAGGTAACAAATAGTCAGTATTTCAGATGAGAAAGTTGGGTACATCACCTTGCATATACGCATTACGCTCGTGGAATGCGACGTACTAAGTTGCTACTCCTAATCGACGAAAACTTTTAATTTATGTTTCTTTATCCTCTCTTTTTGTCCTGCCTTGACTTTTTTATGTTTCAGCTAGTACAGCTCGGAATGTATGTACGTAATAATACTTGAAGGTTTTAAAGCGAAATAACAGAGTACAAACAAATTTGCCCCAAGCAAATAGAGACAGTACAGTACGGCCGGTCCTGCCCTTTGTGAACACGGAACGAAATTAAGCCGGCAGCGGATCGGTGCGATGTTTCAGCAGAGAGGCTCCGAGACCGTGAGGTGTGAACAGTCGGCGTGTTCCCGCGGAGGCCGCTACACAGGCGGCAGTAAGCTCCGGGCTCATTCTCGTAGCTGGCTGGCGTTTACGCCCCGGAGCGCAGCAGCTCGCCACGGACTGAATGGCTGCGCTCGTAGCGCCGGCGGCTGGCTGAATAATGTCAGGAACAGGCGCCGCGCAGCCAGAGCGCAAAGCCCTTGTCGGCACCATTTCTCACTTTCCAGAATATTTTGTTTCTAGAAAGAAACAGCTTTTAGATGTCGAGAAGTGAGGGGGCACGAGAAAATATTCGGGTGACTACTCCTTTTCTTCCTTTGGCAGCCTGAGCGTCTAGCTCGATGAAATTCCCAGTTACTGGATAGTGCGCTCTTCGAGTGCTAACTACTGGCGTGGTGCTGGTTGTTCAGTTAACACCCAGCTGTGTATTTCAGCGCTTACACGCTGTCCAGTGTGCATGTGAAGAACCACCTTTTGCAGCACGGATCACTGTGAGATGTTCAGGAAGAGAGTCAGTGAGGTTGTGGAAGGTACCAATAAGAATGTGGACCCATGGCGGCTCCAGTGCCGTGGCCAGCTGGTCTAGGTCTCGCTTGACGATCCATGAAGCGAACAGCCCGATTGAGGTCGTCCCACAGATTTCTGACTGCGTTTAAATCCGGGGTATTTGGTGGCCAGGAGAGAACGGTCAACTCATCTTGGTGTGTTCTTCAAACTATACACAGACACTGCAAGCCGTGTGACATGTTGCATTGTCCTGCTGGTAGATGCCATCGTACTGTAGCGGCACCACAATTTAAGATAGGAAAGTTAGATTGAGTGCAACATTTCTGAGCGCACAAGTTACAGCCAGCCGCGGGCCTGTTGACAGTAAGTTACGCTGAGCAGCAGTTGCAGAGTAGAATGGAGGCCACAGTGCCGTCGAACAACTGAAAAGTGTAAATGCAGCAGTTTGCATGGCGCAAGTTACAGGCAGAAGGCGCCCACTGGCGCAACCTAGGTGTTGTGAGTACATGACTCGGAGCGGCGCATTAGCAAAACAGAGGTGCACAGCCGTGAATAAACAGGTGCGGTTTCTAACGAGATTCATTCAAGTGTGGCAGCTCTCCTGGACGGCGGGGCGTGTCACACCACCAGCTACACGCAGCAGCAGATGGGGCGCCAGCGTTCCAGTCCACAGCAGGTCGCTGGTTCGACGCTTGGAGGCCGATGTGTGGTCCATGCCAGCCAGCCAGTTGTAGGCCACTCTTCAGCTCGCTACTGCAGGCAGTCGTCTTGGTTCCCAACGCACGCTGGAGGCATCCCGAGGTGAGGGCCAGAGATTCGGATGCCGGATCGTGGGCACTTGTGGTCGCCACAATCTCAGTTACGCCAGCGAGGAAGGATGCAGTGGGCCACTCTGTGGCTCCCAGCGGAGCGGCACTGAGTCAATGGGGAGAAGACCACTGAGTCAGCTGCCAGTGCAGTCCTGATGACGTGGCCATACAAGGCCGACACACAGCAGTGCGTTGCACTGGTTCGCTGGGGTGACTGCCTCAGCATTGTGGGACCCTGTGACACGCACCGAGGTGAATGGCGCACTGTAGTGGAAACAAATCATTTGGAAAGCTCGGACGAGTATTAATACGGTGCCTTCTACCTCTTCCCTCTACATTTGGTCATCCTGATACGTTCGGTGGCAGAAGCCGCCATTATAGTACCAAAGAAATACAAAATTCATGTAGGGGTGAACATGTTCTCCAAGAATAGATGCATACTTGTGTTGATCCATTGCGCCAGCCAGGGTGACGATATCACCTAGGGAATGTCTCAAAAACATTTCCCAGACCGTCATACATGTAGGGTGTTGGCTTTCAGATGTTCACATCTACACACCAACGGCCATCTGTCCAGTGGGGTGTAAAAAGTGATTCATCTGAATAGAAGTCCGCCTCCACAGCGTTTCCGCCTATCACGCAGGGGGCCTGGATTCGATCCCCAGCAGGGGACTGGGTGTTGTGTGTCCTTCATCATAATTTACATCATCATTGACCAGCAAGTCGCCGAAGTGACGTCAACTAAAAAGGACTTGCAATACGGCGGCCGAACTCCCTCGCATGGAGCCTCTCGGCCAACAATTCCATACGCTCATTTCATTTCATTTCATCTGAAAAGAACACCTGTCATCATCCATTGGACGTCCAGTTGGCAAATTCCAGCCTTTGTCGCCGGTGAACAGCAGTTAGTGAGTGCATGAACCAGTCCTCTGCTGTGGAGGCCCATATGCAGCAACGTTAGCTGAGGAGGTACTGTTGGTAGCCCCTTGGCTCATTTGGAAGGTCGATTGCTCATCAGTTGCACCTCTGTTCGCCTGTACACATCTCCACAGCCACCATTCACTACTGTCACTTATGGCCCATTGCGCAGCCACAGTTGCCTCGGCGCCGGGTTTGGACAGCATCATTTTGCCATGCATGGTATACTTTAAGCACGTCGGCATGCAAAAAGTTTATAAACTTTGACATTTCAGAAATGGCTCCCTTCTTGGGCCGAAAGCCAATGTTCAAACCCCTCTGCACGTCGGATAAATCATTCTGTTTCCGCATTATGACAACAACTACACTTGTATCCTCTACCTCCTGACATGGTTTATATATCCTCAACTACTAATACTGCTACCTGCCGTCTGTGATTAGTTATTGTACACTGATGTCTAACATAGGTGGTGATAACTTTAATGTGGCTGGACCGCGTAGTACTGTTGTGAAATTTTACGTAAATACATCTGCAGACTTTGGTGTTTCATTAGTTTTTCAGTGGTGTAACATTTTTATGTAGTGTGTTCCAAAAGCGAATAGAAAGTATTTGAGAGGACATGGGATAGTTTGAACAATAAAAAAACATGCGTCTACTTTTGAATTACAACGACTTGTACGTGGAAGATGCCTTTCACATGTGCAGCTTTCACTACTGAATTTTCTCGCGTGTTGTTAACTCGCAGATACGCTGAAAATATACACTTTGTACCGAGCTATCGGTTCGTATAAATATTACCGTCTTTTGCACTTCCAGTAAGGTGGTGCGAAGGTGGTCGTTGAGTTTCCGTTTCTGCGGATCAATGAGGCTTGAGCGCGCCTCTTGCGTTGCGATGGAGAGCGTGAGACACAAAGCTAGTTCTAGTCTAATCTGGTCGGTGTGCTGCAGTTGGTCGTTGAATGGTGCTCCGTGGTATAGTGTCATGCTATATGGCAGTGTAGAAGTTCAGCATATTTGCAAATCAGGTCTGCTGGTTATTCGCAGATATCATGGGATTAGCGCGTACCTACACAGTTGCGCATAACTTGAGGATGAAAGTAATTTTCGCATGATGTTTTACTGCCAAATAACGTAGCTCGTTAACACTTGAACCATACAGGGAAAGAACTGCTACAGTATAGAACGAAGGTAACTGAAAAAAATACGCAATGAGACGAACAGAAATTACATTTTTATTTAAAGACAGTAATTAAACTAAAGTCACCGTGGTTCAAGATGGTCCCCTGTACATTACAAAAGGCGGTATATCTCTCTTAATACGGTGTGTGATCGACAAGAATGGGAAAGCATACTCTGCAGTGTCCTCCCACGCTGGCTACAAGGTTGGTAACGAGTTCTTGTGGCAGGGCATTCCATTCCTCCACCAGCGCAATTGACAACTATTTGATGTTCTTCATGGGGTTGAAGTCGGGTCTTCAATATGCGATTCGGAATCTTTTTTTTTAAATTCATAGTAATAATAGTGCATTTAATCCCATTACATCCCAAGCGAATGAGCTTTATTCAGTATGTAAGTAGGCTGTTTAGGTTTTTATGTTGGTAACGCCATGTAGCGCTCTATATGAAAATCACTGACTGTGCTGTGTGAAGGCTGTAGTTGGTTTGCATTGTTGAAGTATATACTATTATAGTGTTGGGCAGTTGGCTGTTAACAGTGCGTAGCGTTGCGCAGTTGGAGGTGAGCCGTCAGCAGTGGTGGATGTAGGGAGAGAGATGGAGTTTTGAGAGCGGATGATCTGGACGTGTGTCCATCAGAGACAGTAAATTTGTAAGACTGGATGTCATGAACTGATATATATATATATATATATATATATATATATATATATATATATATATATATATATATATATATATATATATATATATATATAATGACTTTTGAACACTATTAAGGTAAATACATTGTTTGTTCTTTATCAAAATCTTTCATTTGCTAACTATGCCTATCAGTAGTTAGTGACTTCAGTAGTTTGAATCTTTTATTTAGCTGGCAGTAGTGGCGCTCGCTGTATTGCAGTAGTTCGAGTAACGAAGATTTTTGTGATGCAAGTGATTTGTGAAACGTATAGGTTAATGTTAGTCAGGGCCATTCTCTTGTAGGGATTATTGAAAGTCAGATTGCGTTGCGCTAAAAATATAGGTTGTCAGTTTAGTGTTGATCAGAATAGGTAAAGAGCGAAATGTCTGAGTTTGTTCAGTTCTGCTCAGCTGTTTGAAAATCAAATAATGTAAGAGGTTTATCAGCACAGTAATTCATTAATTTTTCTAAGGGGACGTTTCAAGTATTTTCCGAGCTGTGTAATCTGTAAGCAAAAGAAAATCTGTGTTGTTATCTTTTGAACTACGTGTTTTGTGCACTAGTGTTGTGCGTCCCACCATCTTTTAAGTATAATACATTTTGACATAATTATGTTTTTCCATGCAAATGTTTTCCAGATCATTAGCGATTCCTTGCTACCATTTCCCTGCTCTTGCGTATTTACACCGAGTTCCACTTCGCAATCAGTACTTAGCCACTCGACATAAAAAGGATTCTGTCATCGCCAAAGGGAGCTTCCTAAATGTTCACATGGTCGCTATCAAATTATTAAGCAACTACAGTGAACTATAGTTACCATTTCCCTATGCTTTCTTTTCAGAACAGAAGGTAAGTGAGGCACTGACCGAGCTGACAGAGTTGCTGTTCATCATTGTTTATAAAATGTGAGTATATTACATCTTGCGTGTGTGAGTTATGTTAACAGAGCGGGCACAGCATATCCATTGCACACACTGGAGCTATAAGCACCACTGTTTACATGTTTCTCATATATATTCAGATGTATGTTACGACTAGTAACATCACAGATACATTGTGTAAAGTAAGTCTAGTCAATTAACTCCATATTTCGAGCTAACGTCTGTAGGTAACCCATTTTCAAAATTTTACAGAGAGCTTATAAACATTATACAAAGATGAAAGCCGGCCGCGGTGGTCTCGCGGTTCTAGGCGCGCAGTCCGGAACCGTGCGACTGCTACGGTCGCAGGTTCGAGTCCTGCCTCGGGCATGGATGTGTGTGATGTCCTTGGTTTCGGTTCGTTAGGTTTAAGTAGTTCTAAGTTCTAGGGGACTGATGACCACAGCAGTTGAGTCCCATAGTGCTCAGAACCATTTGAACAAAGATGAAATCTTACTATTCTTACAAAAATTATGATGAGAAATTACTAAATCGTCCCCTGAGTAGTTTTAAAAGTATTCCTAATACAAAAACAGTGGATAAGTGTCAGACTAAAAATCCAAAGCTCTGAGAGTCCGTCCCCAGTCGATCCCAAGATTACTTTTCTGAAACATATCGCTTTTTCACTGCTGATAATGATTTGCGTATATGGAAATTGCCGAGTTGCACCATGGTTCCACATCTGGTTAAAGGTAAAATCTATTTAGTGATCTAGCTTTGAAACCAGCATTCGAACTGATGGCGCTTTATCTTTTCTCAATGGAAAGACGTAACGTAACTTACATTCCACATTACTACGCTTTGTATTTTCGACTCTTTTTCGTGAAGAGGATAAATAGCACACATCACCATCTTCTTTCGATGAACTGGCTCATCAGAGGTGCTCAACTTTTGCTGAGACAGTACTTACAACAGCAATCTCACTTTTTGCCGAAATGCACACCACTGACTGGAGTATTAGCATAGTCGAGAAAAGACGAAAATATATATGGAAAGAATAGGGGCAGTCACGGTGCATCACAGATGTATTTCACATGAAACCGGAAGTGTGCTCTCTGAACAGGGGAGGAATATACTTGCACGATTAAAAAAATGACGAAAGGAAGTGCAGAACAAGCATAATATATTTGTGGTGTTTGTACTTTGTTCCTAAGCAAAGTGTAACCTCTTCGCGAAGCATATAACTAAGTCCATAAGACGACATTTGATTCCTATTTTGCAAGGTGGAGTCTTCAGATGCCTTGAAGCAAGTCGGACAGTCATCAGTGTTAGATGATAAATGTGTGTAAAATTCTCATTTAAAGTCTTCTACGACGGTTCAGAAACACAGGTCATACGCACAGTAGGCTGGAACTGAGTAACCATTTCACGATGTATTGTACTGAACATACTACAAAATCCAACAATGTGCGTTTGTTTATTTATTTGATTCATCAGATCGCGTCGGACCACGTGAGACAAAGCTGCTTAGTTATGGGACCTTTTGCTACAGTTTCCAAAGAATCTTAGTTCGAAAATTGAAGAAAAGAATCAAAGAATATTTAAAAATAAAAACAAAAAAGACATATATATATAGATAATGCATACAATAAATGCTACATTACAATACAAGATTCTGAACTACTTAAGCAACTCCTATATAGAGTACAAGGCGCGACATGCTGTTTTCATTTCTGCCGGAAATTCACTGAAAATGACAGCTGTAGAATTGTTCACATTTTTCTATGCAACGATGAACCAACTGTTATTCAAGTGCAACTCTTTCTTCATTCTAGTGTTCAAGGAGCAAATGGGGCTGCTCCTTTCGAATGAGTTCAAATGATCAGTTACAAGCCTCATTATGGTGTATACATACAGGAATGGCAGAATTAGAACTGCGTAACACATGAACAGCGGCTTGCACAAAGTTTGTGAGCTGAGACTGCAGGTCGGCCTGATGGCACTCTTCTGCACGAAGAATATTTTAGTGAACACATACGCCAGTGTTGAAGTATGCAACGAAAACCATTTTTTAGGAAGTATGTATCAAACTGCTGTCTGTATTTCTTTTATTATTACAATCGGTTTCGGTTATCAGCCATCTTCACAGCATCGGTATACACTAAAAAAAGAGCAAAAAGAAAATGCGAGTACATAACAATCAACTGAAATGTGAGTCTGTATTAACCAATACTTAAAAAAAACGGATATTACTTACGTGTGAGGTCAATATTCGACAAGGTAAGACTATTAATACAGCTTGTATTCCATCAAAACTGCTCAACCAGAAAGTGACAGGCCTCGTTACTATGCTTTTTAACTTATAAGACGTTATACATTGTTAAAAATCATCTGGTACACACACAAAAAAGGGATACCTAACAGTCAACAAGTACTTTTCTGGAATTGACATGTTATCATAAATACACAGGGTGTGTGCTGTAAGTGTTGTCACCCCGGACATATAGTATTCATCACGTCTTTCATGCGACACCCAGCGTCAGTGGTAAGCGTAGGTTTGTTTCCCGTTACGAACAAAATGATTTTTAAAACGGAATTTCACGTTTCCATTCGATACAGCAGATCCAAATTACTCCAGTGTGAGGTTCGTTTTATTGATATGTATTAACAGGGACAGTAAAACTCTACGAATATCCAGTACACCGGCAACAATAGCACCGCCCTGGCCCCCACTGACTTCTACCGCCATGCACTAGCGCTGCTCAGTCTCTGCTGGAGTACTGACTGTTCCTCGTGTTTTACTGTCCTTGTTAATAAATGTAGATAAAACGAATATCACACTAAACTAATTTAGGGCGGCTGTATCGAATGGACATTTAAAAATCCGCTTTAAGAATATTTTTGTTGGTAAAGGGAAACAAACCGACGCTTTCAGCGGATACTGTGCGTCGCATGAAAGGACGTGATCAGTAATATTTGTTTGGAATGACACCAGCTACACGCTCCGAAAACGAAATTGCTAACATTTGCTGAAACACCTTGCTGAGACACCTGCTGAGACACCTTGTATATGCCATTCCTAAGGGAAAAGTCGCCTCTTACGGAACGTACGTTTTTTTTTTTTTAAAAAAAACTTCCTGGCAGATTAAAACTGTGTACCGGACCGAGACTCGAATTCAGGATCTTTGCCTTTCGCGAACAAGTGCTCTACTAACTTTTTTTTTTTTTTTTTTGTTCGGTATTGGTCGCTGTATTTGTTCGGGGCGGACATTCCTTGACGCTTGTTAAAGTTCGTTGTTGATCAATTAACTCAGTTTTTTATTACAGAGGGCAGCTAACCATCTGACCGAACATGCTGAGCTACCGGTCCGGTACCAAATGAGCTATCCAAGTACGACTCACGACCTGTCCTCACACCCTTATTTCCGCGACTACCGGTACTTCGTCTCCTACCTTCCAAATTTCACAGCTCTCCTGCGAAAGTTGCAGAACTAGCACTCCTGGAAAAAAGGATACTGCGGAGACATGGCTTGGGTAGGTCGGTGTGCCGGCAGGGTAGCTCAGCTTGTTCTGTCAGAGGGTTAGCTACCCTCTGTAATAAACACTGAGTGAACGGATCAACGAACAGCCTGAACGGGTGTCATCAGACGTCTGCCCCGAACAAATTCAGCGAACAATATAGAACAAAATGAGATCACAAAAACAGTTGGTAGAACACTTGACCGCGAAAGGCATAGGTTCCGAGTTCGAGTCTCGGTTCGGTCCACAGTTTTAATTTTCTGGGAAGTTTCATATCGGCGCACACACTTCCGCAGAGTGAAAATTTCATTCTGCTGTTTTTTTTGTCTGTATACAGAATTTTGCTATGACTAATTAAAAAATACCTCTCTCCTGATTGCTAATCCAGATGACAACTCTTTTTGTTAACTTATACACAATTATTCATTACCATTTAACACCGATTGGATAAAGCTGCATTATGTTACTGGCACGTGTTTTCTTTGCACTGGATAGTTTCACAGAACCCAAGATTTGACCCTTTGTAACATTTGTGTGATTTATCAGACGGTCTGTTAAAACTGTGCCTTCAAGAATATATTCTACCATGGAACTACTTCTTGATTAAAGATTGATTGTTAGACATCCCCTTTCTGTGAGTGTACCAGATGATCTGTAATACGGTATAAACATCCTATCAAATCGAAAGTGAAAGGAAAAAAATCTTAATGACGAGCTATGTCACTTTTACATTCTGCAGCTCTGACGAGGTACAAGGTTGCAGTAATAAACTTGCCATTTCTAAAACTGACGTATCACGTACTTAATATTCGAATTTTTTAAAGTATATGAATCTCGCTTTTGAAATGAATGTACTCTGCTCATTTATGTGTTTTATTCTCTTATTTGCTATATATACATAACATGAAGATGGTTGATAAACGAAATCGGTTATAATAATAGAAATATAGACAGCTGCTTGTGGTGCACTTCCTAAAATACATAACACCTGTTGGTAGTAGCACATAAAACATTTTCGAAGCAAAGAAGCTTTCGCGTTTCAGTGTCAGAATCAGTGGAGTAGATTCTAGTAGTAAAGAGCGCTACATTAGTATCTGTACAAGATTGTGAACTAATATTCCCAAGAGAGCTTGTCTGTAAAGCTTACAGCTGCTCTTCATGAATACCGTTTTTCCACAAACTGTGTCAGAGGCTCGTGGCAGTCGGTGTTGTATGCCTGGCGCTCGGCAGCGCACGCCCGCAACAGCAGTGCAGATACGACCCCTTTCTGACAGAGCCAGCAACAGCCAATGAATGGAATGAATAGAGACTGTGCTCTTTGGCGATTATTTCCACCTTGGTTTGATTCACAGGGCACATTTGTGTGGGCGAAACGTGTAGACACAACATTCAAAGGAACTCTGTACACTGATGAACTGAAACATTACGGCCGCTTGCTTAATGGTGTGTCGGTCAAGCTTTAGACGCAATATAGCAAAGGTTCTTCGTGTCATCGACTGGACAAGTTCTTGGTTAGTTTCCAGACGTATATGGCGCGAAATATCTATGCACAGATCATACGATTTCCATAATGTACTGGTAGGTGGCTTGTGGTTATAGAACTTGTTTCCCTCTGTCTCTATATGTGAAACTTCCTGGCAGAGTAAAACTGTGTGCCAGACCGAGACTCGAACTCGGGACCTTTGCCTTTCGTGGGCAAGTGCTCTACCAACTGAGCTACCCAAGCAAGACTCACACCCCGTCCTCCCAACTTTACTTCTGCCAGTACCTCGTCTCCTACCTTCCAAACTTTACAGAAGCTCTCCTGCGAACCTTGCAGAACTAGCACTCCTGAAAGAAAGGATATTGCGGAGACATTGCTTAGCCACAGCCTGGGGGATGTTTCCGGAATGAAATTTTCACTCTGCAGCGGAGTGTGCGCTGATATAAAACTTCCTGGCAGATTAAAACTGTGTGCCGGACCGAGACTCGAGCTCGGGACCTTTGCCTTTCGCGGGCAAGTGCTCTACCAGAGCACCAGGTAGGAGACGAGGTACTGGCAGAAGTAAAGTTGTGAAGACGCTGCGTGAGTCGTGCTTGGGTAGCTCAGTTGGTAGAGCACTTGCCCGCGAAAGGCTAAGGTCCCGAGTTCGAGTCTCGGTCTGGCACACACTTTTAATCTGCCAGGAAGTTTCATATCACCGCACACTCCGCTGCAGAGTGAAAATCTCATTCTGTCTCTATATGTGTTTACACAGAAGTGTGTGTGTGTGTGTGTGTGTGTGTGTATGTGTGTGTGTGTGCACTCGTATTTATACACACATGTAAGGGAGTTTGAGTTTTTGTAAGACAGCGTATAATGGATATAACTGCAAATGTTTCTATTGATGGCTGAGGATGGTGTGCTGAAGAACATTATATCAGTATTTACGTCATTTTCAGACAGATAATTGTAGCTGTTATTGATGATATGTTTTTAGGTTGGCTAGTACTTCCAAGTACATGTGGCAAGAGCAAGCCGTTAATGTTTATTTTCCCCCGGGGAACTGGTCAGGTTTAGACGCATGGACGCAATGTAGTTAGCCTATACTGGCAGGCATAGTCCGCTTAGTGATGCAGCTACGGCCGTGCAGAAATCATCATGTCGTAAAGTTTGTGAGGTGTTTATGGGAAGACTTATGTATGTGTATATAAGGTACCACATACAAAAATACCTTTACTTATTTCCGTTACACCCTGCATACTTCTCTCCTAATTTTGGATGTTAAAAAGTTCTTTCTTATATGTGTGCATGTGTGCTCGTGCGCTCACACACACAGATAACAACTGGAAACAAAAAAATTAGGAAAGTAGGATCACACACAGAAACAAGTGACACGCTAGACACCGAAAATAATAGTTGAATTTCTTTATGTTACGAATTTACAATGACTTCACGAAAAACTGCGACTCTCAACCAGTTTTCCACAGGGAGATAGACGGCATAATCTTCAGGTGTCAATTAGATTTTTTACTGTAAGTATATTGTCATTTTACTATATTTACGTCAGTTGTTTCAAATCGAAAAACCAATCTGTGAGAAAGAAACGTCTTATGACATTCCACGGCACCCACTGCTGATGGCTTGTTAAAATGGTAAACGCGTGTTGTACAAATCAAAATTCATGTTCAGCGTGAAAATAGGCGTTTTCCTCCTAACTACTCCAATTTACATCATAAGTATACGATATGTCGCTGCTAATTCAGTGTTTGTAGCTGGAGGCAACGATCTCTCTTTTTTGTTGTTGTGCGTCAGATAATTAAGTCTTTCTACATTTCGCAAAACACAATAAAATGTTTATAATTTAGTGTTTTCGGTACTATTGAACTATTGAATGCAGGATTTGGCTTGCTCTATAGTACTTCCAAAATTCTGTTCAGAAATCGTACTTTCATTTCTTGATTAACTTTTGGGAATATGCGTACTATGCATGAACTGCCACAACGTTTCATACACAGTTTAACGTGTTGTAGTGAGGCGTGCAGTGATTGATAGTACAAAAGACATAAATGGGACACTCTACACCGAATACAGTAATACTTATTAGCATGTCGCAAGCAGGTTAACACAGTGGCATGATTTAAATGACTAGGTTGAAGTTTTTTACTCTTATTTTAAACTTTCAAAAGGATGTTAAGGAAGAATAGCGTGATTTGAATTGTAGTAATACTCTCGATGGAGCATTGCTGGAAAAGGTCCGCATAATCTGATAACAAGCAATAACACTGTCTTTGGTATATTTAAATGAGATCGCTGTCCTTGACTTGGAATTCTCGGCTATGAAGGAATTTGTGAGGCAACGTTTTTTACTCGTCATCCGGCACTCTTAGCTATATATCTCCTCAGTATTTGACACTGCTGATGTGATGAGACTTCGAGAGACTGGACTAGTTTGTAGGAAGCAGCTATACAACAGGAGGAAAAGCCAAAATAGGCCGTCAACTATTACAACTGCTGCTCCTTTCAAAATCCTGTAACTTGCTGTTAACTTGTACCATTTTGCCTCATGTTGATGGAATCTTAGTTTTATTGAAGTGTGGAGACCACGAAGAAAATCTCAGACTCTTCTACAGTGGCGACACCACGCACGAAGCACTTACCCACTATGCAGCATGCAACAGCAACAGCAAGCGGCTACACTCACCTGGAAAAAAAAGAGGCCAAAAATTACTCACAGAGAATCTTGCAGAATTCCATTTTAAACTGAAAAAGTCGAATGTTGTTTTAATAACAACATTATTTCAATTACCACATTCCAATAGACAGTGCGCTTTTAGGTAGCTTATCTGGCTAACTTCCTACTGATCGTTACCCACTTTTAGAATCGTCCACTAATATAATGAAGGATTCGATTCCAGAAATCTATGTATTGCACTACGGTATCGATAATTATGGGCATATAACATATTGGCTCTGTTATTTTTTTCTTTGCTTTTATATGAATTCTTTCATTGATTGTATTTCCATATTCTTCTGGAATAAGAATGTCACAGTATAAAACTTGACATTGCTAGTACCATAAACCTGGCAATGGCTCCATTATCATCTAGGGAACATTCACGTGGGCATCCGAAAGTCCAGTGGAGCTCGTGCAAGGCACCATGACGGCCAAGAAGTGTCGCACGTTGGTTGTAGAACACGTAGCCCCTTCATGACGACCATGTTTCCCGACGTCATTAGCATTTTCAAGAAGATAATGCACCAAGAACGTGGTGTCAGAGCTCATCGTCCCCTTCTCCGCAATTTACGGGAATTAGGCGACTTTTGTGTGCAAATGTGGTGCCAACTCCCTCCGGCTACCTACCAAGGCCTCATTGCTTCCATGCCACGACGCGTCGCCGCTGATATTCGTGCCAAAGATGGACATATCACCTACTAGGTAGGGGGTCATAATTTTCTGGCTGATCACTGTAAGTTCTTCAAGAGTAATGCTAAGCAAATATGAGAATCTTCAACACGTACCCTGGCGGGGTCATCAGCGACAGTTGAAACTATGACAGAAAGCAGGTTTATTATGTGAACTCAACACTAAGTGCAGACAGAGTGAAACTGTCCCCTAAGTGAAAAGCATTGATTAGTGGGTGTGTGGCGACGACCAAGTCACAATAAAGAAAAGAAAAGAAAACAAAAGAAAAAATGAAGAGCGTCTGTAATAACGCTTAACATCGAAATTTCTAGAGTGAAATATGTTTACAATAAAGCACAGGGAAATTCTGTATGTTTTAAATATTAAATTACGAATGCTTACAGGAAAAATTAGAGCAATCTTTGAAGGGTTTCTTCGGTATCCAGGTAGCGATTGCAACTGTTACGTCAAGCTAGGCTACAAACCGTTAGCAGAAATATATTACCAACTAAACTGTTTTACATCGAATAGAAACTTACTGGAGCTATTGATTTGTCCAGTTCGAATTTGTCGCGAAATGAAAACCACAATGAAAATCTGATGAAAATTGACACATATTTGCTGGGCAGTGTCTCTTGTATGCCTGTAGAGAGCGTCACGTCGCACTTTTCAATTTTGAGCGCACAGTGAGGGCATAAAAATGCCTAGATGAATCATGGCTCCCGCCAAGTATGGGTACTGGCTGAGAAATTTTGCTTGATTTCATGCAGCCCACATAACATAACTGTAACGCATTTCCTTCTTCATCACAATTTTCGGCCACACACGGCAGGGGCAATGAAGACGCTTATACAGCTTTGTCGATGGGGAGCATTTGATCAGCCATCATACAGCCCGGACTTGGCTGCCTCTGATGCTCATCTCCGCTCACATGAACCGCGGGCTACAAAGACAACATTTTGGCACAGACAACGAGCTGCAGACCAGCGTACAGAAGTGGGGGAAAACACGGGCGGTTGCCTTCTATGACTAGGGTATTGGAAAGTTGGTGCAACACTACCACAAATGACTATGTCAGAGCAACGAGTTGCCCTCTACGACGAGGGTATTGGAAAGTTGGTACAATGCTACCAAAAATGACGAAGTCAGAGCAACGAGTTGCCCTCCACGACGAAGGTATTGGAAAGTTGGTACAACGCTACCACAAATGATTAAGTCCGAGCAACGAGTTGCCCTCTACGATGAGGGTATTGGAAAGTTGGTACAACGCTACCACAAATGATTAAGTCCGAGCAACGAGTTGCCCTCTACGATGAGGGTATTGGAAAGTTGGTACAACGCTACCACAAATGACTAAGTCAGAGCAACGAGTACTTTGTATGTAGAGAAGTAGCTGGAAGGTGTAGCTAACTGTTGCAAATAAAACATTTTTATTTGCACCATGGTTTCCATTTAGTAACCGATCGAACCTTAATAATCAAATAGCCATCGTACATACCTAGTGCCGTACTTGGTTTCGCTGATGTCCATAGGAGGGAATACGCACAAAACTTCCAGTGTGTTTATTGCCACGGTAAATCATTCAGTGCTAATGGGACATTACTCTAGTATACTCTAATAACCATAGTGGCCTCTGAACAAATTATGATACTCGGAATATACACTGCTGGCCACCGTAAATGCAACACCCTGAAGGAAGCATCCGAGTCAAGTGAGATTTACACCATGAGTTTGCAGCGATAAGATATGCAACTGATTAGAATTTCAGCACAGACGCACATCACACCCGCCTGTGGCGCCACCTCATAGTGCCATTTAAGGCTTGGCGATTTCGACGAGTGTACGTTCGGCACGTGTGTTTACCTTGTGGTTGTTTCACAAGACGATCAGTTATGCCCCGTAGACAACAGCGAACATCTTTTGATCAAGTATCCGAGTTCGACAGAGGAAGGATAGTGGCTTACCGAGATTGTGGATTATCATACAGAGAAATCGCTAGTCGTGTTGGACGAAACCAAACAACTGTAATGCGGATATGTGACCGTTGGATGCAGGAGGGTACGACGGACCGACGTGGTCGATCGCATTCACCTCGGTGCACCACTGCACGTGCTGATAGGCAAATTGTGCGCATGGCAGTGACGGATCGCTCAGTGACATCCCGAACCATAGCACAGCACGTTGCGTCTGTAACGCATCATCCAGTGTCTGCGCGTACCATTCGACGCCGTTTACAGCAGAGTGGTCTGTCCGCAAGACGTCCATTGCTTCGTCTACCATTGACGCAGAACCACAGACGTCTCCGTAGCCAATGGTGTGATGACAGACGGATGTGGACGGCAGAATGGGATGACGTTGTCTTTACTGACGAGGCACGCTTCTGCCTGCAGCACCTCGATGGTCGGATTCGAGTGTGGAGACACCGTGGAGAGAGGATGCTGGACAGCTGCATTATGCACCGCCACACTGGTCTTGCACCGGGTATTATGGTATGGGGCGGTATTGGATATTACTCTCGCACGCCTCTAGTACACATTGCCGGTACTTTAAATAGTCGGCGCTACATATCCGAGGTGCTGGAGCCAGTTGTCCTTCCTTACCTTCAGGGCTCGGCCACAGCCATATTTCAACAGGATAATGTGCGACAACACGTGGCACGCATTGTCCAAAGGTTCTTCGTCAATAACCAGATTGAAGTGCTTCCCTGGCCGGCTCGCTCTCCGGATCTTTCGCCGATAGAAAACATGTGGTCCATGGTTGCTCAACGAGTGACCCAGATTACATCCCCAGCTGCCACACCAGATGATCTTTGACAACGTGTGGAAGCTGCTGTACCCCAGGAACACATCCAACGTCTCTTTGACTCAATGCCGAGACGTGTGGCAGCGGTGATCTCCAACAATGGCGGCTACTCTGGCTACTGATTCTGGCAGGAACCACATGTCACAGACGTCTGTAAACGTAATCATTTGATACTTGGTCAACATGTTATCTACAAAATAAATTTTGTTGTGCTACCTCTTGTCTTTCTTGGTGTTACATTTACGATGGCCAGCAGTGTATGTTAAGTTGCTTACCCAACATGAGAAAAGTCGATAAGTTTCACTGAGATTATTTGGTTTCTAATTCGACTTTAAGCATTTGCAAGAACCCCCACTGAGACTGCCACAGAATCTTAAGATTATTTTTAATGAATTTATGTTTCAGATAAAACATTTCGTTACTTCATTGGGCTTCCAGCTCGTTTTTACGGAAATTACGCAACAAATTTCAAGATTAATGCCAACGTACCACGTGTCTTCATTTTCAATAATAATAAAAAAAAATGATTTAATTCTTGCCCAAGTTTTCATCATCTAGCAAACTTTTGGTGTCTGAATAAAGTATAAACACGAGGCCTGTACTCATAGGTAAGGTGAGGCTCAACATTTTGTACCCATTTTATAAATTAAGGCGTGGACAAATAATTAAATTGCCTTCCGGCTGTTTTTTTTTCTTTCTCGCTTACTTTCATTTCTAAGAAACGCGTTACTTTCATCATCTGACTCGAGAAACATCAGGATTCCTCGGCGTCTTGAGAGCCCAGCAAGTCGGTCAGTGTGGGCGGATTTTAATCCATTAGGGGTGCGGCATTATTCACAAGGGCAGCCGTGGCGGCGTGGGCCCGCGCCCCTTGGCGGTTGGCTACCCGCCGCACGGTCTCCGAACGGGGCCGGTCCCGCGGGATGCTGTTCGCCACTCAGCCAAGGTGGCACCGTGACGTCACAGCAGCACACAGCTCGCCTGTGGCTCCGCGTCTCTCTCTACCAGGGTCGCCACCTCCTCGTCGCAGCTGTGATCGAGACGAATTACAACGCAAATGGATGTCGTCTAATTCACAGGAAGTGTAACTCAAAAGTAGAGACAACAGTGAATGAATTTCAATACAAATTACACATCAGATGGTTTGTAAACACCTGAAGAAATTGAATAATAGGACCAGTGTCACCAAAACGTAAAAACTTGGTTCGATGCAGCTCTCCACTTAAGCCTATTCTGTGGAAGTCTCTTTATTTCTAATTACTGCAACCTATATGCGTTTGTTCGTTCTTACTGTAGGTAAACATTTAACATTGGTCTCCCTCTAGAATTTAACCCCCGTCCATTCCTCCCGAACTTCTTTCAGATTCCAGAGTGACGATTCCTTGATGGTATAAATTTCGTTCCTCTGCAAATCGATTCAGTGCCTCCCCATTAGTTATTTGACCTGCCCATCTGATCTTCAACATTCTTCTGCAGCACCACATTGCACAAACTTCTATTACCCTTCTTGCTGAAACTACTTATCTTCAACGTTTCACTTACGTACAGCGAAAGAATCCAGACATATCTCTTCAGAAATGACTTTACTAACACTTAAATTTATATTTGATGTTCACAAATTTCTGTTATCAGAAACGCGTTTCTTGACATTGATAGTCTGTATTTTATACGTTCCCTACTTCGGCCTTCGTCAGTTAGTTTGCAGCTAAATAAAAAAACTTATCGACTGCTTTTAGTGTCCCGTTCCCTGATCTGATTCCCTGAGCATGGCCTGATTTAATTCGACTGCCTGTAAATATCATTATTTTACTTTTACTGACGTTCATCTTACAATCTCTCTTGAAGACATTATCCGTTTCGTTCAACTGCTCTTCCATGTCCACTTCCAATTGCAACGTCATCGACAGACCTCAATCTTTTAATTTCTCCATCATGAACTAAATACTGTTCCGCCTTTTCTACCTTTCTTTAGTACGCTTAATTATTACTCCTATTCAATAATTTCCTCATGTAATGTATCCTCATCGTCAACTGCCTTTGAACCACTCCCCATTCCTACCCCTCCCCAACCCACCATTGTTTCTCCAACCTCGTTACAAATACTCAAAATTAAAAATTAATTATTACATATTTTAAAAGGTTTTAAAAATTGTTAAAGAAATATATCACTTTACTTTAATGGATATAACTACAAAAACCTTCGGAAGTAGGTATTCCTTCCGTGAATGCAGACACGTATGAGTATACAGAGGATATTACTTCGCCTACAAAACCTCGACGTCTGCCTACTGTTGCCTTTAGCACTGTCGATAACGCAACGGAAACCACTAGCTGCATTCGCCTTTATGCATAATTTTCTTATTTTTTATCATTATGTAGGTGGTTACTTCGAAGATTTTGTAGATTTAGGAATGATACTGTTTCTTCCCTTTCTATCTGTTCATGGTCTGAAGGGTAATCATTGTCTGGTCGAAACCGATTAAGGCATTGTGAAATTTAAAAATGAAATTTCTAGAAGTTTTGAGATCAAAACTGGAGTGAGGCTGAAATATGGTCTCTCTCCGTTGCTCTTTAATTGTATTCTAGGAAAGGTCCTAAGGTAATGGACACTGGCGTTACGAGAAAGCCAAATCAATGAGAGAGTTAGATTAGTTAGAAAAGGGACAAACTACAAAAAGACCGCTTAGCATTTGCGGATGACCTAACTATTTTGTCGGACTCAATGGAAACAGCCACTACACAAATAGAACTGCTTAAAGAACTAGCTGAAAAATCATGCCAGCAAATATTCTTTGAGGAAACCAGATTTATGACGAATATTAAGGCAGCCCCGAGAATGATGAAAACTAAATATGGAAAAATTAAGAACTGACAACTTCAGATGTGTTGGAAAAGTAACTGAACAAGATATTTAGAAGAAAGAAACTTTTGAAGCAAGAGTTAATTAGATGAAAACGGCATGCTACTTCGCTAAGGACGTATATAATAAGAAATCAATACTCATCAATGCTTAAGTTACACACACTCTAAAGTAATTCGCATTGCAGCTCAATGTTTCGTTATGATCAAAAAGACCATGATAGAAGCATTGGAAATCACAGAAAGAAAAGTAATGAATGCAATTTTGGGACCAGTTAAAGAGCAAATACAGCACAGAAGGCGTCATAATAGTGAATTTTACATACATACTGAAAAATAACAGACATAATTAGGAAAAGGAGAATAGCTTT
Organism: Schistocerca americana; assembly: GCF_021461395.2. Classification (NCBI taxonomy): domain Eukaryota; kingdom Metazoa; phylum Arthropoda; class Insecta; order Orthoptera; family Acrididae; genus Schistocerca; species Schistocerca americana. The sequence continues at coordinate 270,221,423 of NC_060121.1, read as the reverse complement.
CTACGGCCACATACATTGGATGAGTCCAACAGACTGATAAAAAGACCGTTTATAACGCTATTGGCGGCGCGTGCGACCTGTTTCCTAGTAACACAACTTTTAGTCCTGTCACAGGAAACCCAAGTACAGCGCTACCGCGGAATTTTAAATGTGCCAAATACGACCTTAACATGCAGCAAGCGTTGCCCTATGGGAGAAATTGAGAAAGGTTTGACCATGCACTAACCTAACGGACAGAGGGTTGGTTCAAATGGCTGTGAGCACTATGGGACTCAACATCTGAGGTCATCAGTCCCCTAGAACTTAGAACTACTTAAACCTAACTAACCTAAGGACATCACACACATCCATGCCCGAGGCAGGATTCGAACCTGCGACCTTAGCGGTCGCGCGGCTTTAGACTGAAGCCCCCAGAACCGCTAGGCCACACCGGCCGGCCGGACAGAGGGAATCAAACGTGAATTTAGTAAGGGTGGCAATTAGTAGAAAGCAAAAAGACTGTAATTTAGAAAATAATGAAAGTAAAACGGTTGTCAGCCTAATTAGCCAATATCGAACAACTAGAAACAGGAATAGCGTCGTTGCTAAGTGGTTACGGTGCTAGACTGCCAAGCGGGCGAGTCGTATTAAAACCACTCTGATGCCTTTTTTTTTTTCCTTGTTCGCTTTATTTAAACTTGTGTTTGTGTCGTGGTGTAACTTCCGTTTTCAACACGAGGTGTAAGGAAGGGATCTATAATGACAGTTGATTCTGCACAACTACTCTATTAGCAGCCGAAAGGAAGTGGCTTTCGAATGGGAACCGCAAACGTTTGATGACAAGGCGACAAGTCAACAGAATCCGCTGCCGGAAAACACGTCTGGTGTGTCATACAAGGTATTAGTGACAGAACGTGTGTCGTATGATAGGAATCTCTTCACGACGCACCTAATTTGTACGACTGATAAGTGAGTGAGGTATGCCTCCCTGCCCGATTTGTGTGTCGTATGAATGTGAACGTGATCACTCCCATGGAAATGATGAAAATATAGTAGTTTGTCACATAAGCTTCAAGAAATGAACGCAACAGTTTCACAATCACATTGTTTCTCTGTGCTCCGTCAAAACGTATGCTTTCAAAGTTTTTGAAGTTGCATTCCGTTTTGGAAGTCTTGACTCTGGAATTCCTTTGTTGTAACTTAGTTCATACCCATTTATTTGTTGTTTTCATTTCTGTGAGATGTCTGTGTGGTACCTCGCCTGCTCTCAATATTCGTCGCATTTACTTGCAACTGTACCGTATTCTTACCACACGACTCGCATTCTATAACCAATGTATAGTATGACAACTCCCAAGACTACAGAAAGAGAACAAACATTTCGATGACCGGACAAACAGTTCATATTGCTGTGAAAAAAAAAAAAATTAACACGAGGGTGTTATGAACATGGCTCGCCTGCTTGGCAATCCAGTACCATGAACACACTCAAGACGCCTTCGCTGTTTCAAGCTGCACTTTACTGTACGTCTTGTTATTGAACCTTTCAGTATTTCTATTTTGCTTTTTTTCCCCACACTTCAGTACACCTTCTTCCTGTTTTCCGGCTTGATCTGACGGGCTGTCCCCTGTGAGTGTGAGGGACGAAGATACTCTTACCGGCTGGTTATAATTAAAGTGCAGCTACCCACAGGGGTCCAGTGTGGGAAGTAATTATCGTATGGCAGCGAAACTTGATGGATATTCTAAAGCGTTTATGCGGAACCGATTTACGCTGAAACCTATTATTTTGAATGTTGACCACCAGTGCAAATCAGGCGCTCTGAATGCAAGAAAGACGTATAAGAATGTTTCCATATGTATTGGATAGCAACGGGATGTCGGCAGGAAAGGTCAAACAAGTGAGAAAGGCATAATGTTGATGTTATTTTTAACTGCCGCTTATACAATTTGTTCAGTATAAGCACCGGAGATGTTAACGAGATTCTGCAGCACCAGATTTTAACGTGGCTGCCGAAATTGAGACTCAATTCTTTTCAACGTAAATCGGTTCCGCATTTAGGCATTAGTATATCTGCCACATTTCGCTGCCATACGATAATTACAGTCCATAATGCCCTTGCGTGAGTAGCTGCACTTCAATTATAACCACTCGGTACTCCGTTTCTAGCCTAAATACAACATGGGAGCCACTAGAACGCAAAGCAAAATTCTTTGCGATTCGACGCACTTGTGAACTAATTTATTTATCAAGTTACGCGAGACAATGAAAGCCATGATTATGGTCGCCTCGATATCAACACTTCCACAAACCAGAATGAAATTTGCGTTCTGCAGCGCAATATGCGCTGACCTAGAACTTCCTGGCCGATTAAAACCGTGCGCCGGACCGAGGCTCGAACTCAGAACCTTTGCCTTTCGAGGGCAAGAGCTCTACCCACCATTTTTTAGCCATCTACTCAGCTTTTTTATTTATATATGATTGTATTAGCAAAAACCAGAAAGGAAGTATAGAGAAACATATTTACAGTTGGTTGGTTGATTTGGGAAGGGAACCAAACAGCGAGGTTCAAAAATGGGTCTAAGCACTATGGGACTCAACTTCTGAGGTCATCAGTCCCCTAGAACTTAGAACTACTTAAACCTAACCAACCTAAGGACATCATACACATCCATGCCCGAGGCAGGATTCGAACCTGCGTCCGTAGCGGTCTCACGGTTCCAGACTGTATTACCTAGAACCGCTCGGCCACTCCGGCCGGCAAACAGCAAGGTCATCGGTCCCATCGGGTTAGGGAAGGATGGGGAAGGAAGTCGGCCTTGCCCTTTCAAAGGAACCATCCTGGCATTTGCCTGAAGCGATTTAAGGAAATCACGAGAAACCTAAATCAGGATGGCCGGATGCGGATTTGAACCGTCGTCCTCCCGAGAGCGAGTCCAGTGTGCTAACCACAGCGCCACCTCGCTCGGTACGTATTTACAGTATACTTTATAAGGGAAGGAAGGGGAGAGGAGAAACAATCTGGGCTATACATCCGTTCGGCGGCAGTGCCCAAGGGCAGGGAGGAGAAAGGGTCGTAACTGAGGCCTGGGCACGGTGCTCCCGGCCCTTCGCGCAGTCGGGTGCATTGGAGGGAAGTACGTGTGGTAGTTAGGGTCGGGTGATGGAGGAAACGTCATGGTGCTGTCTTTCGTGGGCTGCCTTGTGCGGTGAAAGATGCACTCGCCTTCTTGATGTCCTCAGAAGCCGGGGACGAAAGATGCAGATCCAGCGAGAAGAGCTAGAGGAGAAGTCCTGGGGGGAGAGGGAGTGGGAATAACGCCCAAGACGTCCCAACTGGGCGGGGGGGATATGAATACACCACGCGAGTAGTTGGCAAACAGGGTCAGGTAACTGGGTCATCGCTCCAAGTCGGCGTGGGCGTTCTGTAACCCGTACCAAAAGCCGAGGCCTCATTTGTCGTCGTCGCCATAGATGTGGCTGAGCGTCTGACCTTTTATTCAGAGTATGGCGTTGGTTTTTTCAGGAAAGGTGCATATCTGATCTCAGGAAAGATGCATGTCTGAAGTTCAACCTTGGCCGGGGAAATGTGGAGAAATTAGGCGATCATCCTGCAACTAAGCTCACAGACGTCAATGGTTGATGGGTACGTGAAGCAGTGGACGTTCTCGTGTTGACAGGTAGCATACAGTGAGGCGTCAGGTAATCCAATTGCATCTTCTGTCGTGTCGCAATTTTGCAATTGGTAACCAAGTACCGGGTTATTCTAACATATGTTGGGAGGTAAATTGTGCGGATATGGTGCCATACATTTGATCAAAGGATCGCAGGGAACTTCCGCTCAACAGTGTTGCGTGACAATTGACGTAGCAGGGTGAGATAGATGTCTGGCCATGGGAGTGCGGGTGCGCGTAACTATAGGCCACATTGGTTGCTACATTGTTATCCTCGACTTCAGTCGATTCGTGATCGTCATCCATAAGAACTGCAAGCAATGCGTCATTGGGAGGTGAGGCACCCCTTTAGGAGACAGCGACGTCTGCGTTTACAGCACTTGGATGATCGCTGCTTCCGTGACCGGCCTTCCATGCCGCATCCTGCATAAGTACGCGGTTGGCCGTCGTAAATGACTACCGCGCGACAGCCGCTTGTCTGGACGTAGGATGGCACATATCAGCGGAGGTCTTCGGTAATCTGACTGGCGCCATTGAGGACCGGATATGTTCGAAATTGTGTCCACTGTTTTACTACATGGCCGTGATCGGTGCATTAAGGAGGAAGGCGTCAATGACGTCGACCGCTGAGAGTTCGAACGGCAGTTCAAAGACTTTTTGTTCTCATGCCTAATCCTGCGTAATCGACCGTCACCGGCCCGACGTTACCGTCGGCGTGGTAGAAACATAGCGTCACTGGTGACTTTAACGCTCACTGTACTGTTGAATATTGGTAAGTGGATGCCCACTATGTCGTTTTCCGGGATTTCGGCTACATGACGAAGAAAGCGCTCTACCTCGAGCGCCTTTGGTCTTGCATAGTCATTACAGAACATGAAACGGAGTGTCGATTTACGGAATCGGTGTGCCATTGCTCTGGAGCGCAAGCAACAGCCGCAGAAGATAAAAAAAAAACTAGCACGCGCGCTCCCCAGGCGGTAATACGGGACGACCGCACAGGTCGGCTGCTAAAGCCAGACTGTGACTGTAGTGTAGAAGCAGGGTGGTAGTGCTCGTAGGTAAGGGCAGTGATTAGACAGGGTGGGCGCAGATTGGCGGTTAAGCGGCGGCCCGATACGATCTGCAGCCTGGGGTTCGCAGCTCGGGTAGGCGAGCAAGGGCGCTGGGTGGGAAGCCGGCGAGGCACGTGTGGCGTGATTCAATCTCGGTGATACGGCCCAGCTCTCTCGGCCCTCCCCTCTCCAAGCACGCGCCTGCGGGGGTGAGAAATCGCAGGCCGCCGAGGAACCGCAAGAGAAGCCGAGAGCGGTCTTCCATCACGGCGCAGCCTCCACAAACTAGCCGCCACCAGCCCTGCAGATCAGAGAAATCCGAGGGGGTCTCCACTAATCCCCCTGCCTGTATTCCACAACATGTCTTCTGGTAGAAGAATTTGAAGCCATTTTGACTATTTTTCGACCGTGACTGTCTCAAGATATATGTAAAGGTTTTTTTTTATTTTTTTAAATTTTATATATATATATATATATATATATATATATATATATATATATATATTACTGCTACCAGTCACAAACCTTCCCAACTATTGTAGTACTTATTTATTTAGCGACATGTTTCGAGGTAAACCTCATCTTCAGGCTACATGGCATTACAAAAATAAAATGGTTCAAATGGCTCTGAGCACTATGGGACTTATCATCTGTGGTCATCAGTCCCCTAGAACTTAGAACTACTTAAACCTAACTAACCTAAGGACATCACACACATCCATGCCCGAGGAAGGATTCGAACCTGCGACCGTAGCTGTCACGCGTTTCCAGACTGAAGCGCCTTTAACCGCACGGCCACACCGACCGGCTATTACAAAAACAACCTTAAAATAAGGCCATACTAATGTTACATAATCTTTTCGTAAATGCTGTGGTCATCTTGTGGAAGAACAGAAAACTTAGTAAGGGGTGCTGTCACTTTGGAAGCTGGACTGATGTTTGCGCGAAAATGTTTTGTAACGGTCACTCACTTTTTTCTTCTGGCGTGGCAGTCTTGTAGTGATGCGCTGGGGTGCCTCCATTTCCGTGCCTCTCCTGGTCACTCTTCACAAATTGTCATTAACATAGCAGCAACTTGGAAACACGATCACAAACAGTTCTGTAGTGCAGTGGACAAGATGGCGGTCGAAATACAGCTGGTTTCGATTTGAATATCGATTTGTCGATCTGTGTGGTGTCAGATGTTTACATGTCTTCTGCACGTCTTGTTCTCGTATTACAGATGTAGGTTAGCGAAATACATTACAAATTGAGCACCAGTTACAATATTATTGAACACATCGTGATATAAACTTTTTATTTTACATATTTCCAAGCTATTGTTGGGGCTAGAGTCAAACGACTGTGTCACTAACATAGCAGTCACTTGGACAGAAGAAAAAAGTGAGTGACCGTTACAAAACATTTTCGTGCAAACATCAGTCCAGCTTCCAAAGTGACAGCACCCCTTACTAAGTCTTCTCTTCTTCCACAGGATGACCACAGTATTTAAGAAAAGACTATGTAACTTCAGTACGGTATGGCCCTATTTTAAAATTGTTTTATAATGCTATTTAGCCTGAAGATGAGGTTTACCTCGAAACATGTCTCTAAATAAATAAGTAATACAATAGTTGACAAAGTTTGTGACTGGTAGCGGTAATTTAAAAAAAATTCTTTACATATGTCTTCTGGTAGATCAGCGTGGCTGCCGATTGCACGCGAAAAGGTTTACTGCTTGCCCAACTGCGCGAGAGAAGGTTCAGCATGACGTCAGGAAACAGGTCGACTGCATGCGACTGTTTTATTTGCTACTTGGTAATGTTTGCGCAGGGCTGTTGGTAGTGCTGTTATCATTAGTTACTTTATCCGAGTCAGCCAGTTCCTACTCCTCGTCTGTGACTAATAGTTGTTAAGTGGATTGTCACGTTCCTGTGGAGCTGTGACAAGTGAACGCATACAGAAGCTGATCGTTATCGGAACAAATAAAGTTTGGAAAGACAGAGAAACATAACGTAGAGTAGCGTGGAGGTGCACGGTATATACATTTTATTTACTTAAACGATTCTTCAGCTGACACCCTGTTTACTAAACCCTCGACTACTGCTGCCAACTTTTTCATGACGTATTGTAATTCATGTTTCAAACAATGGTCAATACATTTATTATTGTAGTTGTGACGAGACTCTATTAAGTTTCAATTGTCAGGCATTGTGTATGGCCGCGCGGGATTAGCCGAGCGGTCTGCCGCGCTGCAGTCATAGACTGTGCGGCTGACCCCCGCGGAGGTTCGAGTCCTCCCTCGGGCATGGATGTGTGTGTTTGTCCTTAGGATAATTTAGGTTAAGTAGTGTGTAAGCTTAGGGACTAATGACCTTAGCGGTTAAGTCCCATAAGATTTCACACACATTGTGTATGATTTCGAAGTGAATATACACAAAGCAGTTAGTCAGGTGTGGCCATTATCATCAATAGTAGAGTGCAGGCCAGGTGGAGGAAAATTCAGCCGTAATCGCTGTCTTCCGATTATAAACAAAACAACATTTATACAGATGAGTGGTTACACTGGTTATTTAGTTTGGCTTTTCTCGCTCCCAACGAAGTTTGAGATGATTTTATTGAAGATTTAACGGTCATTAAACCCGAAAATGATGATGTTACAAGTTTTGCTGATTATCTGAAAACGACGTTCATAGACTCAGGAGGTTGGTTTCCGCCAGAAATTTAGGCTTCCTGTACTATAATCTCCGAAAGAACAATTAATGCTTGTGAGGCATTTCACAGGGCTTTCGGCCTTAATCTTTGGAGTGCACATCGACATTTACATAATTTTGTCGACACTATCGTTCAAACTCAACCACCTACGTTAAAATAAATGACACAGATAGGCCTCACCGATGTAACGATAAACGTGACAAATACGTGCAGTATATACAGGAAATGATATTAAAGTAGAGGAATGAAGCTATGACACATTTTAATTTTTTAAAAAGCATTTCTTATCATTATCGTAAGGAACGAAAACAGTTTCCGTGACATTTTAAATGTCCTAACTAGTGGCCCATGATGGACGTCACACCTATGACTGGTCTAGCTCAGCCGTCGTGGAGACTCCTAAGTCTCTTGAAATGGGACGGAAAGTGCTGTAATACTAACTTAACTTGTGTTTTCTTCAGCATGCAGATGACTTCACTCAAAAATTGATCACCACGCGCGGTTGACCTAAACCGAAAAGAGACAGCGTGCGCAGCTGACCGCTTCAAATACATGTACACTATGCGATCAAAAGTATGTGGACCCCCCCCCCCCCCAAAACATGTTTTTCATATCAGGTGCATTGTACTGCCACCTACTGCCAGATACTCTGTATCAGCGACCTCAGTAGTCATTAGACATTGTTAGAGAGCAAAATGGGGAGCTCCGCGGAACTCAGGGAATTCGAAGTGGTCAGGTGATTGAATGAAGTGGAAACGTGAAGGGACACGTACAGCACAAAAGCGTATAGGGCGACATCGTCTGTTGACTGAAGAGGACGCCGATAGTTGAAGAGTGTTGTAATGTGTAATAGGCAGGCATCTATTCAGACCATCACACAAGAATTCCAAACTGCATCAGGATCCACCGCAAGTACTATGGCAGTTAGGTGGGAGATGAGAAAACTTGGATTTCATGGTCGAGCAGCTGCTCATAAGCCACACATCACGCCAGTAAATGCCAAACGACGCCTCGCTTGGTGTAAGGAGCATAACCTTGGACGATTGAACAGTGGAAAAACGTTATGTGGCATGACGAATCACGATACACAATGTGGCGATCCGATGGCAGGGTGTGGGTATGGCGAATGCCCAGTGAACGTCATCTGCCAGCGTGTATAGTGCCAAAAGTAAAATTCGGAGGCGGTTGTGTATGGTGTGGTCGTGTTTTTCACGGAGGGGGCTTGCGACCCGTGTTGTTTTGCGTGGCACTATCATAGCACAGGCCTACATTGATGTTTTAAGCAACTTCTTGCTTCCCATTGTTAAAGAGCAATTCGGGGATATGGCGATTGCATTTTTCAACACGATCGAGCACCTGTTCGTAATGCACGGCCTGTGGCGGAGTGGTTACACGACAATAACATCCCTGTAATGGACTGGCCTATACAGAGTCCTGACCTGAATCCAATAGAACACCTTTGGGATGTTGGAACGCCGATTTCATGCCAGGCCTCACTGACCAACATCAGTACCTCTCCTCAGCACGGCACTCCGTAAAGAATGGGCTGCCATTCCCCAAGAAACCTTCCAGCACATGATTGAACGTATGCCTGCGAGTGAGGAAGCTGTCATCAAGGCTAAGGGTGGACCAACACCATACTGAATTCCAGTATTACCGATGGAGGGTGCCACGAACTTGTAAGTCGTTTTCAGCAACGTGTCCGGATACTTTTTGATCACATGGTGTAAAATTTAGGGTCTGCGCGCCTTTGGAATAACCCGACCCAAAACACGAACAGCTGCTTAATACAGTGTTGGTTCGCATTTCGAACGCAATACAGCATCCCTTGAGCCTAGCAAAGATTCGACAAACCCTTGGCAGGTATCCGGAGATATTTAGCATTTGATGCCTACTAATAGTTCAAGCAATTCCCGTAAATTACGGGTTAATATGGCAAGCGATACAGTAGCAGATGTGCTAAATCAGGGTCAGATCATCCGAATTTAGTGGCCTAGACATCGGCGTGAGTTCGCTATCAATGAATCTCAGACCACTGTGGCTCGGGTCTGTCCTTGAGATACTGGCAGTTACCCTACTGAAAAATGCAATCGATGGTTGAAAAGACATCAAACATGAAGCGATGCATGTGGTCTTCATTAATGTGTGGGCAGTGTCAAGCTGTCGTGGTGTCCTCGATTATTACCACAGCTCACATAGAAGCCCAAGTGAATATCCCCCACAGTACTGACTGTTTCAAAAGAATTTACGTATTGTGAACACAAAAATTTTTTAACAGTAAGACATATTACTTGAGATACATATTTACCCCTCAAGCTCAGATTACAGATGTTCAATACGTCCTTCATGTTCAACACGTCCTCCGCCAGCGACACGAACAGTATCACATCGATACTCGAATTCCTCCCATACTCCGGTAACCCTGTTCATCGTCACTAATGTTATGGCAGGACGAATCATGTTCTTCAGCTCCTCTACATACTGTGATACTGTTGGTGCATAACGTTGTCCTTAATGAAACACAGGAAAAAGTCACAAGGCTTCAAATCCGGTGAACGTGGTGGCCAGCTGAGAAGTGCTAAGTCATCTCTTGTTTGACGACCAAACCAACGGCTTGCAGGAGTTTCAGTCAGATATTCACGCACTTGGCGACTCCAGTGAGGAAGCGCGTCGTCTTGCTGAAAAATGAAGGTGTCCCTGTTCATGCTTGGAAACAACCAATTCTGTAACACAGTAGATACTGCTGACCGTTAACTGTGTTTCCATCAAAGAAGAATGAGCCGTAAATAGGTGAGTGCGATATCTAACAAGACACACTGACGTTGAGTGACTCTAGTAGATGTTCATTATATGCATTTGGGCTCTGTGGGACCCAGATTCGAACACTGTGTTTGGTTACTAAGGTGGAATTATAGTACATTGCTGAACACGATGCGCTGTGCGAAATTGTTGTCATTGTCAACAGCATTCTGAAGTTCGTCAGAAAATGCCACACTTTTGAATTTGTCATAATAACGTGCAGCCTGCAACAAATGTAACTTTTACGGTTTCATAACCAATCGACATATCGAAACGCGCCAAATTGTTGTCGCAGGCTGTTGATGACTGGAAACATGTTGCCTGGTCGCAGGAGTCTCGATTCATATTGTATCGAGAAGATGGACGTGTACAGATATGGAGACAACCTCATGAATCCATGGACCCTGCATGTCAGTAGGGGACTGTTCAAGCTGGTGGAGGTTCTGTAATGGTGTGAACCGTGTGCAGTTAGAGTGATATGGGGCCCTTTCTACAAGATACGACTCTGACAGATGACACGAACGTAAGCGTCCTGTCTGATCACCTGCATCCATTCATGTCCATTGTGCATTCCGACGGACTTCGGCAATTCCAGCTGGACAATGCGACACCCCCACGCGTCCACAATAGCTACAGAGTGGTTCCAGGAGTTTCTGAGTTTAAACACTTCCGCTGGCTACCAAACTCTCCAGACTTGAATGTTATTGAGCATGTCTGCAATGCTTTCAATGCGCTGTTCAGAAGAGATCTTCATCCCCTCGTACTCTTACGGATTTATGGACAGCCCTGCAAGACTGATGACGTGAATTCCGCCCAGTAGTACTTCAGACATTAGTGGAGTCCAAAAAAATGGTTCAAATGGGACTTAACATCTGAGGTCATCAGTCCCCTAGAACTTAGAACTACTTAAACCTAATCAACCTAAGGACATCACACACATCCATGCCCAAGGCAGGATTCGAACCTGCGACCGTAGCGGTCGCGCGGTTCCAGACTGAAGCGCCTAGAACCTCTCGGCCACCACGGCCGGCAGTGGAGTCCAAGCCACATCGTGTTTCGGAACTTCTGCATGCTTCCCTGGTCCCTATACGATATTAGGCACTTTCCTTGGCTCTTCAGTGTAATACTGTTCCCACGGGCTTGCATCCGATCACTTTTCGAGCATCCGTTCGCCTGGGTGACGGCATATCCGGAGGTGACGACCACCTGATATAACAAGAAACGCGAGGCGGCAATTTGCACTGATCAACGACCCAATCTCGATAATCATGTGACCACTGCAATCTTAATTCGCGATGTCGTTAAGTCTACATGGTACACATAGGGGTCGTCTGCGGTAGAGCCCCAAATTCAGCGATGTGCGCTGAACGCTTTGCTCCAAAACACTTCTGCCTCCACCGGCACTGTACTATGTCGTCACATCTGCTACTGATTGCTCCTATCCTGCTCTACGGAGAGGCCAAGCCTCCGACCTTCACGTTCTGTGAGGAGTCATGGACGTCCAGCGGCTTCTCGCCCACTCATGTTTTCCCCGACCTTCGACCATTTGGCCACGTGCTCAAGACAGTAATATGCTTACAGTTGACCAGTTTCGCCGCTTTCGAGATACTAGTTTCCAGGCGTCAAGCGGTAACAATTTGACCTTTCCGATAGTCGCTTAAATCAGAGGATTTTCCCATTTGCAGCCGGTAACGTTGCTGGTCGACATTCAAGGTGGGCAGTAGTCGTAAAGTTTTCGTAATCATTCCGTATTTCGGCAGACGAGTCCTCTGCGTTTTGGAGGACGACAAAATGTCTGCGAGGGCTTTCACCTTAGTTTTAACTCTCTGTCTGAGTCAGCTGATCCTACCTAACATTTATATTTTGGCAATGAACTTGAGTAGAGTATATCCAGACTCCTAAAGACGGTAAATATTGTGGCCTTCGGTTCCGTACCAAGAAAGCAACAAGAAAATCAAAGAAAGAGAATTATTCATCCAGAAGAAAAGTGTGCACTGATAAAATAGACAGATAGACTAGAATTATTGAAGTATGTTTCGTACAAAATTTAAATATTTTCGTTTGCTTAAAATTATAAAAAAAGGCACTCCGTCGTCAGGCCACGAGTGGCCTACCGGAACCATCCGACCGCCGTGTCATCCTCAGTGGAGGATGCGGATAGGAGGGGCGTGGGGTCAGCACGCCGCTCTCCCGGTCGTTATGATGGTATTCTTGACCGAAGTCGCTACTATTCGGTCGAGTAGCTCCTCAATTAGCATCACGAGACTGAGTGCACCCCGAAAAATGGCAACAGCGCATGGTGGCCTGGATGGTCACCCATCCAAGTGCTGACCACGCCCGACAGCCCTTAACTTCGGTGATCTCACGGGAACCGGTGTATCCACTGCGGCAAGGCAGTTGACTTAAAAATATAAGGGGCAGTTAAAATGGTTCAAATGGCTCTGAGCACTATGGGACTTAACTTCTGAGGTCATCAGTCCCCTAGAACTACTTAAACCTAACTAACCTAAGGACATCCCATACACTCATGCCCGAGGCAGGATTCGAACCTGCGACCTTAGCGGTTGCGCGGTTCCAAACTGAAGGACCAAGAACCGCTCTGCAACACCGGCCGGCTGTGGGGCAGTTAAATGAAAACCGAATGCCCACCACAACGGGAGCATCCAATGGTTCCAATCAAAAGTTCGCTCGCGTTAAGATATTTTTCTCATTGTCAGACTAGACGATCAGTTCCTCTTTCGTAGAACGCAGTCGGCCGCTGACGGACCACCAAGCGCATCCACTGTTGCACTTTCTCCCGACTGAAACCGACGTCAACGCATGTCTTTCTTCAGGTCGCCAAAGATGTCAAAATCACACGGGGAAGTATCCGGACTGTACGCAGGGTGTTGCAGTGTTTCCCGACCAAATCGCTGAAGCGCAACCTTCGTCCGATTGATAATGTGGGGTAGGCGTTATCGTGCAAGAAGATGACACCGTTCGACAGTATTCCTGGGCGTTTTGACTTTTTGACGCGTCGCAGTTTCTGGAAATTGTCTTCGAAGAGCTCTCCGCTGAGTGAAGTTTGATGCTCGAGGAACTCGACGAGCGGAGGACCCCTGCAGTCAGAGAAGCTGGTCATAATGACCCTACCGAAATTTGTGATAACAGCTTTGGAATTCTTTGGTGGGGAGATGTGAGATATTTCCTCTTTCGGCATTCCCGTTTGCCCTCGGGCTTTCGGAATCATCTTGTTGCGCTATAACGCCCGCTCCCTTCTGCCAATCGGACGAAGGCTATACTTCAGCGATCTGATTGGGAAACACTGAAACATCCTCCGCACAGCCTGGATCCTTCACTGTGTGATTTTTACAGCTTTGGCGACCTGAAGAAAGACATGCATGGGCGCCGATTTCAGTCTGACGAGGAATTGTGAGAGTTGATACGGTTGTGAATCCGGCCGACTGCGTTCTGCGAAACACGTCTCGTTCCCCAGTGCAATAAGTGTGTTAACGCTAGTGGTGCCTACTTTTGAACTGAACCCTTCCATAGATACGTTGTGGCGGATGTTCATTTTTCATTTGACTGCCCCTAATATATACTGAATAAAAGTACTTGCAATTGATCGTGGTTATTATATGCTACCTTATCTAAGCACCTTTTCATCAATTTTAATAAACTTTTTGGAACAGCGATCAAAAATTAAAAAAAAAATTCTTTTTAAAATTCAATCTTGATCGTACCACATATGCTACAAGAAGAGTTGCAGTTGACATCACAGCAGCTGAGAAGAGTGCTCCCCATGGGTCTGATAATGGTCATGTGATATGACCGAGACCGGTCACTTATGTTCCTGTAGCATACGTGGTGCGATCCAGACTGAATTTTAAAAATAATTTTTTTTAAAAACTTTTCATCAGCCTTGTGCTTGGTTGGATATTTAATTTAATTATTTACTTTTTTAAAAATTTTGTATTTAAAAAGGCAAGAGTTATCTTTGGCTTAACTTCACGTCAGTCCTCTAATTTGTATGCTGTCGGAAGTGGCCAAGAGGAAATCATAGGTCTGTTGCTAGTTGCGGAGCTGGAGTGCTGGCGGTGAGGGCAGTTTTGGGCAAGTTGCGGTGTTCGTGTGCTGAGCAGATAAAAGTTGCGAGGTTCGTGTGAGCCGCCACAAACACTCGCCTACAAATTTCTGGTCTCCAACTTCCATCGGAAAAGTTGCGAACTATTTCGAAATACAGTATGTCCGGTTGCGCCTGTTATTAATTCCGTGTTCTTCAACGAGGAGGACAAACTAATTTAGTTATTTTGGGAACACAGGAACCCCTTTGCATTATTTATCACCTCTCGCTGCCTGGAGCTGAGCCCTTCTCCATCGTTAAATATTAGCGTGGTTACTGCTGACACGTTCCTTCCAACTCGTCCTAGGAGCTTCCGTGACGTCGTGGCCACAGCAAGAACCCACGCCCTCTTGACGATGTACGCTGTGCGACACAAATCACGCGATGTACCACTCCGCATATTTAATCGGAAATGTTTATTGAGGGACCAGAATTAATCCTCTGTAGTGCTAAAAGCAATCTAAATGAGGGTCGAAAGCCATTGACCCACGAGTCAGGCTAAACTTTTCATTGCTCCAAAGTCAACAATTAATGTTCTGTAGTTATCTAAGGAGATACTGGACTATCTCCATTACTTTTGATTGCACTCATCGATGTAGAATCTCAACATTTGAAATCCTTAGTTTTTTTGGAGACGATATTGCCATGTGAGGAGTGTCAAGGCAAGAGATTCAAGGAAATTAGATTGCTGACCGATAAATGTAGTGAGTAGAAGTTAACTGTGAGTAATAGGGAAACATTATCAATGAAATTGACCACAATACCCAATGAACGCAACCTTGAATTTCATAGTGAAGGACGTATGTGTGTGTAGAAACCTTCATTTATCTCGGAAATATTGTATCAAATCAGGAGGGCGTTAGATTAGAAGTACAAAATAGAATGCCAAAAGGTTCCATTTATTCTACCAAGTACAAAATCTAGTGTCGGATAAAGTGGTTCCCGTAAAATCCAGACAAACAACGTTCAAATCATACTTTCTGTCAATCATGACGTACGGCTTGGAGTCCTGTGTTTTATGAGAAAGAAATATCAGTGAACTACAAGCGGGAGATTTTACAATCTGCTACACAAAAGACAAGACGAGATCGAATTAGAAACGAATGCATTAGGGACGACGTGCAAGCGACCTGTACAATGGAGGAAAGATAGCAAACTACATGGCTGAAATAGTTTGGGCATGTGCAGACGATGCAAGAGACTACAACCCCCGACATTACTTGGAAACTACAGTACACGGAAGAAGACCTGTTGGACATCCTAGAAGAAGATGGCTAGACAGAATAAATGAAGATCTTGTTCAGAAAGGAGTAACGTTACAAGATTTAAAAAGAAAGGACGTTTATAATGACAGTAACAGATGGAGGAATTTTGTCACAAAAGTCCTACCCGAGAAGAAGCTGATGATGACGATGATCATGAAGATGATACCTATCTAAGTACTTTCACAAATATTCCGGTATCTGGCTATTGGTATGAGATACGTACACAACTAAAAGTTCATTCACAGCCTCCTGTTGACTCATACCAACGCCCACTGACAATCTCCACAATAACGAAAGTATGAACACAGTTCAGAGTCAACTGACCAAGAGATACATCATCACCAAACTGCAAATTAACCACAGAAAAAATGAATTTTATTGACTTCAATTAAACCTTGCCAAGAAACTGACTGTTATTAAACACCATCTGCTGTTATCTAACGGCGCCAACGATTTGATAAAGGCCTGTTTCTACCAACTACCTTAACAAGATCTACAACGCACACTTGCTTGCAAATACCGGAAAATCGCTGAACATTCGACACCTGCCAACAGGAAACGTATTTACCAGTTCTATCAGTTTTTCTACAGCAAGAAATATTCCATGGTTCGTGGATCATTGAATCTCTGAGGACACAAATCACCAATATTCTCGATACAATAATTCCACGCACGGGGCCCACGACTTCAACACCCGATTAAGTTCCCTCAGGCTGTGAGCCCCAAGTTGCTCCACGAAATTGCTTCAACATTTCCAGCCAATAAGCCTAAGGAGATAAATAGAAAGCACTTTCATTGGCTTTCTCCTGTTCCATCTAATAGCGCTTATCTACAAAGTGCTGCTTCGTGCTAGGACTTCATAAATGGTTTTAGATATCGAAATGAGATTTTGGCAAATAACAGCATGCAAAGAGGGGAGTATTTCCCTTAATGGTTATTATTACGCAAAACTTCATTATATATCGTGTTATTCCACAAACTACAGACTTTTTCGATGAAAGAATGTAATTTTTAAGGGCTGTCGATGGCTGGTTAAGCGAGAAATGCTGTGGGTTTTGTTTTTGTATCCAGGATGTGCTCAGCTACTGATCTTACTTTTCCTCAGTTCGTCACTTAATAAAATTAATGAGCCACTGTTTTAGAATTCTCTCGCAGCTGTGTGTGCATAACATCTTACTGAGGTGACTTTGGGTGACTGTGTAAACTCCGCTGTGTTTGGGCAAAAGAAGCACATTTTAACATGGCAACAAGCGGATTATAGGTTTCACTCAAAATACGCCACACATGACGCTTCTCTGAACGTTGCAATCGGTTAAAAAGCCACGCGAGAGGAGATCGCTGCTTTTGTCGTAATTTCAGCGGAATTCTTTCTAGATGCCAACCAAGCAACCGTAGCGGTCGCGCGGTTCCAGACTGTAGCGTCTAGAACCGTTCGGCCACCCCGGTCGGCGGTGGATGGTCACTATGCAAGTTTGGGTGTGGAGAGGCTCCACTGACATTCACAAATTATGGAAGCGTAGGCTTCAGTTTAGAATGGCACTTCCCCTCCAGCACTCAGCATTTCCCCTACAGCACCTGTTCACAACCCCCACCACTACCGTCCTCCCTATGCGAGCCATGCCGATTGCTCATCTACTGACCGCATTATTCTGCAAACGCACACTACTGCCAGGGATTTATCCTTGGTGCGAGGACTGAAACACGGTGCACTCAGTCTCGTGATGACAACTAAGGATTGACGAGTAGCGACTCCAAAGTCTAGAAAGCCCTCAACGGCTGGGAGAGCGATATGCTCACTCTCTCCATACCGCATCCAATGACCCCATTTGGCAGAGGATGATACTGCGGTAAAACAGTCTTGATTAGCTTAACAGGGACAGAATACGGAGATTTACTTTTGCTTTCAAATGAAGTGGGCAGTGAAATGAGCACTCCCATTTCTGAAATGCAATGAGGATCAGACATCTGGTGCAGACTACTGTATTCAGTTATCTGGGCAAGCCATCAGTGATGTCGCCGTTGTGCACCTGGGGCCAACGATACACATGGACTCTGAAACACACTTGTGGCGTTACACTAGTAGGCTTGTCCGCCAAACTTCGTGACTACGTGGTTCCATGCAGAGTCCATGGGAAATCAATAAAGGGCTATTAAAAAAAAAGGGGGGGACGGAATTCTAACATTTATTGCTTCCAAACTAAAAAAGACAGAAACGTAATTCCAATGTTCCTGAAAAGTTCAAATTTTTATGCATTCAATATGAGCACCATGTGTTATACGCCAAAAATCGGAATGGTGGCTCGTTTCCTGCCACACACGAAGCAGCTAGTCTCTCGTTATCGAATTCACAGTTTCAACAGTGCGATTTCGCAGACTTTCAATAGTGGCAGGCATAGCGGCGATAAAAACGTGGTGTTTTATGTAACTCCACAGATAAAACTCACAAAGTCTGACATATGGAGACATGGGAATTCTGTAAACACGTCCGGCATTACCTGAATGACACCATTCCAGGACGTTGAATTGGAGGAGGAGAGGCAAAAGACGAACTTCATCTCCGGTGGCCTCCCAGGTCTCCAGACCTCGCATCTAGTGATATTTATCTGCGGGGTTACGTAATAGACCGCATTTTTATCCTCCCCCCCCCCTCCCCGCCACCACCCTATGCCCGAGACTCTTGAAAGTCTGCGACATCGCATTGTTTGAGCTCTGAATTTTTTGACGAGCGATTGGCTGCGTAGTGTGTGGCAGGAAATGAGCCACCGTCTTGACATTTGTCGTGTAACACATGGTGCTAACATTGTACGCACAAAAATTTGATCTTTTCAGGACTGTTAGAATAGTGTTTAAATCTTTTGTAGTTTTGGAAAAATAAATGTTTGAAATCTGTTCATTTTTATGAATAGCCCTGTATTTAATTGAAAAGTTACCCACTAAACGCCTTAAATTTCTCGTGTGCTGTCGAGAGCTTACATGCAATTAAACGAGCAGTCAAGGATTATCAAAATCGTCTGAAATAGTTACTCGCTCCCCGTCGGAAAGGGCTGCTGGCGCTCATAAGACCTGCAGTGTTACGTACTGTGACGTACGCGCTATGATCTGTCTGTATCGTGGGCCTCGTGTGCACCCTATCTCTACAACTACACTCCTGGAAATTGAAATAAGAACACCGTGAATTCATTGTCCCAGGAAGGGGAAACTTTATTGACACATTCCTGGGGTCAGATACATCACATGATCACACTGACAGAACCACAGGCACATAGACACAGGCAACAGAGCATGCACAATGTCGGCACTAGTACAGTGTATATCCACCTTTCGCAGCAATGCAGTCTGCTATTCTACCATGGAGACGATCGTAGAGATGCTGGATGTAGTCCTGTGGAACGGCTTGCCATGCCATTTCCACCTGGCGCCTCAGTTGGACCAGCGTTCGTGCTGGACGTGCAGACCGCGTGAGACGACGCTTCATCCAGTCCCAAACATGCTCAATGGGGGACAGATCCGGAGATCTTGCTGGCCAGGGTAGTTGACTTACACCTTCTAGAGCACGTTGGGTGGCACGGGATACATGCGGACGTGCATTGTCCTGTTGAAACAGCAAGTTCCCTTGCCGGTCTAGGAATGGTAGAACGATGGGTTCGATGACGGTTTGGATGTACCGTGCACTATTCAGTGTCCCCTCGACGATCACCAGTGGTGTACGGCCAGTGTAGGAGATCGCTCCCCACACCATGATGCCGGGTGTTGGCCCTGTGTGCCTCGGTCGTATGCAGTCCTGATTGTGGCGCTCACCTGCACGGCGCCAAACACGCATACGACCATCATTGGCACCAAGGCAGAAGCGATTCTCATCGCTGAAGACGACACGTCTCCATTCGTCCCTCCATTCACGCCTGTCGCGACACCACTGGAGGCGGGCTGCACGATGTTGGGGCGTGAGCGGAAGACGGCCTAACGGTGTGCGGGACCGTAGCCCAGCTTCATGGAGACGGTTGCGAATGGTCCTCGCCGATACCCCAGGAGCAACAGTGTCCCTAATTTGCTGGGAAGTGGCGGTGCGGTCCCCTACGGCACTGCGTAGGATCCTACGGTCTCGGCGTGCATCCGTGCGTCGCTGCGGTCCGGTCCCAGGTCGACGGGCACGTGCACCTTTCGCCGACCACTGGCGACCACATCGATGTACTGTGGAGACCTCACGCCCCACGTGTTGAGCAATTCGGCGGTACGTCCACCCGGCCTCCCGCATGCCCACTATACGCCCTCGCTCAAAGTCCGTCAACTGCACATACGGTTCACGTCCACGCTGTCGCGGCATGCTACCAGTGTTAAAGACTGCGATGGAGCTCCGTATGCCACGGCAAACTGGCTGACACTGACGGCGGCGGTGCACAAATGCTGCGCAGCTAGCGCCATTCGACGGCCAACACCGCGGTTCCTGGTGTGTCCGCTGTGCCGTGCATGTGATCATTGCTTGTACAGCCCTCTCGCAGTGTCCGGAGCAAGTATGGTGGGTCTGACACACCGGTGTCAATGTGTTCTTTTTTCCATTTCCAGGAGTGTACATCTCCATCTACATACTTACTGCCCATTTAACATTTAAGTATTTGGAGGAGGGTGTGTAGAAGCACTTCTACGCTGTTCCTCTACCGTTCCACTCTCGAGTAGTATGTGAATTAAATGATCACACAAATCCTTCCGTGTGAGCTCTAATTTCTTTTGTTTTATCATAGTTGTCATATCTCTCTAAGGGGCGGAAATCAACTAAATGTTTCGACATTCGGAGGAGAAAGTTGGTGAGCGAAATTTCGCGAAAATGTCTCCTCGCAGCACAAAAAAACCATTGTTTTTAATGATTGCCACCCCAACTGGCGTTCGATGTCCATGATACCGCCTGCCCCCGTTTCGCGTGCTAAACTTCTTTGACCTTTTTAGATGGACTTTGTAAAGCCTATGTGGTAAGGATCCCATATTGTGCAGCAATACTCCAGAAGAAGACTGAGAAGTGCAGTATAAGCAGTCTTTTTGTCGCATCTTCTGAGTATTCAGCCAATAAACATAGTCTTTAATTCGTCTTCAAAAAATGGTTCAAATGGCTCTGAGCACTATGGGACTTAACAGCTGAGGTCATCAGTCCCCTAGAACTTAGAACTACTTAAACCTAACTAACGTAAGGACATCACACACATCCATGCCCGAGGCAGGATTCGAACCTGCGACCGTAGCAGTCGCGCGGTTCCGGACTGAAGCGCCTAGAACCGCTCGGCCACCACGGCCGGCAATTCGTCTTCCTCGCAACATTTTCTGTGTGAAGGCTTCAGTTCAAGTTGTTCGCAATTTTAATCCCTAGGTATTTAGTTGATTCAGCAACATTTAAATTTGTGTGATTTATATTGTAACCGAAATTTAGTGAACGTTTTTTAAGTACTCTTACGGACGAGCTAACACCTTTTCTTTAGCCCATTAAATTTCGGTCAAGCAGCCGCGCAAATAAATTTTTCTCCACTGATATTTCCGTCCGGCGATACGCGGACGATACGCGGCCGAAATATCAGTGGAAAAAATTTTATTTGCGCGGCTGCTTGCCCGAAATTTAATGGGCTATTCATTACGCCGCGAGAAGTTGAAAATTTACATTTTCTTTAGTTTTAACTGCTGCTTTTCGCACCATACGGATCCTTGGCTAAACTATTTTGTAATTTGTTTTGTTTTTATGATGACATTCGTAGAAAGTAAACGACAGCCTCATCTCCAAGCAATCTAAGATAGCTGCTCAGATTGTCTCCTAAACAGTTTATTTACATCAAGAACAGCAGGTGACCTATAAAACTTCTTTGGTGAACCCCAGATATCACTTTTGTTTCATGATATGACTTCCCGACAACTACTGCTAATTCAGTCGCATATATCAGCCGATACTCCATTGACACGCATGTTCATTAATAGCCGCTTCTTAGGAACGATGTCAACAGCCCTCTGTAACTCTAAAAATATGAAATCAATTGAGATACCCTGACGATAGCGCACATTACTCCGTGTGAATAAAGAGCCAGATTTACTTCATAAGAACGAAATCTAGTGAATACGTGCTGACTATACGTCAATAGATCGTTTTCTTCGACTTTTTTTCATAATATTGGTGTACGTATGTGTAACAGGACCATAATGTAAACTGGTGTAAACGTTATGGGTCTATAATTTAGCGGATTACTTCTGTTTCCTTTTTTGTGTATTGGTGTGATCTGTGCAACGTTCCAATGCTTGGATACAAATCATTCATCGATCGTGCGGTTTTACATGTTTGCTAAGAATCAAGCTGTTTCATCAGCATTCTGTGGAGGGAACCTAATTGGTTTACAGTCTGGACGTTTATTAAATGAATTAAGATGCCTCGCTACACTGAAGGAACCTACTTCGAAATCAGCCAGGTTGGCAAATGTTTTTGATTCGAACTCTAGAATGTTTACTGTATTTCCTGTTGTGAAAGAAATACGGTAAATCGTGTTGAGAAACTCAGTTTTGGTGGCGCTGTGGTCGGTACCCTTACCATTAATCACACACTGAGAAGGTACTGACTATATCTTGCCGTTAGTATACTTTACGCAAACACAAGCACCTCACTTTGTTCTTCCGTCCATGTGCGTCAAGTATAGTTAGCACCTAAGACATTTCTTGGAATAAAGCACATCCGCCGCGGATTTCATTACAATTACAACTGCCCGGCAGTCCTAGTACCTTCTGACGCACCAAATACACTCTCAACTTTTCCCGACCGAGCGGCAAGCCCTGGCTTCACCAACTTGCGGAATGCCACAAACAATTTCCAATAGCTGCCTGCACCGCGTGTACAATAAAGCACTTGGGAAATGCGCAGCGGAAATTACTAACCGCGCCGATGAAACAACACGCACTCAGCTTACAGAACTCTGAATTTCGCTGCTTGTCAAAACGCATTACGAAAACAAGAGAAAACGAGGCAGCGAATTTCCGGAATCTGCTCTGGCAATATGCATGGAAAATACTGAAACAAGGAGACTCGATAAAATAACTATTTGTATGTCAGATCCATCAATTTTGTTCGAGGCCAGTATGAAATAACATGCAGATTAGATTGACACATTTATACGTCACACAAGACAAAAGAACTTAGAGACAAATTAGAGTTTCTCTAATACGTTTTTCCTCCTTTGCAAGGAATCAGAATATTTTTGTTTCGGTCACTAGGTTTCGCACCACAGTAGCTGCAACAGAAAAAATGGTTAGGTATTCGTGAATGAAGGCCATGTTTCTAGGTTGTCCATGTCTTCGTGACTCTGGCAGGTTATTTGCTTCCCGGAGCACCTCATCAATCGTCTTGCGAGTGCGGACGAAGCTATATCCCAAAACGTTCGATAAAACATCGGCGTCTCCAGTTTTTCCGATAACGGATTTCGCTGACAGAGGTTACGAGCAGACTGTATATCAGAGTCTAAGACAACGTGAGCAGCTGTGTCCCGTATCCACTCGTGATAATTCGGGATAGTAAATCACGGGAGTCACTCTCAGCACCATGTCCACTTGACAGTTATTCTTGGTGTATTTACGCTCGAGAGTACCATGCGATATCACTAGAGGAAGAACTCGTTCTAGTGCCTTCCAGTCTGCGTCCGTTTGAGAGATTTTGCAGTCACTGGCGGAATGTCCTCGTAATGAGTTCGTGTGAGAGGCAAGTTGCCGCTGATTTTATAATACATGTTTGTAGAAAAATAAGAAAAACGAGTGAAAAGAAGTGTTAGCTCCTGTACAGGACGCAACGAAGTCTATTTGTCAATCTCGTTAGATGCACGAATAATAGCCTCCCTTGTCAGCTCTTTAGCATTGTCGTGACACTATCATGTCGCCGGTAGCCTCTTCGAAGCATCAGTAGCTTCGACTTCCCTTAATATTCCGGGCTGTTAATTTGTATCCGCCTGATATTGATAATTCATCTCTCTTCATAAAAAAATATTTATGGATGAACAGACACGCACTACAATAGTATTTTGAAAGTGGTATAATAGATTAGGGACAACAAGTGACATATCGTACCCGACGATGGGGGAGACAAAAAATATATTTTTTCTGATTCAAAAATAAGAAACGTGAGAGATAAAACTCAGACATTATTTTAAACTACTACAAATGAATTTTCTTGGCAGTACTGATACATAGCTACTTGACGGCAGATTTTGAAGAAAAGGTTACACGTACCAAATTGTTTTGTGTGGGAACGCAGGTAGCCATTCCTTGAATAACAGATTTCAGTGCATCAACGTAAGGCCAAGTGCTTTTGTAATTGTCATCTGCCACGCTTTCGCTTCTTCTCTTTCGCTTCCTCTCTGCTTAACTTTCTTCAACTCTTGAGATACCTTAAAAGATGAGAGACAACTGTTAATGTTATTTACCACTCTCATCCTTATATACCATACAGTCTGAACACTCCAACGATAGCAGCGAGCCAAGTGACTCGCTGGTGGGCGGTTTGCGGGTTTAAATCATCTCGGGGTATGACCATGCGGTGCATTTGACCTGCGGTCGTCGCACGGTGGCGCTGGCAGCAGTCCACATACGCAGAGGTGTGTTGGTGCATGTCAGAGTACGGTGCAGCGAGAAGTGTGCAGACGTTTTAAGACGTTTTGGGTGTTTGTGTTGTCCTCCTCCTCCTCCTCCTCATCATAATTCGTGACAGTAGCCAGATTGGACCATGCAAAAATTGGACTGTGTAAAAATTGGGGCTTTGTACGGGCTCTGATGACTATGCAGCTGAGCACCCCACAAACCAAACATCATCATCATCATCAGAGCAGAGCTCGTATCCAACCACCTCCGTTATTTGCTGGATGTATCCCAATCTCTGTCTTCCCCCAGGCTTTTACCCACGGCAGCCCTCTCTAGTATCACGGAAGTTGTTAAAAAAAAATGTTCAAATGTGTGTGAAATCTTATGGGATTTAACTGCTAAGGTCATCAGTCCCTAAGCTTACACACTACTTAACCTAAATTATCCTAAGGACAAACACATACCCCCATGCCCGAGGGAGGACGCGAAACTCCGCCGGGACCAGCCGCACAGCCCACGGAAGTTATTCCATTATGACTTAACACACGTTCTATTATAATGTACCTTGTTTTTGTGAATGTTTTGGATTGTTCATTTCTTCGCTGATTCTCAAGGGAACGTCGTCGTTCTTTATTTTATCAGTCCACCTGATGTTCGATATTCTTCTTTGGTACTACGTCTCAAGCGCTTCGTATCTCTTCTGTTCCGGTTTTCCCATTTTTTACGATTCACTATCAGACAGCGCTGTGCTCCGAACCAGCCATTTTTTCCTCAGATTAAGACCTACGTTTGATACTAGTAGACTTCTCTTAGCCAGGAATGTGTCTTGGCCTATGCTAGTCTGCTTTTTATGTCTTTGCTTCGTCTGTATTGTGTCTCACTGTTTAGAGGCACAAAACGCGTAGGTGTTTTCAGCTCGTTACTAAATGCAAACAAGTAGGAGGCCGAGTTGATAGGAGCTGAAGGAGTCCAGGTTGCAATAATATGCGGTACGGCACACTGTTAGAGAGAAGGATTATTATTCAAGAAACACATAGTACAAGAAATTACTTATCTTCAGTAGTTTGTAGGACTGCAGCTGCGGCTATGAACTGACAATCTCGTAACATGGAATACCATGAACTAATACAACATATTCTCAGGTACTAAGCCTGATGGGCCCTCCTTAGAGAATCAATGCAAACATTACAGAACTGGCTGAGGGCCGATTATGAAAGTGCGTCTGCCTAGGTTGAAATCTAGCTAAGAAGTGGACGAGGCACACTCCAGTTCCGTCGATCTGCACAGTCCGCTAGAGTGCCGTGTGCTCGGCAGACGACGGTCTGCCAACCTTGTGTTGGCGCAGCGTTGTAGCAGTATCTGTGGCAATGATACTACAATCTGTCACGGGTTATTTTGCTTCCAAGGTAGCAGAATTCCTTAACTTAGTCTAATCTGTGATCACCAGAGTTGTCGTTAAGTCTCTCGCTATTCTCATTTCTGCTACTCCACACTACTTCAACATCTACATCTACATCTACATCTACATCTACATGATTACTCTGCAATTCACATTTACGTGCTTGGCAGAGGGTTCATCGAACCACAATCATACTATCTCTCTAGCATTCCACTCCCGAACAGCGCGCGGAAAAAACGAATACCTAAACCTTCCTGTTCGAGCTCTGATTTCTCTTATTTTATTTTTTTGATCATTCCTACCTATGTAGGTTGGGCTCAACAAAATATTTTCGCATTCGGAAGAGAAAGTTGGTAGCTGAAATTTTGTAAATAGATCTTGCCGCGACGAAAAACGTCTTTGCTTTAATGACTTCCATCCCAACTCGCGTATCATATCTGCCACACTCTCTCCCCTATTACATGATAATACAAAACGAGCTGCCCTTTTTTGCACCCTTTCGATGTCCTCCGTCAATCGCACATGGTAAGGATCCCACACCGCGCAGCAATTTTCTAACAGAGAACGAACGAGTGTAGTGTAAGCTGTCTCTTTAGTCGACTTGTTGCATCTTCTAAGTGTCCTGCCAATGAAACGCAACCTTTGGCTCGCCTTCCCCACAATATTATCTATGTGGTCTTTCCAACTGAAGTTGTTCGTAATTTTTACACCCAGGTACTTAGTTGAATTGACAGCCTTGAGAATTGTACTATTTATCGAGTAATCGAATTCCAACGGATTTCTTTTGGAACTCATGTGGATCACCTCACACTTTTCGTTATTTAGCGTCAACTGCCACCTGCCACACCATACGGCAATCTTTTCTAAATCGCTTTGCAACTGATACTGGTCTTCGGATGACCTTACTAGACGGTAAATTACAGCATCATCTGCGAACAACCTAAGAGAACTGCTCAGATTGTCACCCAGGTCATTTATACAGATCAGGAACAGCAGAGGTCCCAGGACGCTTCCATGGGGAACACCTGATATCACTTCAGTTTTACTCGATGATTTGCCGTCTATTACTATAAACTGCGACCTTCCTGACAGGAAATCACGAATCCAGTCGCACAACTGAGACGATACCCCATAGGCCCGCAGCTTGATTAGAAGTCGCTTGTGGGGAACGGTGTCAAAAGCTTTCAGGAAATCTAGAAATACGGAATCAACTTGAGATCCCCTGTGATAGCGGCCATTACTTCGTGCGAATAAAGAGCTAGCTACGTTACACAAGAACGATGTTTTCTGAAACCATGCTGATTACGTATCAATAGATCGTTCCCTTCGAGGTGATTCATAATGTTTGAATACAGTATATGCTCCAAAACCCTACTGCAAACCGACGTCAATGATATAGGTCTGTAGTTCGATGGATTACTCCTACTACCCTTCTTAAACACTGGTGCGACCTGCGCAATTTTCCAATCTGTAGGTACCGATCTATCGGTCTCCTAAATATATTGAAAACACATAAAAGAATATGTTAGCCAATGCGCAGACGCGATGCAAGTCAGCCCGGAACGACAGGTACGGTGCTGACCGCAAGACGGGCAGAATCTTGGCTGCTCTGTCTCATATTTCTTAAAACCCGGCGACCTAAGAGCGGGGTCTCTTTGAGCGTCCAGCCTGCGCGCAGGTGCCGGGGCGGGGGGCGGAGGGAGACAAAGACCTCGGAGCAGCAAGCCCGGAGCTCTCACAGATATTGGCCTGCGTCCGCGGGGACCCTAGAAAACGCCTCCAGTCGCCATTTAGCCACCGGCCCGGAATTTGCGCCGTGTCCTCATTATCACTTCGCAGCAGCGGGCACTTCCATTACCCGGCAATAACCATTAGTTTATTACACAAAATGGCTGCCGTCGTTGCCGCTGCTGCAGCCGCCTGCAGATGGGCGATTCTCTCCTCTGTAAATTACTGTTGTTATAATCCTCTCCTGTAACTTTCAGGCAAGCGGAGTAGGTTCTCAGAAGTGAGACGCCCTCCAAGAACTTTTAAATAATAGAACCCAGAATGTTTTGTTGAACTGCGAATGTTTGCCAGAGACAAAAGCGTCGTCAGAAGAGTCCACAGGAAAATAAAAATGGAGCTCCCTCAAGGACAAGGCTATTTTATTGCTAAGTGACGTGACAGATTGAGTGTATTGTATATTAACCGGGGACCTAGAAACGACGGAGAGGCTCCGTCCCCGCCGCAGCCGCAGTGGTCCACAACCCCACGACGACTACCGCAGTCCACGCCTCCGCCGCCCCGCACCGAACCCAGGGTTATTGTGCGGTTCGGCCCCCCCCCCCCCCTCCCCCCCTCCCCTTCGCACCACACCGAACCCAGGGTTACTGTGGGGTTGCCCCCCCCCCCTCTCCTACCCGTGAAACCCCCCCCCCAACCCCCCCAGGGAACGTGTCACACCAGACGAGTGTAACACCGATGTTTGCGTGGTAGTGTAATGGTGGTGTAGGCGTACTTGGAGAACTTGTTTGCGCAGCAATCGCCGACATAGTGTAGCTGAGGAGGAATAGTGGGAACCAGGCCGCATTCGCCGAGGCAGATGGAAAACCGCCTAAAAACCATCCACAGTCTGGCCGGCTCACCGGACCTCGACACAAGTCCGGCGGGCGGATTCGTGCCGGAGACCAGGCGCTCTTTCCCACTCCGGAAAGCCGTGCGTTAGACCGCTCGGCTAACCGGGCGGGTTACGACGTGACAGATAGTTCATCATTCTAGCAGTAAATACCAACAAATTCAGATAAAGTGAAACACACGCCACATTAAAAGGTGCCCAAATAGTCGCATCTATACACCGTGTAACCACCTCTGGCGGCAACACAAGTGTATATTCTTGTAAGCAAACGATCGTAAAGGTGCGCACAGCATCCGCCAATAGACTGCTCAAGACTCTTGCAACTTTTGTTGGACACCGACAATGGTTTTTGCAGGTTGTGAAGGTCGAATAAGTTCCCGCTTCACCCTGTCTCATACATGTTTAATTGGCTAGAGACATGGTAATCCTGCTGGCCAGGGCACTTGTTGTACGCAACGAAGGGAATGCGCGTTGTGTCGTAGCAGCGCATGTGGACGTGCATAGTCCTGCAAAATAGACTCATCACCTTCCTGTCGAGGCAAGGGCCGTAGCCCGAGGATAACAAGCGTCACAATGAATGCATTTCTTTTTCTTTTGTGATAGGTTGAGGTGGGGCGTCACCGGTGGATCTCGGTCTTACTGTCTTGGTGCAAGGGTAAAATTGTTCTATCCTACAATGATGCCATTCCAATGACATCATTTGAGTGCACATTGGGGGCGTAGCAGGGGGGCTTGAAGTCCCATACCACCCTCCGACGATTGAGGTTCAAGGTAGCAGGCAGAGGGTAACACAACTATATAGGTACTGATGTTGGTGGTCATACCAGGTGTACCTTATGAAATGAGCGTTTTTTTTTGTGAAAACGAAACACTAATTTTGAATTGAAAAGTAAAAACATTTTATTCAAAGTACTGACCATTGCTTTCTATACATTTTGACCACCTTTCTGGCAATTTATGCACACCACGCCAATAGAAATGTTCGTCTTTTGAAGCAAACCAATCAGACACCCAATTATCGACTTCTTCGTAGGAATCGAAGTGTTCCTCAGCCAATGCGTGTCGCATTGATGAAAACAGATGGTAGGCGGAAGGAGCCAAGTCTGGTGAATACGCCGGGTGGGGTAGCAGCTCCCAGCCAAGTGTTTTGATTGTATCCTGAACAAGTTTTTCATTGTGTGCAGGTGCATTGTCGTGTAAAAAAATTACTTTGCCATGTCTTCTGGCCCATTCTGGTCTTTTTCGATCAATGCATAGTTCAAATTGATCATTTGTTGTCTGTAGCGATTAGTATTCACAGTTTCACCGGGTTTTAGAAGCTCATGATACACAACACCTTTCTGATCCCACCAAACACAGAGCATTGTCTTCTTGCCGAATCGATCTGGTTTTGCAGTCGATGTTGATTGTTGTCCCGGATTAACCCATGATTTTTCCCGTTTAGGATTCTTAAAATAAATCCATTTTTCATCGCCAGTAACAATTCGATGCAAAATTGATTTTCTTTCATGTCTTTGAAGCAAAATTTGGCAAATGGTTTTTCGGTTTTCCATCTGTCTTTCATTTAATTCATGTGGCACCCATTTTCCACACATTTGGATCTTTCCCATAGCTTTCAAACGGTCAGAAATTGTTTGTTGTGCAACATTTAGCATTGCTGCCATTTGCTTCTGGCTCAAAGTATCATCTTCATCCAATATTGCTTGCAATTCGGCGTCTTCGAACTTTTTTGTTGGTCTTAAATGTTTTTCATTTCTTACATCAAAATAATTGTTTCTGAACCGTTGAAACCATCTTCTGCATGTTGCTTCTGATAGAGCATGATCACCATATGCCTCGACAAGCATTCGATGCGACTCTGCAGCACTTTTTTTCAAATGAAAAGAAAAAATTAATGCTTTC
Organism: Schistocerca americana; assembly: GCF_021461395.2. Lineage (NCBI taxonomy): Eukaryota > Metazoa > Arthropoda > Insecta > Orthoptera > Acrididae > Schistocerca > Schistocerca americana. Next base: position 270,191,359 of record NC_060121.1, on the reverse strand, counting down.
CGCAAATCATCACTTTCTGGTACAAAATTCGACATTGTTAACACGATGAAAACATATGATGTTGTTGGTTCCATGACTTGATGTATACTAAATATCTTTGACAGATGCCATACCAACGAAACAAAAAAAAAATTAAGGCTCATTCACAACAAATGTTCCCTATCGACATATTTGTATCTTAACGCTCATTTCGTACCGGCACACCTGGTATGATAGTCGAGACATATCGAGTAGTCGTATCACTTGGTCGTTACAATGTAGCGGCACTGGTTACTTTATCCTGCAGAAACACCAAATGTGACCGCGAATTGTACTATAATGGCCCCCTAAACCATGAAGCCTGGGGTGGAACTTGGGTGTCGTGGGCGGATGCACCCCGGAATAAGTCGATCACCAGGTCTACGCCATACACGTGTATCTTCATCACTCGTATACAGACAGAACCCTCTCTCTCATTTCCAAAGACCACAGAGTACAGTCCCACTCTCCAATCGACCCTTTCACGACGTCAGAGTAGTCTTGGTTGATGGTGTCTTGGGTCAGTGATAGCCTGGCCAGAGACACACTTGAGCTTAGTTCTGCCGCAGGCAGACGATTCCCAAAGGCCACTGGTTACTCACAAGGGAACCTCCCCATCCCACCCCCCTCAAATTTAGTTATAAGTTGGCACACTGGATAGGCCTTGAAAAACTGAACACAGATCAATCGAGCAAAACAGGAAGAAGTTGTGTGGAACTATGAAAAAAATAAGCAAAATATACAAACTGTGTAGTCCATGCGTAAAACAGGCAACATAAAGAAGAGGGTGAGCTCAGCAGCGCCGTGGTCGCGTGGTTAGCGTGAACAGCTGCGGAACGAGAGGTCCTTGGTTCAAGTCTTTCCTCGAGTGAAAAGTTTACTTTCTTTATTTTCGCAAAGTTATGATCTGTTCGTTCGTTCATTGACGTCTCTGTTCACTGTAATAAGTTTAGTGTCTGTGTTTTGCGACCGCACCGCAAAACCGTGCGATTAGTAGACGAAAGGACGAGCCTCTCCAATGGGGACCGAAAACATTTGATCACAAGGTCATAGGTCAACCGATTCCTCCACAGGAAAACACGTCTGATATATTCTATACGACACTGGTGACGGCATGTGCGTCTCATGACAGGAATATGTTGTCGACACACCTAACTTGTACACTTGGCGAATGGGTAAAAGGATTCTTCTACCTTGCCCGATTTAGATTTTCTTGTGGATGTGATAATCACTCCCAAAAAAGTGATCGCATCGGACGGACGGATGGACAGATAATAATTGTCTGAAAAAATATTAAACTTTTCACTCGAGGGAAGATTTGAACCAAGGACCTCTCGTTCCGCAGCTGCTCATGCTAACCACGGGACCACGGCGCTCCTAAGCTCACACTCTTCTTGATGTTGTCTATCTTATGCATGGACTACTCAGTTTGTATATTTTGCTAATTTTGTCATAGTTCCACACAACTTCTTCCTGTTTTCTCGATTGATCTGTGTTCAGTTTTTCAAGGCCTATCCACTGTGCCAACTTGTAACTAAATCTGAGTGGGGGGGGGGGGGGGTGGGGGTGCGATGGGGAGGTTCCCTTGTCAGCAAGTACAACACGTACCCGGATTTCTTCCGTGAGCGATGTTCGGTCGGCCATGGACGCTCTCACAACGTGCTCATCCTGACGTGCATATGTACTACGCTAACGTCCAAAAACTGGTCTGCAGCTGCGGGAATGTTCCATAGACCACTGTTGAAATCAGCGACGCAGCACCGACAGAATGTGGCCAACACGTGCAGCAGTCCGTCGGTATGCCCAGCCAGCTTCCCGCAGGTCCACAATACGACCCCGTTCAAATGGCTGTTCAATAGAAGTGCGAGGGCTATTCAGAAAGTAGGGAACGTTTCCACCTGACGCCGCTAGGCGCGCCGACCGTGTATACACTCCTGGAAATGGAAAAAAGAACACATTGACACCGGTGTGTCAGACCCACCATACTTGCTCCGGACACTGCGAGAGGGCTGTACAAGCAATGATCACACGCACGGCACAGCGGACACACCAGGAACCGCGGTGTTGGCCGTCGAATGGCGCTAGCTGCGCAGCATTTGTGCACCGCCGCCGTCAGTGTCAGGCAGTTTGCCGTGGCATACGGAGCTCCATCGCAGTCTTTAACACTGGTAGCATGCCGCGACAGCGTGGACGTGAACCGTATGTGCAGTTGACGGACTTTGAGCGAGGGCGTATAGTGGGCATGCGGGAGGCCGGGTGGACGTACCGCCGAATTGCTCAACACGTGGGGCGTGAGGTCTCCACAGTACATCGATGTTGTCGCCAGTGGTCGGCGGAAGGTGCACGTGCCCGTCGACCTGGGACCGGACCGCAGCGACGCACGGATGCACGCCAAGACCGTAGGATCCTACGCAGTGCCGTAGGGGACCGCACCGCCACTTCCCAGCAAATTAGGGACACTGTTGCTCCTGGGGTATCGGCGAGGACCATTCGCAACCGTCTCCATGAAGCTGGGCTACGGTCCCGCACACCGTTAGGCCGTCTTCCGCTCACGCCCCAACATCGTGCAGCCCGCCTCCAGTGGTGTCGCGACAGGCGTGAATGGAGGGACGAATGGAGACGTGTCGTCTTCAGCGATGAGAGTCGCTTCTGCCTTGGTGCCAATGATGGTCGTATGCGTGTTTGGCGCCGTGCAGGTGAGCGCCACAATCAGGACTGCATACGACCGAGGCACACAGGGCCAACACCCGGCATCATGGTGTGGGGAGCGATCTCCTACACTGGCCGTACACCACTGGTGATCGTCGAGGGGACACTGAATAGTGCACGGTACATCCAAACCGTCATCGAACCCATCGTTCTACCATTCCTAGACCGGCAAGGGAACTTGCTGTTCCAACAGGACAATGCACGTCCGCATGTATCCCGTGCCACCCAACGTGCTCTAGAAGGTGTAAGTCAACTACCCCGGCCAGCAAAATCTCCGGATCTGTCCCCCATTGAGCATGTTTGGGACTGGATGAAGCGGCGTCTCACGCGGTCTGCACGTCCAGCACGAACGCTGGTCCAACTGAGGCGCCAGGTGGAAATGGCATGGCAAGCCGTTCCACAGGACTACATCCAGCATCTCTACGATCGTCTCCATGGGAGAATAGCAGTCTGCATTGCTGCGAAAGGTGGATATACACTGTACTAGTGCCGACATTGTGCATGCTCTGTTGCCTGTGTCTATGTGGCTGTGGTTCTGTCAGTGTGATCATGTGATGTATCTGACCCCAGAAATGTGTCAATAAAGTTTCCCCTTCCTGGGACAATGAATTCACGGTGTTCTTATTTCAATTTCCAGGAGTGTATTTTGGTATGTGCGTGCTCGGCAGCTCAGCCGGCATCAATCCGTGACGTCGGGAACGTCTCTGCGCGTCTGGTTTTTTCGATATTCGAATTTGAAATGTGGGCTGCAATCGAAAATCCCGCCAGTTGTGAGGTGCGGTCTGTGATACGGTTTTTGTTGGCAAAAAACCTAAAACCTACAGAAATTTATCGTGAACTGTGCGATGTGTACATAAACAACGTAATGAGTGAATGTTCCGTCCGGAAATGGTTCATTCGGTTTAAGAATGGCCGAGCCAATCTTCATGATGAAGAGAAGAGTGGACGCCCGAGCATTGTAACAGACGATCTTGTCGCTAAAGTTGATGCAACGATTCGTGAAAACCGTGCTTCACAATAACGTAGCTTTCACTTTCTTTTCCACAAGTTTCACGGACTTTGTTGTTTGAAACTCCCACTCAAAAGCTAGGCTACCACAAATTTTGTGCACGATGGGTACCCAAAATGCTTACAGAGCACCATAAAGAACAGCGAATGGGTGCAACGTTGACATTTCTGGAGGCCTACCACAAACAATGTGATTCATTAATGGATCGATTGTAACCGGTGACGAGGCTTGTGTGAAACACGTCAATTGCGAGACAAAATTACAGTCCATGGAGTGGGGGCACACAAGGTCCCCCCCAAAAACCAAGAAAATGTTTGCGAACCTTGTCAGCAAGGAAGTTGATAGATACAGTGTTTTGGCATAGGCAAGATGTGCTTCTTATTGATTTTCTTGAACGTGGAGCAACCATAAATTCTGGACAGTAGTGTCAAACTTTGCACAGCATTAGAAGAGCAGTTCAAAACAAACGCCGAGGAAAATTTTGTTTTTGCATGACAATGCCCGACCTCATACGGCAAACCGCACAAAAGAACTCCTTAATTCATTCAAACGGGAAACTTTCCCTCATCCGCTCTGCAGCCCCGATCTTGCACCACGCGAATTCCACTTGCTTCCCAATATGAAGAACTGGCTTGCAATGCAGCGCTTTGATGACGACGTGTAACTCCAGGCGGGCGTGAGTCACTGGCTGAAGTCTCAGGCGGCAGAATCTTACAACGAAGGTATATCAAATCTTTTCTACTTCTATGATAAGTGCCTCAATGTGTTTGGTGACTATGTGGAAAAGTAGTATGTCAGTCACTCTTTCAGATGTATATAATAAAATGTATTTCTTGAACTTAGTTTTTGTTTAATGCCAAAACGTGCTCTACTTTCTGGATAACCCTCGTACGTACTTGTCGGCGGGGCAAGGTTCTACCCTAGGATGAATATTATAAACACGGTTCGCATCCAGACACAATTACGGCCTAGAGAGTCAAAACAGAGGGAGCTCATATAGACCTGAGTGTCATCTGATCGACGATGACCATGACAAATGAATAACTAGTGCTACAACCTCTCAATATCCACACATTACATCGGTGTCCAAAATTAAAGCAACAAAATGCTATTTCTCCGTCCTGTGTCTAATTCACGATATAATCATCCAGACTGTCAACAGATGTCGTTACGATCGAGCCCTGCATGGAATTCAGATCAACAGACAACCACGCCAGCAATGACGTCAGGGCACACATATCAGTCGGTGTAGTGTTTGCAGGGTAGTGCCACATCCACAATCGCTGTGTACGCTGTCGCACACGATGCATTATGGTGCGGAGAAGACGCCTACAGACTCTGCTGTTGGGGGTCGTAGCGAGAATGGAAGCAGGAGAGTCGGAAACTGATGTGGTCCGATGGCTAAATGTTAATCGCCCTGTTGTTTCTCGGATGAGGCGACAGTTTATAGAGATCCAAACTGTATTCCGTAGACCAGGACAGGGTCTGCCACGTGTGACATCAGAAAGCGTGGACCGTTATTTGGTTGTAAGGGCACGGCAGTCCCGCCTTAGTACTGCAATATAACTGGCATCTGATCTCGCAGAATTCCCTGGACGTGCTGTATTGAGGCAAACGGTGTACAAAAAGCTTCAGGAGAGCGGCATTTATTGTTGGCGACCTGCTCTCTCTTTACTTCTGTCGTGTCTGCACAGAAGGGAACGTCTAGAGTAGAACCGTCAACATGCCACCTGACAGTCGAATTGTGGGCCGATGTTATTTTCACAGATGAGGCCCGATTTGGTCTAGAGAGTGATTTTCGACGGATTCGCATCTGGAGGGCATGTGGAAAACGATTTTGGGACCCAAACATTGTGGAAAGAGACTGATATCGAGGAGGATCCCTAATGGTGTGGGCGTGGACTATGTTGACCGACGAACACATCATGAAACTGTACAGGTGAATCAGCAAGATTTAACTGCTGGCAACTACCCTGAGATCTTGCGATCTCATGCGAATTTGTTGCGAGTGGCTGTGGGACCAGACTTCGTATTGATGGACGATAATGCTCGACCTCATAGAGCACAGGTGGTTGATATTTTTTGTTGATTTTTTTTTTGGAAGCGTAAGATATTGCACGCATGGCATGGCCTTCTCGCTCTTCCGACCTGAATCCCATAGAGCATGTCTGGGACGCACTAGGTAGAGGGGTTGCATCACGTCAGTATCGATCAACCACTCTCTAAGACTTGTAAGCAGCTCTGCAGGAAGAATGGGCGTTATTGCCTCAACATGAAATTGATGACGTCATTCAGACCACGTCCCATAGTTGTCAGGCCTGTATTGGTGCCCCATACTGAGCACATTACCCAGTTGTCACAATGTCTGTCCAAATCCGTTAAGTTGGAGAAAAAGGAAGAACATTTTTGTCCACTGCTACTCATGTTGCAGTTGGTTACGTTCTGTATTCTTTACATTGTTTCTACTTCACTTCACATGTTTTTACTGTTTTGTGGCAAAATAAACGCAATCTTGCAAAATTTCCGTTTGTTGATTTTATTTTGGTCACTAGTGTACACCAGTTGGCCGCGAACACAGTATTTGACGGTGTTGCTTTTTTTCGGCAATGTGTAAATTGTCTGGCGGATAGTGTGAACAGCAATCCGCGACTATTTGCTGATGACGCTGTAGAGTACGGAATAGCGTCGAAAGGACTTTAGGAGCATACGGGGTGAATCTGACAGGATGTGTATAAGTATTTGCTGTGATGCAAGGCAGATTGCTCCAAATGTGGAAAAATGTAAGTCAGTGAAGATAAGTGGGGTAAAAAGTATGAGTGGCGTGCTCCGACAACCGAGTAAAGGACGAAGAAGGATTTACTGATCCACATACTCGAATTCCGCAACTTGTTTTTGTGGTAAGTGAGCGAATTTTGTACCACGATAGGTGCATAGGCAACGTACCTTGTAACAGGCGACAGCGGCGAGCACGGTAGTGTCGAATCTAGCACCGAGGAAATAAATTACAGAAAAGTGGCTTTACACGTGTGGGATAGTGAAGATGGAGAAAGGTCGAGTTATGGGCAGCGAAAGCGGACAGACACTCCTACGTACTTTATAAAAAAAACTTTACGTTCAGGTGTCATAGCAAAGTGAGATCTACCAATGGACAGGGTTGGAAATGTTCGAACAAAAAGTACTGTAATGCCAAAATATTAGAACAGGAAGTAATGATGTTTTCTCCAGGCGTGCGACAAATCACGGTAGTGATTCACCTACAGTATAAGAAATAGACAGGATATCGGTAACAAATACAAGAAAAAGGTAGGGAAAGCGTGTGTGAAAAAGGAAGGTGGCTTCGTTACTATTTATTTCTTTCGTGAAACATGAAGTAAGAGATGCGCTTTGTGATGAGCATCATGTCAGAAGATCGTTTACTGTCACAGTCTGTTATTCTCATCACAGGAGATTATGTAGATGAGGAAAATGCATGACGTACTGCCTGTTGCCTTTCATCTCGGGATCTTCGGCCGACGTTTGTTTAATGTATTTTCTGACGTTTCACCAATACGAGTTGCTGACACGGTGATAGATTCACCCTCTGTTGCTGGTGCACAGGGTGAATTTTTGACAATGCTGATCGCTTGTGCTGGGAAAACGCCAGAAAAAAAGCTAATACGCAGGACATCAAGTTGTCATGAAATCCCCGCAACTACGGAAATGCATCTTTCTCTCTTCGTATTTGGGCAGACGAGTCCTCTGTGCTTTGGATAACGATAAATGGGTTCGAGAGTCTTCATTCTCATTTTAACTATTTTTTTTGCATCGGTAACCGTAAAATTTACCATTATTGAGTGATTTAGGAAGATTACAGACTCTTACAGCTGCCTAATAGTGTCGGGTCTGATTCTGTACTAATCTCTGACAAGAAAGCCAAAGAGGGTCAAGACAGGAAAACTGAGCGATGGAAAAATGGTTAAGTTGGCACATTGTTAAACATTGATTTTCCACAGAATCGCCACTTGTCGGTAAGCATACGTGTGCTGTTGCCCAAGGCTTCTATCAAAGAAAGAGACGCTTGGTAATTAATAATCAATCCACCTAATTACTGATTCTGGACCCTTTACTAATGAGCAGCGCAGTAATTTCAGAACTGTTAATATTATTTTGACTTTCCTTAAATCTCAGTTTCAAGTTTTTGTTGTTGTTGTTGGTTCTTCAGTCCGAAAACTGGTTTGCTGGAGCTCTCCACGCTACTCTATCCTGTGCAAGCTTCTTCATCTCTGAGTAACTATTACAAACCACCACCATTTGAACCTACTTACTGCACACGTCTCTTGGTCTCCGTCAGGAGGTTTTATCCCCCACATTTCCCTCCAACACTACGTTGACGGTTCCTTGAAGTCTCAGAATGTGACCTATCAAGTAACACTACAAATTTCTTTTCTCTCCAGTTTTCTTCAGTTCCTCCACGTTGATTACATGATCTTCCCATCTAATCTACAGCATTCTTCTGTAGCAGCACATTTCAGAAGCTTCCATTCTCTTTTTTATATTCGATGTTAATTTCTCTTGTTTAGAAACGCTTTTATTACCATTGCCAGTCTACGTTTTATATACTGTCTGCTGTAGCCGTCATCAGTTGTTTTACTTCCCAAACGACAAAATTGATCTACCACTTTTTATGTATCATTTGCTAATCTAATTCCTTCAGCATCGTCTGAGTTAGATTACATTCCATTATCATTGTTTTGCTTTTGTTAATGTTAACTTTATATCCTTCTTTCAAGACACTGCCCATTCCGTCCTACGGCACTTCCATATCCTTTCCTGCCACTGACAAAATTACAATGTCACCGGAAAACTGCAATGTTTTTATTTCTTCTCCTTGAAAGTCTATTACCCTCCCAATTTTCTGTCTGATTCCCTTCACAACTTGCTAAATGTACAGATTTAATAACATCGGGATAAGCTATAGCCCAGTCTTACTCTCTTCTCGACCAGTGCTTCCATTTCATGTCCCACGACGCTTCTAATTGGCGTCTGGTTTCCGCACACGCTGTAAATAACCTTTCGTTCCCTGTATTTTAACCTTACTACTTTCAGAAATTTGAAGAACATACTGCAGTCAATACTGCCAAATTTTTCAACTCCTCTGTAAATAATTTGTATCAGTATTTTGCAAACATGACTTATTAAACTGATAGTTCGATAATATTCGAACGTATCAGCATCTGCTTTGTTTAGAATTGGAATTATTAATTTCTTGTTGACGTCTGAGGTTATTTTCGCTGCCGCATAAATTTTTCACACCATGTGGAGTAGTTTACTCACGGTTGGCTTTCCGAAGGATATCAGCAATTCTGACTGAATGCCGTCTACTCCAGAAGCCTTATTCGACTTAGGTCTTTCAGTGCACTGTCAACTTCTCACAGTATTGTATCTCCTATGTCATCATCTAGTTCTTCTTCCCTTTCTACACTCCTGGAAATTGAAATAAGAACACCGTGAATTCATTGTCCCAGGAAGGGGAAACTTTATTGACACATTCCTGGGGTCAGATACATCACATGATCACACTGACAGAACCACAGGCACATAGACACAGGCAACAGAGCATGCACAATGTCGGCACTAGTACAGTGTATATCCACCTTTCGCAGCAATGCAGGCTGCTATTCTCCCATGGAGACGATCGTAGAGATGCTGGATGTAGTCCTGTGGAACGGCTTGCCATGCCATTTCCACCTGGCGCCTCAGTTGGATCAGCGTTCGTGCTGGACGTGCAGACCGCGTGAGACGACGCTTCATCCAGTCCCAAACATGCTCAATGGGGGACAGATCCGGAGATCTTGCTGGCCAGGGTAGTTGACTTACACCTTCTAGAGCACGTTGGGTGGCACGGGATACATGCGGACGTGCATTGTCCTGTTGGAACAGCAAGTTCCCTTGCCGGTCTAGGAATGGTAGAACGATGGGTTCGATGACGGTTTGGATGTACCGTGCACTATTCAGTGTCCCCTCGACGATCACCAGTGGTGTACGGCCAGTGTAGGAGATCGCTCCCCACACCATGATGCCGGGTGTTGGCCCTGTGTGCCTCGGTCGTATGCAGTCCTGATTGTGGCGCTCACCTGCACGGCGCCAAACACGCATACGACCATCATTGGCACCAAGGCAGAAGCGACTCTCATCGCTGAAGACGACACGTCTCCATTCGTCCCTCGATTCACGCCTGTCGCGACACCACTGGAGGCGGGCTGCACGATGTTGGGGCGTGAGCGGAAGACGGCCTAACGGTGTGCGGGACCGTAGCCCAGCTTCATGGAGACGGTTGCGAATGGTCCTCGCCGATACCCCAGGAGCAACAGTGTCCCTAATTTGCTGGGAAGTGGCGGTGCGGTCCCCTACGGCACTGCGTAGGATCCTACGGTCTTGGCGTGCATCCGTGCGTCGCTGCGGTCCGGTCCCAGGTCGACGGGCACGTGCACCTTCCGCCGACCACTGGCGACAACATCGATGTACTGTGGAGACCTCACGCCCCACGTGTTGAGCAATTCGGCGGTACGTCCACCCGGCCTCCCGCATGCCCACTATACGCCCTCGCTCAAAGTCCGTCAACTGCACATATGGTTCACGTCCACGCTGTCGCGGCATGCTACCAGTGTTAAAGACTGCGATGGAGCTCCGTATGCCACGGCAAACTGCCTGACACTGACGGCGGCGGTGCACAAATGCTGCGCAGCTAGCGCCATTCGACGGCCAACACCGCGGTTCCTGGTGTGTCCGCTGTGCCGTGCGTGTGATCATTGCTTGTACAGCCCTCTCGCAGTGTCCGGAGCAAGTATGGTGGGTCTGACACACCGGTGTCAATGTGTTCTTTTTTCCATTTCCAGGAGTGTATAATATTGCTTTCAAATTCGTTTCCCTTCTAAATCGCAAACTGACTCCTTAATAAACTTTGGCCTTTTATGGCCTCGGAGTCGCTGACCTTCAGTTAGTTGCTGACCAAACAAAATAGGACCTTTGCCAACTACGAGAAGAAGCAGAGATCAAGGTCTGCCTGCTGTGACATAGGAAGCTGAGCACGTATCTTTCTGACAGAGAATGATACAGTCTGCCTCAGTTCCAGCCGTCGAAAACGGTCGTCACTGTATTCCTTCACAGCCACGAGGAAGAAGAAGAAGAAGCCGTTAAAAGACATAATGTTTCGGACGTCTTCTTCTTCTTTTTCTTCCCCCCCGTTGGCGTCAGCTCGTAGTTGTCGGTCCAAATGCGAGCAAACAGGATGGGGCTGGGGCCAACTGAGCTCTGGTTTTCTCTAGCTTCGGAGTCTCTGCTTTTCAGATCCTAAAATACAGGGCCGTTGCTAACAACGGGGTTGAGCAGATGCCAAAGGCTACCTGCTGTGACATACGGAAATGACCACACCTTCTTCTGCCTCAGAGTTTTACATACTGTCTCAGTTCCAATTGTCGAAAAATGACCATCACTGTATTCCTTCACCCTCACGAGGAGGGAGGAGAAGCCGTTAAAACACCTAATGTTTCGGACGTCTTCTTCTTCTTTTTCTTCTTCATCGTGGCGGTGAAGATATACAGTGACGCTGATTTTTCGACGGTTGGAACTGAGACAGTATGTAAAACTCTGAGGCAGAAGAAGACGTGGTCATTTCTTTATGTCACAGCACGTAGCCTTTGGCATCTGCTCAACCTCGTTGTTAGCAACGGCCCTATTTTTTAGGATCTGAAAAGCAGCGACTCCGAGACCAGAAAACCAGAGCTCAGTTGGTTCCAGCGCCATCCTGTTTGCTCGCATCTGGACCGAAGACCGCGAGCTGACGCCGACGCGGACACGCTTTGCCCTTGACACGTGCCGCCCGGTGGCTGCTCACAGATTGCCTGTTGATTAGTTTGAGTAGAGCGTTGCGATGTCGCTCGCGTAGAAATGGCACCGCTTTTACTTGGCGTGCGTGTCTGCATCGCGCCTCGAACACAGACAGGGTCCGCCATGTGGTAAGACATGACCGCAACCACACCCCCCGCCATCTCAAACCTTTCAGTACGCTCTAGGATGGCATGATTTAGTTATGCATTTTATTCCAACAACCATACTAGTGTTGCTTGGTTTAAACAACTTATGGGGTTTCTCAGTTGATGAAGCATACAGCCAGTCGGTTGCATAAAGTTTATTACAATAAGCCTTGACCAGGTTTCAGTACCACTAAAGGTATCTTCTTCAGAAGGAATAAAGTCACATACCTTACATTACGTTAAAATTACGTATAAACATACGCTCAAATCAAATAGCATATATCATAGATTAAGTCCTCCTGGAAAAACAGGCAGAATTATTCCACAGGTACGTGTGACTTCATTCCTTCTGAAGCAGGAACCCATAGTGGTATTGAAACTTGGTCTAAGCTTATTACAGTAAACTTTGTGAAATCGATTGGCTGTTTGCATCATTTATTGAAAGTTTATTTACGGTTGATGCCCTCAGCCATGTATAAAATTGTTAAAAGAAGCTTGTGGGAATACGATTGATCTCTGGTTAATATTTCTGTGAGAGTACTCTGCCTATATACGTATTGCTAAAACGGCAGTGAAGGCTACTCTCGGCTCATGTTATGACTTTGTATTACCAGAATGGATCTCATAGTTAACCTTAAACTTTAACCGATCCACATCTGCCAGACTTCTGATTAGCAGCAAACAGGTGCTTTCCGCGGTTGGGCTGAGCAGGAAGCTAATTTAAACGCTAGCGGCGTGTATACTAGGGCAAGATCTTCATTGACGGCCATCTGTGGGAGATACAAGATTGCATTTATTGTTTTCGTACCAAAGCTTAAATGTTATCGTTAGCTTAAGAATATCTTCTGAATAAAAGTGCTTTTAATTGAATATTATATTGTATTTCTTGTCCATAAACGCTTTTTCACCATCCTTCTTTTAGCTAGAATATTTACATAGTAGTTTATCTTTATTTAATTTTTTCGTAGCTATGTGATGCTACTCTGTAGCTTAACATTGTTAGAATCCTACGATGTGGCTTATTGACATATTGCGGGTAGTGGTCAAAAGCCAATCACGGGATGCTGCTAGTTGCAGAGTTCGCGTACTGGCACTAATATCGGTTTTGGGCAGGTTGCGTAGAACAGTCGACAAAACAAAACTGTTCGCTCGGAAAACGATTAAGTCCCACATGGAGCATTCTCGGCGTGTACAGCCAGGTCACAATTAGTGGCAACACTTTCGCCCCGTTAATGCCCCTGTTCCATTGTAGCGGCAAGATACTGTCATACCAGCGAGACGTGCTATAGACAACATTGGAAATTAATACCAGTTAAACGTTATACTCGGAAGTATAGGGTATCGACAGCTGTCACAAAATACGTGGTGACCAGCTCAGCGGCCGATGCTTCGCTTGCATAGACTGTATTGTCCGCAAAGATTTTTTTCTTTAATAGAATTTTCATGTTGTTGACAAAATTCAACACCTTCTAAACTATTCACGTATATTAAGGTTATAGAATCATAGTTTTTTCCGAATGCCGATCTGAACAAAAATCCATTCTGTTCGCTGAAATCAGAAGCTGTTAATCCTAGCTTTTGAGTTCTTTTGGTGATACTTCCTTAGAAGCTTTCATCCCTACTTTACTCCCTTAAGGGTTAAATTTCCAAAAACAGGAAACATATATTTCTTATTTCTAACCAAGAAGTCAAATACCAACTTTCACAGACATAATTTAAAAACTCATTTAGTAGTTCTGTAACAATGATTTAATTGAAAGGACTTTCACCCACTATTATACCCCCTTCGTGGTTGACTTTCCAAAAATACTGAAACACGTATTATTATTTTTCTGAGTGAGAAACCAAAATACCAATTTTCGTAGCTCTACGTTCAAAATTGTATCAGTAGCGATATATTTTCGAAAAACGTTTCATCCCCTATTTCACCTCCTTAGGAGTGGCATTCGAACAATCCCTTCTTAAACGATGCCTGCAGCATAAGATCAATATCCTGACCAAATTTCAAGTTCCCGTGATTAGCGGTTTGGAGTGGGGGATTTCCTCGCGTAAATTATACAGTTGCACAGATTTTTATTTATGGAGATAGTAACTGTTCTCGAAAGAACATATACCATTGATGACGGTGCAGCTTCTGTAGAATAAATGGTAATTAATTGAAACCCTCAGCTGCCGACAGGTGTTGTTGGTATACCTCAATAGGGACAGCTGAAAATGTGTGCCCCGACGGGACTCGAACCCGGGATCTCCTGCTTACATGGCAGACGCTCTGTCCATCTGAGCCGCCGAAGACACAGATGAAATGCGCGGCTGCAGTGACTTATCCCTTGCACGCTTCCCGTGAGATCCACAGTCCCATTGTATTTACTTATTTTTTTAATCGAAATTTTATGTAATTCTGAAACTGTAATGTATTCCTAACTTTTCACTCTAAATACGGCCATAGAAGCATCATCATCGCCAAAAAGAATTTCTATTAGCTGAAGTCGGATGTCTTAATTCATCCTGCTTTTTGAGTTCTTGTCCATAGAAACTTTCATTCCCTTAGAAGACAAATACCAATTTGACTGGCGACTCCATGGAGTGCTGTGTGCACAACGACCATATATGTTAAATTAAAAGGAAGGTCAGCGTTCGCCGTAATATTGATGGTTTATTGATAGCAAAATCGATTTTCAGTCACATAGTGATCATCTTCAGTGTTGTGGTGTACAAATTAAACTCATAGACACTGGTATCAAGTTATCAAGTAACCAAAACTGAGAAACGCTCACAACGCTGACCTTCCTTTTAAATACCAATTTTCATACATTTAGATTTAAAAATGTTCTGATATAAGGAGATATTTTCATAAAATGTTTCATGCCCTATGTCACCCTGTACGGATTAAATAACCAAACATAAAGACCACTCAACACAGATTTTTATGTAAATTGAATGTGAAGGTGGAGGGGGGGGGGGGAGGGAGAAAGGAAAATGAAGGGAACGGACTATTTATGTCAGCTGCATCTGGACTTTATGCAGAGTCAGCGGCTACAAGTGAAAATGTGAGTCGGACCGGAATTCGAAGCTGTGATCTCCTGCTTGCTACGCACTCACGTTAACAACTGCGTCACCCGGATACGTGTTCACAACAATTGCGCGCACTATCTCGGCACGCCTCTAGGCCGACCCATGTTCCCACCTAGCGCCACCCATTCGCAGTGCCGAGACAGTATGCGCAGTTGACAGTTGCGATGAACACTGTGTCCTGGTGGCGCAGTGGTTAGCTCAGCCGGCCGCTATGGTCGAGCGGTTCTAGGCGCTTCAGTCTGGTACCTCGCGACCGCTACGGTCGCAGGTCCTATTCCTGCCAGGGGGATGGATGTGTATGATGTCCTTAGTTTAGTTAGGTTTAAGTAGTTCTAAGGTCTAGGGGACTGATGACCTCAGTTGTTGAGTCCTATAGTGCTCAGAGCCATTTGAACCATTTGGTTAGCTCAACTGTCTAGTAAACAGGAGATTTCGGCTTCTAATCCCGGTCCAATACAAATTTTGACTTATTCCGATTAAAGTCCCGATACAGCTGATATCAATAGTCCCTTCCCTTTCCATTCATCTCCCCCCCCCCCCCAATAGTTTCCACCTTCAGTTTACATAATATGTAACACACTTGCCAGTTCCGCGTGGTGTCTCTTCGTTCGGACATGTGCGGAAGAACAGATACCACGCATTCGTATCTTCTTCTTCTTCTTCTTCTTCTGGTTCCTATCCGTTCTGGATGTTGGCGGCCATCTTGGCAGTGCTTTTCCTGTCACTTGCAGCTCTAAATAGACCTGTAGATGTTTTATACGTCCGCGTTCTGATGTTCTTAAGCCAGGATATTCTTCTCCGGCCAACTTCTCTTCCATGGTATTTTTTCTTACAGGGTAGTCTGGAGGAGATGGTATCTGTTGCTGTTCCGCATGATATGTCCCAGGTACTGGATCTTCCTTGCTTTCACGGTGGCCAGTACTTTTTTCTCTTTCTTCATTCTTCGTAGAACCTCGACATTTGTGACATGCGCTGTCCACGGTATTCTTAACGTTCTCCTGTACAGCCACATCTCAAACGTCTCCAGTCACTTGCCCAACGATTCTGTCAGAGTCCATATTTCAACACCATAGAAGAGGGTGGAAAATACGTAGCAGCTTAGAAGTCTGATCTTCGCCGTCATTGCTAAGCCATGATTCTTGAAAAGGTTACCCATCTTATTGAAGACAGCCCTGGCTTTTCCAATTCGAGTTCTCACCTCATCAGGAACATCCCACTGCTCATTTACTGTAGTGCCAAGGTACGTGTATTTATGTACTATTTATTCGTATAACACATTTTTTTAAATTTCTAACCGAGAAATAAAATACCAGTTTTCGTAGATGTTGCGTTAACAGCCATTTAGTAGTATTTTTATAATGATTTATTTTTTTAAAAAACTTTCACCATTTTACCCCATAGTGGTTGAATTTCCAAAATTACTAAGGCACGCATTTTTTTCTTTCTGGCCGAGAAATCAAATACCAGTTTTCGTAGTTCTTGCTTCAGAATTTCCTTAACAGCCTCATATTTTCAAAAATTCTTTCATCTCCAGCTTCACCGCCTTAGGTGTGGAATTTCGGACAATCCCTTCTTAAACATTGCCTACAGGATAAGACCAACATCTTCCCCAAATTTCATGTTTCTGTCCGTAGCTGTTTGGGCTGGGCGATGATTAGCCAGTCAGGACATTTCCTTTTATATTTGGAGATTTTATCGGCAACGCTAGAAGCGATCCAACGAAGGTGTTCGCGTCGCTGTACAACATGCTCACAGTCAAAGTGCCTTTTCGTCACTCGTTGAACTGGAGTTCGCTTCGGCCTTATGGTCAGTAATGTATTCTTGTATGTCCCCATTGCTGTATGCGCCAGCGGCTTTCCTGTGGTAGCGTCTCTGCAATGGTGTATAATATTTATGGTCTTTAAGAGAACTATTTTAGTGTGAACTAAAGAACCTATATCAAAAAGCTCGCAAAATGTTAAAGAAAATCTATCAGTTATTTTAACGGCATTCATTTTACAGGACTGAGAGAATATTGTTATGTGGAGGAATAAGTGATTTTAGATCAGACTTCTAGCAAAAATTTGCCTTTTATGAAGATCGTGTTTCAAATGTAGCAGAGGCTGACTAACCGAATAGTAATTCAGTTCTTTGTAACGAATGAACTAGTAACGGCATACTTTTTATCAAATTACCCACTAAAATGTAAGCGCCAAACTCAACAGCATTCCTTTTGCGAATTTTAATGTTCCCGAATAAAATTTGGGAACATTAAAATTCGCTATCACTCTCCTTTTCGAAAAAAACCAGATCCAAATCAAGTTGCCAAAGAGAGTTGAACATAATTCACAAAAACAGCAGGCAGAACGGGAAAGCAGATGAAGCAGCACAAAAAAGGTTAAGCTGAAACAATATTTATTAAAATTCTGTTGGACGTGTCTAATGATCCGAAAGAGATTAAGTAGTTTCGAAATAGCACGACCTTCCATTTGACAAGAGTATGATTTTCCAACGAAAAATGTGGTTCGTTTCTCCGTAATTTTCAAGGAAAATAGAACTCAATAATGTCGGTGGTCCGCGGGTATGAAGCTACAGACACCAGAAGACGGAAGGCATTACTGTTTACGTTACTATATTTAGAATTTAATTTTTGAAAATGGCTATTTATATTCTGATTTGTCATTGTTTTCGATTAACCCAAAAGATACTGTTGTTACTGACAATGATTTTGAATCCAGAAGAAGGGCACATGTTACCGGAGAGTTCGCTAACGTCAGACGGCTAGGTACTAGCTAAAGTAAGCGCTCAGCTCCGTTGGGAGGTATCACATATTACTTCCCACAGCGCCTCAGGCGTAGAGCAGTGACAAAAAGGACACTACAGAGATGGATATTGTTCAGAATCCTTGATTGTAAAAGCGTAGAATTTCAAGTTTTTTGAGTGCGGGTGCTTGCAGGGATTTAATACCTGAAGTTGAGTAGCTGTTGCAACAATATTTATATGACTATATATTTTACAAAGTTCTCTTTTACTCGCTATAACGAATTGTCCTTCAAACCGAGCAGCGTAACTATGACGCTAGGTCTCCAGTGTAAAATGGCTCATTCCTAAAATGCCATGGATATCCTAATACGCGAAATTGTCGTATATTAGTAAATGGTGTATCTTATTAGGGTACCTTTATCTTGCCACTCTCGTAGTTGAATTAAGATTCATACTTCTACTAAGTGCTCTGATAATTTTGTAAACTTTGTGAAGTCATCTGGTGATGATCATGTAGCGTTAATGCTTGATGGGCAATACATCACATTTGTGTGAAAGGCAAACCAACAGAAAACCTTGTCCGCAGCATCTGTTTACCTCCCCATCACACGCATAAAATACAGCCTCTTGTGTGGAATTCATGGGGCCATTTAAAACGCATTATCCCCAAGAAAAAGCAACCTGGTGGGCAAAGAACTCAGGTCAATTAGCAACATCATTTTTTATTCCAAGGTTGTTTGGAGCGACCTACTTGAGGGCAGTAACAATGGAAAACGCTGCAAATGTCTTCTAGAAAACGGGACTCTTCCCGTGTGACAGGCATTTCATTAGACACAATAACTCTGTAGTACAGCAGGACTTCAAGATGCAAACAACGAAGTAAAAGAGAGTCCAATTGGTATCTGGCAAGCTCCCAAAATCATTAAGCCACATCAGAAGCACCAAGCACCTGATCTAGTGTCTGCCTCGTTATGGCTGGTTGTTGTGTGACGTCCTTAGGTTAGTTAGGTTTAAGTAGTTCTAAGTTCTAGGGGACTAATGACCATAGATGTTAAGTCCCATAGTGCTCAGAGCCATTTGAACCATGTGATCTAGTAACATCAACACGTTCTGAGTCGGTTAAGTAGCTAACATCGTCTCCATACAGGGAACGTTCCAAACAATCCAGAGAGATCAAAGTTGTAGTGGAATCAAAGGAGATAGAAGGAAATTTTTGTTCGTGAAAAAGAGAAAAATACAGGAAACACTCTTTCAGTCATTCATAGTCTCATACAAGTTCAGTTGTGGACAATGCTTCAAATGTGCAATCTGCAGAAGAAGACGCGTATTCTGCAGTGGTGGTTTTTCTGAAGATTTACAGACAAATGGACACAGTACATGGAATGCTATTTATGGTCTTCCGAAGAATGGTAGCTTGCAAAATAGTGTTTATATGCCCTGACTGCACTTCATTTGCACAATAAACGTAGAAAATGTTGAAAAGCCAATAAGGAAAAGATTATTATTATTATTTGTTTTAGCTATTCTTATGCTAGTCTATGTTAAGCGTTTCCCGTGACTGCCTCATATTAGGACACCATTTGTATTTATATTCAGATTGACTTGTTTGGACTTTTCCCAAATTTACGTGTATTAAATGTTAAGTAGCACGAGTTAAACAAATAAAATGTAAAGTGCAGTAATTTCACATAGATTTCCAATTAACAAACATAAAATTGTATCAAATGTTGTAATACAAAGCAGAGTGACATGAGACGAAGAAAGTTTCACATCAGGTATAAGGCTAGTATGTGCTACACATGCCATTGGCCTCAACCACCTGCCTCATCCGACGAGGCACTGAAGCGGTCAATTTCTGGAATATGTCTCATCGTACGCGAGACTCTCCCATGTATCCAACACTACGGCCGGGGAGGGGGGGGGGGGGGGGGGGGGTCGGTATCGACCAGTGTAAGTTCACGTGACGCTTCATTTTGGCCCTTTTCAATGAAATTCAAGTCAGGCGCTCGAACAGTCCAGTCGATCAGGTCGACGTCAGCTTGTTGCGAAAACCGTTGCTGAGCGATTCGACTCTTGTGAACCTGTAAGTTGTCAAGCTGTAACCGGATCACTTCATTGGAACGGTACACTGAAACCATTATGCGGGACGAGTACCAACGCTATCTCCGCTATCTCTCGAGGTCAACATATGCTGAGTCAGCATAGTAGTTTGATTGTTTGTCACGTACACATCTGTGGCGCAGTGCGTTAGTATCGAGTTAGATATATCTCAGCTATATTCGTGTTAGTCTTGCAACATGATCAACAAACAATACAATGTAAAAAATAGTGTAGAGGTGGCGTGAAACATGTTTACTTTCGCGAAATACAGATCATCAAGCGCTGCCACCTGGCTACAACGCAACTATTCGGCTCTGCTCTTATTCGCGTGCACTGATCGGCCAGAACATTATGATCACCGACCTACAATACTATCGATATAAACCTGTCCAGGTGATGGCATTGTCACCTGGCGAGGAATGACGGTTAGTCAGACACACGCTCAGTGCATGTGGTATCATTGAGTGTGTTGTACGTGCGTAGAATGGGGTAGGCGTGTGATCTATCTGAGTTCGACCGAGGGCAGGTTGCGATGGCCTGCGGGCTCGGTATGAACATTTCGGAAACTGCACGATTTGTCGGGTGTTCGAGGAGTGCTGTGGTGAGTGTCTTCAGTACGTGGCGAGACTAGGTGAAACCATGTCCAGATGTCGTGGGGTAGGCCGACCATCCCTCATTACAGATGTCGGACGTCGTAGGCTGGGCAGACTGGTAAAACACGACAGGCGGTGAACTGTGCCGGAACTAACACCAGACTTTAATGCTGGGTATCTGAGTACACATTTCACAGAACAGTCCTAACGATGGGCCTCCGCAGTCGACGACCTATGCATGTGCCAATGTTAACACCATGATATCGGCAACTACGGTTGAAAGGGCACGTGACTATCGACACTGGACGTTGGCGCAGTGGTAGAGCGTGATGAATCCCGATCCCTCCTTCATCACGCCGATTGGAGGGCGCGAATCTGTCGTCTTCCAGCGGTACAGCTCCTTGACACCTCTACTGCGGGACGGAGACAAGTTGGTGGCGGCTCCATGACGCTCTGGGGAACATGCACGAGTGCATCCATGGGTACATTGGAGTTCGTACAAGACACCATGACATCGAAGGGGTATTGTAGACTGGTTTCAGACCACGTACACCCCTTCATGACGATTATGTTTCCCGACGTTAGTGACATTTCTCAACAAGATAATGCGCCATGTCACAAGGCGAGGAATGTGATGGAGTGATTCGAGGAACGCAGTGGCGAGTTCCAGTTGATGCGCTGGCCCCCCAACTTGTCAGATCTGAATCCGATCGAACACAACTGAGATGTGGTTGAACGTGGCGTCAGAGCTCATCGCCCCTCTCCCCGGAATTTATGGGAATTAGGTGCCTTGTGTGTCCAGATGTGGCGACAAGCCCCTCCAACGACCCACTAAGGCCTCACTGCTTTCATGCCATGACGCATCGTTCCTGTTATCCGTGCCAACCTTGGACATATCGGCTATTAGGTAGGTGGTCATAATGTTCTGGTTGATCAGTTGTAAGATGGCTATAATTTCGCACTCATCTACATACTTTGCCGTGATTTACAAACGGAATTAGATATCATTTGATAGGTTGTACGTCGTATATATGAATATTTAAAGAAGACTGACATTGTCACGTACACTTTGTAAATAGTTGTTATCGCTTATTGCAGGAAAGGTGATGGAGTGTCTTGCCGGCCGGAGTGGCCGTGCGGTTCTAGGAGCTACAGTCTGGAGCCGAGCGACCGCTAAGGTCGCAGGTTCGAATCCTGCTATAATTTCGCACTCATCTACATACTTTGCCGTGATTTACAAACGGAATTAGATATCATTTGATAGGTTGTACGTCGTATATATGAATATTTAAAGAAGACTGACATTGTCACGTACACTTTGTAAATAGTTGTTATCGCTTATTGCAGGAAAGGTGATGGAGTGTCTTGCCGGCCGGAGTGGCCGTGCGGTTCTAGGAGCTACAGTCTGGAGCCGAGCGACCGCTAAGGTCGCAGGTTCGAATCCTGCTATAATTTCGCACTCATCTACATACTTTGCCGTGATTTACAAACGTAATTAGATATCATTTGATTGGTTGTACGTCGTATATATGAATATTTAAAGAAGACTGACATTGTCACGTACACTTTGTAAATAGTTGTTATCGCTTATTGCAGGAAAGGTGATGGAGTGTCTTGCCGGCCGGAGTGGCCGTGCGGTTCTAGGAGCTACAGTCTGGAGCCGAGCGACCGCTAAGGTCGCAGGTTCGAATCCTGCTATAATTTCGCACTCATCTACATACTTTGCCGTGATTTACAAACGGAATTAGATATCATTTGATTGGTTGTACGTCGTATATATGAATATTTAAAGAAGACTGACATTGTCACGTACACTTTGTAAATAGTTGTTATCGCTTATTGCAGGAAAGGTGATGGAGTGTCTTGCCGGCCGGAGTGGCCGTGCGGTTCTAGGAGCTACAGTCTGGAGCCGAGCGACCGCTAAGGTCGCAGGTTCGAATCCTGCTATAATTTCGCACTCATCTACATACTTTGCCGTGATTTACAAACGGAATTAGATATCATTTGATAGGTTGTACGTCGTATATATGAATATTTAAAGAAGACTGACATTGTCACGTACACTTTGTAAATAGTTGTTATCGCTTATTGCAGGAAAGGTGATGGAGTGTCTTGCCGGCCGGAGTGGCCGTGCGGTTCTAGGAGCTACAGTCTGGAGCCGAGCGACCGCTAAGGTCGCAGGTTCGAATCCTGCTATAATTTCGCACTCATCTACATACTTTGCCGTGATTTACAAACGGAATTAGATATCATTTGATAGGTTGTACGTCGTATATATGAATATTTAAAGAAGACTGACATTGTGGTGGTGGTTAGTGTTTAACGTCCCGTCGACAACGAGGTCATAAGAGACGGAGCGCAAGCTCGGGTTAGGGAAGGATTGGGAAGGAAATCGGCCGCGCCCTTGCAAAGGAACCATCCCGGCATTTGCCTGAAACGATTTAGGGAAATCACGGAAAACCTAAATCAGGATGGCCGGAGACGGGATTGAACCGTCGTCCTCCCGAATGCGAGTCCAGTGTGCTAACCACTGCGCCACCTCGCTCGGTTGACTGACATTGTCACGTACACTTTGTAAATAGTTGTTATCGCTTATTGCAGGACAGGTGATGGAGTGTCATGCCGGCCGGAGTGGCCGTGCGGTTCTAGGAGCTACAGTCTGGAGCCGAGCGACCGCTAAGGTCGCAGGTTCGAATCCTGCTATAATTTCGCACTCATCTACATACTTTGCCGTGATTTACAAACGGAATTAGATATCATTTGATAGGTTGTACGTCGTATATATGAATATTTAAAGAAGACTGACATTGTCACGTACACTTTGTAAATAGTTGTTATCGCTTATTGCAGGAAAGGTGATGGAGTGTCTTGCCGGCCGAAGTGGCCGTGCGGTTCTAGGAGCTACAGTCTGGAGCCGAGCGACCGCTACGGTCGCAGGTTCGAATCCTGCCTCGGGCATGGATGTGTGTGATGTCCTTAGGTTAGTTAGGTTTAATTAGTTCTAAGTTCTAGGCGACTGATGACCTCAAATGTTAAGTAGCATAGTGCTCAGAGCCATTTTTGATGGAGTGTCTTTATTATCAAAACGGTGTAATGAATGATTGCCTGTACTAGTAGAGGTTGGAACGCTAGTGGAAATAAACGGCAGGCGTAACTCAGGCCCTGGGTGGAAAATGCCGCACAGGTGTGTTGGTTCTGCTTAACACAGGAAGTAGCCCTGGCCGGACGATCGGGGCACCTGAGCGCTGAAGCACAATAGGCTGGCAGCTGACCGGTATTGTAGCGGCGCCGGTAGGATAACTGGACACTCTGAAAATCTTGGACGCAGCAGAGAGGAATAAGGGAGCGGTTTTACGCTCAGAAGCGTGTCATTGTATGAATTCCTAATTGACGGGGATAGGTATTTCCTCGCAAATTTTCCGCGCTGGACGACAAAAGACTAAAATATGGTTGGTCGGCGTTCGGAAGAATCTGTAGAGAGGGAGAATATTGCGTGGTTTCGAGAGTATGATTCGCCTTCTGCAGTTACGAGGAAGGGGAGCCGAGCTTTGCTGGAAAGCCAGCGGTGGAGAGAAAGAGGTCTTCCGTTTTGAGCGCCCATGTTTGACAGTCGCTTAGTATCAGCTTTTGTTGGTACAGACGGACTTACTGTCTTTGTTCTCAGGAGATTTTATAGTTAGAACGGTTAGGCACTGTACTGTTGCGAACTTATACAATTCTGGACTTCGCCTCCGGTTGGAAGTCGTCTTTGAATGCGCAGCGTTCAGTGATTGAGAGCGCTTCCTCTGTCTATACTCCGTCCTTGTGTCTGGGAGCTCGCGTTGCTTGTCGGTAGAAAACAGAGAGGAAAAGACAGTATTAGAGTATATTAGTCAGAGGACCGCCCTCTGCCGTCCTAGTGTTTGAAAGAGTTCTTTTATTTTGTGGCTGGAGTTCTTCCATCGTCGCAGACGTGTACGAGAACCATCACTCCGACACACCGGACGTAGTACATACGGTGATATTGCTAACTCCTTCGGCTTGTTAGGGCTGTAAAGCTAAACAGCTGTGATCACGTTAGTTTATTCCCATTGAGGTTCCACACCACTGTATATCATCTTTGAAAGCAGTGTCCTCTAGTGATTGGTACGTATATAATGTCAGTCATCTGGCGTTACTTATACACTACTGGCCATTAAAATAGCTGCACAATGAAGATGACGTGCTACAGACGCGAAATTTAACTGACTGGGAGAAGATGCTGTGATATGCAAATGATCAGCTTTTCAGAGTATTCACACAAGGTTGGCGCCGGGGCGACACCTACAACGTGCTGACATCAGGAAAGTTTCCAACCGATTTCTCATACACAAACAGCAGTTGACCGGCGTTGCCTGGTGAAACGTTGTTGTGATGCCTCGTGCAAGGATGA
The DNA here is from genome assembly GCF_021461395.2 of Schistocerca americana. Taxonomy (NCBI): domain Eukaryota; kingdom Metazoa; phylum Arthropoda; class Insecta; order Orthoptera; family Acrididae; genus Schistocerca; species Schistocerca americana. Next base: position 270,166,693 of record NC_060121.1, on the reverse strand, counting down.
GAAATGCGTAGTATCACGTTTCCGACTTTGATAAATTTCGGATTGTAGCCTATCGCGATTGCGGTTTATCGTATCGCGACATTGCTACTCGCGTTGGTCGAGATACGATGACTGTTAGAAGAATGTGGAATCGGTGGGTTCAGGAGGGTAATACGGAACGCCATGCTGGATCCCAACGGCCTCGTATCACTAGCAGTCGAGATGACAGGCATCTTATCCGCATGGCTGTAACGGATCGTGCAGCCAAGTCTCGATCCCTGAGTCAGCAGATGGGGACGTTTGCAAGACAACAACCATCTGCACGAACAGTTCGACGACGTTCGCAGCAGCATGGACTATCAGCTCGGAGACCATGGCTGCGATTATCCTTGACGCTGCATCACAGACAGGAGCGCCTGCGATGGTGTACTCATCGACGAACCTGGTGCACGAATGGCAAAACGTCTTTTTTTCGTATATATCCAGGTTCTGTTTACAGCATCATGATGGTCGCATCCGTGTTTGTCGACATCGCGGTGAACGCACATTGGAAGCGTGTATTCGTCATCGCCATACTGGCGTATCACCCGGCGTGATGGTATGGGGTGCCATTGGTTACAGTTCTCGGTCACCTCTTGTTCGCAATAACGGCACTTTGAACAGTGGACGTTACATTACAGATGTGTTACGACCCGTGGCTCTACCCTTCATTCGATCCCTGCGAAACCCTACATATCAGCAGGATAATGAAGGACCGCATGTTGCAGGTCCTGTACGGGACTTTCTGGATAGACAAAATGTTCGACTGCTGCCTGGCCAGCACATTCTGCAGATCTCTCACCAATTGAAAACGTCTGGTCAATGGTGGCCGAGCAACTGGCTCGTCACAATACACCAGTCACTATTCTTGATGAACTGTGGTATCGTGTTGAAGCTACATGGGCAGCTGTACCTGTACACGCCATCCAAGCTCTGTTTGACTCAATGGCCAGGCGTATCAAGGCCGTTATTACGGCCAGAGGTGGTTGTTCTGGGTTCTGATTTCTAAGGATCCATGCACCCAAATTGCTTGAAAATGTAATCACATGTCAGTTCTAGTATAATATATTTGTCCAATGAATAGCCGTTTATCGTAAGCATTTCTTCTTGGTGTAGCAATTTTAATGGCCAGTAGTATATTAGATCGCGTAGCTATAAAAAGGGGCAGGTTTGGGCCATTGACCAGTAATATTAATTAGGAAATTCATTTGTGTGTCTTTATTTCCACTGGACATTGTTTTATAAACATTTGCAATATATAAAAGGGGTATTAATGTACAGTAAATGTATAAGCAGAATCAACATTTATCATTTTGTAGTTACTAGTTCCCGTAATCATTCATTTATGCTATTTGTGTGGTGAAGAGCACCAAGGAGGAAATAATATTACCATTAAGAGATCCTAAAATTTGCTTCAGAGGATAGTGAGACTGGGACAAATCTTCATTTTCGCGTTCAGTATTTTCCGTTACGCACATTAATTTTCACACCCGCCCGGAGTAGCATCTTGGACAATGCATTCAAGACAGAAACATCTCGGCATTTCAAACAGATAAAAGTTAAATGTTGCAGTGCATACGTAAAGGAGTATGCAGTACTTATACACAATTGCACAAAATGAGAGGAAAAATTGTTAGAAAAAGACGGGAACAAATAAACTGCTAAAAGTGTGTTACATGTGGCGCCGGTGCTGGTGTGTGTTGCGGTCCCACGGGTGCGAACTGTACACAACCGAAGGCACACGAGCTTGTCAAGACATGCGGACAGTTTCGTTTTGTCGACTGTGCGTGTGCTGAGTAAGTAAAACTCTGCCTGAGGAATGAAAGCACTAGCGTTTTCCGCTTGCTACAGTAGCTTTCCTAGTGTGTGATTAGTAATAACATGTCATCTTTCCAGGTGCTCTACAGGCAAAAATCGCAGGGAGAGGTATCATGGCATATTGGAGGACAAGAGATTAGCCTGCATTCACATGTTGTCCTTTGCTCATTGATTACATTATGAACCCGAGCCAAGGTCGCAAGTGTAACGTGTGCGATTTGTGTTGCTACATCCTGCTGATGATGTCCATGCACTTGTTCATCTTCTCTCACCTGATTCGCAAGTCAATTAAACTGAGTACCCTGTCACGAAACGCTGAAACAGATTTAGCACATGTTGAATTTTTGGCACCATGTAACACGTAAGTCATACAAGTAAATGCGCGTATATGTGGTAAATGGTAGTAATTCTCGCAATATATATACATTGTGCCTTTCGATTTGTCACCAGTATGAAAATCTACGTCTACATCTACATCTATACTCTCCAAACCACCTTACGATGTGTGGTGGAGGGCACTTTGTACACCACTGTCATTTCTTCCTTTGCTACAAATTGCGATTTCTGTATAGGCTTGTAAACAGCATCCTCGGCCTGAATTGAGCTTTGGACGGTTTAAGGTCCTCGTAACAAGATATGCATATACAAGCTTTTTGAGTCTAAATAACTCGCTCCTAAACGATATTTTTGTCTAACCACGTAATCTTCAATCTGTACAACTGCTAAATGCTTCTTGATATCATCATTTCCAATGTCTGATTTCTATGTTTTCTTACTCCTTTTAGTAGTGACGATGGTTATACTGTATCTGAAATCTATCTGGATACGCAATAATACACGGACTGATACGCGAATGTTTGCTGTGTTCTTCCTTGATTATAATCATTTCACAGCCGCTAAGCGCAGCGATTCCTAGTGAAACCCAACCTGAAGACATATGTAAATTGGAGTCGCCTGCTAACGTCCGTCTGAATGCTTAGGCTGTGTACTTCTGACAGAATGGTCAGAACTCAGATACATACATTTCTGCTTTCCTAGGTATAGAGAAAGCTTTTGACATGATGTTTCTTGAAATTCTCGATGTAGGAGGGTAAAATACAGGGAGTAAAAACCTGTACAGAAACCACAATCGAAGGCATGAAAGGGAAGAAGTAGTGGAAAGTTGAGTAAGAAAGAGTTGTAGCCTCTCCCCGGTGTTATTCGATCTATAAACTAAGCAAGCCGTAAAGAAAACCACGGAGAAATTTGGAAAGGGATTTAAAGTTCAGTGAAAAATAGATAAATAATTATAGGTTTGCCAATGACATTATAGTTCTGTCAAAGACGGCAAAGGACTTACAGATGCAGTTGAATGAAATGGGGCCGGCCGCTGGTGGTCGAGCGGTTCTGGCGCTTCAGTCTGGAACCGCGCGACCGCCACGGTCGCAGGTTCGAATCCTGCCTCGGGCATGGATGTGTGTGTTGTCCTTAGGTTAGTTAGGTTTAAGTAGTTCTAAGTTCTAGGGGACTTATGACCTCAGCAGTTGAGTCCATAGTGCTCAGAGCCATTTGAACCATTTGAATGAAATGGATATTTTCATTTCATTTCATTTATTCCATATTTAAAGACCTGCTGCCTAATATTTAAAAACATGGATTTTACAATTTTAAATTTAATGTTATGTCGTTCCACATTATTAGCAAAAATTCTTTTGAGCAAATAAAAAACAATAGTAATGCCAATAATCGGAATGCATAGTCTTTTGAAAAGAGGTTGTAATAGCAATATCAACGCAAGTAAAACTAAACTGTTGGAATGCTCCCAGATCAAATCAGGTGATGCTCATAGAATAAAATAAGGAAAAGAGACTTTAAGAGCTCTCTATGAGTTTTGCTATTTCGGGACCAAAATAAATAACGATGGCCGAAGTTCAAATGGTTCAAGTGGCTCTGGGCACTATGGGACTTAACCTCTGAGGTCATCAGTCCCCTAGAATTTAGAACTACTTAAACCTAACTAACCTAAGGACATCACACACATCCATGCCCGAGGCAGGATTCGAACCTGCGACCGTAGCGGTCGCGCGGTTCCAGACTGTAGCGTCTAGGACCACTTGGTCACCCCGGCCGGCGATGGCCGAAGTAAAGGGAGTACTAAATACAATATGGCAACAGCGAGAAAAGGGTTTCGGGAAAATTTCTGAACATCGAATATAAACTTAAGAGCTAGGAAGCCTTTCTTGAAAGAATTTGTTTAGAGTATAGTCTTGTACGGGAGTTAGATGGGCAGAACGAAAAAATAATGAGGAGGTACTGAATCTAACCGGGCAGAAAAGAAATTTATGACACAACTTTATTATAAGAAGGGACACATCATGAGTCATCAAAGGTCCGTCAGTTTGTCAGCAGCAGGAAATTCATGTGTGAAGGGAGGGAGTGAAGGGGTAGACCGGAAGGGTGATAACTGTAGATGGGAACCAAGGTTTAAACACAGTAAGCATGTTCAAGTTGACACAGAGTGCTTAGTTATGCTGAGGCTTGCAGAAGATAGACTAGTTTGGAGAGCTCCATGAAACCAGTTTTCGGACTGAAGAACACGACCATGATGATCCTGTGTTATTGCAAATGACGTTTTATATGTTCCCGAGCTCACAGCGATTGTAGATTGACGTGATAAAAGTCACTGGATAGCTCCCAATATCGCATAGGGCCTCATTTTTCCAGGCGTAGTGCAGCAACTCGACGTGGCATGGACTCCACAAGCCGCTGGAAATGCATGCTGCCTCTACAGCCATCCATAATTTGCGAAAGTGTTACCGTTGCAGGATTTTGCGCAAGAACTGACATCTCGATTATGCCCCATAGACGTTCGGTGGCATTGATGTCGGACGATATGGATGGCCAAGTAATTCGCTCCAATTGTCCAGAATGTTCTTCTGACCAATCGCGAACGACTATGGTCCGGTGACAAATCCATTACTGTTTGGGAACAGGAAGTCCATGAATGGTTGCGGTGTTTTCCAAGTAGCTGAACATAACCAGTTACAGTCAATGATCGGTTTAGTTGGACCAGGGAACCCATTCTGTTCCATGTAAACACAGCTCATACCATTATGGAGTCACCACCAGCTTGCACAGTGCCTTCTTGATATTTTGGGTCCATGACTTCGTGTGATATACGCCACACGCGAACCCCACCATCAGCTCCTAACGACTGAAATGGCACTCGTCTGACCAGGCCAAGGTTTTGCAGTAATCTAGGCTCCAACCAATATGTTCACGAGTCCAGGAGAGGCGCTGCAGATGAAGTCGCGTTGTGCAAGGCACTCGCGTCGATCGTCTACTGTCACATTCCATTATTCCAAATTTTACTGCAGTGTCCTGATGGATACGTTCGTCATACTTCCCGCACTGATTTCTCACTCAGCGTTACTTCTCTATTAGCAGTGAAAATTCTACGTAAACGCCGTTGCACTCGGTCGTTAAGTGAACGTCATCGGCAACTACTTTGTAGTGAGAGGTAATGCCTGAAACCTGGTATTCTCGTTACACTCTTCACACCGTGGATCTCGGAATACTGAAGTTCATAACAATTTCCGAAATGGAATGTCCCACGCGTCTAGCTCAAAGTACCATTCCAGGTTCAAAGTTTGTTAATTCCTGCCATGCTGCCATAAACACGCGGAAAACCTTGTTACATCTATCACTGGGGTACAAGTGACAGCTTCACGAATGCAGTGCTCTTCTTTACTTTGTGTACGCATCACTGCCGCCATCCTTATATTTGCATATCGCTGTCCCATGACTTTTGTCAGCTCGGTGTATTCAGACATTCACTGCGACAGGTGGATGGAACCATGGAACCGCGTGGAGTTATGATTAGCCTTTGTCAGAGTGTGGCCGTCAGCCGTGTTCCTGGTTACGTGGGTGCGTAAGGGGGAGTGACCGCCTCGGCAAAGGGTGTAGCGACGGCGGCTGTCCTTTCATGCCAGAAATAGAGACAGCTCCGGGCCCGCGGCAAGCTTCATTAGACACTGCGTCCTGCCGCCCTGGCCTCCGTGACTCACCCCAGCGCCTGGCTCAGCCTCACAAGTAGGCAACCCAACCGACGGCGTCGTTCGCCGCGTGGTATTCATAAATCTCGCAGGGACTCCAGGAGTAACCGCGGCAACCTGTTCTTCGGTTTAGCTGTCGTAAGACCAATACGTCTTTCAGACGAATTTCTTAACGACTACAGATTGAAACACAAATATTTTTGAAAGTAGCAAAACGTATTTCCTTACAAAGGGACCTTATAGTTCCATTTTCTTCATGCGATATCATTGGATTTTTTCATATGTACAGGAATTCAAACTCAGTGTCTGGACATCATTTTCATTAGGCAATACGATGCACTTCTGAAAAGCACTCAAATAAATCTGCTTAAGAGATTTCCGAGTGGTGTTAAGCACAAAATATTTCGAACTTTTCTTAAAAAGGCAGTCAGTAGCTGCTTGCGTAGTCTTCTGGTCTTCTAATGTCATGGTCGCTCGCTGGACCATTCTCACTAGTCGTAGCATATCTTTAACTTTTTATGCGAATCTGAATTCAGTTTAAAGTTAAAATATTAATTAACAAATATTGATTTATAATTTTTTATAAAAATACGCCTATTTAATTTTGATTGCCAATCAGATGACAGTACGAGTATTCGTAATAAATTAAAGTTTGATACAAAAATGCTCAACGTATCATTATTAACGTGAATACTTAACATACGTCAATAATACTGTTTTTAACTTATGTTTGTATTTATTCGTCATGTCTAGAAATAAAAAGAAGTTCAAATGGTTGAAATGGCTCTGAGCACCATGGGACTTAACATCTGAGGTCATCAGTCCCCTAGAACTTAGAACTACGTAAACCTAACCAACCTAAGGACATCACACACATCCATGCCCGAGGCAGGATTTGAACCTGCGACCGCCTAGAACAGTTCGGCCACACGTAAAAAGAAGTATTTTATTTTTTGTTTCATGATCGGGACTTCACCCTTTTATTGAGTTCGTGGGCAATTACTTGTCTGCATGTTTGCCTAGTCGTTTTTCAGTGAGCTTAAAGTCGATAATTCCCAACTTACTTCAAGCTGATAGTAAAGGAAAGTGTGTGTTTGTCTGGGATGGACTCCATAAGAATTCTTAGTCTGTGTTGATGAAAAATGAAAGCTTACTGTTAAACATTGCCAAGAAGAACGCATTGTTGGTTCGTGTCCTATACGCCGATAGATCTCGGTTATACCGTACCATCTAAAATGGATCATCGAGAATGAGTGTTATCCTGTACAACATTTTTTGTTGTTGCTGAAGTTACGGACGGCTTTCAAGTGCTGGACGATGGCAGGTAAACGAAAACGCGTTGCTTCGGTAAAAACATGAATTTCGAATTATCTATGATTTTGAGTTATCTGTACAGTCTAGCGTCCACATCAACGCCTGTAATCGGAAGTTTACTGTATTTATTTCTGTGGTGAACTTGTAAGAATAAATGGGGTAAAGATCATTCTATATTAGATAAATGAATGGAGAGTTATTTGCCACTTCAGATTTGTATGTCCACTCAAGCTTTCGACGACTTACTCTGTCGTCATCATCATCAGGAGTTATCTATGAGCTGTATCGTACTTTATTTATTTAGATGAATTATGTAATGGAGTCGTATCGAAGAAACGGGACTTCAGTATGCTTTCAGAGGTTATGTCGACACCTGTGACGTAGGAACATTAGTAGCGACGTTAATTTCGTTAGATTGCAGACAATTCAACCTTTCAGAATCAACCACCGTTTCCAAACACCACATCGCTGTCCCGGTTAAAGCTGTTATTGCACATATTGATCACAACGGCTTCTTTGACGACAGAATTATAATAGCTGTATGGGATGAAATTGTAATTTCATCAAATATTATTGTAAGTTTGTTTATGATGCTGGCTGAGCATCAACAAATTTTAAGAAACTGTATTTTTAATGTGGCTTCAGTGTTCTATGCACCATCCTGAAATCGTTCTTACCGATTCAACAATGTAACTGCTATCGCATTCACAAGGACTGTCATAAACTCCAGGAACACTGAGACCAAGGGTGTCTTTTTACTGAAAGCAGTATCTCTCTAATTTTCTTGGGAGATCGGAGAACGGGTAACGGATTGAATATGTCTTCCCAGGACCCTATCCATTTTATTTGTTGTAGATCTGTAGGAAGGAAGGAGTGCTACAGGCAGATCTTTTGTGGTGACAGAGTGTCCTTATGTTTTCGTTTCTTAGAGACGGCTATCTCGTTCACTATAGTCATTCTTCCGAAACAGATTTTTCAAATTTCTGATCTCAAAGTCTAGGTGGCCCTTGTCAGCAGCAGATTTAGCTCTATGTATCGATGTACTTCAATCCGCTCAACTTTGGGCTGCGTGATGAAAGCTTTGCCTACATAGTTACACACTGACGATTCAAAACATGATGACTACTGGCCATTGCGGGAATGATTGCCGCCTGTTGGCGCGCGACGCGATAAGGAAAGCATGTATGCGGAACAGACAAGAATTGAGAATCAATCTAGCGACAATGCGGAATCCAATGTGGTGTGCGACGCTTAGTATTATTCACCGTGGTGTTGTCCAACGGAGGGGACATTTATCTGGGCTCCAATCGGACCTGTTGTAGTAATTGAGGAAACCATGAGAAGTGTGGATTCGTGACCACCTGCGCCCTTTCATGTTTGATGATTTCCTTGACGGTAATGGCATCTTCCAGCAGGATAACTGTCTATTTTACAAGGCCAAAGTCTTGCTACAGTGGACTGACGGGCTTGACGTCTCAGCCGATAAGTACATCTAGGACGCTACTGAGATAGTTTCGCGACCACACGCCACTGGACAATGATTTACACAAACTGCGTGGCCTGTGCGTAGACGTCTTGTACCACATACCTCCAGAAACCTACCAAGAACTTGTCGAATCGATAGCACTCAGAATCTTGCTTTATTGATTTACAAATATAGTTGAACATGGTTTTAATCAGATGGTTTCAATGTTGTGGCTCACTAGTATACAGGGTGGTCCATTGATAGTGACCGGCCCAAATATCTCACGAAATAAGCATCAAACGAAAAAACTACAAAGAATGAAACTTGTCTAGCTTGAAGGGGGAAACCAGATGACGCAATGGTTGGTCCGCTAGATGCCATAGGTCAAACGGATATCAAATGCGTTTTCTTAAATAGGAACCCCCATTTCTTATTACATATTCGTGAAGTACGTAAAGAAATATGAATGTTTTAGTTGGACCACTTTTTTCGCTTCGAGATAGATGGCGCTGTAATAGTCACAAACGTATAAGTACGTGGTATCACGTAACATTCCGCCAGTGCATACTGTATTTGCTTCGTGATACATTACCCGTGTTAAAATGGACCGTTTACCAATTGCGGAAAAGGTCGATATCGTGTTGATGTATGGCTATTGTCATCAAAATGCCCAACAGGCGTGTGCTATGTATGCTGCTCGGTATCCTGGATGACATCATCCAAGTGTCCAGACCGTTCGCCGGATAGTTAAGTTGTTTAACGAAACAGAAAGTGTTCAGTCACATGTGAAACGTCACCCACGACCTGCAACAAATGATGATGCCCAAGTAGGTGTTTTAGCTGCTGCCGCGGCTAATCCGCACATCAGTAGCAGACAAATTGCGCGAGAATCGGGAATCTCAAAAACGTCGATGTTGAAAATGCTACATCAACATCGATTCCACCCGTACCATATTTCTATGCACCAGGAATTGCATGGCGACGACTTTGAACGTCGTGTACAGTTCTGCCACTGGGCACAAGAGAAATTACGGGACGATGACAGATTTTTTGCCCGCGTTCTATTTAGCGACGAAGCGTCATTCACCAACAGTGATAACGTAAACCGGCATAATATGTACTATTGGGCAACGGAAAATGCACGATGGCTGCGACAAGTGGACCATCAGCGACCCTGGCGGGTTAATGTATGGTGCGGCATTTATCGATGGCAATCTACATGGGGCAATGTATGCTGATTTCCTACGTAATGTTCTACCGATGTTACTACAAGATGTTTCACTGCATGACAGAATGGTGATGTACTTCCAACATGATGGATGTCCGGCACATAGCTCGCGTGCGTTTGAAGCGGTATTCAATGGCATATTTCATGACAGGTGGATTGGTCGTCAAAGCACCATACCATGGCCCGCAAGTTCACCTGATCCACCGACAACGCCTGAAAACATGCGTCAGCGCATTGTCAATGCATGTGCGAACATTACGGAAGGCGAACTACTCTGTTGAGAGGAACGTCGTTACACGGATTGCCAAGTGCATTGAGGTTGATGGACATCATTTTGAGCATTTATTGCATTGATGTGGTATTTACAGGCAATTATGCTGTAACAGCATGCGTTCTCAGAAATGATAAGTTCACAAAGGTACATGTATCACATTGGAACAACCGAAATAAAATGTTGAAACGTACCTACGTTCTGTATTTTAATTTAAAAAAAACGTACCTGTTACCAACTGTTCGTCTAAAATTGTGAACCATATGTTTATTACAGCGCCATCTATCACAAAGCGAAAAAAGTGGTGCAAATAAAACATTCATATTTCTTTACGTACTACACGAGTATGTAATAAAAATGGGGGTTCCTATTTTTAAAAAACGTAGTTGATATCCGTTTGACCTATGGCAGCGCCATCTAGCGGGCCAACTATAGCGCCATCTGGTTTCCCCCTTCAAGCTAGACAAGTTTCGTTCTGTGTAGTTTTTTCGTTTGACGCTTATTTCATGAGATATTTGGCCCTGTCACGAGCAATGGACCACCCTGTATACTGATGTGAGAAAGGTTAGGGGATAGCGATATTCACGTACACAAATGACGGTGGTATCGGGTACACAAGGAATAAAAGGGCAGAGCTGTCATTTGTAGTCAGGTTATTCATGTGAAAAAGTTTGCCCACGTGATTTCGGCCGCACAACGGCAATTAACAGACTCTCAATTCCGAATGGTAATTGCAGCTAGAAACACGGGACATTCCATTACGGAAATCGTTAGGGAATTCAATATTCCGAGATCCACAGTGCCAAGAGTGTGCCGACGATAGTTTATTTCACGCATTACCTCCCACCACGGACAACTCATTGGCCGACGCTTTCACTTAACGACCGAGAGCAGCGGCGGTTGTGTAGAGTTGTCAGGGCTAATAGACAAGCAACACTGCGTGAAATAACCGCGGAAATCAATGTGGGACGTATGACGAACGTATCGGGTAGGACAGTGCGGGGAAATTTGCCGTTAATGGGCTACGGCAGCAGACGACCGACAGGAGTGCCTTTGTTAACAGCACGACATCGCCTGCAGCGGCTCTCTTGGGCCCGTGACCGTATTGGTTGGCCTCTAGACGACTGAAAAACCGTGCCATGCTCAGATGAGTCCCGGATTCAGCTGACAGTGGGGTTCGAGTGTGGCGCACGCCCAACGAAGCCATGAACCCAAGTTATCAACAAGGTAGTGCGCAAACTGGTGGTAGCTCCGTAATGGTGTGGGGACGGAATCCTCTGGTCCAACTGAGCCGATCATTGATTGGAAACTGTTATGTTCGGTTATTTGGAGACCATATGCAGGTATTGATGAACTTCATGTCCTCAAACAACGATGGAATTTTTATGTATGACAGTGCGGCATGTCACCGGGCACCACTGTTCGCGATTGGTTTGAAGAACGTTCTGGGCAACTGGAGCGATTGGTGTGGCCACACAGATCGCCCGACATGGAACCCTCCAAATGTTTACGGGACGTAATCGTGAGATCAGTTCGCGCACAAAATCCTGCACCGGCAATACTTTCGCAATTACGGGTTGCTATAGAGGCAGCATGGCCCAGTATTTCTGCAGGGGACTTCCAACAGTTTGTTGAGTCCATGTCATGCTGTTTCACTACGCCGCGCAAACGAAGGCCCGAAACGATATTAGGAGGTTCCTATTACTTTTGTCGCCACAGTGTATACTGTCTGTAGTTCCTGACACACTTTGTGGAGTAATTAAGTGAGTATTCGTAGCACTACGGACGACCTCGGCGTTCGCTGCGGATCGAGACCCGCAGGACTCACCGCTCGCAGACTGTGTGATTTGTCTGCTCCGCCCTGTGGACATTCCGCAGTTTGTTGATCTACATCGGTCGTTCGCCAGCGTTAAAACACGGCGCTGCGGCCAGCCGTGTCAATATTTGGCGGGCTCCCACAGCGCGTCCACCTGCCGCCATCGCAGCGGAAGAGCCGACGTACGCCCGCGTGTGCTAAACTGTCCACCGCCGCATTAATTTGACATCTCTTTCTGCAACCAGCTGGAGTGATGACCGCCGCCTCGGAACAGTGTTGGGATTTGCGACGAATCTCCACACGATCCATACACACAAGTGTTCGTAGCAAGCGTATTTTGTTTCAGCATCTAAAATTCACTTACAACGAAACCTGACGCCGTCACAAAGTGCGTGCTTCAAGAGACACTAAAAGTTTTAGTATAAATTGCTCACTTTAAAACCTGGTTTACTCCGGAGTGAATGCAATCGACCGAGCGTCAGCGAACGAGGATTTTCCGCGGTGTAAACAGCGAGCGAGAGCCACTGAACAGCGTTCTGTCATGTAAGGTTCTACATTCAGTTGCAGGGTTGTGAACCACTGGCTAACGTCTTTAAGCGTGTAAGACGTGTATATTTGTATTCTCTATTGTCAAACTACAATTTATGAAAGATGTTTATATTTTATTAGTAGGATTAAGTAGGAATAATTAATATTTGTCATTTTGGAAATAATTGTGGTAGCAGGGAATGTCCTCACCAAAGTATTGTTGGCGGGAGAGGCCGCACATTGATATAATTTTAAAACGGGTAGGAGACACCACGTATGGATACATTTTAAGAAAAGAGCGGGAAAGACCACGAATTGATACATTTTGTAATGGTAGCAGGGATTGTGTGCCCCAGAACACCAGGAAGCACTGTTGGCGGGAGATACCGCACTTTAGCGTTCGTAGGAAGTCAGCAGTAAGCGAGATGTGAAGCGAGTCGGTAGCAGGTCTGAAGCGAGAGGTTGAGAGGAGCGGTGTGACTGCCAGCCACCAGCTATGATTTACAAGAGATTATAAACGGATGTACAGAGACATCAGCTAACTATTATCATAAGAGGAACTAATATTGAATTTTTTTTTTTTTTTTTTTGAGAAACTCAAGACTACTGAAGGTATGTTTACGCACTGCTAGTTGTAAGATTATTGTAAAAAGTAAGTCCCATTTGAACGTTTGTAAAATCATTTCATTACCAACATTAAATATTTGAAGAATAGTTTTCAGAATATAACTAAATTTTGCCAGCAATATTGCATTACTGATTATAATCCATCCCAAAAAATCATCAACGCAAAACTTTGCAAAATTTTATTGTTGTCAAGAAAAAGTTTAACTATGAATTACGTAACTTCAGTCAAATTAATTGAAGAATAACGTCAGCTTTGCTACTAAAGAAAAACGTCAGTTTTGGTAATAAATACAGCCACTTATTATGACAGCCCACCACCAGCTAATAGAGTATAGTAAAACAGAGTAAGTATACTCATGTCGCAGTTCGATGTAGCAATCAGATGGCCATCCAGTAACAGTAAAAAAGGTAAGGAACAGTTTTGGGTTATTGCAGGTAACGACTGTGGGCCACGACGACATTCTATGTTTCGTCGAAATAATCAGCAAATCACTTTTAATAAGCAGCATTTAAATTTATATGCGAAGATTGCACTTATTATTATTGAGAAAGAGAATTAATTTCAAAGGGAAGATTTCATTTGTTATCATTAAGCAAGAGATAGAAAACCTAATGGAAGGTTTCATAGGTTATTGTAGAAGGGAAGGTTGCGTTACAAAAGAGATATAGAGGAGACGGGAAGGTTTCAAGCGAACCAACGAAGGAGTTTCGTGCTCTCTGCACTTCGACGTTCGTAGCACAACTCTCGTTTGTTGTTTTGTGTGCGATTTTCTTTTGTTGTTGATGTGAACTGTACGGGTTACTGAGTAGTCGGTAGAGAATATATTAGGGTGATAAAAGAATGTACATACAGAAAAAATACGTGCTTGTGAGATCCACAGCACAAATTCCACCGAGAAAGAAATATGTTTGATACTAACTTGCCTAAGCACTCAAACATCGAACGGAGAACGTGAGAAAGATGAAAAATTCTATAACTGCTTCCGTTGGGTGGGTGCAATGAGAAAAGACACAAGCTTCGCATTTCATCCTATTAAAAAGGAACAGCACAACAAATATCCTTGAAAGTAGTATGCTAATTAAAACTATAAGTTTACATGTGATCTGAGTATTCTCGTTGCCTATGTTCCCAGTAGCTGTAATTACATAGCTTATGTATAAGTCGTCCTCTTCCTTTATTGTGGACGAAGATATGCAAATTGTTTTCTTTTTACTGCTCTTTTCCCTTATCTTCACGGAGTCGACAATTTGACGCCCCCTTCTCCGCCACCGGAACGAAAGTGGTGTACCATACTTAGCCGCCGAGCAGCATATGTGAGCTGCATGCGCGGTACCGCCGCGGTGGAGCATAGAAGGCGGCGCTTGGCATCTTGTCGTCAGTCTTATGACTCACTCTGAGGATGGTCGGACGATACGCGGCCGAAATATCAGCGGAGCAAATTTTATTTGCGCGGCTGCATGCCCGAAATTTAGTGGGCCACAACCCGTCTGTCCGCTGTTAGTGTTATCCCACCGGAAAGTGCGTGAACGTTTTCGAAATGTTTGTAAATCGTATAAGAGAGGAGGGACGTGGGTGCCTGCCTGGTATTCACCTAGTCGGATATGGGAAACCACTGAAACACTACATCCAGTCTGATGAACACAACGGTCCTCCTCATGAATCCGCCGGACGGAATCGATCCGGGGCCCGTGCTCCTCCCCGATTCGCGTAAACTCATATCACTGTTAGTTAATTTGTGATGAAACAACAAGTACGCTACTATTTGCCATCTAACTACATAATAGATCTTATCACGTAGATTACGTAACAGTTTGTAAGTATTTTTTATTGTCCGATATCCATACCTCATTGGCATCACCTTCCTTATACGTACTTTAATAAAATCCTTGAAGTGCTTAGCCTATGACTATGCAGACACTAGCATTATCTGAAAATTAGCAACAACTAAAGTGCGGAGTAACTGCTAATTCAAAACGCCATGCTCTTCTTTGAACTTTTTCGACATCAGACATCAATCCTATCTGGTATTTGGTAAATATCGCATACTGCGCATCAGTACTCCAGAAAAGGATGGATAAGTGTAGTGCATACCGTCCCTTTAGTAGATCTGTTAGGTCTTAAAAGTGTTCTGCCAATAAAACGTAGTCTTTAGTTCGCCTTCCTCACAACATTTTTTTATGTGATGCTTTCAAAAAAAATGGCTCTGAGCACTATGGGACTTAACAGCGATGGTCATCAGTCCCCTAGAACTTAGAACTACTTAAACCTAACTAACCTAAGGACATCACACAACACCCAGCCATCACGAGGCAGAGAAAATCCCTGACCCCGCCGGGAATCGAACCCGGGAACCCGGGCGTGGGAAGCGAGAACGCTACCGCACGACCACGAGCTGCGGGCGTGATGCTTTCAATTTAAATCGTTTTTTATTGTAATCTCTATGTATTTAGTAGAATCTACAAACTTTAAATCTCTGTATTTATTGTGCAATCGAAATTTAATGGGATATTTTTAGTATTATGTGCAGTACCTCGTAGATTTTTACTGTTTAGGGTGAAGTGCCACTTTTCGCACCATGCAGATGTTCCTGTCCAAATCATTTTGCAAATCGTTTGTGTCTTCTGATGAGTTAAGTAGACGGTACAACAACGTCACCCACAAACAACCTAAAAGGGCTGCTCAGACTGTCTTCTGAATTGTTTAAAAGGATTACGAACAGAGTACCACTTCTGTCTGACTCGATGACTTCGCGTCAGTTATTACTAACTGTGACTTTTACGACAGGAAATTACGAATCCGGATGCACAGCTGAGACGATACTCCATAGGCACGCAATTTGATTAGAAACCGCTTCTGAGGAACGGTGTCAAAAGTCTTCTGGAAATGCAGGAAAATTGGAATAGATTTGAGATTCCTTTCGATATCACTCATATCTTCGAGTAAATGTACAGCCAGCTACGCTTCACAAAAGTGAAGGATATTTTCCAAAATCCTACAGCAAATTGATTTCTGTGATATGGGTCTTTATCTCAGCAGACTAGTTCTATTTCCTTTCTTGTGTATTGTTGTCACCTGTGCAAGTTTCTAGTCCTTACGTACGGATCCTTCATCGAGCGATCGGTTGTATATGATTGCTAAATCATATTGCTAAGCATAACTGCATATACGTAAATTGAAGATGGAGATGGAAAGCTAACCTATCCACTGTCCCTGTCTATATCCTCCATATTCGCTCTTCTGAGATTCCCACAGGAGGCTGACGTATTTGTGCATCCGCACTGAAGAAGGTGGATTCATTGCCCAGCTAGGCCTATCGAGTTATATGAATGTGTGGTGTCTGTTCTTTCGGACATGTCCGAAAAACAGACACCACACATTCACGTAACTGCGTAATTGATAAGCATGCTCCGAAAAAAAAAAAAACTGGTATACAGTTTGGACTGGAAGACTTGCATGAATGCGAGTGTGGGAAGTGAATGTGAATAGCCAGACAGGGAAATTTTCCGACAGAGGTGTAGCAAAGAGGAAACGCGCTAGACTGCAGCACTGGTTGTGCAAGCGGCGACTACGTCGTCGGCGGCTCCTTCCGGGCGTGAACGGCGAAAGCCAGGGTATTGGCGACGCCCCAGCGGAACGATGGTTCGCCGGGAAGCTGGAGACAGTGAATAAAGAAGCGCAGAGGGACGGCAGCTTCTGCTTGACTGATCCCGTTGTCCAGCGGAGCCGATTCGCGATTTGTGGCTGCCGTGCGGGGGCTTCTCACGGAAGGAAACTTTTACCCGGTTGGAAAGCCCGCAACACGCTCAGCTGATTACGACTGCGCAATCAATGAAATTCATATGCTACAATCGTAAATCTTGCAGCTTGTAAACTATGCTGCAACGTAAATGTTTCAGTGTAGCAGGTATCGTCACAGAGTTCAGCCAACAAATTTTCACAAAATTGTAGACCCAGTACAGAATCATTTGATTTCAGTGCTTGGAACCGAGCGAGGTGGCGCAGTGGCTAGCACACTGGACTCGCATTCGGGAGGACGACGGTTCAATCCCGCGTCCGGCCATCCTGATTTAGGTTTTCTGTGATTTCCCTAAATCACTCCAGGCAAATGCCGGGATGGTTCCTTTGAAAGGGCACAGCCGACTTCCTTCCCCTTCCTTCCCTAATCCGATGAGATCGATGACCTCGCTGTCTGGTCTCCTCCCCCAAAAACAACCAACCAACTAATCAGTTCTTGAAGAATCTGCGGCTTGTAACGTCGAAGTTAAAGGTTATGGAGTGTTCTTTGCACGCTCCGACATCCGAGCCCCAATGACGAGACAATTTTTCGCATTCAACGACGAGGACTCCTTACCATTGCAGCTTGCACAGCGACAATGTTTTGTAGGGAACGTACGGACAATTCACGCCCACTGGGCTTTTTTCCAAAGCCAAACGGGTATCTTCAAGGTTGCAAACCTACGTTTTGAATGCGTGTGATAAAGGAACTCGACTGCGCGAGGGACACAGTCAGAGCGACCCAGCGACCGCACACTTAGCTCCGCTCCACTTATTGATCATCTAAAGGGCTTCTATCATCGACTTCAAATGTTCCCGTAATCTACGGCATTCCGTATACAAGACAAGATTACATACCATGTTCGCATTCAGAAATCATGTTTGATTATTAGAAGATAGAGTTGTGCCTCATTTGAGAATGAGAAACGTCGGAATTCTACTGTGGCAGGATTGTCGCCTATGGAGACTTCAGTGTATCGTTCCACGATGTCCCTGCTAGTATTGATAACGGTACGTCGACTGCCATGTCAGTGTGAATTGGATGGGTTCAGGAGTTCAGGAAGGTCATGCTGAATCTCAGCAGCCCCATGCGACTAGCACCCGAGAGGACAGACATATTGTTCGCTTGGCCATGCAGGATTGTAAGTCACATACCTTGAGCCAGGAAATGGGCTTGTTGCTGCTAGACAGCTATACACATGGACAGTGTGACAATGTCGAGAACACCACCGATTGTCAGTACGGCAACCGTTGATGCATCTTCCCTTGACATGGCAGCAGAGACAGGGACACCGAGAGTAGTGCGTTAAATGGTAACATTGGATACAGAAGAGGCACCACATAGTCATTACAGATGAGTTTCTGTTAAGCATGCAGCATCGCAATGGATATATTCGTACCTGGGAGCTTCGAGGAGTCGAACCTTACCGGGCTGGATTCCTCACCGTTTTATGGGCCAAACATATTGTATGATGATATGGTCTACCCGTGAGTACACAACGCGATTATCTCTAGGTCGCATAGACGAAATTATGGAGAACAGCTACATTTCTTACGTGGTAAGACTGGCAAACGTGCCGTATCTCGAGGTCTTCATGAAGTTTTCTTTCAACGTAAGAATGCTGTGCTGGTCCTGCTAGTACGCTCTCCAGAACTGTCACACACAGGAAACATTTGGTCATGAGATACCGAGAGACAGGCACACCACTCAGCTGTAACTACGAGGGCTCTTCGGAAAGTAAGATCCGATTTATCGAGAAATGGAAACCGCTGTGGAAACCAAAAATGTTTCATTTTCAATATTTAGCTACACCTTCCAGCTACTTCCTGCATAGTCGTCGCTCCGAGTTAGACATTTGTCGTAGCATTGTACAAACTTACCAATACCCTCGTCATAGAAGGCAGCTGCCTGTACTCCCCACCAATTCTCTACACTGATCTACAGCTCGTTGTCTGTGCCAGAATGTTGTCTTCATATCCAGCGGTTCATATGAGCAGAAATGAAACTCAGAGAGAGACAATTAACGGGCTATATTGTGGGTAATGAACCACTTCCATAGAAAACGCCGGAGGAGCGTCTTCATTCCCCCTGCAGATTTCGGCTGAGAATTGTCATGAAGAAGGAAGTGCATGACAATAATGTTATGTGGGCTGCATGAAATCAGGCGCAACCTCTCGCCAGGTCCTCTTACTTGGCGGGAGACACTGTTTTCTAGGCGTCTTTATGAGCTCACTGTGCGCTCAGAACTGAAAAGGTCGATGTGACGCTATCGACGGGCATACTAGAGACACTGCCCAACACATCTATGAAAAACTTCATTGGATTTTGACTGTGATTTCCAGTTTGCACAAGATTGGACCTTAATTTCCGAACGGCCCTCGTACGATTGATGATCTCTGACAATAGACCTGTATCGGTTAGATACATTGTTTCTGCTAAAGGAGGCAGCTCTGTGTACTTAATTTCGCACACAGATTTCCATGTAAATCACCTACAAATTTAATTATGTATAGATTCTATCGTACTGAACATGGAAAATGAGTAAAGTTTAGTTATTTGCTATCCTCCCTGGCTTTGAAAATTTAAGGGCTAGTAATTTAAATCCCCCATAAGCCATTCCTCTGTAACGCAACCGGTTACATTAAGAGTTAGTTCGAAAGACATAATGAAGGAGAAAAACTTATTGTTATTATAAGATCTCGTTGGGCCGCTCTTACGATTAATGCACAGTGCGTTAGACTGTGAGACATGGAGGTAAGCCAGGCACACAACGAATACACGTGTCGGTTGACCACTACTTGTTTCGCTGTAATGGCTGGTCTGAATGTGGTTCTTAGGGAGTTTTCAAGACTCTTTTGAGCAATGCGTCTCCTCGACTTCAAAAACGTAATTCACAAACAGTTAAAATACGATGGCACACAGAAAAAATGTTGCACGACTCACAGACAGGTGGTGCATACATTTCTCCCTGACAGTCGTGGCTTCAAGGATAGGGGTTCGTCCATTAAAATAAAAATAGATAGTTGTTATACACTGGCGACTACACATCACAAATGTACCTATCACATTTAGGAAGAAACTATGAGGAAATATAGAAATTATAGAGGTCATTACTGGGTGGTTGTGTCAACAGTTTTAATTACTAACTCGAAGTTGCTAATGCTTGCTAGTACTGTGGGCTTCAATCCAGCCGTAGTCTGTTAGAATGCTGATGGTAGAGGAAACTATCAGCACCAGTGCTTCACCGGTAAGAGTGAATAGAACTGTTCTTGAATAGTCTTCGTGTTGCACGCTAGGGTGACATGAGCAGTATACATGTACATGTTAACTGGACTGGCTTGAATAGCTTAATGTGCAGCATTTTGCTTGCAAGACATTAGATGACCCATATGTGGCTCGAATCCGCGCGCCAGTTGAGAGGTCACTGTTCCTAGTACACTGATTTCAATACAAATATACGGACAGTGAAGTACACTGTAATGACACGGAGCACATCATGGGGTGGACAAAAATATGGAAACGTCAAAAATATTACACGTACCTCATATGGTGTGGAAAACCCGTTGTCAATCAAACCAGCTACCAGTCGTTTCGGCACGGGTACGTACATGACTTGTGAGGTGTGCAAGGAAACGACATACCATTCATTCTACTAAACAGCGGCAAGTTCTGGTAACTATGATGGAGGTGGATAGCAATGACGCACCGCTCTCTACAATGTAGACCGCAAAGGCTCAAGAACATTGAGATATGGTGACTGGTCGCCACGCTATATGCGACAATTCATTCTCGTGCTCATAAAGCCATTAGTGAACGATGCGAGCTGTGTGAACAGGGTCCCTCTCGTCTTGGAACACAGCTTCACCATTGGGGAACAAACATTGTCCCATGGGACGGACCGGATCAGCAAAAGTGGTCACATAATCCTTGGTAGTGACGTCACCTTGCAAAGTACCCATGGGGCTCCTGGAATACCGCAACATTCCTACCCAAATCATCAACGAACCTCCGCCACGTTTCACTTGGGATTTAATCTCGGTCAGATGTCGTAAATAGTGCAAAACAAGATTGATCCGAGGAAACGACATTTTTCCATTGCTCCATAGTCCAGGTTTTATGGCTTCGGCGCCTCGTTTCCAGTTAAGTGTGTTTGGATCACTGATGAGAGGTTTTGGAATTCCAGCTCACCCTTCAATTCTCTGCTTGTGGGGCTCCCTTCTTCTTGTTTTGGTGTTGACAGCATTCGCGAGTGCGACATCCAGTTCTGCAGTGAGTTTTGCAGTTGTCGTCCTCTTTTTTTTCACAGTCCTCTTCAATGACCGTCTCTTAGAATCACTCAATACACACACGCTGTCGTCCACGTTGTGACTTAGCGGATGGTATTTTCCTGCTTTCCCTGTACGCGGTATAACTTTTCGATTCTGTGGCTCCTGAAAGCGAAGCATTTCAGCTACCTTGTTTGCGTAAGCACCTTGGATACAAGCACCAATAACTTGCCCACGCTCGAATTCATTTAGCTCCGATATGATGCATTCATAATTACACAAAACACCTTTCTGGACACGAACAACACATGCAACTTCCTGGTGAAATAAAACAGCGTAACCTAAAGGTTTGACTAGCATCTGCAATTATGTTAAAGGATACATTTCTCGAGGTGTTTCAATATTTTTGTTCAACTTCAGTATATAAGAAGGCAGCAAGTTTAGTATCAGGTGGAGTAGTTGCGTTCAAAAATGAAGTGAGAGTGGATGCCGGAGTGTAAGGTAATGGGCAAGTGGAACGCGATTTCGCCGATGAGACGACGCTAATTGTAGCCGTTAACAGCCCAGGGGTGTGAGTCTTAGGTCTAGCATGCCTTACGTGTCTAAGAATCCCAAGGAGTCTGCCAAGAAATGGAGTCAAAGAATCCAAGCCCTCCTTTAAATTGCTTGTGTCCTATTTAATATAAAAAGCTAATTCCTAAATTCAAGACATATAGGCAAATAGAGTCCGTCTGGCATCAAGTCATCTACAAAGATTTTTTTTTCCAAAGATGCCATAAAATGATTTTAAAAACTAAAGTAGCGTGAAGGGAGGTACCATCCTCTGAGTGGCTTGCATAAACATTTGTTGTGCGACGAGTCTGGAGACGATACCAGTCGAAAAAGGACTCGTCGTTTTGGCCACTTGTGAACAGCGGACGCACAAGACTACTGCATCGGCACTCGTGAGATGGTGGATAGGTTTGAGCATAGTGGTGCACAACATTGGTGAAATGTTGCTTATAAATTACCTTGATCCGTTGGCATTGGTTTCCGGTATCTGTGAACAATCGTAGCCTAGCCGTTTCAGTGCAAATAATTAGTGTAAGACATAAATAGTGCCTCCGAAAAAGAAATCAGTAATGTATTGAAGTTGAGGTTGTGGGCACTGTAACAGAAAACAGTCTTATCCTGACTTAGCTTTGTTTATCCTGGATTGAGAAACCGGTGGCGACCTTAGAGCTTTTATTGGTTTCTGTTGATTTTGTTGCACTTGCTGTACGCAGTGTTGGATGTATGCGCTGCGCGACATGGCACATAATTGAAGGAATGGGTGGGGGTCAATTGTGTTTGACAAGTACATAGCAGATCTCGACATGCTGCCTTGCGCAAGTTACTGTATTTGTACGTACAAGTACAACAACATCTTTTAAAATCCTTAATCCTTCAAACAGCTTCGGAACTATCGCGAGTAATTTCGTCAGGGAGACCACTATCAAGTGAAAGGTAGCATCCAGTTTACATCGAACGCGCCCTGTCGTAGGATGGATACCACGAAACATCGAAAGCATAGGCCAGACATTCTGAACCATAATCTGAATCCAGCGATTTCCTCAGAGTTTGTACGTCTTGGTTTACATCGTGCCAAATGTACTTAATGGGATCGATGTCAAGTGACTTGAGATTTACAAAGTGGAGTGTCTTTCACTTGCAGCGTTTTCGTTTCCATCAAGATGTGAAACACGGAGAAAAGCTAGTATCTCTGGAATCTTCCGCAGAAGCGAAGTCAAAATGACGTTTCGCTCGAAGAGACCATGGCAGTCGATAGAAGTCGCTCAAATGCGCCTAGAATGACCTTCCGTGTGTGATCTGATCCTCGGAAACCGCGACGGAAAAAAAAAATTGCTAAATATTTTTGACAAGCAAGATCATAATGGCCATTGCTGCTCGTTTCACCCGCAGCAGTTTAAGCTGTGTTCTTAGATTCCTATCCAACCACTCTCAGGAAACCGAAACATGTTCGAAAATAAACAGTAAAATATTTGACAAACAAGAATATAAATGTCACTGCTGCTCGTTTCATTCGCGGCAGTTTAAGTTGTATCAGTTTCCTGCCCCGGAAATAGCGACATATTCAGAAAAACGGCAAAATATTGGTAACAAGCAAGAATACAAATGTCATTGCCAATCGTTTCGCTCGCAGCAATTTCATCTTTCGTGTTTTAATCAGACTGAAGTCACAAAATCGAAGAAAATGTTTCCTGAGAGGACGTGCTCTTATGTGTAAATAACATCGAATGTTGCAGACATACTTCTATTACATAAATAAAAAAGTCCCAGAATCTGTTACAATCGCGGTGATATAAAAGAAGGATTCTAGGATATAGCAGGACGCGAACCTACTACCTTCGACTCCGTATCATCACGTCTCTAACCCCGAGACCACGCTGAATTGATGCAAATTTCAAAAATAATAGCATTTATCTTACGATCCACGAAGGCTTTCACTGTCAATGTGTCCTTAACTGACATTTAATTATAACAAATCACACCAAGAGTCACCCGCTGCGATAAATCTTTAGTGCCCCGTTCTCTTGAAATGGCATATTGTAATAACACGAAAGCTATATTATAAAAACAGCGAAATACGACAAAACCAATACGGAGTCATCAAAGTTGTTTATTCGTCGACCACTATCACTTTGGTACTCGCAAGTCATTTTGACGACGCTTCTACTAATTTTAATTTTTGACTCCTACAATAAACAACATTGTGCTAGAAGTAAATTAAAATAGTTCCAATGCCCACACCCGACCGAGGGTTTTCGGAGGTTTCGCTTGGTCAGGAGGCGAAAGGCGGAAATCCCCTCTTACACAGTCCCAACTGGGTTTCCCTTATCCCGCAGCTTCGCTCCCAGCCTGCTGGAATATTTGACTGAAAAGAAAGTTCGATAAAAAATGAATGTTCTACAACGGTCCGCCCTGCTCTCACGAGTTGGAAATAAAAGCTATAAAAATGCACATACGTCTAGAAATGTTTGATTTTGATAGAAAATAGTTCCACCCTCCTAGTTCTGAGGAAGGTTGTCGGGAGGATTTCCAAACTGATAAGCTTTCTGCCACACTAGCAGCTCATCTGGTATTCGACTGCACTGATCGAGGGTGTGTCATTTAGCAGATCATACACGGGCCGCTCCACCGCTTGAAATAGAGAAGATTACTTTAAAAAATGGTATTTCTCCGTGTCAAGTGCCCGCTTCTACACATTGCTAAGTGCGAATCTCTTATGCCATAGTGTTGATGTACATTCTAATTTATACGGGCTCTTCGATAATTGATGATCAGTAGATTTAAGTGTGGGATAGAGGTCATGTCTTCTGAACAACATTTTGTGTGGTCGGCCTCGGAAGACTTTTCTAGATTGCTGTACTTCTGTTACCATGATGTTGGGTACAGGTCTGTGTATTGATATGAAACACTGTGAACCTGTGGTACTCTCCTTCAGTGGATGCAACATCTCTGATTTTTTTAGATGGCCGAAAGACGGTCACAATTATATCCTCGTTACAGTACTTCGGCTGATTATTTGTGATTTCGCTGTTGCAACATGTTTCACGGACTATTTTGCTTGTACGTTTCTACAGTAGATCTCTCTTTAGATTATGACGACTTCGCCACTTTAGGGATCTATGTTCGTCTCTGTGTCTGCTCCTCTGGAGCTTTTACTGTGCAGTTGTAATAAATTTGTGTTATACAAAACAAAAGAGCCAAATATGTGAATATAGTTGCTATCAAACTCCGCGTTGACTTGTGGCCTAATGCTCTTCCTGCTGACCGAGCAGGCTGATTAATGTACGAAGGGAACTCCAATGTGCTAAAAATAACAAACGGGAATTAAAAATGACGTATTGGCACAGGGGATTTAATCTGACCTTTTCAGTCGGTTGCCATCCGTTTTATCAGCATCCCCCAGCTCGCGTCACGGTGTAGAGGGAAACAATTCGCACGGATTTTCTCCCGGGCTGTGCGGAGCTGGCATCAAACTGAGCCTGGCACCAAAGAACGAAAATATTAGCAATGTATTTTAAATGAGTAATTTACTCTTTTATACCAAATTTGATTGCATCTTCTGATGTATCAGCCACAATTTCCAAATGAAGCTTCACGAAAGATTTTCATGCGCCAAACATCACAATTCATGCTGTGTAAAGCAGATTGTAATTAAGTGGCTGAAATAAATGGCAAGCAAATTTATCTGTAGAGGTACATATTTTGTTTGCAATACATTTTTTCACTGTTTGAAGATCTGGAAACTGCCTCCAGGGCTAACTCCGGTTTCAGTTTGAAAATTCTCAACTTCCTGATCAAGACTAACGGGATTTCTATCACTGACGTATCTATTCTTCAGTATGCTAACATATGATGAATCGATGCCTTGTTGCTCAAGGGTTGCCTGTAAAGATTTGTTGTGACTGAGTTCAGAAAATATTTTAGAGCAGTTTCGTTTGATTCAGAATGTTTCTATTATCGTTTGCTTGAAACTCTTCTTTCCTCTTTAATAGTAACTCATTTCATCCGAGATTTTCTTTTATTTTGCTTTCTTCGTTGCTGCAACATCTTCTGATGACTGCCTACGTAGCCTCTTTAAAATATTTGCTCCTTTTCTGTATGTATAATACTAATTTTCTAAGATGGTGAGCGTTTTGTTTAATGTATTGCGGCTGACCTCCATATTCTTGCCTAATAAATTTGTTCCTCTCTAGCTTTGTAGCTAATATTAATCTATGTCTTAGAAGTCTGTGACCACGTGATGTTTTCACTGGTTTCAACCGTCACATTCTGTACGGTTCCTACATGTCCCGGAAAACATAACATTGTATAAAGCTTTTCAGAAGCTGGAGCCAATCTTTTTATTTTCCCATGATGGGAAAAATTCTACAATTACTAAGTTTACTGGTTGCTATTATGTTTAACAAGCTTTATTTATTACGCCAGCAGTGTGTCATATCTATAATTGATAAACATTACATATAATCATTTCGAAAAGGTAGGAAAAAAAGAACAGAAATTCACCTTAATGGTCGCCGGTAAAACGAATACAAGCACAGAGGATAGTATCCCACAAACCCATAATAACCATACTTGAATAAGCATAAGAATGATATAAACATTAATGCACACAGTTGCGAACTCTATACAACCAAATAATTCAAACACGTGCTTAAACGCTGTGTAGTGCAGTGCTGTGTGTGATGAAAAATGAGACTAGTCTCTGGGAAAACACAGCTGAGAGAAATAAGCGAGTGGCAAATATGACTACTTTAAAACCGAAATGAAACAGAAAAATCATTTTCGTTCCTTTAACAAATTGTAAGAAAATTTATATTTAGACGGTGACTAGTAATCATGTTCCGCATTAAATCGAAATTCGTTTGGTAGAAATTAATATTTAGACGTCAATGCAGACTACATTTGGGAACATACGGAAGCGTTTCAAGCCGTTAAGGCTGAAAAAACAGTGACTTCTTCCTGATGAGAACTAAAAAAATTCCGTTAAATTCCTGTTATACCCCAAAAATTGACGATTCAGTTAAATATTATGAAGTATGGTCGCTTCGTCGAGAGCTCCTTTCATACAGTGCACATCCACGTTATCAGTAAGTCACCTGCAGACTCACAAACGACTATTCACAATCTGCCCCTACCGGTGGGAGTGGTACATCTTTGCCGAACAGATGAGGGCAGGTATCTGTTGTATCAACGCTACAGATTTGATCAGCAATGGCCAATCAGATCGGTAGGCGCGTGTAGTTCAGTTGATCGCCTCATGCAGTTTGAAATACGAAAGTATGCTCGTCTTTCGTCCTGAGCAACATTGGAACAGTTGTAATTCTGACTCTTGTCTTGTGTGTTTGAGAGGACAACTTCCAACAGAACTGTAAGATTACAGCAAGCGGCGAGCATTCGGTTTGCATTCATATGACAGGAAACCGCGGTGTTGTCGAAGTTACGTAAAATGTATCCTTTTTCCCGTTGTCTGTGTCATACGGAATTGTCGATCACTATGTTGTCTCTTTGTTCTCGTCCTCAGTTCCTACAGAACACCGTGGTGATCGGTATCCGTCTCTGACTGAACTGTCTGTAAATTCAAATGCCTCACAAATAGACTCTGCGCGCGGAAAGCTTTTTCTAAAAAGCTTTTAAAAATATTATTACGTAAATTTTGCCTTGATTTTCGGATCGCATGTAAAATGTTCTGATTTGGTGTTTGCCCTTAATCATAACGATTAAATTTTTGCATGAGATGTTTTCACGTATTATACTGGATTTTTCATAAATTTTGGCTTCGCCAATTCATTATCTTGTGGCTTTCTTTTATTCCAAAAAATTACCACATATAACTTATCTCCATATTTGAGTACATAAGATCTGTCTCATATAAAACGTGCCACATTCGTCTGAAATTTGCTCAAGGGTTACGCTGCACATTATTGCAGTGTTGCATTCATCTTCTGCAAGAAATTTACAGAAATCCAGGTAAAACATCGATAACGCATTTCTTTTAATTACGCAGTGGGAGCGTCATCGTTAAGTTACTACTTTCACCACACAAGCCCTATTTTCAGGTTATTGGATAGAGTAGACAACATACGACAAACTCGTTGTCCTGGACAAATGGAGCCTGCAAGGAGCCATTTTATTATACTTTTGGCCGTGTGGTACGAGGTTTGCAGTTATTGTTATAGTTCACTACTCAACTGTGTTACTTCTTTGTAACTCCTCACCTCCCCTCTACACCAATTTCATTGCACTATGAGTAAGTTTTACCATCTCCGAACTCTATTTTCGAAGTCAAATCGCATTGTTAATGGGCCATGTTCAGTGTAGGATCTATTTCAGGTTCATAATCTCGTATGAATCACTGAAGCATAGTTTCAAAAGGAATGGCTAGTTTACAACCTAGGGATTAAATTTACGAACAACATCGGCATCACAAAGAAAACGTCGTGGGGAAGACGAACCAAAGACAGAACACTTAGAAGGTGAAACAAATCTAGTAAAGAGACTCCTGTCACTGCGCTTGTCCCTCCCTTCTGGAGTACTGCTGTGCGGTATGGGACGCTTACCAAATAGGACTGACGGAGGACGTCGAAAAAGTCCAAAGAAGGACAGTTCATTTTTTGTTATCACAAAATAGGGGAGGGAGTGTCACTGATATGATACGCTAGTTGGAGTGGCAATCATTTAGACAAAGCCGTTTTTCGTTGTAGCCAGATATTTTCACGAAATCTCAATCACCAACTTCCTTCGCCCAACGTCAAAATTTTGTTTTGAATCTTGGCCTACATAGTCAGGAATGATAATCGTGCTAAACTAAAAGAAATCATACTTTGCACAGAAAGATTTAGGTGTTCATTTGTCCCACGAGCTATTCGAGATTCTGCCAAACACTTAAGTGTAAATCCTAGTATAATCATGTACGAGGGACATTCAGTAATTAAAGAGACAAACCGATGTAGAAATGTAACAGTTTGTAGGAGTAGTTTGCACTTATAGGAAGAGTTTTGTACTTTCAGGACATTAGTTTAGTATCACTGGGATGAGATGAGAACAGATGACCGATAAAAATTATTTTGTTTATAATCTCAATATTGCATTTAATGTTGACGTGTTTGCTTGAAGTTTGCGCATGAATTGAACAGCATTCAGTGTTCCGTTTT
Organism: Schistocerca americana; assembly: GCF_021461395.2. Classification (NCBI taxonomy): domain Eukaryota; kingdom Metazoa; phylum Arthropoda; class Insecta; order Orthoptera; family Acrididae; genus Schistocerca; species Schistocerca americana. The sequence goes on along the minus strand of NC_060121.1, from coordinate 270,137,833 downwards.
TTCCACTCTGAATGTGAAAAACCAGCTAAAATCCTTTCTCGAATGATTTTACAGTATGGAAAAAGTTGTATGTATCGCGGGAATTTTTATAAGTGGGTGGAACATTTCAAAAAAGGTCACTGATGAGCAGCATCCCGGCCAGCCAGTTGAACTGTTATCTTCTTCGCTTGAAACCGGCAATGACGACAATAGCCATGATGACCGACGTGTTACAGCTGTACATATATTTCAGTAAATGTTGGCACAGTTCATAACGTTATCAGCAACAAACTCAGTCACAGAAAAACAAGTGCAAGGTAGGTCGCGAAAGAGTTAATGCAACAACATAAGGAAGCAGGACTCAAAGTTTGTACAGAGTTGAAGGAACAATATGAAAGAGAAGGTGATTGTGTTATAAAAAAATTTTTGACGTGTGGTGTTATGTGTTAATCATTTTGAACCAGAGTTCAAAAGACTGAGTATGGAATGGAACCACACCAGCCCACCTGTGCGAAAGAAATTCAGAACGCAAGCATCTGCGGGAAAGTTTACGTTGCCCATTTTTTGGGGTGTCCAAGATTTCGTCTCTCGTGAGTATTTGCTAGATCGCGTACATTAAACAGTGCCTATTACTCAGACATGCGATGAGAGAAAACCATCACGGATCTCATAAAAAAGCCGTGATATTGCTGCACGACAATATTCGCCCTCACACCACCCAGCTGACCCAAGAAACCATATCAAATGGGTTCGGTGATACTACCTCATCCTCACTACACTCCAGATTTGGCTCCCTCGGATTTTCATTTATTTAGTCCATTCGAGGAGGCTACCTGGAAAAAGTTCAGCAACAACGAGGGGGTCGAATATTTTGTGGGAAAGTAGCTCAAACAACAAGTCAAAGATTTCCTTGCATCAGGTATATAAAATATAGTTCATTGTTGGGACAAGTTTATTAATACCAGTGCAAAAATGCTTCTATAGGAGCACAAAAAATGCGAATATATTCCTGTTTATCTAAAAGATTGACTGAAAAGTACGGTACCAGCTTAATTTCGTTCATCGTATTAGACGATTCAGGGAAACCTGCAACTGTGACTTCATGATTTAAATAATGAAAACTGAACCAGTTACGTAATTTTTTATGCTAAGCACAACGTGACTCGAGGTTTTATTCTCTTTTTTGAAGTGAATTTGTGCATTTCCTTACATGGATGCTTTTGGTGATGTTTGCCTGTCTAATTTTCTGCCTCTCTGTATAATGGAGTACCTTCTAACTTCAAAAAGACACAAGAGAGGCAGAAAATCACACATGCAAACATCACCAAAGATATTCATGTAAACAACTGTACAAATGCACTTGAAACGAGAATAAATTCTCTAAACGCATTGTACTAGGATTAAAAAAATAAGTGACTGGCACCGTTTTCAGTATTTAAATCAAGTTACCAGCTGCCTCATTCTACCGTCCTCAGCACGTTTAGAAACGTTCCCAACAATTTCGGCATGCGAACACATTCACGCTTCTTTTAAAAAGCAACTCACCTCAAACTGCTACAGGCTCCCGTGAATGTAACTCATTTACACCCAATAGTCCACTGCTGCAAGTCGCCCATACCCATCCCCTCCCAGTTGCCCTTTCTCACACAGTCATTCAAGCCCGACTCATTGTCGTTATCTCTTTGTGTCTCTCTGTCACTGTCTCCTGTGTCACATCCACGGTCCCCTTCGTTCTGTTCTTCTACTACAGTCTGCTCTCACTGTCTCCCTCTTGCTCTCTCTTACTGTTAATATTTCACCCCTTTCTTCCTACTGCTGCTGTCTCTTCTCACTGTCGTTATCTCTCTGTTCCTCATTGTCATTGTCTCTATCACAGACTGTCTCTCTTTATCACTTCCACTTTCTCGTTCTATTTATTGCTCCCCCCCTCCCCCTCCCCTCCCTCAACCCTGGGCACTATCTCCTTGCTCTTTTCCAAGCACTGTTTTGTCACTGTCAACTATCTTCCACAGTCACTGTATTCCCTCTTTCCCTCCCACTGCCTTCTTCGCTCTTTCTATAGCAGAACCACTATTTATTACTTTGAAACTTCCTGGCAGATCAAAACTGTGTGCCGGACCGAGACTCGAACTCGGGACCTTTGCATTCGCGGGCAAGTGCTCTACCATCTGAGCTATCCAAGCACGACTCACGCTCCGTAGTCACGGCTTTACTTCCGCCAGTACCTCGTCTCCTGCTTTCCAAACTTCACAAAACCTCTCCTATGAACCTTGCAGAACTAGCACTCCTGGAAGAAAGGATATTGCGGAGACATGGCTTAACCACAGCCTGGGGGATGCTTCCAGAATGAGATTTTCACTGTGCAGCGGAGTGTGCGCTGATATTAAACTTCCTGGAAGATTTATTACTTTTCCATCTCTTAGCTGCTGCTACTGTCTTCTTCTCTCTCAACATAAAAAAACGCGAATATGACCGAATGCCAAAATTTTTTGTAACATTTTTAACGGCACAGAGGGAGGTAGAATGCAGCAGTTGGTACCCCTAGTTTTCAGTCAGAGTCTTTGGCAAAAACAGAAACATATTCGCATTTTCTGTCCTCCGACAGGAGAATTTTTCCGCTGCTTCCCTTGCTTTGTCTGCTGTAGGAGGGTACTTAACTAATATGAAAAGAAATGTATCGGTCAGTAAAACTGAAACTGAAATAACTCAAAACTAATCTCAAACCTCAGGCAGGATTTTACGTGCAAAAACATTTTGCTCGTCCTTCGGTACTACAAAATGGGGTTCCTAGATGATAACGGAGACACTTTACAGCATATTTCTCCGTACTACGTCACTTTATAAACTATATTTTTCCCTCAAACCGGATTTTCCGTGTGTACTTTACTTGTACAAGTAGGGTAACTACCCGACCCTCTATATCTTGGATATGAGCAAAGATATGAAGAATATATCTTATGATATATTCTTAGGAATATATCATAAAAATTACAGCGAATTCCTGCTCAAAGTTGTCGTGGAATCTGCGGTTCGGTTTTGGTAGCCAAAAAACATCTTTTTGTTATGCTTCCCGATAACGGATAAAGATTTTCGATAAGGAGGAGATGGCTCTTTCAGATAAATGCCTAGAGAATATGCAATTAAAATTTGAGCGGTTTTCTACGTTTATTTATTATTTAGATTTCATCTTATACCGGTTTTCACGTGTAGAAGTAGGGTAACTGTCAACCTCTGTATCTCGGAAGTGGATAAAGATATCAAGATAAGTTTCAAGGCTGTTGGAGATCGGGCTCTTGGGAATACATCGTAAAAATATCAGCCATTTGCTGTGCATAGTCATCTTGGAATACTTAACTGGGTTTTCGTCCTCTGGTGACGATGAAAATATAGTAAAAAAGACCTTTCTTGGAACTAGTGTTGCCTCCATAAGTCCCACACATTATACAACGTCAAATGCAAAAAGAACCAACAGGTTTACTCCACTTGCCTAACCAGGAGAAAGTGTGTAATATTCGTACTTTGACCCTGTACTGCAGAATAGTGAAACTAAGACGATATTTCTGGTGGGAGTACAAATGTTCCCTAGCCCAAGGGCTGTTCGAAACACTCGACCCTACCTGTTTATCACTAACAGAACCCGAGATACGTGCACCGGAAAATACCGTTTTTATTCGCGGCGTTTTGGAACGCATTAGGTACGCATGATGTCGCATGCATACCGATTAGTGGAGACTATGCTTGGAAGTAGTAAAAGACTCATTTTGTAAAAATACAGTTTTTCCTACATCAGTCTGTATCATTAATTATTGAATGTCATTGCTAAGTGTACATGTAGAGTTAAGTTTTCAATAGAGTGAACAGTAGACTATAGGAATTGAGCAAGGAGTGTGTAATCTCCCCCCCCCCCCCCTCCACTCCTTCCTTCTTTCGTCTATTGTCCACATTAAACAATGCCCAGTGCAAGTAATTAATAAGCAAAGTCTTTTATGAAAATATGAGAAGAGCTGGTCGCGTTGAGATGGCTCCAGTTCTTCTTGTCTAGGGATCTGATTCCTGAAGCTGAAAATCTAACATCAGGTCCTCACAGTTGGTTTGAACTAAATAAATTGGAAGATTGTTGTTGCAGAATTTTGTACATAAATATGTTTTTCATTGATTTTCTCACATTTTAGTATATCATACAGTATTTTGATTTTTTACATTAACAAACCCGAAATTACATTGTTCGCGCCTATTATACAAAGAAACGTCCGATCACATCAGAGGCAAACTTACGACTCTCACACTATGCGGAAATAACAATATTCTAAAGGGTTTACCATTTTTCTTAACAAATGAATTCCTATTGGTTTTCGTTACATTATTAATTTCTATTATTATTTCATAAAGGAATCCAGAAATAAACATAGTAAACAGTACATGATTTCGTAATTAATAACATAAATTTTAAGTGTGCAAATAATTCGTAATTTCAAATGCTTCTAAAAAACATAATTTTGACTGTACATTCTGAACCAGTACTTACCGATTATAACATCGAAACAAAAATATTTCATAAAGTTTTCATAAAGTTTAGCTTGAAATACAACATACTGCGTATACAAGGATATGAAAGTTTTCATAAAAGCAACTGAAATGATACTGACCTGTCCAAAATTCAAAAATAATACTGGTATCAACAACTACTGTTGAGGAAAAGTAATGCTAGAGGAGGATGTCGCGTTACAAGTGTAATACTTAAGCCGTTTCATGGCGACTATGATATAACCAGAAATTCACAGAGAGAGACTGTTTTCAGCTTTGTAGAAGCGTGTATCGTTTTTAGTAAATACGGGTATTTGATTTACTTCTATGTATTTTTGTTTTCGTGAGATTTTATCAGACTTCCTGGAAAATATGCCAGAGGCATGCAATCATCACAGTTAAAACAACATCAGACAATAAATTCCTAAAGCATCCAATAATCTAAGCGAAACGTGCAAGCCTCCAACAGATAGCCAGTCGTAAGAAATGTGGCGAGCAGCCCTCGGTAGGCGGCGTTACTCTTTTGTTCCATCCCAACTGCAGTGGAGGCGGTGCTGTTTGCTCGGCACCCAGGGGAGGCGCGCGCCTGTCCGTTGCCATAACAACGGTTTATAACCAAATCTCCCCTCGCCGACCGATCCTTTTGGTCACGCTGGATCGATACTCAGCCCTCCCGGTGGCTTAATGAACAGGTAATTGCCATGTTTATTAATAATCGCGTACGCACAACGGAAGTGGCGGTGCGTGATACACGCGCGGGGAGCAGACTTCAGAACAGCGATGACACGTGCGTTGTCGGCCACCCGCCTCAGTGTTCGCTTCTGATCCAGGGCAGGAAATCCCGTAGCTGTTGGCTTGCTTACTAGCGGCTGTTTCGGTCCTGACGTTTGTGAGGTATTTCGTAGAGCGTGGAGGAGCACTGATGTGCAATCAAAAGTGACGTCCTGTTCCAGCAAAAGGTAGTAGAAAAGTGGTACAGACATAAAACAAGCCGCCGCATGTCGCACAGTAATTGTGTGGTTTCCCCTCGCGTGACGTTGTTTGTCGCTCTCACCGACGGCTGCACGTTTTTAAAGGATTTACAGAGCTGCTATTACTGTTACCAGTTCCACCGTTTCTGAGCTTCGGTTTAAAGTGTTCCAAGGTCAACGACAGATTCCTGTTTGGTGCTATAACAACGTTTTCTTCTGCGATTCTCTCAGGCGTTGTGGATTTAACAGTTTATCTATTTTTCAAAATCCCTTTGAATCAATCTAGAACGCAGAATATTTCTTATCACGATACATCGTTTCGCAGCTGCAACAAGTCGAATTCCTACTTCTTCAACATTTTTTTTCTTGCTAACATTTTTGGTACATTCCGCTGTTCCAGAATACTGTTCGCCTTATACTTCCATGTCATTTTCAGTCTATAACAGCAAATAGTTATTAAAACGAGAGATGATGTAAGGTAACGGAGAACTCGACATATGATGCGATATCCTTTGTATGTACTGGCAGATCCTACCTGAATTACGGCAATTACCAATACATGGCTTTACTAGCAAATTACAAACTACTTCTTGTTTCTGTAGTAGCACCCACAGTTACTGTCCATCAAGAAAGAAACAGAGCGCACATGATCCACGAATATCGTGGACACAGATCTTGAAATATGATATGTTGCTTCCGAAATACAATAGTTCCGCCTGTTGAGATAGTATTCAATTTAATGTGTTGGCAGAAGAGCCAACACCGTGCTGCTAGAGGAAGCCGAAATCCACGCGTTTACGCTCACGCAGACTGGCGTGAGGTCTGGAACAGTTAAGGGAATTTATAGTAGCAAATAAAGTACGTAGTTGATGTAATACTTAACTTTAATCCATAATTGGAGAACATCGCTCTTGTTGTTGCATTAATAACAATCTCAATATAAACTGGTAATGGCGCCTTGCTAGGTCGTAGCAAATGACGTAGCTGAAGGCTATGCTAACTATCGTCTCGGCAAATGAGAGCGTATTTGTCAGTCTAGCATCGCTAGCAAAGTCGTCTGTACAACTGGGGCGAGTGCTAGGACGTCTTTCTAGACCTGCCGTGTGGTGGCGCTCGGTCTGCAATCACTGACAGTGGCGACACGCGGGTCCGACGTATACTAACGGACCGCGGCCGATTTAAAGGCTACCACCTAGCAAGTGTGGTGTCTGGCGGTGACACCACACAATTCTTCTGTGCTTCTTAACTAATGTTTCTCAATTCAAATTACGCTTTAACGGCAATATCTGTTCGATGTTGCACAAACTACAGGCAGGTGCTTTCTCTTCTTGCCGTTAGGTGGCCTGTTGTTGCGATCTCCCTAAACTACCGTATTCCTTTGTACTTTCTGTATCATAGTGAAAATAATTCTGGATAAGTTTTGCATGATGAAGTGAAAACACCGCTGGGACAAGTGTGTGAACAGAGGGGGTATTACTTTGAAGAAGACAGGGACTAACCATCTGTAAGTAGAATATTACTTAAAACATTGGTTTCTTTCTTGAATAGACGTAAGGCTTGCGCTGTATGCGCCCGCGCATTGTCGTGCAAAATGGTGGGTGGGTTGCGCAGGAAGTGTCACCGCTTCTTTTGGATAGCTGGTCGCAGGTGATGCTCCAAAAACGAATAGTAACACTGTGCATTGATGGTCTGCCGTGGAGGAACGTTATGCGTTAGGATAACAAGCTGTGTGTTCGGTCGATGGGACTAGGAAGTACTGTACCACCCACCATACTCCTTGTGACTTTGTTTGATTCCGAAGATGAAGGAACCACTTCGTGGCATTCGCTTTAGAACTGTTCCAGAGATTCGACAGGCAGTGACCGCTCCATTCGCACCATCAACAGAACAGGCTCTGCTAACGGAATACTACGCTTTCCACATCGCTGGCAACGAGTTCTACACAACGCTGGTGACTACTTCGAAGGACAGTAACAGGTGCAAACATGTGACTGTTTTGTATCAGTTGTAAATAAATAGTTTCCACTATTTAAGTTACAACCCTCATATTGAAATGAATTTCCAGAGAAATGGATTGGTTGTATAAATCCAGCGTTCTGGTCTCCACGTTCCCCGTACCTTAATCCACAAGATTTTTATTTTTGAGACCACTAAAGGAACAAGTTTATACTACCCCATCCATGGATGTGCAGTTCGCGTGCATGCCGCTTCGGTAAAGGTGAATGCAAGTGTGTTCCGTAGGACTCAGCAACGTATGAACCAGCGAGTGGCAAATTGTGTTTTTTGTATCCCATTGGACAGAGACAATGTTACTGTATCCATAATTATTTTCTATTGGCTTTATTTGTGTTATGGACGAAACAAACTGGTCGTTTACGCCTGTAAGGAGTTCATGTTATGTTTTAATGTTTAAAGAAAGGTAACACTAACAGAAAGAAATACACAAGATACCGCCCAGTGGAATTGTAAACTGGATACAGTTTCATGTTTTAATTAAACTCGCTCTAGAGAACATAAAGTACATATTAAGGAGACAACCTTTATAAATTTATCCATTTATTATTATTTACTTATTTATCTTCTTTTATGTTTTGTTTCATTACCATCGAGCGTATCAGGAAACCAACGTCTCAGAGAAGAGCTTTCCGATGACCACAGAACAACCAGTGCCAAGAGTGGAAAACGCGTGGGACAACCCCTCATTCCAGTAGCACCCCAACTCCGGGGTGGGTTAAGAAAGACACTACAAAGGAAATCAGAGAAAACTGGCTGTATTTGAGATTACGGAAAACTGCACAATGTCGTTCATTTAAAAAGTTTCAAAAATGAAGGACATTTTCCTCTCCGTGAGCAAACAATTAGTGAACTACGTGTCCACAAATCCACTTCATGGAGTTCGTCTTCGTTTGTGGGAAGTATCCCGAGCCCCGAAAGAGGGGCAGGTGGGGAGAATCTGATGGGGAGTCGTACGGGTAATTAAAATTGGCATATGTCGCACCAAGAACTCACACCTGTCGCCGATTCGTACACCAGGCGACGTTCCTCTGTGTCCAGAACATGACGGGCGACACGCAGTGGAGTGTCTGCAATGTGAAGCCCGTAAAGGCGAGACCGGCGTACTTGCTTCCCACTGACAGTAAGGTATCACGCAGCCTGGACGTCAGTGTCAAGATAAGGAGCGCAAATCCATCGCCAGACGGCACGACAGTCGATGTGGGGATACTTCCCCTCAACCACAGTCGTTGACCTGTCCTGCTCAAGAGACACATACAATGCCTTTGTGGACATCAAGCACGTTGCAGTATCGCAGTACGGACATAGCTCAGTTCAAGGAAAAAAAAGGCGAAAGTAAAAGAAGGGCTGCGGGACCTCCGAAATCCGTACAGGGGCTGAGAGCGAGCTTGGTGCAAGGATCTCTGGCAACAGACTGCTGAGGCTCGTGGGACAACGGCGCCACACCACCATCTGAGAGCTGATGGAAAGAGCTACCGTTTGAGGGACATGATACAGGCCTAAACCGTCCTGCACCGCGAGAGATTGAGGGTCTCGTACAGAATCTTGAACAGCAAGCTGTGGCAAACGTATGAACACAATGCTGCTGTAAGTAGGCTGTTTAGGTTTTTATGTTGGTAACGTCACGTAGCGCTCTGTATGAAAATCACTGGCTGTGCTGTGTGCAGTCTGTGGCTGGTTGACATTGTTGGAATATCCGCTATTGTAGTGCTGGGCAGTTGGATGTGAACAGCGCGTAGCGTTGCGCAGTTGGAGGTGAGCCGCCAGCAGTGGTGGATGTGGGAAGAGAGATGGCACAGTTTTGAGAGCGCATGATCTGGACGTGTGTCCACCAGAAAGAGTAAATTCGTAAGACCTGATTATATATAAAATCAGGTCTTACGAATTTACTCTTTCTGGTGGACACACGTATATATATATATATATATATATATATATATATATATATATATATATATATATATATATAAAATCAGGTCTTACGAATTTACTCTTTCTGGTGGACACACGTCCAGATCATGCGCCCACAAAACTGTGCCATCTACTAACTACTGATAGACATACTTAGCAAATGAAAGATTTTGATAAAGAACAAACAATATAATGTATCATTAAGATCAATACTGAAGTTCAGTCTACATCCACAGAAGACAGCGGGTCCATCTAGTAGTGAATGTGCAGCGACAGATTTTATAGTATTCTTCTTCTTGTCAGCAGCAGATGTTGTCATTTCGACGTCTTCAATTGTTTTATATATTGTCTGTTCAGTCTACATCCACATCATATATGTCACCCTCACCCTTTTCCTTGTATACCCCCAATAGAACGCACTCAGTCACGCGCTCAGAGAGCTGACGTCACATGCTGTTGCATACTCTATGTCGACAGATTCTAGATGTACCCTTGTTTGAAGACGTCAAAATGACAATATCTGCTGCTGACAAGAAGAAGAATACTATAAAATCTGTCGCTGCACATTCACTACTAGATGGACCCGCTGTCTTCTGTGGATGTAGACTGAACTTCAGTATTGATCTTAATGATACATTTTCTCATGGCAACGGCTGGCTAACTGTTGCAATTGTGCGAGGTGGTACAGGTGTACCCAATGTATCTGGACTGGAAAGCTTTGTCGACCGTGACGTCATAGCCTACCGCACATACCACGTTTGTGAAAATGCAAATTAAGGTAAATATATTGTTTGTTCTCTATCAAAATCTTTCATTTGCTAAGTATGCCTAACAGTAGTTAGTGCCTTCAGTAGTTAGAATCTTTTATTTAGCTGCCAGTATTGGCGCTTGCTGTATTGCAGTAGTTCGAGTAACGAAGATTTTTGTGAAGTAAGTGATTTCATGAAAGGTATAGGTTATTGTTAGTCAGGGCCATTCTTTTGTGGGGATTATTGAAAGTCAGATTGCGTTGCGCCAAAAATATTGTGTCAGTTTAGTTTCTATCAGAATAAGTAAAGAGAGAAATGTCTGAGTACGTTCAGTTCTGCTCAGCTGTTCGAAAATCAAATAACGTAAGAGGTTTACCAGCACAGTAATTCATTAATTTTTCTAAAGGGGACGTCTCACTGCTAGCATCCGGCGGGCCATCGATAACAGGATTGGGAGTGTCTGTGCCACTTGGGGGATACGTGACGCCAAATAAACATTTACATATTGTGTCCGTTGCAGATGATCGAGGGCTCGCAAACGATGATCAGGGAACCCACCTCTTAATTGGGACAGTAGGCATCGGCAGTTGAGGTCAATCGTGCGCCGCAGATCACTTACGGAATCGAGTCCTAAGAGCCGGATAGTAGCAGCTACACACACTATACTAGCGCCGTCCTCTGGAAGCCCCGAACCTATAGCCATAGCGCTCGATTTGCGAACGTTAAGACATCTACCAGAAGCTTCGCCGTAGGCGGTAATCCGTGCCAATGACCGCCTGTCCTCAGCACCGCTACGAAGAACGAGGATGAGACCGTCCACATAATAAGTGCAGCAAAAGAAATGGCCACCCGGAAGCTTCTCGGACAGACACTCACGGAGGCCGCAGAACAGCGGTTCCAATGCGAAAGAATACAACAGCGCAGCATGAGCAAATGGGTCAGATCTGGCATCGCGCGGAGTCCATGCTACCTGTTCTTGGCCACGCTGCCCGCAGATATAGCGTTTCCAGAGCCTCGTTTCTTAAACTGTATTTCAATTAAACCTATTGGCGGCACTAGTTCTTGCTAGACATGCTTTTGTCTTGAACTGGGATGAGGAATCGCATGCCGACCGGCAAGTACAGTAATTTATCTTCACCCTGTACATTATTCTCCTATAGAGAGGTATGGTTCTATGGTAAGTGACTGAAACGTAAAAAATCTTACTGTCTAGTACGCTGACGGGGGTTCCTGAGGATGCGACAGGTTGTCGTCAGAAAAATTTAGTAGCTCAAGAACGTAGCGCTGGCATGCGGCGCTGCACAAAACAGTGCTGTCGCCGGCTAAGTGCCTTTCCCACTGTTCCGTAACGGTCGACAAAGGCCGCGTGATAAGTTGAGGTTAAACCAATTAACGATAACATTGTGTTTCTCTTCACTTCGTGTTAATTTCGTTACGACGCAGAGGCGTTTAGGGATTTCAACACAATTTCTCTGTTCCAACACACTCGTGGCCATTCACGCAACATCGCACAATCCTAAAAATACCACAATAGTCTCTAGAAAAAGAAGGAAAAAAAGACGGAGTTGGAATTTGCCGAGTGCTGTCGCAAGATACTGAAGCAAGCGCAGTCACTTTACGCTATCGAATTCAAGGCTAAATATTTCAATGAATTTTTCATCTAAGAATTATTCGTATAATGCATTGAATTTTCATTGGCTGGGCCTGCAAGGTTTACAAAACAGCGTGTTGTGTGTCTGATTTATACATTTACAAAAGATCAACTTTCCATCTTGCTCTCTATATACGTTTCCTGTGCTTTCCCTAGAACACAATGGCTCACTATCGACAGAACGTTAAACTCTGGAATTTCTTGCTTTCCGTCCTTATCACGGGCTCAGTAGTAATACGCTAGACATATGGATATATCTGTTGCAAGAAGAAATTTTTCTTACTGTAAATGGTCTTTGATGATGAGGTGTTGAAACTTCTGCTTACATCTACCACGCAACACGTCCTACTTCCATTATAACCAGTCCGTGTCATAACTCAAATTATGTAATAAAATGATATTATATGTTATGACCATGTTATCCTGAACACGAGTTGCTGTCCTAGTCCTATAGAACTTATCCGTTTCGAGATTTATGCTGCAACTCCAATACACATGAGTATTCAAAAATGGTTCAAATGGCTCTGAGCACTATGGGACTTAACATCTTAGGTCATCAGTCCCCTAGAACTTAGAACTACTTAAACCTAACTAACCTAAAGACATCACACACATCCATGCCCGAGGCAGGATTCGAACCTGCGACCGTAGCAGTCCCGCGGTTCCGGACTGCAGCGCTAGAACCACACGACCACCGCGGCCGGCACACATGAGTATTATACACAATATTCATAGCATTCGTGAGACGAGGTAACAAAACGCAAAACACTCCCCACTCTTCCGCCTTATTCTATTTCTGTCGCTAGTAAACGGCACTCATGATAACTTTCACAAACACTAAAAGAACGCCTCCGAGGCTGTGGTCTGTAAACTTGTCCCGTGCAGCTGTCTGTGCGACTGTTTACAGTAATAATGCTGGGATTGGCGGACATTTAATATGTGTATGGTGGAACGGTGCTTCGAAACAAGCTGTTCCAATGTTTTTACGTATGAGGAGTTTCGTTACGCACACTTCGATTCTAAAGGACAGGGATAATTTCAGTTTGCAGACTGCTGGGCTGTGGTCAAGTCGCTCTCCGCCATATTTCTTCCACCAGCGCTAGCCTGGCATTGTACGCATAGACTCTCTGTACAGTACGGAAGAGCTGGAAGAAGGACTAATCGGACTGTGCTTTGAATGAATTCGTGTTGGTTGGTTGCTTGATTTGGGGGAGGGGCCCAAACAGCAAGGTCATCGGTCCCAACGGATTAGGGACTGATGGGGAAGGAAGTCGGCCGTGCTTTTTCAAAGGAACCACCCCGGAATTTGCCTGGAGCAATTTAAAGAAATCACGGAAAACCTAAATCGGGATGGCCGGACGCGGGTTTGAACCGTCGTCCTCCCGAATGCGAGTCATGTGTGCTAACCACTGCGCCACCTCGCTCTGTGTCGTGAAGTGTGTGACTGGCTAGCTCATTCGGCGTTGACATTGTTCACAGTAGACAACAGACCAGAACTGAGCTCCAGTTGGCTTCAGATCTTTAACCTACTAGAATGCTCACCTGATACACCACTGCAGAATGAAATTTATATTCTGGATACGATGGAGTTGTTATCTCGTTCGTTTAAGTTTCTTTTTGTGTGTGTCGTCATCCTTATTCATGCTATTAATGGGAAAATATTTCGTTTGTAGATTTCACCTCAATATGTTTTGGTGTATTGAAGATATTTGTGATACGTTCCCATTAACACGTGGACAAGGCAGCTTGTAAAATAGCGACCAATAGTTGTTTACATAGGCCTACTAGCCACCGAGCTTACAGCATCAACTTAGTTTTTAAGCTAAAACTATGTAGCATTTAGGCTCCAAGAAATGGTCTCCGATAAAAAGTATATGGTGATAGAACTATTTAGTTGAATAGGGATTCTCGAATAAAAACGCCTTTAAAATTGTGATTCCGTGGTCCATGGCTCACTTTCCACAATTTATCGCAATGACATGGAATAAGTTAGTTTACTAAATATTAATTTATGTTTGAGTTTTGTCTGTGCTTTCGGACACGACCGCAAGAATAGACAACACACATATATAAATATATAAGCCTTGACGGCTATTAAAGATTATTTCTGTGTGGATACACTCTCTCTCCTGAACTATTTCGGGAATCAGCGTGAGGCTGCGAGCAATGAGCGTAATGGACAGGAGATACTACGTTTGAAGTGTGATACAAGCTGGGAATTTGTGTTGGACGGGAAGCGAAGCGGTTTAGGCGACTGCTCGTTAGGAAATCCGGGTTCTAGTCGTGGTCGAGCACAAATTTTCACTTATGGCCATCCAGTTCGTATCAATCCGGATTGCAGCCGATTTCAGAATTTCTATCGGAAGCCCTGTTACCAAAAGAGCCCAAAGCACAGAAACAAAGTTTTGAGAAAAGTAAATCTTTGTAAAAATCAAATTTATAAACAAACTCTCATAGGTCTGAATTGCTTTTTTACCAAGTCTCAGAATCCTATACTTCCTATGAAAAAATAATCTACCTATTATATTAACATTCAGGCCCTCTGGGTACAATTGTGTACATTAACGTTTGCTCTGTCTTAGCTGCAACAGAAGTACTTTTTCCTAACGGAAACCTGAGGTACACATTTGTGAATGTTCAGCCCTTTTATGAAGCGCAAGTTCTGCCTAGTGTTGGGCATCACTATGGACATATTAGCAAGTCACTGTAGCAGTGATCAACGGCTCGTGGACACCAGAATACAAGGATGTGGTTGGTTCACTATATTCCACTGTGTAATTGAATATTGTTATAATAGCTTTACATGGTAATTTTTGAATAGTCATTTTACTATTTATTATAATAGAGAATATTTCGTAGTTAGTTATTTTGGTCCATGAAATGAAGCCAAGTGTACAAAGTATGTTTTGACAACTGGTACATATTTTTGTATAAATCTTGCGTCTAAAATCATTAAAGAATCACCTAAGAGCATTACCACATAAAGAAAAATTTTCGTTACTCGAGAAAAAATTCAGGTCTTAAAGAGTTAAGATTATATTTATTATTAACGTTAATTCACAAAATTTCCATGTATAAGATAGTGAAAATAGCGTGTTTTTACACTTGCAAAATTTGCAATTATTATGAACTAAATCATAACACAAAGAACAGATGCTAAAGCATCACACACACAAACACACAAAATTATGCCCTATCCCAACTCATCACGGTCCTCATTATTGTCGCACATTCTGCGCCTTGAGGTTCAGATAAATTGCCGATGTAGCTCAGATTATGAAGTATTTTGCTCATGTGCATGATGTAGACACTAAATTATGTTTTGTACACTTGATAACAATTGAGAAGTGCAGTGCAACAAAATTATACTTTGTGATTTGGGTCCATGTGGAAATGAATATAGGAGAATTCGGTGAGAGATTTTCGTGAGTGTTCATGTATACAGTGTAGGGATCAGATATAGATAAATCTGATTCAACATAAGATCAACAGACACGAGGGGCATCCATATATGCTAAAATCTCAAAATGGATGTCAGTGTGCTTTACGCCCTTATACTTCTCAGCGCTTCGTTTAATTTCATTATTAACTTAACTGGTGTATAAACGTGGCGTTTTTATGAGTGTATGTGAAGGCGTATGGCTAATCTCAGGAACTACTCTAGGTATTTTGAGATGGTTTTCATTAACAGACAGACTGATTCGCGAGGAAGATTTGTGTATACGCTAAACAACTCGTCACAATATAGATACTTAGTGTTACTCACATGAAACCGGAGTAGGTCGCTACTTTGCAGTAAATTATCTTCAAGTTTCTAAATAAAAAAAAAATACTTAGTAATAAGAGTAGTCCAGAAGGAACTTTTTCAGCTTACTTTCAAATTTAGCTTTGTTGTCTCTCAGACATTTAACATTATTGGGTAAATGATCAAAGTTGTTGGTGACTCCATTTTATCCCTTTCAGAGACAATGTCAAATTTAATGAAGAGCAATGAGTTTTATAATTAAGTATGTCATTATTTTTTCTGAGCTCTGACGGATTATTTACAACAGATTTCATGAGAGACGTTATCTGCTGTGATGTCGTAGTCGGATTATTAAACTCGTTAAACAGTTTTGTACAACATGATCGAGGGAGAGCACAATATGTTGTTGTTGTTGTTGTTGTGGTCTTCAGTCCTGAGACTGGTTTGATGCTGCTCTCCATGCTACTCTGTCCTGTGCAAGCTTCTTCATCTCCCAGTATTTACTGCAACCTACATCCTTCTCAATCTGCTTAGTGTATTCATCTCTTGGTCTCCCTCTACGATTTTTACCCTCCACGCTGCCCTCCAATACTAAATTGGTGACCCCTTGATGCCTCGGAACATGTCCTACCAACCGGTCCCTTCTTCTTGTCAAGTTGTGCCACAAACTCCTCTTCTCCCCAATTCTATTCAATACTTCCTGATTAGTTATGTGATCTACCCATCTAATCTGCAGCATTCTTCTGTAGCACCACATTTCGAAAGCTTCTATTCTCTTCTTGTCCAAACTATTCATCGTCCATTTTTTCACTTCCGTACATGGCTACACTCCATACAAATACTTTCAGAAACGACTTCCTGACACTTAAACCTATACTCGATGTTAACAAATTTCTCTTCTTTAGAAACGCTTTCCTTGCCATTGCCAGTCTACATTTTATATCCTCTCTACTTCGACCATCATCAGTTATTTTGCTCCCCAAATAGCAAAACTCCTTTACTACTTTAAGTGTATCATTTCCTAATCTAATTCCCTCAGCATCACCCGACTTAATTCGACTACATTCCATAATCCTTGTTTTGCTTTTGTTGATGTTCATCTTATATCCTCCATTCAAGACACTTTCCATTCCGTTCAACTGCTCTTCCAAGTCCTTTGCTGTCTCTGACAGAATTACAATATCATCGGCGAACCTCAAAGTTTTTATTTCTTCTCCATGGATTTTAATACCTACTCCGAATTTTTCTTTTGTTTCCTTTACTGCTTGCTCAATATACAGACTGAATAGCATCGGGGAGAGGCTACAACCCTGTCTCACTCCCTTCCCAACCACTGCTTCCCTTTCATGCCCCTCGACTCTTATAACTGCCATCTGGTTTCTGTACAAATTGTAAATAGCCTTTCGCTCCCTGTATTTTACCCCTGCCACCTTCAGAATTTGAAAGAGAGTATTCCAGTCAACATTGTCAAAAGCTTTATCTAAGTCTACAAAAGCTAGAAACGCAGGTTTGCCTTTCCTTAATCTAGCTCCTAAGATAAGTCGTAGGGTCAGTATTGCCTCACGTGTTCCGATATTTCTACGGAATCCAAACTGATCTTCCACGAGGTTGGCTTCTACTATTTTTCCATTCGTCTGTAAAGAATTCGCGTTAGTATTTTGCAGCCGTGACCTATTAAACTGATAGTTCGGTAATTTTTACATCTGTCAACACCTGCTTTTTTTGGGATTGGAATTATTATATTCTTCTTGAAGTCTGAGGGTATTTCGCCTGTCTCATACATCTTGCTCACCAGATGGTAGAGTTTTGTCGGGGCTGGCTCTCCCAAGGCTGTCAGTAGTTCTAATGGAATGTTGTCTACTCCCGGAGCTTTGTTTCGACTCAGGTCTTTCAGAGCACCATATATCGTTCTTGTTTCACGCTTTTCTGCAATGGAGACTGTCTTTCTTAACGATCAGTTCTTCCAGAATGCAATTCCATACGATATTACTGAATGAGAACAAGTATGTGAATTAACTAATTTGTCTCTATCCAAAGCACAGATTGCGACAGTAGGTGATCTGCGCTGTTTAACAGGCACTAAAATGTGTTTTTAGTCTATCTGAATTCTCAAAAATGGTTCAAATGGCTCTGAGCACTATAGGACTTAACATCTGTGGTCATCAGTCCCCTAGAACTTAGAACTACTTAAACCTAACTAAGCTAAGGACATCACACACATCCATGCCCGAGGCAGGATTCGAACCAGCGACCGTAGCAGTCGCGCGGTTCCGGACTGAGCGCCTAGAACCGCTAGACCACCGCGGCCGGCTCTGAATTCTCATCAATATGTACAACCACATGTAGTGAATGGAATCGCACGATACCTGGGGAAGCGTACAACCTCTTAACGAACAGGAATATCGTTGTGTTAAGATGTAAAGTCTTGTTTGAGTGCTAGACGCACAATTTTAAACATATTTTGCAGAATGAAATATCGAAATTTCTAAAAATAATGACATAAGCTATGTCATTTCCCTTATCGATCGCTGATGATATCCTGTCTATTATTGTTAGTTAAAAATACAACGGGTGCAGATTTAATTGCATCAGAAGGCACATCTACAGCACGCACTGTGATTTTTTACTGAAGTAGCCCGATAACTATAAAGGTTAAATTCACACACATAGCAGTATGAGCATATTACACTACAACCTACATAAACTTCAACATAATAATTGTTTAACGGAACTAAAGACTTATCTTTATTAAAATAAACATTTGCACTGTTGCCTATCTGTGGTGACGCTGAAGCAATTGGTAAGCAAGTTTTGCCATCACTGCTCATGCCAACTGTGTGAACAGCTTTTAAGAGAGCCACCAATTTCAGCACGACACGTGATTCAGAATGCCTCAACAATCACTGCCTAATATCAATGAATAAGCACTTTTACGTCTCAAGTTTTTGACACACCTTCCAAAGAATATTTTATCTCTACTGTTTTGGAATCAAAACGCAGAGAAGTTTTGTTTTTATAAAATAAAGTGTATGTCTGTATTTCGGTTGTTAATGAGGTTGCGAAAACACTTTTTAGCGATATCTTTAATGTGCCAAGCATATTTGTGGTAAATCGGTGGGAGGGAGAACCTGTGTGTGACGTCTAGCGACCAAATCAAAATTTATACAATGTGTGGAGTATTCACCAGTAATAGAAACACGGGATTGGGCACATTCTTTCGAAACCCCCTGTGTGTTTGTACGCTCACTAGCCTCATGCACGTTAGTGTTGCAATTTCACCAACATTTAGAAGCTTTTATCTGTATGTATTATAATACAATTTCATTTCATTCGCGCAACATGGAAGCCACTTTGGTCATTTACAATAACAAACTCAAACATAAGCGCAGTAAAGCAGACGGCCATCTGTTTGATATTCATGTTGAAACAAAAGCCTGTCTCTCGATTAGGTCAACAAGTTTGCAGGCAAGCGCAGTGAATTTATCTGACAAGTACGCATTTAACTAGTTGTGCTGCTGTTACCGACGCCAAAGGGCAGGCCCCTCATGACGTCATCGCCATTTGGTGGGGACAGAGGGCGCCCTGTGCGAACACCATTGATTAATGACGCTGTTGAAAGGAGGGAAGGGTGGTGATGATGAACTGCGGGGACGGTACGGCGTGTACCATTTTGTTGGCGAAGTGTCAGCGAAAAGCGGCAGCTATGCACATTGCAAAATGAGCAAGTTACGTTGAAAACTAACCGTTCGTTCTCGTCTTCTAGTATGTCAAACATTGCCTGTAATGATATTGCGGCTTAGTGCCCTGTTTCGTGTACTTACCGACATTGTTCTAATCTTGACCCACGTGTACGAGCTAGGAGGTTGACTGAGGTAGTGAATATGTAAACAATTGGTAATCTGGGCCTGCGTGCGGCATGTTAATTGAATAGAAATTATCCCATAACCTTCTTTAAGTGATGCTCCACAACTTTTGTAAATGACATTTTTATATATAAGCGCCGCAAGGTTGGTAATAATCTTTATTGCTCTGCAACTAGGTTTGATGGTATGTTATCATCCGATAACTGCTGTGTTCTGCTACAGATAATGCCATGCAATGTCATACGTCAGCCTCACTTCCATTCACTGCACTAAATATGTATATAACATATTTTTAAATGTGGTAGCCGTCCGGGATGGCCGAGCGGTTCTAGGCGCTACAGTCTGGAACCGCGCGACCGCTACGGTCGCAGGTTCGAATCCTGCCTCGGGCCTGGATGTGTGTGATGTCCTTAGGTTAGTTAGGTTTAAGTATTTCTAAGTTCTAGGGGACTGATGACCTCAGCAGTTAAGTTCCATAGTGCTCAGAGCCATTTGAACCATTTTTTGAAATGTGATAAACACCATTTTAGACTTATGAAGTCTGTCAGATCATGACATACTGTCGAAACTACTTGTACAACAATAAAGATTCTAGGAATTTGAAGATTGTTATACATACATACCCACAATGTTTTAAAACCATATTTCTTATCTGTAATTTACCCTGGCGATATATGTAGTCGTAACACACAAAAAAATAAAAGGAGGTAAAAATCAAGGATGTTTCTTGTAGCATCTCTAATGGAGTGTTATAGAAACAATAACATGAATTATAAACTAAGAGGTTTTGCTGAGGACATTGTAATTCTGTCAGAGACAGCAAAGGACTTGTAAGAGCAATTGAACGGAATGGACAGTATGTTGAAAGAAGGATATAAGATGAACATAAACAAAAACAAAGAACATAAACATAAGCAAAATGAGGATAATGGAATTAAATCAGGTGATGCTGAGGGAATCAAATTAGGAAAAGAGACACTTAAAACAGTAAATGAATTTTGCTATTTGGAAAGCAAAAATAACTGACAATGGTCGAAGTAGTGAGGATATAAAATGTAGACTGGTAGTGAGAAGAAAAGTGTTCTTGAAGAAGAGAAATTTGATTACATCGAGTATAGATTTAAATGTCAGGAAGTCGTTTCAGGAAGTATTTGTATGGGCTGTAGCCATGTATGGAAGTGAAACAGGGATGGTTGGTTGGTTGGTTGGTTTGGGGAAGGAGACCAGACAGCGTGGTCATCGGTCTCATCGGAGTAGGGAAGGATGGGGAAGGAAGTCGCCCGTGCCCTTTCAGAGGAACCATCCCGGCATTTGCCTGGATTGATTTAGGGAAATCACGGAAAACCTAAATCAGGATGGCCGGACGCGGGATTGAACCGTCGTCCTTCCGAAACAGGGATGGTAAACAGTTGAGACAAGAAGAGAATAGAAGCTTTTGAAACATGGTGCTACAGAGGACTGCTCAAGATTTGATGGGTAAATCACGTAACTAATGAGGAGGTACTGAATAGAATTGGGGAGAAGAGAACTTTGTGATACAACATGACTAAAAGAAGGGGTCAGTTGATAGAACACATTTTGAGGCATCAAGGGATCACCAGTTTCATACTGGAGGGAAGCTTGGAAGGTAAAAACTGAAGAGGGAGACCAGTAGATGAATACAGTAAACATATTCAGGAGGATGTAGGGCCGGCCGCGGTGGCCGTGCGGTTCTTGCGCTGCAGTCCGGAACCGCGGGACTGCTACGGTCGCAGGTTCGAATCCTGCCTCGGGCATGGGTGTGTGTGATGTCCTTAGGTTAGTTAGGTTTAAGTAGTTCTAAGTTCTAGGGGACTTATGACCTAAGATGTTGAGTCCCATAGTGCTCAGAGCCATTTGAACCATTTGAGGATGTAGGTTGCAGTAGTTACGCGGGAATGAATAGGCTTGCACAGGATGAGTCTCTAAAATGAGTACGCTACAGCTGGCGTTCGGCTGAAATCTGTCGATTTGGTTGGCGTAGCCCGAGTTCTGATGTAGGTGGATAGGTGATAAATTGGTTGTGAATTGGCGAAGCCAACGAACGTGAATGCTAGATAAAGGTTCTCGCAAAAAACTGATCTGTGCGGTAGCCTAATGTTTACGAACGCGCCATTTTTAATAGGTCCATTTCAGGCGAACGCCAGTGGTACTGTACTCATTTTCGTTGCTCGTTGACCAAGCGCGCTCCCTAACCCATTCAGAAGTGGCTGCAAAACCGGAGTGAAACTAACAAGGGGCCGCACCTACTCGTCACCACCGATTTCGTCCAAATTTGTGGTATATTCAGGGCTTGACTACTTAAGAGTTTAAAAAATAGTATTGTTGGCGTGGGTCGGATGAGGCAAAATAAAAGCAACAAACCGCTATTTCCGTGTTATGTCTCATTCACGGTATAATCCCACAAAATGTCAACAGATGTCAGTACGATCGTGTTCTTTACGCAAGATGGCATTCCGGTCAATGGACAACCATCTCAACGATGATTTCAGGGTACTTATCAAACTGGATTGTGTTTGCCGGGTAGTCCCACATCCACGATCGCTGTGTATACAGTCACAGACGGTGCAGTATGGCATGAAGAAGACGCCTAACAGACTCTCTGCAGTAGAGAGCCATAAGATGAATAGATAATGTGGCCCCGAGGCTTAATGTGAATCATTCTGTTATTTCTCGCAGTTGGCGACAATTATAGAAGACCAGAGAATGGCCGACGAAGTGCGGTATCAAAAGAAGAGGACCGTTATCGGCCGTAAGGGCACGACAGTACCGCCTTAGTACTGCACGGAAACTGGCATCTGACCTCGCAGCATCCACTGGATGTGTTGTATCGAGACAAACGATGTACAGAAGGCTTCGAAAGAATAGCCTTAATTTTCGTAGATCTTCTGTATGTGTATCTTTGATGCGTCTTCACAGAAGGGAACGTCTAGAGTGGAGTCGTCAACAGGCCACTAGGGCAGTCGAACAGTGGGTCAATGTGCTTTCGGCAGATGAGTCCCAATTTGGTCTGGAGAGTGATTCTCGACGCATTCGCAACTGGAGGAAACGTGGAACACGATTTCGGAATCCAAACATTGTGGAAAGAGACCGATATCGAGGAGGATCCTTAATGGTATGGGCAAGGATTATGTTGATCATTTGATCACCTTTTCGTGAAATTCTACGCGTGAATCGGCAACGTTTAACTGCTGTCAGGTATTGCGACGAGATCTTCGGAGTTCATGTGCGGTTGTTACGAGGTGGTGTGGGCCCAGACTTCGTATTGATGGACCACAACGTTCGACCTCATAGAGCACGGGTGGTTGATGTTTCCTTGGAAACGGAAGATACTGTATGCATGACGTGACCTGCTCGCTCTCCCGATTTTAATCTCATAGAGCACGTCTGGAATGCGCTAGGGAGACGGTTTGTATCACTTAAGCATCCATCAACCACTCTCCAAGACTTTCGAGCAGCTCTGCAGGAAGAATGGGCGTTATTGCCTCAACATGAGACTCATGACATCACTCATAGCATGCCGCGTCCTTGTCAGCCCCGTATTGCAGCCAGATGTGGTAACACCCCATGCTGAGCACATTAACCAGTTGTGAGAATGTGTGCAAATCCGTTAAGTTGGAAAAATGAACATTTTTGTCTACCGTTATGGATGTTTCAGTTGTTTACGTTCTGTGTTCTTGAGGTTGTTTCTACTTTACTGTCACCTGTTTACACTGGTATGTGGCAAAATAAGCGCAACCTTGAAAAATTTCAGTTTGTTGCTTTAAATTTGGGCAACAGTGTATGTTAGCGCAGTTTCCAAGCAGCAGTTGGCGCAGCGGAAAAAAACTTAATCCGAGGGACGTGCGGAGAGAGCCTTTTTTTTAAATTTTAAATGTTTGCAGTACTTACGGCGAAATATAAACGAAGTAATCAACTCGTATACAGCGAAATATGCTATAACCCTTTCTGGAAAATTATTGCCAACGGTGTATTTACGGAGGATTCGAAATACAGTGGATGAGTACGCGGCAAAATGCAGAAATGTCGTCATTACTTCGTTGAAATTTGGGAAACTAACAACAGCATTACAAAAAAAATTGACTAATGTTATGAAGCTCTACGCGCAGGAGAACAAATTTGTTCTGTTAACTGACTCACGAGAAAGAAAAATCCAAAATTATACGAGGAAATTTTTCGAGATGAAGAAGGATTGCCATGTACAGTATTAAAGTGATTGTATCCAAAAGCAATGTGTTAGTGCAACTCTGCGATGTCTATCTTCTCCATCAGATAAAGAATTTGATCAAAAAGCTTCAAAACTGCACTTATTTCGTTGAGAGAGAAAAAGAAATCACACTCTAAGAAGACTGCTTCAAAATATCTTCCACTGTATATCACCAACTACCCTCGCCAATTTTTGGCGAAATGATGCGTTACGGGTGGTTCGCTCGGAAGTGTGCGATGAGAGCGTACCTTTTATGAATGAAAAAAGTTTGTTTGTCTATAGAAACTTTAAAACACCCACATAATTGTAAGAACGCGTTATTTGCAACGTGTGCAAAATGTCGAGAAAGATACTGATTCCCTATTTTTACGATGAATGTCACCCCAGCAGGTGTAAATCAACAACTGTCAAATTGTAAAAGTTTCTAATTTTATAATAGAAGATCTCCTATACGCCACATAATCCCATCCTAGAAATTTATTTCCAGTCTCAAATTTCCCTTTGCCTTCTCTTTTCAGGTCTTTAGAAAGTATTAAAAAACAAAGTATATCGAACAATATTTCGGCTTGTTTTCAGTGTTGTTGTTGTTGTGGTCTTCAGTCCTGGGCTGGTTTGATGCAGCTCACCATGCTACTCTATGCTGCGAAAGCTTCTTCATCTGCCAGTACGTACTGCAACCTACATCCTTCTGAATCTGCTTGGTGTATTCATCTCTTGGTCTCCGTCTACGATTTTTACCCTCCACGCTGCCCTCCAATACTAAATTGGTGATCCCTTGATGCCTCAGAACATGTCCTACCAACTGATACCCTCTTCTAGTCAAGTTGTGCCACAAACTTCTCTTCTCCCCAATCCTGTTCAACACCTCCTCATTTGTTATGTGATCTACCCATCTAATCTTCAGCATTCTTCTGTAGCACCACGTTTCGAAAGCTTCTATTCTCTTCTTGTCTAAACTATTTATCGTCCATGTTTCACTTCCATACAGGGCTACACTCCATACAAATACTTTCAGAAACGACTTCCTGACACTTAAATCTATACTCGATGTTAACAAATTTCTCTTCTTCAGAAACGCTTTCCTTGCCATTGCCAGTCTACATTTTATATCCTCTCTACTTCGACCATCATCAGTTATTTTGCTCCCCAAATAACAAAACTCCTTTACTACTTTAAGTGTCTCATTTCCTAATCTAATATCCTCAACATCACCCGACTTAATTCGACTACATTCCATTATCCTCGTTTTGCTTTTGTTGATGTTCATCTTATATCCCCCTTTCAAGACACTATCCATTCCGTTCAGCTGCTCTTCCAAGTCCTTTGCTGTCTCTGACAGAATTACAAAGTCATCAGCGAACCTCAAAGTTTTTATTTCTTCGCCATAGATTTTAATACCTACTTCGAATTTTTCTTTTGTTTCCTTTACTGCTTGCTCAATATACAGATTGAATAACATCGGGGAGAGGCTACAGCCCTGTCTCACTCTCTTCCCCGCCCCTGCTTCCCTTTCATGCCCCTCGACTCGTATAACTGCCATCTGGTTTCTATACAAATTGTAAATAGCCTTTCGCTTCCTGTATTTTACCCCTGCCACCTTCATAATTTAAAAGAGAGTATTCCAGTCAACATTGTCAAAAGCTTTCTCTAAGTCTACAAATGCTAGAAACATAGGTTTGCCTTTCCCTTAATCTAGCTTCTAAGATAAGCCATAGGGTCAGTATTGCCTCACGTGTTCCAACATTTCTACGAAATCCAAACTGATCTTCCCCAAGGTCGGCTTCTACTAGTTTTTCCATTCGTCTGTAAAGAATTCACGTTAGTATTTTGCAGCCGTGACCTATTAAATTGATAGTTCGGTAATTTTCACATCTGTCAACACCTGCTTTCTTTGGGATTGGAATTATTTATTATATTCTTCTTGAAATCTGAGGGTATTTCGCCTGTCTCATACATCTTGCTCACCAGATGCTAGAGTTTTTTCAGGACTGGCTCTCCCAAGGCCGTCAGTAGTTCTAATGGAATGCTGTCTACTCCCGGGGCCTTGTTTCGACTCAGGTCTTTCACGCAGTATCATATCTCCCATTTCATCTTCATCTACATCCTCTTCCATTTCCATAATATTGTCCTCAAGTACATCGCCCTTGTATAGACCCTCTATATACTCCTTCCACCTTTGTGCTTTCCCTTCTTTGCTTAGAACTGGGTTTCCATCTGAGCTCTTGATATTCATACAAGTGGTTCTCTTTTCTCCAAAGGTCTCTTTAATTTTCCTGTAGGCAGTATCTATCTTACCCCTAGTGAGATAAGCCTCTACATCCTTACATTATTTCTCTTCCTGTAGGCAGTATCTATCTTACCCCTAGTGAGATAAGCCTCTACATCCTTACATTATTTCTCTAGCCATCCCTGCTTAGCCATTTTGCACTTCCTGTCGATCTCATTTTTGAGACGTTTGTATTTCTCTTTGCTTGCTTGATTTACTGCATTTTTATATTTTCTCCTTTCATCAATTAAATTCAATATTTCTCCTGTTACCCAGGGGTTTCTACTAGCCCTCGTCTTTTTACCTACTTGATCGTCTGCTGCCTTCACTACTTCATCCCCCAAAGCTACCCATTCTTCTTCTACTGAATTCATTTCCCCCATTCCTGCCATTTGTTCCCTTACGCTCTCCCTGAAACTCTGTACAGCCTCTGGTTTAGTCAGTTTATCCAGGTCCCATCTCCTTAAATTCCCACCTTTTTGCAGTTTCTTCAATTTTAATCTACAGTTCATAACCAATAGATTGTGCTCAGAGTCCACATGTGCCCCTGGAAATGTCTTACAATTTAAAACCTGGTTCCTAAATCTCTGTCTTACCAATATATAATCTATCTGAAACCTGTCAGTATCTCCAGGCTTCTTCCATGTATACAACCTTCTTTTATGATTCTTGAACCAAGTGTTAGCTATGATTAAGTTTTGCTCTGTGCAAAATTCTACCAGGCGGCTTCCTCTTTCTTAGCCCCAATCCATATTCACCTACTACGTTTCCTTCTCTCCCTTTTCCTACTACCGAATTCCAGTCACCCATGACTATTAAATTTTCGTCTCCCTTCACTATCTGAATAATTTATTTTATTTCATCATACATTTCTTCAATTTCTTCGTCATCTGCATAGCTAGTTGGCATATAAACTTGTGTAAGTAACGTAAAAATTGCGAATAAAGTTCCTAAACAGGGACGGGACCCCACGCCACTACTCGGCTTACCGTTCTGTACTCTTCCCGCTGCGCCAATCGAATCGCTGCCTGGAGGCATAAATGGCTCAAACTACACCCGGCCAGCACCAAAAATATTTTCTCTGAACGTTTGGCCATCTAGAGTTCTCATTCCTGTCACTTTCATTTCTTGCTAAGCTTCGCATATACCATAAATTTGGACTAAACCGGTGACGAGTACGTGCGATTCCCCCGTGATTATCACCACGACTCCTCGGAATTAGTACGTCCGAAAGACCAACGACAATTAGGTTAACGAGGATCGAGCATCAGTACATGCATGCTGAAAAGACGTGCGAGACGGTGAAAGCAGTTAAAAATGAACTAGCGTAGAGTTATTTTATAATTTTACTACACTATAGTCTAACTTCAGAGGTTTGAAGTATGAGATCAGTTTCGTAATACAGTTTTTAATACTGTAGTTACTTTTTTTTACACTCACCATTAATTTTGAGATGATTTGCCTTGTGGTCAGAAATATACACGATGTTCCAGATAAACTGTTTTTCTCCGTAACTACAAAATAATAAGTGAAAGGAAAACGACGTGTATTTTGCAGGCCTGAGGAATTTAATACACATTGGAACACCGCTGTAACAAGTGCATTAGTGTACCGGTAGACTACATTGAAAAATAAAGTTTTATGGAGTTGATCCATTCTTTCTATTTCGTTATGAGAATACTACCCTCGTAATTATACTCCAAGACGATGGATATGTATGCCCATTCTCATAAGCGAAGTATTTGCGCAGGTACTCACTATATCGCTTTCATTCATTACTCTGTTTGCTGTCTCGTGTACTTGCTGTCCTACAAAGCAATTTACAACTGATATAATGCGCGGATAGTTCACAATTGTGTACCACGCATGATGCACTAAAACAGGCAGATTCGTTCTTAAATGACAATGACACTGAATCACTGAATCAAATTAGATTACTTATATTTTGCACAGATCATTGGCAACGTTTCTCATAGTCGTGTAGAACAAGTCAGTTCGTACGTTACTGGTGCATGGTTAGTTTATAAGCAGATGGTTCAAATGGCTCTGAGCACTATGCGACTTAACTTCTGATGTCATTAGTCGCCTAGAACTTAGAACTAATTATACCTAACTAACCTAAGGACATCACACACATCCATACCCGAGGCAGGATTCGAACCTGCGACCGTAGCGGTCGCTCGGTTCCAGACTGTAGCGCCTAGAACCGCACGGCCACTTCAGCCGGCTATATAAGCAGACATTGGCCGTTTACAGACAAATATTTTGCCAGCACAATAACGTTTTACTTGAGATGTAGGACAATATTTTGCATGATAAAAAAAATACAGTTTGTTTCGTTCACATTACCATTTCACGTCATTATTCCGCTTACAAACAACGTGTTCTTAATCTAATAAAGTTTTCAGGTTTCGTTTCTGAAGATATTTTACGCAATAACTCTTAGAGTAAGCAAACAGAAAGTCAGATTAATCTTGCAGCTTGACTATAATGTTATTAATAGTGTTTAGTCGTCTTTTTTTCGTATCTGATCACATATTATTCAACTAACGCACTCTTGATCAAATGTGTGCAGGTTTTATTAACATTATTTTCAATGCCTTATGGTATTACAAATTGTTTAGTATTTGACTTATCAAAACAAATTACGCTGCATAGTTCGCTTTATGGAACTTTAATCACAACAGGGCCAGTAGATGTAATTGATTTATACGGATATTATACAACCATTTAGCAAGCATAGCATTGCTTGATAATGTACTAATATCCGAAATGAAAATTCCACTCTGCAGCTAAATGTATGCTGTAATCCTGACCGATGTAATCTTGTGTAACAGCACAGGTCTCTAACCTGGATCCCAATTTCGACTAGAGCCTTATCCTCTCCTTGCCCGCTCGCCCCTCACCACTCTCTGACGTTATCCACCTCTTCCTCTCTCTCCTATTTAATACCCTGATGCTCTCTGTCCATGCAAAATGTCGAAATGAGCTATCCAGTGAAGCTTCACGGCTTGAGTCAAAGTCAGTCTAGCTGTTCCTCTTTCCAACTCATCAATACGTTATGAGGGCTCTGTCTTGGCTGCGTTGCTGAGGTAGCTCCGATGGCGGAAAGAACGTGAGTGGTTTAGCCACAGCCTAAAAGTTAGTTTCCAAAATGAAATTACCATTCTGCCTTCAATTCGCTCTGTACTCTATGAAACAATTTACATATTAAAACTGAGGAGTCGGTCTACTTTCAAGTCCTGTTTCGCAGTTTTTCTAGGCTCACCGGACAAAATTCTGATCACCGCCGTAAAAAAAACAATGCGATCGCTTTGGAGCGATGTACAGTAGATAGCGTACAGCTGATACCATGTGGTCAGTGAACAATATGAACGTCCACCGCTGAAACGTGTCTTGGCAATGAAGTGCTATGTAAATGCCGGTCGGCTATATGGAGAGTTTTTTTATTAGTAAAACAACTTTTTCCATTTCGGCGAAAACGTGATGGCAGATTGTCGTGAGCACTGCGCGGCAGTGAAATTTTGTTTCCTGTTGGGAAAATTGGCCGCGGAAACTGCTGTAATGCTTCACACAAGACTGCTTATGAGGCTGCTGCGCTAAGTAAAACTAGAGTCTACGAATGGTTTTCATGGAGAAATGTCAACTGAAGGCCATCCCCGATCAGGACGCCCCTCAAAGTCAGGAAGTGACGAAAACGTCGACAAAATAAAGGCCCTCTTTCGTGAAGACCGTCTCCGAACCGTTGATAAACCCTGTGAGATATCTGGAATATCATGGAGTTCAATTCAGAGGATTTTATCCTAAGATTTGCACATGAGGAGGGTAGGAGCCAAATTTGTCCCTCGTCTTCTCATAGACGAGCAAAGGGAGCGTCGACTTCAGGCATGTTTTGAGCTTCGAAATCAACTCAACGAGGACCTTGAATTTTTTTCCAGGGTCATTACTGATGATGAGTCGTGGCGTTGTGGATACGACCGCAAACAAAGCAGCAATCAAGTTAGTAGGAAACAAATGGCTCTCCTCGTTCCGAAAAAGCTCGCCAAGTGAAATCAAACATCAAGACAACGTTCGCTTGCCGGCCGGTTTGGCCGTGCGTTTCTAGGCGCTTCAGTCTGGAACCGCGTGACCACTACGGTCGCAGGTTCAAATCCTGCCTCGGGCATGGATGTGTGTGAAGTCCTTAGGTTAGTTAGGTTTAAGTAATTCTAAGTTCTAGGGGACTGATGACCACAGATGTCCCATAGTGCTCAGAGTCATTTGAACCATTTGAACCACAACGTTCGTTTCTTTCTTCGACTGCAGAGGTGTTGTGCACGCAGAGTTCGTTCCCCCTGGTCAAACTGTCAACCAGGAGTTCTAAGTGGAGGTTTTGAAAAAGTTGAGGGAGAGTATCTGGAAGAAATGGGCAGATATTTGGCGCACAGGCGAGTGGTTCTTCCATCATGACAACGCGCCAGCCCACACCACCCTCTCTGTAAAGCAGTTTTTGTCCAAAACCGGAATGACACCGACTGTCCACCCTCCCTACTCGTTACACATGTGGGCATCGGATTTTCAACTGGAGGTGGACCAGGGAGAAAATGCTCGATAACAAGAACTTCAACAAACAATGTGCCGACTAACATTTTCTTCAGACCAGAAGACAGTTACTGCCATCAGGCAAAAAATAACGCAGTGATTTGGTTAATGGGCCAATATACAAGTTACGTTTTTAACAATTTTGGGAGCACTGAACACATTGAATACAAGATGTGTATAGAAAATGAATTCGAGAAAACACTTAAGTATCAGAATCACAATAAGAAATATGGTAACGTGCCCCGAATTGTCTTCAACAGAATTGGTATAGGTTAGGAACTGGATTCCTAGTAAAGAGAGAATGGGTTGGGTCACGATCCCGTCTCTAACCTCACCTGCAAATCACACATGAAAAATAAATCATTAGTACAGCAGATACAAGAATATGACGGCAAACATCTGGTGTCTGATATAAAGGAAGATCTTGAACTCCCTAAGGATGCGTTTAGAAGGCTGGAGCTGACAAAAATAACAAGGCAGTGAAGGACTTTGCGATGTCGCTGTTCGAGACTGCTCTTCTGCCCACGTAATTTACCCTGGCAGGAACACACGTCAAGGATTTACTGAATGAGTAATTTGGGTCTGGGAAATGATGATGAACCTCAGGCTGCAGAAGAAGAAAATGTCCATGCTGAATTGCCACCAGTTGAAGGTAACACTGAAGGTGCTAAATGTGTGCTACTACTAAAGACTGAATATCATTCCTCATTCTTTGAATGCTGTAATATATGACTGCAATTATCTGTAACCTTATTTATGTCATTTCATTGTAGACAGTTTTGCTACTGTTTTGTGGAATAATAAAAAAAAACTGGATGTAGCCCCCTGTGATTTCAAAGAAAATGGTTCAAATGGCTCTGAGCACTATGGGACTTAACTGCTGAGGTCATCAGTCCCCTAGAACTTAGAACTACTTAAACGTAACGAACCTAATGACATCACACACATCCATGCCCGAGGCACGATTCGAACCTGCGACCGTAGCGGTCGCGCGGTTCCAGACTGAAGCGCCTGTCATTTCTTTTTGTTCCCCAGACTCAAAAGAGACATGGAAGAAAAGCGTTTTGCCACTATGGAGGAGGTAAACCAAAAATCGCTGGAAAGCATAAAGAAGATCCCGACAAGTGAAATTGGAGGAAATGGTGAAATGTGGGTAAGAGGGCTGTGACGAATTTCCGATCGTGTGACACGTCCACAGTAGCGTCGGGCAGAACTGTGGCGAAGTTTCGTGCTAGTGTGACATCATAAACCCATCTTACACGTCACATGAACTTCTGAACTGTGACCTTTGTTTTCCATACGTCGACACCTTGCTATGAGAAGCGCCGTCGAGCCCATGGGTGACTTCGCATGACGCCACGCCTCCGCAACATTACAGGGAAATGTTTCACGCGCCTTTGAGCCAATTTTCAAGCGTAAGAGTCGTAGTGGGTGGGAATTACGGGGGTTTCAAAAAAGTGATCCTCTAATTCCACTGCACAGTGTATATTTACGAATTCTTTTAGCTGTTAAGAGAATCAGTTGTAATGAATTAAAAAACACAGCACTTCCGAAAAGTTTAAATTTTCTTACTTTAATTCGTAAAACCCCCGAAGGTATAGGTTTGGTCCTTAAAAAATTATTCTGCTCGAGTAAGCACTTCACAAAAGACTGCCGATAGGTTTTTTTATATATAAAAGAAGCTTTTTGTGTCGGAGGGGATTATACTCGGTAGCGATGAAAGAACCGTCGTATTTTAAGCTGCGTCGCCTCAAGCTGGATAGAAATACGTCGGCGGCAATTGCTCGCGGGCGCTGACGAAGCTTGACAGGGATGATGCTAATCTCGAGAGTGTAGCTGGCAGACACGCAGCTGAGACCGGTAATTTGCGTCGACACCACCGCCTATCTCGATTCAATTAAGCAAATCCTTTTCCCGAAAGCCGCCGCCAAGGTCACAAGTTGCGGGCCGGTGGTGTTGACGAAGTTTGAGAAACGCGATTTTGAAGCGTCGCGGTGGGATAGATAACCCGCTGCTGCAGGGTCCAGCTGTCTAGGGACGGGGAACGGAGGCTTGCAAGGAGCGGTTAGGAGGTCTGGGGGAAGTAATTAACGTCATGGCCCGTTAGCAGTACCGCATCGACCGCTTCTGAGGAGCGAAACCTGCCGTGAATCTGCTAGTAGGAAGGCGTGGCAGATGTATGCAGGGCAGAAGCGCGACATTACACATAAGGCGTGCTCAGTTTGCTCTGTCTGAAATTTTCAATTAAATCGAAATGCCCGTGATTGTACACTTTTCCTTTATGTTGAGTCTTAATTTATCCTTCAGACGATCGGCGGTGTTAAAGTGTATTTTGAAATTAGTATTTTTGAAAGATTTGGTTATTTTATCTCGAGGATCAAAAGGAGCAGTAGAAATCTCTGAATGACTCATGACGAAATGAGAAAATGCACTGGCGGAAAATGTGGTGTTTCAAAAGTCTAATCAGGAAACATCGCCATTCTTTACCGCTTGTGCGATGCCAGGTAAGAAATGTTAATATATATATTTATTTATTTGTAGTATGTTAAGTAGAGACTTGTTATCTAAAAAGATTTTATTTCTTTTCTTTCATGTCGAGCGTGGCAGCAAGATGATCCACTGGGGACTCCAGACGCGGCGGACGACGAGAGCTAACCACTATTGCATCGTCGTCGACGGCCGGCGGCTGGAAGAACCGTTCAAACATCATGCTAATCATTATTAAAATATGTTTACGTTTTTTTTATAAAATGAAAAGGATTTCAATGTTGAATGTGGAATGATAAAGTTTGTAATTGGATGTCAATTGGTTATCAGCTGTTAAATAAACTTCGAGTTGGAAGTTAAAACAGTCAGTTGACTCAGTTGTTACGACATACATCGTAAATATTACTTATGTGTGAAATTGGCAAATTTTATTAAAATTAAGACTCCTTGAAGAGATTCTGGCAGAATTTTATCAGGAGTGTGGACTATCATCAATAGTTAACTAGTTAAAGTTTTATTAATTAGAAGTCGACACGTATTGATATTTTGAAAACAATCGATACTGTGAAATATATTAACATTCCGTTTTAAAACTTTGTCGGTGATTGTGGTCAAGAAGATCGGTTATAAAGTGGAATGTTTCGTTAAATGAGAACAAGACGGATTCTTTAGTGACATTAATTAACTGTTTAAGGAAAAATTAGAATTTCAATTTATTCTGGCAAAGATCTCAAGGAGTGCCAGACCGCACAAGGAACAGATGCAAACTCTGTGACTTTGTTGAACCGTCAAAAAATTTTTTACGATAAAACTTTTCTACAACAGGGACTGGTGAATTTTTCTGCATCTATCCTTATCTTCTAGGTTGAATCTGCTACAGCTTAATGTTTTTCTTTACGGATTTTTCAAGTGACTGGTAAAAGAACTTATAATTTGATCTGCGGCGGACCGTCGATATTGGGTACGCGGTTTGGCTGTTGTGAAGCCTGTTGCTTTGCAGGTCGCCTTTCTTTCCCCTGCTACAGACATCGTTGCTGAGGTGCTGCGACAGGATCGGCGGTTCAGCGCAAAACGAAATCGGAACACCAAAACGTAATATGTGTAGAGTAACAAAATATCGGGAACGCATTTGTCTAGGTACCATATTTAAGCGATTAACATTCCAAGATCGCAGGTTAATGCAAGCGTGAAACAAACCATTGCAGATTTGAAATTCTGGCACATTGATAACCTGTGTAACCGCCAGAACTTGAATACAAGCATGCAACCGTGCACACACTGTGTTTTACAGGTGTAGGATGGACGGTTAATGCTGTCTGTGGAAGATGCTGGACTTGTCGTACGATGATGTCCCGTTGTGCACGTTTGGAGACAGATCTGGTGACCGAGCAGACCAAGGTGTCATGTCACTCCAAAAGAAATGCACACAACTTTTTTTTTTTTTAAATCCATCTTTTATTCTACATCTTTGAAAGTTTTACAGTGTGTAGATACATCCTTGAGGAACAATATTTTAATTTCTCCACATAAGTTCCATCCCTCTCAACTGCCTTACGCCATCTTGGGACCAGCGCCTGTATACCCGCAAAGTAAAATTCTGGACCAACCTGTTGGGGCCACTGTTTGACAGCGTTCACGTGGGAGTCACTATCTTCAAACCTTGTTCCACGAAGAAAGTGTGTGAAATCTTATGGGACTTAACTTCCAAGGTCATCAGTCCCTAAGCTTACACACTACTTAACCTAAATTATCCTAAGGACAAACGCACGCACCCATGTCCGAGGGAGGACTCGAACCTCCGCCGGAACCAGCCGCACACACGAAGAAAGTCTTTCAGTTTCCCAAAGAGATGATAGTCACATGGTGCCAAGTCAGGACTGTAAGCCGGATGTTTCAGTGTAGTCCATCCGAGTTTTGTGATCGCTTCCATGGATTTTTGACTGACATGTGGCCGTGTATTGTCGTGCAACAGCAAAACATTCTGCTTTTGCCGATGTGGTCGAACACGACTCAGTCGAGCTTGAAGTTTCTTCAGTGTCGTCACATATGCATCAGAATTTATGGTGGTTCCACTTGACATGATGTCCACAAGCAAGAGTCCTCCGGAATCGAAAAACACCGTAGCCATAACTTTTCCAGTAGAAGGCGTGGTTTTGAATTTGCCTCTTCGGCTCTGGTGAAAAATGATGGAGCCATGTTTCATCACCTGTCACAATTCTTCCAAGAAATTCATCTCCACCATTCTCGTACTGTTCCAAAAGTTCGCTGCATACCGTTTTTCTTGTTTCTTTGTGAGCCACTGTCAACATCCTGGCAACCCACCTGGTACAAACGTTTTTTGACGCCAACACTTTCAGTATTCTGCAAACACTTCCTTCCCCTATCCCAGCGTAGGCATGCCCGCTTTCATCACGTAACCTGCTTGCCCACCGACTAACTGTACTGCGATTGACAGCAGCATCTCCATACACCTCTTTCAACCTCTTGTGGATGTTTCCGACTGTCTCGTTTTCACAGCACAGGAAATCTATGACAGCACGTTGCTTCTGACGAACGTCAAGTGTAGCAGCCATCTTGAAGACATGCTGTGACGGCGCCACTCACGGGAACAGGTTGAACTAAGTTTGAAAACAAGCGAGAAAGATGTATCTACACACTGTAAAACTTTCACACATGCAGAATAAAAACTGTATTTTTACAAAAATAGTGTGCATTTCTTTTGGAGTGACGCTCGTATTAGATTACAACAGTGGAAGGTGGGCGAGCATTATCCTGCTGGAAAATACTCCCTGTTGTTCATGAATGGCAGCGCAATAGGTCGGATCACCAGACTGACATAAAAATCTACAGTCAGGGTGCGTGGGCTAACCGCGAGAGTCCTACTGTCATAAGAAATCTCACCCCAGACCAAACCTCTAGGTGTACATCCAGCGTCCCCAGCAAGCAGACAGATTGGTTGCAAGCCCTCAGCTGGTCTCCTCCTAACTAATACAAGGCAATCATTGGACTAGGCAGAACCAGCTTTCATAAGTAAAAACAGACCTTCTCCTGTTCTCCAATGCTCCCTCGCTTGACACCACTGAAGTCACAAATGGTGGTGATTTCGGCTCAGCGGAATCCTCGCTACAGTCGTCCGGCTCGGATCTGTTTTTGAAGTAACCGATTTGTATCAGTTCATTGTGTCACTGTGGTGCCAACTGCTACTCACTTAGCTGCTGCCGATACAGTACGACGCACTAGAGCCATACGCCGTAAACGATGATCTTTCCTCTTGCTAGTGTCATGTGGTCGACCAGAGCTATATCTTTTGTATGCTATATTCCTGCCAAGTCTCTGGAATGTTGCAGAAGGAACATCCAGCTTCGCGTAGCCGTTTATAAAGGCGTCTTTGTCGCCTTAAAGGCATTCTTGACTAATACAAACTCCCACGGCCTATCTGAAAGGTAACTAACTCTCCTGGCCGTTACAGCGTGTATTTACAGCAAACCTGATTTGCATTGTCATAGTGGCGCTACTAGAGCGACTTTTATGCGACTTCTGCGAAATCTGAGTAGATACCATCTCTAAGATGTAGAAACAGGCGTAACAACTTTCGTTGATGTCGCACAAGTTCTCCTTGGTACTGCGATTTTTCCCTTCAATGTACAAATCAAGCAGGCAAAGCGAATACAGACATCTAAAATACGAGATTGACAGAAAATGCAAAATGGCTAAACAGGAATGATTACAGGACAATTAGAAGCATCCATAACTAGGGTAAAGGTATATGCTGCCTACAGAAAAATTAAAGAGTTCTTTCGAGAAAAGAGGAGCAGATGTAAGTATATCAAGCGCTCAGATAGCAAGCCGGCACTAAGCAAAGAAGGGAAATCTGGAAGATGGAAGGAATATCCGGATGGGCTCTACAAGGGAAATGAACTTGGTGGCAGTATTAAAGAAGGGGAAACGGAAGTAAGTGAAGATGAGATGGGAGAAATGATACGGCTAGAACAAATTGACTGAGGTGTGAAAAATCTAAGTGGAAACAAGACCCTAGGATTAGACGACATTCTCTTACAATTACTGAGATTCTTGGGTGAGGTAGCCATGACAAAACTATTTCACCCGGTGCGGAATATATATGAGACAGCCGAAATACCTTCAGATTTAAAGAAAAATGTAATAATTACAATTCCAAAGAATACACTTGCTGAAAGGTGTTGATACTACCGAACCATCAATTTAATAAGACATGACTGCAAACTATTGACACGAATTATCCACAGAAGTTTTTGAAGGAGCCGACCTCGGGGAAGATCAGTTTGGAGGATGAGGAGGAGGAGATCCCGTCGACAACGAGGTCATTAGAAACGAAGAATAAAGCTCGGATTAGGGACGGATGAAGAAGGAATTCGGCCGTGCCCCTTCAAAGGAACCATACCGGCATTTGTCTGAAGCGATTTAGGGAAATCACGGAAAACCTAAATCAGGATAACCGGACACGAGTTCGAACCATCGTCCTCCCGAATGCGAGTCCAGTGTGCTAACCACTACGCCATCTCTCTCGGTAAGATCAGTTTGTGTTCTGGAGAAATGCTGGGATACTCGAGTCAATAGTGACCCTACGGCTTATATTAAAAGATAGGTTAAAGAAAAGCTAGTCTTTGCTTATAGCATATGGAAGTTTACAGATAGCTTTTGACATTTTTGACTGGAATACACAACTCGAAACGAAATTATTTAAGTACCAGGGTAAATACAGGAGCGAAACGTTATTTACAACCAGACGTGAGTTGTAACAGTCGAAGGACATGAAAGAGAAGGAGTAGTGGAGACGGGAGTTACACAGTGTTCTAGTCTATCCCCGATGTTATTCAGTCTTTACATTGAGTGAGCAGTGAACGAAACAAAGGAGAAATCTGGAAATGGAACTGAAATTCAGGGAGCTGAATTAATAACTTTGAGGTTTGCTGATGAAACAGTGATTTTGTCGGAGACAGCGAAGGATTTAGAAGAGCAGTTTGAATGTTACCTGTAAGGTATGTCAACTTCCAGCTTCTCATATTTTCCGCATCCTTTAACTTATGGCCACTTTTGCTACGATAATCCGTGCCCACTAATCGATGTCTGAGCTGAAGACTATCTTTGCTCAGTCCAGGTTGGCAGTCGAATCGACGTTCTCAGACGAGCTGCACGTATTGGCCAATAAGAGATCAGGGCACCCCATTCCGTTGGTGCACGTTCGATATTCGAATGCTACAGAGTCTCGTTTTTTCCTTGGGCTGTGGCTTGTCTGATGCATGTAAACGGCGAGGGTTGGTGGTGGTTGCTGCTCGGGTTTGTATGTGAAAACTTGGAGTGAGATTTATTTCCTGCACGCTCTGGTTACGAACTACGAGTTATGAGAAAACACAGCTTGGCATGTTAGTTTAGTCCTGCAGTGATCCATTTCGAGTGATACTATTCAACATGCTTTGTTTTGTATGGCACCCAGTATCGATTCACGAGGACTAGAATTCGTTTCTCTAAGTTGTACATCTGAATCATAGACGAACAATACAAATACCTTGTTCATTCAGCGAACGACTCTTGGTATTTTCGTCAGTTTCTTGAATACTTTGTGGTTAAATTTTTTGTTGTGCAGTGGTATAGAATGCCACGTGGTCTATATAAAATTAATTATATTCTTCCATATACCATGGGCTGAATTTTTAATTGCAATGAACAGTAATTTATACGCGATATCTTTGATTTTGTTTGATCTCTTCGCCATTATTAAACTGATCGCATCCGCTCTGTTTACATGAAACCGTCTAGGTCCTCTAAATGTTCAGCTACTTGGAGACCATTTGGAGCCATTCATGGACGTCACGTTCCCAAACAACGATGGAATTTTTACGGATGACAGTGCGCCATGTTCCCGGCCCAAAATTCTTCGCAATTGGTTTGATAAAGATTCTAGACAATTTGAGCGCAGTGGTTGGCCATCCAGACCGCCGAGCAAATGGAGGTCTGGCATGGTATTGGAAGGTATACCACAACTTTTGCCAGCTCAGTGTATAGCTTGCTGATGTTTTCTGATGGCTACAAATGAAACATTAACATCTCACATGCCGGGTGTCACGTAAGAAACTAAATTCCTACGTTGTTCGTATTGATTTTACCTCGCAGACAATGTGCAGATGTTCTCTGTCTTTTCGAATTAGAGCAACAAGACTGCCGTT
Source organism: Schistocerca americana (assembly GCF_021461395.2). Lineage (NCBI taxonomy): Eukaryota > Metazoa > Arthropoda > Insecta > Orthoptera > Acrididae > Schistocerca > Schistocerca americana. The sequence continues at coordinate 270,098,665 of NC_060121.1, read as the reverse complement.
GGCAGCGCTTACGAGGTGGAACTCAAAAATGCTCTGACAGCGGCTGACTTTAGAAGTTTTTCCCAGCAGGCCTGATGTTTATGACATTTTAGAAAAACGGTATCCTTATTTTGCTCTGTCGTATGGAGGTCTGCACGTATGTGTATGGTCACTACACACAGTGTCCTTGGTAACTTGCGCTACATATTCCAAGAATTCCGAAATTTTCCCTTCTGCTACTCTGTTTTGTGTTAAATGAACTAGTTCTTGATATATTAGAGTTTCTGTTTTAATACTATTATTTTGGGTGTGTTGACTGTACGTGAACACCAAACTTTCCGCCTCCTGGTATAGGCAGCCTCCGTCAGAGTGGCTTCCTGAAATGTTTTTTTTTATATTCATAACAAAACGTTCACAAAACAAAAATAATTTTATTGAAATAATCTTGGAGGTTCCTCCTGTTTTCTTTAAATTCTTCTGTTGACGAAGCCAAGTAGTAGTGTCACATTTTGGGCTTGAGTGTGAAAAGAATCTAAGGATGTGAGGTGCAGAGAGCTTCTGAATTGCGATCTGTCGTTATAGAAGCATAAAGTACTCAGCGGAGAAATGCTACTATAGGAGCACAAAAAATGTTAGTATGTTGCTGTTTATTTAAAAGACACTCACTAAAAAGTGGGGTACCAGCTGCCTGATTCTACTATCTTAGTAACTTTAAAAATGCACCTAAAAATATTGGCATGCGAATCTATCTCACGTTTTTTAACACGCAACTCACCTCAAACTCTATCAAGCTCCCCTGACTGTAACTCACACACACCCAACAGTCCATCGTTGTAAGTTGCTCGTATCCATCTACTCCCAGTTACCTTTTCTCATTCACCCGTTCAGCCCAACTCATTGTCATCATCTCTTTGTTTCTCTCTGTCATCGTCTCCTGTATCAAAGCCACTGTCCCCTTCGTTCTGTCCTACTAATACAGGCTCCTATCACTGTCACTGTTTCCCTACTGCTCTCTCTTACTGCTACTATCTCATTCCTTCCTTCCTATCACTTCTGTTTCTTCTCACTGGCACTATCTCTGTCTTTCTTGTTGTTGTTGTCATATACTCTATATCTCGTTATCACTGCCTCTCATTCACTTCCATTTTCTCTTTATTCCTCGCCCTCCCTCCCTCCTCCCCCTTGGCACAGTCTCGTTCACTCTTTTCGCAACACTGTTCTCTCACTGCCAACTATGTTCCACTGCTTCTGCGTCCCTCTGTTTGTCTCACACTACCATTATTTCCTTCGCTCTTTTTATAACAGAACCACGGGTTACTATCTTCCAGCATCTCTTCCGCCTGTTTGCCACTGACACTGTCTTCTTCTCTCTCAGCATGAAAAAGCGCGAATGTGTTCGGATGTATAAAATTTTGGAAATTTTTTATAGGTAATGAGGAAGGTACAATAAGGCAGCTGGTACCACACTTTTCATTCAGAGTCTTTTAAATTAACAGGAACACATTCACATTTTTTGTACACCAATAGGAGCATTTTTCCGCTGGGCGGAGGTTCAAGGCGTTTTGGGGAAGCAGGGCACGTAACTGAAATGAAAAGAAATGAACTGGCCAGTAAAATTTAAATAGACACTAAGAAATTCAGCCTTCAGTTGACCCACGGTCCACTTCGAATGGCCGATGCTGTTTCCTATCTGCTTTGCCACTTTATCATAGTGCGTTCGTACATTGTGTCCCCATATATTTTATATTATACTGCTAATAACACCAGTTGCAAAGGTGTTTCTGCCGGCCGGTGTGGCCGTGCGGTTCTAAGCGCGTCAGTTCGGAACAGCGTGACCGCTACGGTCGCAGGTTCGAATCCTGCCTCGGGCATGGATGTGTGTGATGTCCTTAGGTTAGTTAGGTTTAAGTAGTTCTAAGTTCTAGGGGACTGATGACCTCAGTAGTTAAGTCCCATAGTGCTCAGAGCCATTTGAACCATTTTGAAAGGTGTTTCTTAATTTGCCTGTTTTATGTTCAAGATATTTCACGCTTCGCACGCCTGTGTCTCCCATACTAATTTATTAGTTACTATAGTGGGGTTTCAGCCTCTTATTATAATATTTGAATGTAAGTTTTCTTCCTCTGACTTAGTAGCTAGTTCTTAGGAAAATTGTTTAATGTACTGTACCATAGGTAGGCATTGGTCCATTTCCAGGACTATTACCTGTCACATTTTGCTTACAATTTGCGTTGCGCTAACTAATTTTGAGACAGCTTGTTTCTAGCGCTCGCGCATGCGCTTGGCCAGTTGCTCAGCCTCGCCGCGGAACTTCTCGCGACGCCTAGTTTCCTTGTTGCTTACGTGTGACCCTTAATCCTGGCCCGGCGTAGCTCCGTCTACGTTTTTTTATTGTTTTTAGTATTGACAGACATAATCTTATGATTATGCGTCTTTATTCTTTATTAGTTTTATTCTGTGACATTGCCAACGTTTGGCCCTCAAAATAATTTAATTTTTGTAAGTATCACGATTTTCCTTATTATGAAATCATTAGATTGACGATGTATTTCAGTGTTTAATATATGTCCGTTTGTGTTAATTTATAGGTTCTGAAGAAGATACCATTATTGGCATCGAAACCTAGGTAAACTAAAAACATTTTATCTTGCAACCGGAGGCTGAATTTCTTAATGTCTGAACAATTCACGGTTGCTGAAGCGATGCATTATGTTAAAGATTTGTAAAACATTTAGATAGTTTACTTATGTGAAACTGAAATAACGCATAACTAATTTTACACCTCATGCGGGATTTCACTTGCGAATAAGTTTCCATGTGCTTCAGTACTACGACGCTGGGTTCCCAGACGATAATGGAGACACTTTACAGCATATTTCTTCATGCCACCACTTTATAAATTTCGTTTTCGCCTCACAACGGATTTAAATGCGTATTTTATGTGTACAAGACAGATAACTTTGAAGCTCTGCATCCTGAAAACGAATAAAGATATCAAGAAAAGTTTCAAGGTTGTTCGAGACCAGGATCTTAGGAATATATCGTGAAAATTACAGCCATTTGCTGTGCGTAGCGCTGGGTTTTGGTCCGTTGGTGTTGACGAAAATATAGTAAAAAAACCATGAACTAGTGGTGCCTCCATAAGTCCCATGAAGCACACAGTAGACCACGCCAAATGAAGAAAGAACTAACGAATTTGCTCTATTTGCCTTAAGGGGGGACGTTGATGAAATTGATCAAAAATGTGAACTTCTGATTTATTTTTTATTTGTTAGTACAACTCATGGACAATAAGTTCCGAAAGTTTCAATATTGAAATCGCATCCGAAGTGTCTGAAAAAAGTGTGACGCGGCCTCCCTGCCAGGCCCACGTCTTGAAGCAGCAGCTCAGTGAACAACGATTATGTGTATTACTTTCAACCAAAGGTGCGCGAGATACATCTAGAAGGCCGTGATACATACTCTTTGTTTTACAGATCATATTTGACTCTGTTCCGTATCTTATAAACAATAACAAACTAGCTGCATCGTTTATGACGAAGCAATTTTTTTTTTTGGCTTGTGATACTGACGGAGATTTATACAAGTGTTCGATTCTTTCTTCATTCAGTTATGCCACCATCACTTACAGCTTTCTGGTCGACCCTGCACTTCTCAAAAAGTGTGTTCGTGGCAAAACCCAAAATCCAAATGAGTCTCTAAATTCACTCATATGGAAACGATGCCCTAAAAACACATTTGCATCTGCTACAGTTGTCAGAAATGCAACTTATGATGCAGTTATTGTATTTAATGATGGGAACGTCGGGAGGATGAAAGTATTGGAAAGAAAGCGCTTCAAGATAGGAAAATTTACTCAAGACATCCTGAGACAAATAGATTTACAGCGCTTCTCTGCAGCTGAAAAGTCAGTTGAAGACCTGGTAAAGGAAAGAAGACAGACAACAAGAAACCAGAAGAGAAGCCTTTAAGGGAAAGACGACCCAGAGTATAAATGTGACGCCTTCTGAAGAAGTGACATAAGGAAAAATGTTGGGTTGAACTTAAAATTGCGTTTCCTGTAAAGTTTGTTTTTTAAAGTTTATGTATCTTTTCCTTAGATTCTATGAATGTTAGAATTATGAAATTTTGTACACATATTTCTGTAAACCTAATAAACGTTGTCTCAAGAGAAAATTTTGAATTTCTGATTGCAAGCTGAGATATGGGGCAAAGTGCTTGGAATTTTGGATCGATTTAAAATTGTAACTGTGGAACTATAATTAGAAAATTATGAAAATTCTCCTGTTTGACCTATTCGAAAAACCTCATGAGAGAAGCTTACAACATACAAAGAGACGAAACAAATATTTTTGTAGAAATCTCTTGAATATTTTCTGAGAAAAAGGAACGTACACTTTTTTTTGAAAATAAAACTTCAAAAAAAAAGTTGAATATATATAGTCAAAGGATTTTATCTGTAAATGTGTTACTTTTATGTAAAGCGTGGTACAAAATTTCATTGCCATATCTCCAAAACTGTGGATTTGGTGCATTTTTGAAACAGTGCGTGTTTTTCATCAATGTCCCTCCTTAACATACGGAAGTGCGTAACATTCAAACTTTGACCCTTTAGGATAGTGACACCAAGACGATCCTTCTGTTGGGCATACAAACGGTCCCTAGCCAAAGGCTACACAAAACACTTGACCCGTTCTTTCTATCGCCGATAGAACCCGAGGTATGAGCACCGGAAAATCTTGTTTTGGAACATATAGGTAAGCACGCTGACGCATGCGAGAAGACGTCCACGGACAGTGGGTCGGAGTTCTGTGGGACGCTGGCCGGCAGTAGAGTGGAGAACACGCGACTAAGGCCGTAAGTCGCGTAGGCAGCGTCAACAACTTAAGGCTCATCACGGCGGCTCGCAACTACTTAGTCACCGGCGGAGGTGGGAGGGCAGCCGCCTCAGGCGCTCACTCCGGGACTTGCAGTCTCGGCTGCGAAAACGTGGCCGTGGGAAAGGGCAGTGGGAAGGTCGTCGGGTGTTAGGGAGGGGTGGGGAAGGGGGACGATGCAAGGATTGTAGGGGAAGGAGACGGGGAGGGGGGGGGGGGGAGCGAAGGATGCGTGGCAGGGAGGTGGAGGCGCGGAAGGCTGCACTGAAGGATGAAAGTTGTGTACTCCGTAATATGTATAGAGAAATAGTGCTGTCAATCACTTAATTCCTGCCCAGGATTCTCTTGATTTTGTTTATTTTTTTTTCTTTTCACCCCACTGAGGAACGCGTTTGAAGTCGTTTAGAACTTTTTCTCATCTTTTCTTCCGAGGATCTTTTAATTCGTGCACTGTTGTGTTCTTCTGTCCATCTTTAATTTCGTCTGGTAGACTTCTCAGCAAATTTGTGTCTGCGAATCAGAGTTCTTTCTTCGATTTATTTATGAATGCTGTAATAATCCCGTCTAAAATGTGTGTGTGTGTGAAAAGCCCAGCAGTCAGAGATTAGATGTGGAAATGCTTGTATAAAAAAAAAAAGGGGCAGCCATCAACTTTTTTAGAGAGCAGCTAGGAGAAGCGTGGCTGTTCGCATTTGTCTTTTTTCTTCTAGCCGCCAGAAAGTAAGCATTATAAGCCGTACCTATATGTGGTTTCTGATACAAAGAACTGTTTTTCACTTACCAACGTGTTGTATCTTTACTAATACGCCAGATCATATGTTTATCTCAATACTTATACTATTACAAGTTTTATTTTCCAGCTATTCTCGCGGGGACGACACGATACTTCGATTTATAATCGATCCGCCATTGGTGTGATTTTATAACTAATTTACAATGGTCATTTTTGCTTATCGGATCACCAGAGCCTCTCGTCATTCAGAGAAGAACCCAAAGATTTTTAAAACCAATCATACAGCATAGAGCGATTATCGAATCGTGGCATGATTTAAATGGGACACCTACAAATTTCATACTGTTTTATTTGAAATATTTGAGTGACTGGAGATGGAGGCTAACTGACAATGCCAATTCCTTGTAGGTCTTCATTAACTTCTGTTAACCGGTTGTTGTGATTTTTCATGTGTGAGGCTGAGTTTTGAATTTTATTACCGAGTCTGTTATCCATTCCATGAAGGTGACCATTAAACTGTAACAACCTTTACCTGGTTACATCTGCGTTTGTTTCTGTAACTTGATAGATACATTATTTATTTTTTACTCAAGTTCCATTTACACATTTTGGTACTAGGATTTTAAGAGAATTTTACTTTCTTGTTTTTTAATCAGATTTATCCGACATATGTTACCAATTTTTATGGTTTGAGGTGTGTAAATAGTTTCCGTTCAGAGTTCTACACTTTCGAATTTTTATTTTTTTTGCGCATCGCTTATGTGAGGCAGAAATGCAAATACAGGATAAGTCAGGAGGAAAAGTACTTACTCTGAGGTGAGAGTAACAGAAAACGTCAGGTGAACGTATGTCCTGTTCTTAACAGTTTCTGCCGAAACTAATGAAAACCATGGGGAGCAGGATAAATGCAGGTGATAGTAAATAAAAGATTGTTTTGTAATATTTTTGTTTAATTGGGTAGATTTCCTCACGAAAGGTGTTCAAAATATCCAACGTCAACTGCAATGCAGTTTTGCAGCTCTTGCAGACAGCTGCTGTCCTGCTGATCTGAGCTTATTCTTACGGTCGTTTATTTGAGCACACAAATGAGAAACAAGAGCGAGAATTTTCTCCTTCATGTTCACACAGCGCATACTAGACTTCGCACTGAAGCAAAGCCCACAAACAGCAGTGTAACCGAGTAAGACCGGGTGGCCTCGGTGTCTAACAAGGGAACCTCCCCATCACACCCCCCCTCAGATTTAGTTATAAGTTGGCACAGTGGATAGGCCTTGAAAAACTGAACACAGATAAATCGAGAAAACAGGAAGAAGTTGTGTGGAACTATGAAAAAATAAGCAAAATATACAAACTGGGTCGTCCATGCGTAAGATAGGCAATATTAAGGGCACTGTGAGGCGAGGAGCGCCGTGGTCCCGTGGTTAGCGTGGACAGCAGCAGAACGAGATGTCCTTGGTTCAACTCTGACCTCGACTGAAAATTTTGCTTTCTTTATTTTCGCAAAGTTATGATCTGTCCGTTCGTTCATTGACGTCTCTGTTCACTGTAATAAGTTTAGTGTCTGTGTTTTGCGACTGCACCGCAAAACCGTGTGATTAGTTGACGAAAGGACGCGCCTCTCCAATGGGAACAGAAACCATTTCATCGCAAGGTCATAGGTCAACCGATTCCTCCACAGGAAAACACGTCTGATATTTTGTATACGACACTGGTGACAGCATGTGCGTCACATGACAGGAATATGTTGTCGACCCACCTAACTAGTACACTTGGCGAATGGGTGAAAAGATTCTTCTACCTTGCCCGATTTAGGTTTTCTTGTGGATGTAATAATCACTCCAAAAAAAGTGATGAAAACATAAGAGTTTTTCACATAAACTGAAAATAAAAAGTTAAAATTTTCGGTCGAGGGAAGATTTGAACTGAAGACCTCTCGTTCTGCACCCGTTCGCACTAACCACGGGACCATGGCGCTCCTAGTCTCAAACTGCCCTTAATAGTGCTTATATTACACATGGACGACCCAGTTTGTATACACGTATTTTGCTTATTTTTTCATAGTTCCACACAACTTCTTCCTGTTTTCTCGATCGATCTGTGTTCAGTTTTTCAAGGCCTATCCACTGTGCCAACTTACAACTAAATCTGAGGGGGGTGCGATGGGGATGTTCCCTTGTAAGTAATGACTGCACGGTGACCGTTTCAACGTCAGGGATTCGTCTCCGTGAGCAATTGTGTCACTGGCTGTACGAAATGTGCAGGAACTCCGTCGTGCTGAAAGTGCATACGACGTCGTGTTACCAAAGGAATATCGTCCAAGTATTCTGGTAGCACATTTTGGAGAAAATCGAGACACCTTACTCCATTATGACGGTATCTAAAACAACTGGACTGATGAGTTGGTCATTAATAATACCGCACCACGCGCATTGAAATAGTCAGTATAGACAACACTACGTAGCCTATGTCATTTTGTCTTCGCATATGAGTGCTGGTGAAGGGCATGGGACTGGCAACCGTGATTTTCAAAAAGCTGTCTGCCGGTTTACGGTTAAGAAAAGGATGTACGTTCATTGGAAATTTTTTGTTCGGAATCACCAGTACTACCACCCCTAAAGCGTGGACCGAGCGAGGTGGCGCAGTGGTAGCACACTGGACTCGCATTCAGGAGGACGACGGTTCAATCCCGCGTCCGGCCATCCTGATTTAGGTTTTCCGTGATTTCCCTAAATCGCTCCAGGTAAATGCTGGGATGGTTCCTTTGAAAGGGCACGGCCGACTTCCTTCCCTAATCCGATGAGACCGATGACCTCGCTGTTTGGTCTCTTCCCCCAAACAATCCATTCCTAAAGCATGTACCCTTCCTCCTGAGACACCCTGTATACTCTGGCATTTGTGTAAAACTTAAAGAAAACGACAAAGTTACATGGTAAATGATACCCACAGTCACTAACACAACCTGCATATTCGATCCTTGTCTGCTCTTCACCTTGTTTTGCAATCTAGTGCGTTGAGTTTTATTAAGAGTCTAGTGAAGTTTTAAAAATGATATTTCATAACATAATCTCATTCTGACAAAACGGTTGAACTTTGTCTTGCAAGCGATTCGTTTCGTTAACGAAGTATTCTTTACCGTGACATATATCATTTTGCTCGTACCTCTTCCGTGCTTACATATAAATACTTGCTCTATTTTCACGTCTACACTTATATTTTGAACTACATATTTACCCCCAGACCTTTGCGTAGCTCATGGCGGAGGCCAATTCGTTTAAATACTAGCCACTTTCCTTCGCGATCTGTTCGCGAGTGGTGCAAGGAGAAAGCTCTCTTGGCGCAACCGCATGTGTACAACTCTCTTATTTGTTTTGTTGTTCGTACACGAGATGTACAATGCAGGCAGTGGAATTGATTTTCACTTTACACTCTGTCTTTTATCAATATGCTCTTTTTTTCTCAAAAACGTTTCGCAAAAATTCATAATTCTTTAATAAACTCTTACTTATTGACCGAACTAGTTATATCTGTAGCAGCGCGCTTTCGAATTTCATTGATCCGCTATGACGCTAACCGGCGGCGGTCCAAAATACACACTCACTATTTAATTCACGATCGCACTATTATCTTACAAAATCTCCATGACAGATAAATCATAATAATAATAACCCAGAGCCATCTCCTGAAATCAAAGTCGCCATTTTAATCAAGGTATACGGTAGTTTACCGCAAAAATACTCTGATGGACTGCAGAATGGCTCCGTCCATAGTCTGTAAGTACTGAATTGCACTGAACTGTTGTCAGAAATGTTGGACATTTTGATGTCTTTAGACTATTCGACGCGGCCAGAAGTGAGTTTTCCGTAAGTACATTTCAGGAGCCATGATTTACCCATAGTGGCCATTTTCGAATGCATTAAGAAACCTCAATGCTGAACATAGTGCAGTCAATGTTCTATGTCGGAAGCTTCTAAGCTATCTTGAAGGCAGAAGAGCGAAAGTACTGCAGAACTCTCGGCTGTGGAGTTCTACAATATCAGGTCCAGAGTTATAAGGAATTCATGAACCTCATTACCAGTAAAGCCGTTATAAACTTGACCCAAACTGTCAACTTTCATCTACACAATCGGTTATTTTAGAGTTTTTCAGTTATCGCTGTTAGCCAAGAGGGGTCTAGTGGAGCTCGAAAGTTTATTTCCGAACGAAGTACAGCTTTACTTACAGCATTCTTTACTACCCAATATCAGTCAGTGATCGTTTCTTTTTTTACGAGCAGAGTAAATGTCATTGGTAGCTCAAAAATATTTATCTTTTGCAGTAAGTTTTATGGCGTCTGTAAGATGAGTCTTTGATACTGTTTCTGATGAAAGGAATCGATTTACAAATCAACACATTATGGAAAGAGTATTTATAAACAGACTGGACAGTAAAATATTTTAACTACTATTATGTACTTGTTCCCGATAAATGTTAAATTTTGTCTACAATCGAAACTGTTCATTTGAATTTTTCGAAAGGGTATTTTTATTTTCGTCAGAAAAAATCAGCTGTATTCGCATTCTCATTTAGAAGTAAATACGTATCGACTACAAAAGAGGTTTTCCATTCAAAACAAAGAAAATGAGAGCTACAAATTTGCACAAAAGCTTGTAATTGGTTTGCCATTCCCCTGAAGTAATAAAAGAGGAAGTAAATTATGGCAACATAGTATGCCTGTATCTGCTTGTAGCCCTTGGAAACGGACAACTTAACACCTGAAATAGAGTTCTGCAACTTCAGTTTTCACCCTCTAGCATTGACTATTCGTAATTCCATAAAGGCGCTGCAGTCTGGAACCGCAAGACCGCTACGGTCGCAGGTTCGAATCCTGCCTCGGGCATGGATGTTTGTGATGTCCTTAGGTTAGTTAGGTTTAAATAGTTCTAAGTTCTAGGGGACTAATGACCTCAGCAGTTGAGTCCCATAGTGCTCAGAACCATTTGAACCAATTCCATAAAGTGGCATGGTCCGCGATTACAACATGGTTTCTGAGCAGTTTCAAAAAATTAGAATCAGTAGGAAAATACTGGCGATTTTTTGTATTATTCAACCCCTCATTATTCTTCGAGAAAAGCGGCGAACGTGGAGAGACCAAAGTTTCTGTTAGCTACCTATTTTATTTGATGTTTTGGTTCTAAGTATCTTGAAAAGTATAATGCCAAAGTGTACGGGAGTCTTACGATTCTTTCAGTCTTTGTTCCTTATTTACCTTTATCGCTAGTCGTAACAGCAATAAAGATTCGAAAATCGGTTATTTCAAAAACAGGTTTTTTTGGGCGGTCTTAAAATCAGGTTGCATTGGAGAGCAAACCTGGTTGATTCAGCGATAGCCGCATCCCTAAAGGAGGTACCTTGGAACGACGTATTCACTGACAGTCGCCTGCGACCGTAGGTACAGTCCTGCTGAATGGAGTGATAGAGGAGCTGTGCGTGCTCCGCGGCCGGGGCGTGCCACTGTTATGTATTCACCTGCCCTCCGCCGGACGGCGGCGGCTTCCGAAATTCCGATATTCCTTTGTGATTGGCGCCTCCCCCGCGTCCGTTCCCAGGCCCGCCCATTCATCTGGCGCGCTGCTGCTGGGTCCCCACGGAATGCCGATGGCGTCGCCGGCATTCCACCCTGGTCCCTCTCCCTGCGCGTTCTGTTCTGCCGGTATTGCACCTCTCTGTGCTGTCGAATAGTTTCCGGTTCGCATTAATCAGGCCGCGCCCGAGAACGTAAGTCACGTCCGCAGAAAGAACGCCAGAGTAAGCAGTAAGCAAGCTGCTGGAATCTGATGCTGTATTTAAATGGCATATAAGATGGTGTTTTATTCGTATATGTCCATTCTCTAGATCCGGAGCGCTCACATCACGTTAAATTTCAGTTCCAGTAATACGGCTTGGATGAATTGACAGTCTAAAAGTGGCCTAACACAAAACTCACGGATTATGAGCAACGGATAAATACTTAAAGTCACTGTAATTACACTGAAGTCATCGCCATGCATGTTGGTCCTCCTGGACATTGAAAATGGCTGGACGAGGTTCTTAATAGGACGTGTGATCACTGTATGCTCTGCAAAGTGTTCCCATGTGGACGGCATGGTTGATAAGGAGCTCATGCGGTAGGGAGTTCCATTGCTCCACCAGCGTGGTTAAGAATTACTAGACGGTCGTAGGTGTGTATGTGTTCGCCTTCCCAACACATCCCACGTTTGCTCGGTGGGATTTAAATCTGGAGAACAGGCGGGCCAGTTCATTCACAGAACATCCTTTCATTCTAAGAGCTTCGCCGTCTGTGCCGTTCGATGCGTCGCCCATTTTCAGCCATAAAAATTAAATCTAGAGCGAATGAACCTCTGAAAAACCGGCCACGGGGGGGGGGGGGGGGGGGGGGGGGGGGGTGAACAGTGTCACAACAGTACTGATCGTTAAGTGAACCATATTCAAGGGTTTGGAGGCCAGTACGCACACGGAACATTGTGTCTCTCCAGATCAGAACACCTCAACCACCAAAACGATTATGTTCGACAACGCTGGGCCTATCATATTATGTTGAGAAATGGGAACACGCAATACACCCAGGAATATTGTCATACGTAATCGTTTTGGTGGTCCACGAGTATTTGAGTGGGGAGACAATGTTGCATTGGCATACTGGTTCAAATGGCTCTAAGCAACTATGGGACTTAACAGCTGCCGGCTGGTGTGGCCCAGCGGTTCTAGGCGCTTCAGTCTGGAACCGCGCGACCGCTACGGTCGCAGGTTCGAATCCTGCCTCGGGCATGTATGTGTGTGATGTCCTTAGGTTAGTTAGGTTTAAGTAGTTCTAAGTTCTCGGGGACTGATGACCTCAGATGTTAAGTCCCATAGTGCTCAGAGCCATTTGAACTTAACAGCTGAGGTCATCAGTCCCCTAGACTTAGAACTACTTAAGCCTAACTAACCTAAGGACATCACACACATCCATGTTGAGGCCGAATTCGAACCTGCGACTGTAGCAGCAGCGCGGTTCCGGACTGAAGTGCCTAGAACCGCTCGACCACAGCGGCCGGCTTGGCGTATTGACCATCAAATCTTTCAACACGTTACACTCACCGGTCAATGTTATTGTGACACTGTACTCCTTGCCCGTGAGCATTTATTTAGGGCCGTATACGGCCCTGACTTAATTTTTACGGATGACAATGGGCGATCGCATCGAAGACGGCAGGTACAGAAAGTTTTGCAACGAGACGATATTCAGCGAATGGAGTGTCTTGTCAGTTCCCCGACTTAAATCCTGCCGAGTATTTGAGGGAAGCGCTGGGGAGGGGGGAGGGGGGGGGACGTATTGCAGAACGTTCACATGCACAGTGACCATCCAGTAACCGTCAACCGCGCTGGTGGAGGGATGAAACGTCCTAGCGCAGGAACTCCTCACCAACCGTTTGGACAGCTTACTTTGCCGTCCGTCATCACACACCCTATTAAAACTATGTCCATCCGTTTGCAATGTCCAGGGGATCATCATAAAACAGGGTGACATGAGTGTAATTATTGTTTTTTGATAAAAGTCTCAGTTCCGTTGGTCTCATTGCGTAGTTCTTCCAGTTATCTTGTGCACTATACTGTAGCAGTTCCTTCTACGTGTGGCCCAAGTTTAAAGGAGCGGTGATACTTGTCAATGGCACATCATGCGGAAGCTACTTTCGTCCTTAAGTTTTGCACACCAGTGTAATGATGTCTACGTTACTCTCGATGACTCCTTCAGGTTTTGTGCTGCCCGAGTCCTTATTTGGTTGCCACCACCACTCACGCCTCCTCAGATCAGCTATTCCTTTCTCTGGCGGTTTGAAATACTGCGTGGTAGTTAGTAACAAAACATGAATCAGTTTTTGAAACAATTAATGGAATCATTTTCTTCACTCATTCAGCAAATATATTTAGGGCGTCGGTCTACCATTATTGCTGTAAAGGAGCCCGATAGAAACGGACCGTTACACTTGCTGTAACTTTCAGCAATGAATAAGCACTTTTAAACTCAGCACTATTACCACTTACATCACCAAATCTCTATATCCGGGATACAGTAAATTCTACAAGAAAGTAAACGGACTAGAAGGAACGGAATCGTGATGATCCAGAAGTTCAGCGTCTATAACACGATGCAGTCAGCGTCACTTCTTAACGTGAACAACTTCAGTGTTCCACAGACATAGCCCGCAGCAGTAGCTCAGATATCCAGAGGAAACGTTTGCCAGTCTGTAACTAGTAGTCGAGCACTGCTGCCAGAATCAAAGTCCCGTGGCAGTACAGTATGGTGCGACGGCGAATTCTGCATACTCCAGCGGAGCGGAACGACGTGTTATGACAACGGCAGTGACTGTGAAAAGCGTAGCTGGCGACAGTCTGGTTGCACTGGATGCCGGAAGTGGTTCCCGCATCCTCTGCGGCCACTTGCATCGCCGTGTTCAATGTTCCCCAGGCGGTCGACTAGCGGAAACGTGACGCAGTTACAACTGCTCATGGCTAGCCCGATAAACTGACGATGTCAAAAAGGGTTCCGAAAGGGGGAAAAAAGAGGGGAAAATGTAGGTCTCAGAAATCAGTGTGGCATGTATCTTATTGAAATTACAATGAAATGAATACCCCTAGCTGCATACAGGCGTTGACATAAGTCAACGGGGACAGCTGAAAATGTGTGCCCCGACCGGGACTCGAACCCGGTATCTCCTGCTTACATGGCGGACGCTCTATCCATCTCCTTTTTTTTACATTTTGTTCGTTATGGTTCGCTGTATTTCGTCGTAGCGGACGTCACATGACATCCGCCGAAGCTCGTTGTTGATCTTTTCACTCAGATTTTCTTATTACAGACGCCAGCCAGCTCTCTGACCGAACACGCTGAGCTACCGCGCCGGCACAAAAGACTGGCATCAATGGGTTTCGAACTCGGGACCTTAAGATCCATCTGAGCCACCGAGGACACAGAGGAGAGTGTGACTGCAGGGACGTATCTCTGGCACGCCTCCCGTGAGACCCACATTCCCAACTTATTGTCCCGCACTACATTCATAGTGCCCCTGTCCATTGTACTCATTACTCGCGGCTTTTTGCCAATTCCCGTAAGAGTTCGGGCACTGTTTATGCATCCGCACAGAAGAAGATGGTCAAATGGCCCGTGAGCCTTAATTATATAAATATATGAAGATGGTATCTGTTCTTCCGGACATGTCCGAATGATGATGATGATGATGATTAGTGTTTTAGGGCGCACAACAACGAGGTTATCGGCGCCCGTTCCCAAAAGAAATGTTGAAGAGTGCAGCCAAGATCTGTTAAACAAAGATCAGTTCAGAGCCGATCTTTGCGGGAACTGGAAATGTTCAAATTGCAAGATTGGACACGGCACATCAAAACAGGTAGATAAAACTAAAAATAAAATACCAGTAAAAAACAGGTAAAAATAATTAACTGTGGCTGGGTGACCACTTACAAATAATGGGTGACCAAACCACTGTACAGCACATTAAGACCGCAATCTCAATATTTTGGGAAGAAGTCCAGACATCACACAAAAACGTAAAACTCTAGCGACACTCGCCTCATTAATAGTTAAAAGAGGGGGCAGGTCTGGTGGGAAACTTAAATCTTCCCTCAAACCCGCACATGTCCGAAAGAACAGATAACATCTTCATACGTATGTATCTTAGTGTCAGCCGTGCGCAAACTAGAACTTTCCTTCTGTTCAAATTTCCTCAACCACTCCCAGTTTTTATTCATTTCGATAATGATGTAAATCATCCAGTTGTGGATTATGTTATCTGCGGACTTCGTATCGATGTCTCTATTTCTAAGTCACTGCTTGAACCGGATATAATACAACAGATGTTCACAGAGAATATGGAATTATACTCTAAAGGACAAAGGAAACGAGAATGCCTACCTAGAACTTGAAAGAAAAGTATCTACGGTGCAGTGACTGTCTCTAGAAAGATAAGATGTTTAAGGGGAAGTAGAAGATACGGCAGAGGCTATGATAGTCGACATGGGCACTCGTAATAAGATGCTGATTTATTGGTCAACTTCCAAACAAAATGTTACTTATAAATCTGCTCACACGAAAAAGTAGCATAGTGTACTTTCAGGTAAGCTAGGAAGCCATCAGCAGTAAAGAAATATTCAAATTCATTCTACTGGGATATTGTGTTAGCATACAACGGCATACCTGTAAGCGGAGTCGAGGCGGGTCATATGCCTCATTCAGACTGTGCTCCACATACATGGGCAGAATCTGATAACGAAAGTGTGCGAAGATTAATTAACGGTTGCATTGCTCTCTAGCATTAACTGTACATTGCAATTTACTAATGACGGCAGAGATGCAGGGTGGATTTTATTTTATCTGAATGGACAGTGAGGTACTGCAAATAATTGTACGATATCTAATGATGATCAGATTAAACCGGTATCAAGTAAATAATTATCTCATTAGTAGCTCTTGGAGGTTTGAAATACGACATTTTTAATTTGCTAAAATGGCATTTTTAAATATTCAACGTTAATTATAAGAAACTTCTGGGTTGTACGATCTTTTTTGCTATGTTTAGAATTAAACTTCCGAAAAACCACAAGGATAACCGCATTTCATTACAGAAAGTACTTTCATTGTACGCCTGTTGTGACGCCAGAATGTCAGAGGAGAATGTGAGCCAGAATTTAATAAATAGAGAGTAATTAGGGAAATTAAAGCAGAGCAAGCCTTTGAGACCCGAAATAACACAGACATGTATTTATTCCTGAGTGTTTAATTTTCATCATTTTATGGCCTCCTGGACGAGAAATAATACATATGTATTGACGATACATAGGTATGAAAGTATTTTTCTATAATTCTTGCGCATCGTTATTCCATTTCGTTATACAGCTCCATTAAGAGTAATTCCTTGTTGTATATTGGTGGAGATGCAGTTTCAGTCATTAAGAGACGTCAGTATCTTGCATTCTAACGAGTCAGAGCAATCTCTACAAAGCTGTAAAAATGAACTCAGTTACGTTGGCTTTAAAAAGTAGCACATCTCTGCACAGTCGACTGTTTTCTTTGAGGGCTGGGCATTAAAATAGCACTAAATACTAACGCATATTCTGCACTTAGTAAAGTCAGCTCCCACATCACATGGACATACAGCTTAGGCGCCAAGTTGTAGTAGTTTATCCAAATGCCTAAAGCCTCAGACGTTTAGGAAAGGCTGCCGGTTTTGTTTAGCTAAAGGGTTTACAATATTGTTTCTGGCTAGACGCAACAATTAGATGCTTGCGAAACGCAATGGTAGCTCGCATTTACCACAGCATGAGGACCACAGATGCTTCTAAGAAGCCGCTAGCTAATTGGAGCTGTATTGCCCGCTCGCCCCCATTTTGATGTCTGATGTCTATATTCATTTATTTTCCATGATTTCTTGTGCGTGGTTTGTCCTTATGGACCGAACGCTGTCTGCCGGCCCCTTAATTGTTAATTCTATGTGGTAACAGCACTTTCGCCTCTCATTTCAGTACTTTCTAATTTACGCAGTGTGTGATCCTCTGCCGCGCGGGATTAGCCGAGCGGTCCAGGACCTGCAGTCATGGACTGTGCGGCAGGTCTCGGCGGAGGTTCGAGTCCTCCCTCGGGCATGGGTGTGTGTGTGTGTGTGTGTGTGTGTGTGTGTGTGTGTGTGTGTGTTTGTCCTTAGGATAATGTAGGTTAAGCAGTGTGTAAGCTTAGGGACTGATGACCTTAGCAGTTAAGTCCCATAAGATTTCATACACATTTGAACATTTTTGTGATCCTTTTTGTAAGTTAGTATTACAGTTGTTTCCGAATCAATATATCTGTGTCATCTTCAGATTTCCCGAAGAATCAACTGTTTGCGATGCCAGCACGCCTTCAGCTGCTATCATGACTCACAGTGTGAGAGTATGGTACGTACACTGGTCCACAGGGCAGGTGGAACATCGATCGAATGAAGCTTATAAGAGAGCTCAGCTACCTTAAGGAAGAATTCAAAGGGAACGGATACAGCGAGGTGAAAATCCAGCGTGCTCTCTGGTAGACAGTACAGACCCAGCACACAGAAGACGACGAAAAGGATAATACAACGGCGTATTTGTTGTACGCCGGCAAAGTACCGAACAAAATCGGTAGAATCCTGGCTTGCCGTGTCATTAAATGTGTTTTCTGTGCACCTACGAGGACGTCCGCACTCTTTCAGGGGGTGGACAAAAATGTGGAAACACCATGAGAAATGAATTAACATAAATGCAGACTATAGCCAAGCCTGCAGGTTGCGCTGTTATGTTTGAACATGAACGTCACCTGTCCAAATCCGCAACAGGATTGCGGCGAAACATAAGAGGACGACAGCTGCAAAAGTCACTGCAGGACTGACCGACGCACTCGCGAAACCTGTCGAAACGAAAACAACATGAATGTAGCTCCATAAGCTGGAAATTTCAGGGCCAGCTGGAATTCCAAAACCGCTCATTGGTGGTGCAAACACCCGAACAGGAAAACTTGGAGCCGAAGCCATAAAATGCGGACTAGGGAGGCAAGAAAGAAAGTAATTTGGTGGAGTGTGTCATCTTTCACACTATTTCCATCTTCTGGCCTACTTTACGTCCCAAGAAAAAAACATGTTGAGGGTCAATGATTATTTGAAAAGCCACATTTTATGAGCTGTATGGTTACTTTGAATGACCAAGACCATTCCACTGGATAATTTCTATTTGTTTCCCAATGGTGAAACCGCGTTCGAAGATGAGAGGGCCCCTGTTCACACAGACCGCGTCGTCGAAGACTGATTTTGTGAGCACGGGGAATAAGTTCCGCATCTTCCCTGGGCACCATAGTCAAGGCTTTGTGGTCCATTTCGGAGGAAGGGTGCGTGACCGGTAGCCACCTCCATCGTTGTTACCTGAAAATGCCCCTATTTTGCAGGTAGAATGGTAAAAGATACCACTTAAAACCGTACAGGACCTATATTTAAGCGTTAGGAGAAGTCTGCAAGGTGTTTTGAAGGCCAGCGCTTTTCCTGTGCCGTATTAGTCATGGTAATATGTTGTTTTTTTCCATGGTTCAAATGGCTCTGAGCACTATGGGACTTAACATCTGAGGTCATCAGTCCCCTAGAACTTAGAACTACTTAAACCTAACTAACCTAAGGACATCACACACATCCATGCCTGAGGCAGGATTCGAACCTGCGACCGTAGCAGTCGCGCGGTTCCGGACTGCAGCGCCTAGAACCGCTCGGCCACCGCGGCCGGCTAATGATACTCATTCTACATATTATACCTGAAGGAAAGCAATACAGATACATCTGTTTAATTGAGTCTATACTCTTCTCTTACTTGAGCAGCGTTGTGCTGTTTCCTTCTGTCTTCGGTTTTAGTGACGCTTGGGTCCCACTACTGTGAGGCTATAGAAAGTTAAACCTGCAGTAGATTAGGAACTGGATGGTTTAGTCAGGATAGTGCGCTGGAGTCGTACGGTGCTCGACTTGCGCCAAGTCAGTGGATACAGGTCCCGACTTCACACAGCTATGTATGAAGCAAAAAAACGGTGTTTTTAAAGGCGTCGATCGCAGATTGTTATGTAAATGTTACTGTGGGGAAGTCTGCAGTGGAAGATGAATGGGGTATTACAGATTACTGATGAGGCTGTGAGCATTAGGTATGCGTAGGGTGAAGAGGGATGGAAAGAGTGATGTACGCAGCGGTGACGTTCGTCCCGTGCTGGCTCTGAGCACTATGGGACTCAACATCTGAGGTCATCAGTCCCCTAGAACTTAGAACTAATTAAACCTAACTAACCTAAGGACATCACACACATCCATGCCCGAGGCAGGATTCGAACCTGCGACCGTAGCAGTCACGCGGTTCCGGACTGACGTGCCTAGAACCGCCGTCCCGTGCTGCCTGGGAGTCTGCTAGCAGGCGACGCGTTAACCCAAGTGGGGCGGCTTCAGCTTTTTGCGCGCCTCTCCGCCGTCAAAACAAACGGTTGGCAGGGCGGCGTGCTGCCCCGAGCAGCTGGCTCGCCAAGTTTTTGCGGGCCCGCCGCACAGATTTGGTGCACTTCGCGACGCTTCCTGCCACCGCTCTGCCGCTTCTCGGTTACTACGCTCACACTGAGGTCATTCCTGAGAGGAAATCTCACTTGCACCACGGAAGACGGTCGTTCAGAGAAGATTCGACATTTGGGAGATCTCGACACTATCAAGAAATCGCACCACGGATAACAGAGCCTCTGGTGGAAGGAAGTGGAACTGCGTCACGTGACACTTCATTGTATGTACAATAGTCCGTCTGGTGGGAAGAACTGGGACTACATCACACACGACATTTATTACCTTCGCGAAATAAATCTGCTGCCCAATACGAAAGATAGTAGGAAGCGAACCTCCTACCAAAGAAAAGTAGTTGCTCTATTAAGATGATGTGCTTGCATGCTTGCAACTGAATTCGTCACACGGTGAATACTACTACAACAAATGGGACAGCAATACAATACGAAATCATTAACAATAATTTATTAAAATAAAGTGCATGATAAACACTCAATGTAGAGCAATGAATAGGGTTTTAAAGCTACTGTAGGCATCCGTAGACCACTATAAGTAGCGAAGACTACAGTAGTTTTCAGTTAAGGTCATACCCGCAGAACTTGTATGTTGGGTGTGTTGCATACCTATCAGGCGTTACCTTATAACAGTCGCTTTTTTTACACACGCGATCAGTGCCGTACCAGATGTCCCTAAGAACCAGAAGCGATGGACTGTCTAGAAATTGAATGAGGATACATAAACAGTTGGGTAACCTACATAACACAACAGTCCTATATAATTATCCTCCTGCCTGTTACTTAAGAATAAACAGTATTTATAGTAAATTGGAACTGTCAATGTTTAATTCAGGTTTTATTCGAAAATTGTTGATTTGTAACGTGAAACAGAGGGATGTTATAGTAAAAATAAAGAAAATAATACACATTTATCATAAAGCGCTAGGAAACGAAATTTCCTCAACAAAAGGGTAAAATAATAAAGAACATGCCAAGCAGAAACATATCAAACATCTCTTCAATACTTCATCAAGCTTATATAGAAAATGTTTCTGTTTTTCATAAACAACTTTCGCATTTATCAATAATATCAGGAAACTCTTCCTTCGATCGTGATGATGAACATTCTATTGAGAGAAAACAAAAACAAAAATTAATTGCGTTTTTGTACTTTTGTGCATGTAAACTGCACTTGCATTAAAAGTAATTGCTTTTGTTATGTAGAAGCGTAGAAGTTACAACATCAACTAATTTTTATTACTTGTAAAATGTAATTTATATTCTGTAAGGATATAAAATACACAATTTGCTAACATCGAATGATATGCGGTTCTAAATATATGCGAAACAAACAACCAAACAAACAAAAAAAGAAGAGAAGTCGTTGGCTCCTATTTTCTTTCTTACAAATTCATTTACGCTTCTTTTCCTATCAATTCTACCAATAATCTCGGTAATCTTATCCTTGATTATATCATTTAGGCAGTGTATCAAACCTATCGAGCTGTAGTTTTGGTACAGCGCAACTTTCGTAATGAACTGTAGTAGAGTTTTCTGAACCTAGTCTCAGTGATGACTAACTGTGTAATAGCTCAGTCTGGACTGCTATAGACAGTTCGTAGATTAGGTTCAAATAATGATACCTTGACACTTGGCGATGACTGTTCAGCGACCGCTCGTTGACAGCTGCGGGGAACAACTGTTCATCTTGTCCACGACAAGTTGACGATTCGTGTGGTGACTCTCGGGAACGGCAGGAGGTGTGCCTTGCCCCGTGCATTAGGACTACTGAGAGGAGAGGAGCAGCGAGGCGAAGGCAGCATCGGCAGCGTGCAGCAGTGCCAATCCCATTACACGTGTTTTGTGCCTTGAAATGTGTACACTGATAAATCTTGTATAGGAGCAGCTTAATGTTGGCAGTGCTCGGAGACAAATATCTTTCAACTACTGCCGACATTCTTCGCTTCTGGTAGCACTAGTGAAGTCATCAACTTACTGTGGACAATCTGTAGCTAACTGGAACTGGCTGGTAACTGATCATCTGCAGCAACTGATCGGTAACTAACCGGTAACTTGTCGAGTGAAGTTGCGCGATCTGCGGAAGAATCGTCATTTGCGCTCTGTTTGGAGGATGTAGGAAACAGGCCCTGGTTACAGCTCTTTCTGTAACAGCAGACACAGCTGTCAGTGGATGGACGGGGACTACTTTAATGCCTTGTGGCGTTAGTATAGTGCGCCACCTATGTGATTACTGAACATAATTTGTGATGCTACGCCTGGAGACTGAGTAGTTCGTGGTGCCCTCTGTGACTACAGCTGTGTACTGCATGTGACAATGTACACGATTTCACAAGGCATGAATTTGAACTTATGTGTAGGACTTTCACAACGAAGCACATAACGTCTTGGAGAGACTTTTTACAGTTACGTTTAGAATTAAAGTTATTATTTATAAATGTTCACTGTGCTTTCCAGCTGGCACACGACTAACGCCCATACGATAGTCAAACTCGTCCCATACTTTAGTAAGCATGTATGGAAATACTATATTCACTATTCCCACTGTTTCCCCCATCTGCTCCTCTTCCTCGACCATATCCGCATCCTCTACACCTCCCGCCGCCTTGAACCCCCTCACCCCCTGGTTGCTCCTCTCCTCTCCCATCCCCGCCTCCTGCCATGTCTTCACTGTTGTATCCCCCCTACCCTCCATCTCTTTCCCTCTAGGCGCGCAGTCCGGAACCGTGCGACTGCTACGGTCGCAGGTTCGAATCCTGCCTCGGGCATGGATGTGTGTGATGTCCTTAGGTTAGTTAGGTTTAAGTAGTTCTAAGTTCTAGGGGACTGATGACCACAGCAGTTGAGTCCCATAGTGCTCAGACCCATTTGAACCATTTGAACCATTTGATGAAATTGGACACCGCACATCGGGAATTCCTTTTTTTTTCCTTTATTGAATTTCCTTCCTGTGAGCTGCCCATTAATGGTCCTTATTGATAATGAAGCATCAGTTGCGCGTTGGTTCGATGATAATGATGAATTCGGCGCTTTGAGTGCCTCTCTGACAACGGCTCGATCCTCACGTTCTGTAGCCTCTCTAGTTGGACTGCTTCCATCTTGACGTTGTCTTCGATCATGGTTCACCCATTCCTGCGAAAAACCCATTCCTGCCAACGTCGTCGAGTAGTGGCATTGACCCTATTCAAATGTCGGGTGGTACACCAATTAATTCAACCTGCTTCCTTGAGCCCAACTATAGGTCCGCTCTCAAATGTTAACACCTGCGTATATTGTTCTCACGACTGTTTGCGAGGCATAGTTACTGTCCAACTGAGTTCAAAGAATGAAATTGCAACGAATTTATGACCTGGTATCGGCGTGTCCCATGTTTATTAGCCTTACCAGCTGAGGGGTGAAACAGCGCTGCATCGTGACACATTGATCCACTGGCCGCCCAAGTTAACAATCCTGCATTTTCTATCAATACCTGTATGAATATCAATTAATGACTAATTTCCACAATTCCTTCCTGATGTGTCGTTTACGGCCTTAGAGCGTTCATGAAATTAACGAGTGTAGGTGAGTAGATGCAACTTAAGCAGGCAAAAGAGAGTATTTCGTAAATAAATTATCGTGTTATAAGATCAGAGTCTGCAGTATTTTCCGATCCACGGGTGCTCTGTGAATTACTTGGAAGTCAGTAATAGCGATTACCATATGAAAAACAGGGACAAGTTTGTGACTTGCAGAAAAAGCCTTTAGTTGGGGAATGTTGTAATTTAGGGAAGTCTCGATTGTGCATATGCGGGTGATCCCGACACGTACTGAATTCTCCCTTACAATATATTCTCTATTTTTCTCCTCTCCCTGTGCCGCAGGGGTACCCGCGCGGTCTAACGTGTCTTGCCACAGCTTGCGCGGCTCCCTCCCCCTCCATCCCCCCCCCCCCCCCCCGTCGAAGGTTTGAGTCCTCCCTCGGGCATGGGTGTGGGTGTTGTCCTTAGCGTAAGTTAGTGTAAGTTAGATTAAGTCGTGCCAACGGCCTTGCCGCAGTGGTAACACCGGTTCCCGTCAGATCACCGAAGTTAAGCGCTGTCGAGCTGGGCTAGCACTTGGATGGGTGACCATCCGGTCTGCCGAGCGCTGTTGGCAAGCGGGATGCACTCAGACATTGTGAAGCAAACTGAGGACCTACTCGATTGAGAAGTAGCGGCTCCGGTCTCGGAAACTGACATACGGCTGGGAGAGCGGTGTGCTGACCACATGCCCCTCCATATATCCGCATCCAGTGACGCCTCTGGTCTGAGGATGACACGGTGGCCGGTCGGTGCCTTTGGGCCTTCATGGCCTGTTCGGGAGGAGAGATTAAGTAGTGTGTAAGTCTAGGGACCGACGACCTCAGCAGTTTGGTCCCACAGGGGCGTACCACAAATCAAATCAATCCTCTCTCTGTTCTCCAGAGATATGAGATACAGCCATCCACAGGATTAAAAATCAGAGTTAAAGTCAGATCAGTGCAAGTGAACTTTAACATTTGTCACGCACCACCTTCATACTAAAGTTAAGTACTATAACATTTCTTTTAATAAGTTAATGCAAATTGTTGCTAACCTGTGTTTGTTTGGCTGTTGCCTAAACGTATTCGGCTCTGACGAGGCTGTATAGTTGGTGTGTGCAAGCAAGCCACCTCATATCAGCAACTACTTTCGGCGGTAAGAGGTCCTCTTTCCATCATTTATATTTGACGCCAAGTGCATTTGGTGAATACAACAATTTTAGGCTTGAAATACCTAGCAAATACAAGAATCAGGATATTCAAGCATATTCTTGTGCAGTGAAATGTGTAAGGTGTTGTAACGATAAGATACGTCAAATAAAATGGGATGCTACTTGCTGTAGCTGCGAAACGATCCAGCACACTAAAAACTCTTTGCGTTATAGACTGATCCCAGGAACTTCAGACGATAGGTAAAGTGGTAAAGGCATTTATCTAGCATAACAATCGAAAGGCATGTTAGTCCACCGTCTTTTGGTGTCAAGTCGAAAAGCTTTGCATGGACTGTCACAGACGAAGGGAGCTTGCATTGAAATTTGCTACTAAGAATAGTCGTAGTTCAGACAGGCGATATTGACAGCAACTGTGCGAACTGCTGTGGCTTCTTTAATGCAGATAACTCTGGTAAACTTAGGATGCAGAGTTTTGGAAAACACAATTCTATGGTTTCAAGCGAAGTGTGTATGTACCAGATACAAAGACGCTTTATCATGTCATAACTGCAGAAGAGCGCGAATTTAATATGAGCTCGATATCTTTCCAGGTAAATTGAACCAATATAAAGGCCTTTATTTTCGACCAAGTGACTCTGTGGAAGTATTACAATATTTTGACCAACTCATTCTGCTGAAACTCGAGAGCCCTGTGTTAGTTCAGACTCAATAAACTCTTACGCTCTGAATCAGAGTCGTGATCATCCTCTCTCAGGGAGAAGTTAGAATTTGTTCATGAATTGCTTTACAACTTCTGTGTTCTAAAAACATTTCATACTTGAACGAAACGGATAATCAGTGTAAGAAAACGCGGCGTTAGACTTTACTAAACGACATTTCAATGTTTCGTAGAAGTTTCGTCGATGCTTTTTTTTCGCTCTAATCCTTTTGTTACCACAAGACGTATCAGCAATGAAATAAAATCACGATTGTTATACCCATTCTTAATCACCTTTCCTGTCCTCTTACCATATCTCATCTTTGAAATATCCAAATCAGGGCGCAATAGAAAATTCTATCAATCTTAGCTCTGAGACAGATAATCCGTTACAGAACATTTATCAGATAGTCCAAAATTAATAGAGAAAGAGAGAAATCAATAACATAAGCCAATAGAACAATGTTTTTTGGTTACTTTCCGTTGGGTAACAGCTAAATCTCTCGGTTTGCTGGGCGCTGAGTGAGTACCTGATCTCCTTTTGTTTCAGCTATGTCTCTGCCAGACGCGATACGCAGCGTTGGACTTTATGGAGGACGCCACCCTTCATGCAGTCTCAGCTTGGTGCCACACTTGGTGTGGTGAATAGTCTCCTACACGGTACACATACCAGGAACGGTTTAATGCGTCCGCTTCAAGACATCCAAAATGCCCATTCGTCTGCCAATACTCACGTACGCCTACCGCCTTGTAAAGTCATCAGAAGACCAAAACGACTTGCAAAATGATTTAAATAAGATATCTGTATGGTGCGAAAAGTGGCAATTGACTCTGAATAAAGAAAAGCGTGAAGTTATTCACATGAGTACTAATTTCGATTACGCGATAAGTCACACAAATCTGAGAGCTGTTAATTTTACTAAATACCTAGGGATTACAATTACAAACAACCTAAATTGGAACGATCATATAGATAATATTGTGGGTAGAGCAAACCAAAGACTGCCATTCATTGGCAGAACACTTAGAAGGTGCAACAAGTCTACCAAAGAGACTGCTTACACTACGCTTGTCCGCCCTATTCTGGAGTATTGCTGTGCGGTGTGGGGTTCGCATCAGGTGGAGGAGGAGGAGATTAGTGTTTAACGTCCCGTCGACAACGAGGTCATTAGAGACGGAGCGCAAGCTCGGGTGAGGGAAGGATGGGGAAGGAAATCGGCCGTGCCCTTTCAAAGGAACCATCCCGGCATTTGCCTGAAGCGATTTAGGGAAATCACGGAAAACCTAAATCAGGATGGCCGGAGACGGGATTGAACCGTCGTCCTCCCGAATGCGAGTCCAGTGTGCTAACCACTGCGCCACCTCGCTCGGTCGGCATCAGGTAGGACTGACGGATGACATCGAAAAAGTACAAAGAAGGGCAGCTCGTTTTGTATTATCGCGAAATAGGGGAGATAGTGTCACAGACATAATACGTGAATTGGAGCGGCAATCATTAAAACAAAGGCGTTTTTCGTTGCGACGGGATCATGAAATTTCAATCACCAGTTTTCTTCTCCGATTGCTAAAACATTCTTTGGCACCCACCTACATAGGGAGAAATGATCATCACAATAAAATAAGAGAAATTAGGGCTCACACAGAAAAATTTAAGAACTCGTTTTTCCCGCGTGTCGTTCGAAAGTGGAACGGTAGAGAGACAGTATGAAGGTGGTTCATTGAACCCTCTGCCAGACACTTTATTGTGAATAGCAGAGTAATCATGTAGATGTAGATGTAGAGAGCGCTGGAGCTTGGAACTATTTGATGTGCCTGCAACAATAAGCTGACAACAATATTTAAGCGGCCGCACGCCGACACTCGGCCTGTTCCAGTTCTCAACAGTTCCACCTGCCTACAGTTCCAAATACCTATTGTGGCCTACAGTAATCGGACAATTATCATCTGCAGTCATCAGTTGCCGCCCGCTTCCAGTCATCAGACAGCTAGCGTTGAGTGTCGAAGATTGGTCGACGTGATAGTCAAAGTGCTGATCTGTTGCAAGACAGAACTCAGAAACTCTCCAGCTGCAGTCCAAAAAGAACTACAATTAGATTGTTACTTATCATCTAGTATGCTTTTTATGATTAGGTGCAGATCTTCACATCAGTGGCCGGCCGGTGTGGCCGAGCGGTTCTAGGCGCTTCAGTCTGGAACCGCGTGACCGCTCCGGTCGCAGGTTCGAATCCTGCCTCGGGCATGGATGTGTGTGATGTCCTTAGGTTAGTTAGGTTTAAGTAGTTCTAAGTTCTAGGGGACTGATGACGTCAGATGTTAAGTCCCACAGTGCTCAGAGCCATTTGAACCAATTTTTCACATCAGTGTCACACCTTCTCACAAACCAAAATCTGAATGTACTTTGATGTATATTGTTTTATTAAATGACTGTTCTTGTTTCTCACGTATTGTCGCAATTATTCTGTTTCAGTTACAGGGTGAAACGGGTTTAAGTGTAGATATTGGTATATATGGTACCTTAATATGTACACACATCAGTGCTTTGGTGCGTTTTTTCTGTGCATCGAACAGTCTTCCCACAAACACATTCAAAACCTTACGACCTTATGTTTTCTGCTTGGTCGTAACTGCACCTTTAAGTGGACTACGCCTGTCAGTATAGACTAACCGTTTTGCGTCAATGGGTCCACACTTCAGAACCTTACCTGCTGCCCAGGGGAAAATACATATTAATGGCCTGCTTGTGGCATGTGTACGGTACTACCCAACCTAAAAACATGCGATTTCTAATAGCTATAATTATTAGTCTGCAAATGACGTAAATGCTGATGTAATGTTGCTCAGTACACCGTCCTCAGTCACCAGTAGATACATCTGCACTTATACGCATGACACCCTATACAGGGTGGTCCATTGATCGTGACCGGGCCAAATATCTCACGAAATAAGCGTTAAACGAAAAAACTACAAAGAATGAAACTTGTCTAGCTTGAAGGGGGAAACCAGATGGCGCTATGGTTGGCCCGCAATATGGCGTTGCCATAGATCAAACGGATATCAACTGCGTTTTCTTAAATAGTAACCCCCATTTTTTATTGCATATTGTAGTATGTAAAGAAATACGAATGTTTTACTTGGACCACTTTTTTCGCTTTGTGATAGATGGCGCTGTAATACTCACAAACATATGGCTCACCATTTTAGACGAACAGTTAGTAACAGGTATATTTTTTAAAATTAAAATACAGAACGTAGGTACGTTTGAACATTTTATTTCGGTTGTTCCAATGTGATACATGTAGCTTTGTGAACTTATCATTTCTGAGAACGCCTGCTGTTACAGCGTGATTACCTGTAAATACCAAAGTAATACAATAAATGCTCAAAATGATGTCCGTCAACCTCAGTGCATTTGGCAATACGTGTAACGACATTCCTCTCAACAGCGAGTAGTTCGCCTTCCGTAATGTTCGCACATGCATTGACAATGCGCTGACGCATGTTGTCAGGCGCTCTCGGTGGATCACGATAGCAAATATCCTTCAACTTTCCTCCACAGAAAGAAATCCGGGGACGTCAGATCCGGTGAACGTGCGGGCCAATCCACCTGTCATGAAATATGCTATTCAATACCGCTTCAACCGCACGCGAGCTATATGCCGGACATCCATCATGTTGAAAGTACATCGACATTCTGTCATGCAGTGAAACATCTTGCAGTAGCGTCGGTAGAATATTACGTAGGAAATCAGCATACATTGCACCGTTTAGATTGCCATCGATAAAATGGGGGCCAATCATCCTTCCTCCCATAATGCCGCACCATACATTAACCCGCCAAGGTCGCTGATGTTCCACTTGTAGCCATCGTGGATTTTCCGTTGCCCAGTAGTGTATATTTGCCGGTTCACGTTACCGCTGTTGGTGAATGACGCTTCGTCGCTAAATAGAACGCGTGCTAAAAATCTGTCATCGTCCCGTAATTTCTCTTGTGCCCAGTGGCAGAACTGAACGCGACGTTCAAAGTCGTCGCCATGCAATTCCTGGTGCATAGAAATATGGTACGGGTGCAATCGATGTTGATGTAGCATTCTCAACACCGACGTTTTTGAGATTCCATATTCTCGAGCAGTTTGTCTGCTACTGATGTGCGGATTAGCCGCGACAACAGTTAAAACACCTACTTGGGCATCATCATATGTTGCAGGTCGTGGTTGACGTTTCACATGTGGCTGAACACTTCCTGTTTCCTTAAATAACGTAACTATCCGGCGAACGGTCCGGACACTTGCATGATGTCGTCCAGGATACCGAGGAGCATACATAGCACACGCCCGTTGGGCATTTTGATCACAATAGTCATACATCAACACGATATCGACCTTTTCCGCAATTGGTAAACGGTCCATTTTAACACGGGTAATGTATCACGAAGCAAATACCGTCCGCACTGGCGGAATGTTACGTGATACCACGTACTTATACGGGTGCGACTATCACAGTGTCATCCATCACAAAGCGAAAAAAGTGGTCCAACTAAAACATTCATATTTCTTTACGTACTACACGAATATGTAATAAAAAATGGGGGTTCCTATTTTAAAAAACGTAGTTGATATCCGTTTGACCTATGGCAGCGCCAACTAGCGGAGCAGCCACAGCGCCATCTGGTTTCCCCCTTCAAGCTAGACGAGTTTCGTTCTTTGTAGTTTTTTCGTTTGACACTTATTTCGTGAGATATTTGGCCCGGTCACTATCAATGGACCACCCTGTATAACGCCCTGTGCCATAACTGCGCTAAGTGTGCAAGTTATGCAGAGTTCATGTACCACAGTCTACCGAGTTTTCGTAATATTTAACTTTAGTCCAGTTGCAACCTGTTTAAGTAAATCCTAGTAGCTGCTCTAAGACCATTTACTGTGTCACAGAAAGGTAAAGAAAATCAACTTCCAACAACTAAACTCAAGTTTTAAATATAATGTACGAATGTGTGATATCTATTCATTAGGACATTTCTGAAAAACAGACACCATGCAGATTCTGGAGCTGTGATACATATTATGTAAATTGAAGCAGGGGGGGGGGGGGGGGGGAGGAAATGAAATGAAAGACCTTATTGATAATAGCTGCGTCAGGACTTTGTGCTGCAAAAGCGGCGAACAGTGAAAATGTGTGCCGGACTGGGATTCGAACCCGAGGTACCCTGCTTACTAGGCAGTTGCATCAACCCTGTGCCACCCAGACACAGTGTTTATCGCAGCTGGAGTTCACTTTCTGCTACCATTATGTTGGGCATCGAGGTTATTTGTGAATACAACAGTTGCTATCAACCACAGTTTTGTCATGATGTGACATCGTTATAACTGAGCAAATTAAAAAATCTCATGTAACTGGAATGAATAGTTACTTAAATTTAAATACATGCAGAGGTTTTACTGAAATATAGAAAAGCTCAGAAATGAATGAAGATCCTGTAAAAAAAAATGAATCTTGAAGCTTGTTAAACAGCCTAAGTTTCTGAACTTTTCTAGCAAGTTCATTAAAACAGAAATATGATGTGGATTCTTTTTGTTTTCTGGAACTCAGTACCAATTTGCTTGGATGATATCCAGTCCACCCTCTCAGAAGTTTACTATGTGAAGATGGAGTCGACCAACATTTTACAAATTTTGGGTCCATCCAAAACATCATCTTTCAGTTTCGCTTCCGACAGGTGAGAAATTCTCGCAGAGAAACTCGAAACGTTTTGCATCATTAGGCTCAGTAAAGTCGCTGAAACTGAATTTTGAAATGTTGAGGATTAATTGTAAGAACATGACTATTTGTTATAACATCAGAATTCAAAGCACTACAAATCGCAAAAATCAATCGCTTTCATTAAAAAATTGTTTAATATTGGCCTCAGAATTACAAGACTGGATTGCCAGAAGCGTAAGTTTCTTAGTCGCATATTCCATTAATCTTCTGATCGATTTTTTTAGCGAAATGATGTGGAACGAGTCAGTTTACAGGATGCGTAAAAATAATTACTGTTAACAAATATGGCTCTGAGCACTATGCGACTTAACTTCTAAGGTCATCAGTCGCCTAGAACTTAGAACTAATTAAACCTAACTAACCTAAGGACATCACACACATCCATGCCCGAGGCAGGATTCGAACCTGCGACCGTAGCGGTCGCTCGGCTCCAGGCTGTAGCGCCTAGAACCGCAGGGCCACTCCGGCCGTCTACTGTTAACATTAATGATCGCATTATTATTTTAGTCCTAATCACGCAACTACACTTAAAGACAAGCTTGTTTTATTTTTATTTATTTTCATTCGCTATCAGTTTTAAGTGGAAATTCGTCAATGGAATAGGAGCAGTTGTCCAGGAAAAATGATTTTAAGTTACATTTGAAATATTATCTAAATTGAAGGAGGGGCGAGGAAGGAAAGAAAAGGGAAGGGAATATTGATATCAGCTGCATCAGGAGGTTGTGCGGCATCAGCGGCGACGAGTGGAAATGTGTGCCAGACCGGGATTCGAACACGGGATCTCCTGTTTACTAGGCAGTTGCGTCAACCACTGTAGTACCCAAACACAGTATGTATCGTAACTGTGCGGACTATATCGGCACACCCTTGGTCGACCCACATTCCCACTTAACGCCACCTATGTGCAGTCCCTGTTCATGTCTTGCTTTGAGATGCTCGCAGGGGGTCGGATAGAACTGTGCATCGGCACATGTCCGAAAGAACTGACACCGCGCATTCATATGACTGATTCGCCTCGATGGGCAATGGATCCACCACATTCAGTGCACATCCACAATTACGTCCGACTTTCTGTGGAAATCTCAAAGTAGTGATCATGGAGGACATGGAGTGGGACCATGGGGTCCCGGGTTCAATTCCCGGCCCGATTGGGGATTTTCCCTGCCCGGGGACTGGGTGTTTGTGCTGATGTCATCATTTCATCAACATCATCATCACCATTATTTGTAACAGTGGATAGATTGGACTGCGAAAAAACTGAACCATGTAAAATTTAGGACTTTGTACGGGCGCTGATGGCCGCGCAGTTGAACGCGCCACAAACCAATCATCATCATCATCATCATCGACTGTGACTCCGGATAGGTGGCGTTAGTGGGAATGAGGATCGGCCGAGAGGCGTGAAGAGACAGTCCGCACAGTTGCGGTAAGTTCTGTGTCCGGGTGGCACAGTCGTCAATGCAACTGCCTAGTAAGCAGAAGTCCCAGGGTTCGAATCCCAGTGCAGTACTAATTTTCACTCGTCGACGCTGATGCCGCACAAAGTCATGATGCAGCTTTTATTAATAATCTCTTCCCTTTCCCCCTTACTCTTTCAATTTACATAATATCCTTCAAACCTGTGGATTTCGCTTGGTGCCTGTTCTCTTGCACATGTTCGAAAGAATAGATACCACGCACGTAAACATTCTATTTAAAACTTGAATTCAGTTGTTGCAGAACAAGACCAAATGACCTCCAATTTTATATTAAATAATAAGAGAAGTTGATTCAGTAAGCGGCCTTACAGCTGCTTCCAGAATTTGCTTTAACCGACTGTAACTGGATTAAAATTAAATAATACGAAAATACGGTAGACTGTGGTACATGGCCTCTGTATAAATGTTGTCGTTTGGAGGAAACAGTGTCGTTTGTTGCACTGTGACCTTTGTTTCCAGATGACTGGGAATTCTGTCACTCTTAATGGAAGAAGCGTGTTCTCCCTCCGTTCATTCGACACAGACGCAGTAATCGGCGGACGCTGGAGCCCATGCTGTGATGCGCGGCAGAAAGCCCTGCATATCCGACGTGCGGCGGCCTAACAGAAAGTCTCTGAATTTCAGCTCAAACAAACGAATATTTGATGTAAACGGACCCCCTAGTATTCTTTCAAGAAACGCCGTGATTGGTGAATACAGTTCCGTGCTATCACATTTAGCAAATTAATTTTAGTACCATACGCTCAGTCAGTGTTAGAGTTCGATAGAGAACATGGAAAGAACGAACTTTGTAAATTATTAGTAAAGCTTTATTATGTAATGTTGACAACGTAATCCAAAGTACATCCGAATTCTGTTTTCAGTTTGTTGTGCAAGATCTGTAAGCGGCACACCCTGCCACACATCACCAATTTTCTGGATCCCATTGCAGGACACTATCTTGCAAATTGTGACACGATATAACGAAAAATAAATGTGAGCCTTGAGCAACGAGATGTGGAATGACAGAATGAATAAAATAGCGAATGCTGACCTGCAAAGGTTAAGAATGTTCTTCCTTGTTTGTTCGGTAAGTTTTCGATTATTTTGCCGCTGTTTCTCACGTATTTTCCCTCTTGATTCACGACATACAAAATCTAACACTTAATATTCTCGTAAGAGGGATAACCATTTCACTTCACTCAAGAGCAAATGTGTATTATGTATTAGATTATTTGGATCAGAAGATGGACCCGCAAGGTCTGAAATGCATTGTGGATTTAATAAAGCACGAAAATAATGTGGCTGAAAGCGTTTATCCAAAGTTGCTTTGGATAAATTTATCATTTTTTCTCTTCTTTTTTTATTTCTTTGATAATTGTCGGTAAAAACTGCCAGTCTATGTACTGCTGGCGTAGGCAAACTCAATTTATATCCTCTAAGTTGTGTACAGTTGGTAACATTGCCATATCATAAAACTAAACAACTGACAATCCTTGTGAGGTGAGGCGACTCGAATCGCAGTGAGATACGAAAACCACTGGGCTTAATTGAAGAAACAGAAGTCCCAGACAGTTAGTATAGAGGATGATGTGATGTGAGGTTTACTAAGGAAGGCGCAGAACCGAAAAAATGATAACTATACTTCGCAATTATCAGGATTTTGTACAGGCAACATCGATATTCATTCATCGATACTCTTTGTCCGTATATGAACAATATCGATGTATTTTCGGCATGTATTGGGGTACTGAAAGTAAGTAATCACTTTTTTTCACACATTCAGTCAAGTTAACAGAACAAAGATTTTGAAGTGTTTAAAGTATAGCCTTGATATATAACACATCAGACTCATCTGTACAATAAGTACTTCATTATTTAAAAAAAATAATTTTTATTTCCTGGCAATATGTCTTACACACATAGAGTGACAATTATTGAATTATATATGAAATAAACGTAAATTAGTTACAAACGACGACGTACACACGCATTATTCAACATGTAAACGTCACTACATATGTTCAGATTTAGGTTATGACATGTTCGATATGCCTGCCGTCATTGGCGATGTTGTGGGGCAGACGGAGAGCTAAAGTCTGCATCACTCTCTAGAGCGTCGGAACATCGATGCTGTCGATAACCTCCTGAATTACTGTTTTCGGCTCAGCAATGGTTTTGGGGTTGTTTCTGTACGCCTTGTCTTTAATATAGCCCTACAAAAAGGAGTCGCATGTGTTCAGATCCGGAGAATGCAGCGGCCAATCGAGGCCCATGCCAGTGGCCTCTGGGTACCCCAAAGCCAGAATGTGGTCCCAAAGAGCTCCTCCAGGACATCAAACGCTCTCCTGCTTCGATGGGGTCGAGCTCTGTCTTGCATGAACCACATCTTGTCAAAATCAGTGTCACATTGGATAATGGGGATGAATTCACCTCCCAAAACCTTCACTTACCGTCCGGTAGTCACCGTGCCATCAAGGAATATCGCACCAATTATTCCGTAACTGCACCTGAGGCGTAGCGCCATATAACGGTCCTGCCTTGGAGGCGTTTAAGTGAGAGATGTGTCTCGGAGCTGGAGAGTGACAGATGGTGACGCGAGACTGGACGCGCACGTAGTTTATGTATCAGCCGATAGAGGACAGTATTCGATAGGGGGACTGTGATTTTAGTTTCGATTGTGCCCACTAGAGTGCACTAAAGTAATAGAATGTTTTTATAAACTGTTCTACTATTTTCATAAAGTGTTATTATGTCTTTTTGTGTACTTAAAATGTTATAAATGTGTTTTAACAGTATGAATGATGCGTGAGTGTGGATTAATGTTAATATGAAGATAATTGTTTAACGAGTTATGTAGCAAGATTTAGTGTGGGAAAAAATCAAAGAAGTATGGATATGAACAAAGGGGATTTTTGTAGAATAGATTTGTAAAGTAAGTTTATGGTAAAGGAAAAGTTAATTCAGGCATAAATAACAATAGTAAATAACTTTATGCATAAACAAAACTTCAGCATATTAGATAAGTACGTCGATAAAAAGTACAGTCGTTAGGTTTATTATTTTGCGATTGGTTATTGATGAAAAGCGCGGACTGACGCGGGAGAATGTTGTTTACGCAGCCCTGTAAATGAGCCTCACGTCACTCTGAGGCAATGATGTGACATTTCGCACTTTACTACAGTTACCCAAAATGACGTCAAGCAACGTCGCGAGACCGCAGGGCAGCTGTATACGATATTCTGACGCTGCGCTTTAAAATGTCAAGGGGTACCAAGTGGCGCAATGTTTTAGCCACTGGGCACGTGTTCGAGGGGGTAGTTATTCAAATTCCCGTCCCAGAATCCTGAATTAGGCTTTCTGCGGTTTTCAGAAATCACACCAGGCGAGCGATGGGACGCTTTGTTAAAAGGATCTGGGGAATCCTAATGGCTTACTTGTCCGATCTGTGTTAGTGCTTTTTTTGCAACCAGTTCAATGTTCGTGGGATGTTAATTCCTAACCATGCTTTTTTTATGATTCAGAAGCAGAATGGCGCTCTATGTTAAACAAAGTAGTGCCGCGATAAACACGACTTTAAAAGAATGGTATTAAATGTGCTATAGTTTCGCGAAAGCTTGGATATTCTAAAAGTTAATCTTCGCAACAAATTGAGGGAAAAGGGGAACTGAATTATATTTAACAAAGATTTATAGCATTTTTCTATCTGTAAGTGTTTCTAATAGAACAAAATTGAATACTCTATTGAAACTAAATAAAAACAGCAGCTATTTAGTTGAGAGAAGAACATACCTTCTATCAGCTAGCACACATCTAAGTCGAAAAAGACAAACTTTAGTATACATATTGTATTGCACACAAATTCATAGCATTTTTTCATAAGTTTAATAAACACAATAGATACGCATAACAGAGATTTCAGTCATGAGTAATATATTCCTCACAATTTACAACAGTTTGCCAACTCTTGGTTATCTTTTCGATTCCACGAGAGTAGAAATCACGTGGATTTGAGGCGAAGAAATCCTCGAACCATATTCGGAGCGCATTTTCATCTGGAAAGTTGAATTTACGGCTTTTAGATTAGACTGATTTATTGTGTAACCAAAGTTTAACGAGTTCCTTTTTGCACTCATGTGGATGATCTCTCACTTTTCGTGAGGCTAAATAACGAAAGGTGTGAGGTCATCCACATGAGTGCTAAAAGGAACTCGTTAAACTTCGCTTACACGATAAATCAGTCTAATCTAAAAGCCGTAATTTCAACTAAATACCTAGGTATTACAATTACGAACAACTTAAATTGGAAAGAACACATAGAAAATGTTGTGGGGAAGGCTAACCAAAGACTGCGATTTATTGGCAGGACACTTAGAAAATGTATCAGACCTACTAAGGAGAATGCCTACACTGCGCTTCTCCGTCCTCTTTTAGAATACTGCTGCGCGGTGTGGGATCCTTATCAGATAGGACTGACGGAGTACATCGAAAAAGTTCAAAGAAAGGCAGCACGTTTTGTATTATCGCGAAACATGGGAGAGAGTGTCACAGAAATGATACAGGATTTGGTCTGGAAATCATTAAAAGAAAGGCGTTTTTCGTTGCGACGGAATCTTCTCACGAAATTCCAAACACCAACTTTCTCCTCCGAATGCGAAAATATTTTGTTGACACCGACCTACATAGGGAGGAACGATCACCACGATAAAATAAGGGAAATCAGAGCTCTTAAGGAAAGACATAGGTGTTCATACTTTCCGCACGCTGTACGAGATTGGAATAATAGTGAATTGTGATGGTGGTTCGATGAACCCTCTGCCAGGCACTTAAATGTGATTTGCAGAGAATCGATGTAGATGTAGATGAAAGGAAGTTCCTTGAAGGTTGTTCGACAGAGAACGGAACAGATGAGAATCTGAGGGAGCAAGGTCTGGTGAATAAGGTGGCTGCGGAATGACTGCCCAACCCAACTCCTATATAGTGTGTTTTGTCAGTCTAGACAACGCGAGCGGCGTTACCGTGGAGTAATATCACTTCACGCAGTCGTTCTGGTCGTAGTTCTTGGACTGCGTCTGCAAGACGCTCCGTATTTGCAACAAATGAAGGGCTTATTTCAGTAGTGGTGCAAGTCCATTTTTGTTCATTCTCAGATACAGAGTCTTAAAGTTAAATGAGCGCTGAAACATCTGCAGTTGAGCTCCCAGAAATATTCAAGTGTATGAGCGCTGAAAGTATATATACTTGAATATTTCTGGTAGCTCAACTGCAGATGTTTCAGCGCTCATTTAACTTTAGGACTCTGTGTTTCAGAATGAACAAAAATGGACTTGTACCACTACTGAAATAAGCCCTTCAAATGTCAGCTGTGATGATTACACCTTGGGGAAGCAGTTCGTAGTACACCACACCACCACTCTTCCACCAAATGCGTAACATTATTCTTTGTGGATGCGCGTAGGTCCTTGCACGGGGAGTCGCTGCTTTGTTTGGTCTCAACCATTCCTTTATTTTCATTAGGTTAAAGACACCAATTCTCGTCACCAGTAACGATACGGGGTAGTAATGGTCTGTGTTGTTCACGAGCCAACTGATGACGAGGAAGAGGAGATCAACACTTTGAATATACGGAACCCACACAATCGATTTTCGAACCCTTTCCATTACAAACAAATGTCGCACTATGGTGGAATGACCACCGTTAATCACATTTACCAGTTCTCGAGTACACTGAGGTGGATCATTGTGAATTAATGCGTTTAAATTATCTTCTTCGAACCCCGAAGGTCTTCTTGAACATGGATCGACACTAATGTCAAAATGATCCTCCTTAAAACGAGAAAACTATTTTATAGCCGTGCTCTCTCCAATGGCGTTACGCCCGTACACGGCGCAAATGTTTCTGGCTGTCTCCGCTGCTGTCACCTCTTTATTCAACTCAAACATACGAATGCACCGGATATGTTCCGATTTCTCCACTTGGCACTCCATTAGCGTTCACAGCTCCACTCGTAATCTCCTAATGACAAAATGACAATATATGAAATCAAATAGCAACAGCGAATTGCAAATAAAAATGACAATTTTTAAATAGACCCATAGCAACCGGAAACCCATTGTGCAAAACAAAAACGGTATGGACTTATGCACCAAACTAATAAGACATGCCTACCACTTATCAACCTGTCTCTTTCCTTCTGTGTTTTAGGGAGTAAAAACAACCTGTCACGATGACAGCGTCTTTTAGGTTCAGAGGCAGGCAAATCAGGTTAATTACTATGAACTGTTGCAAATTAATAACGTGCACAAGAATTAGAATGGGGAGTGCTGTGTCGTATCTGTAGCCAATGGAGAAAATGTTGGATGGATACTGTCGCTCTGCTGTTTAAGAGCAGGATGACACAGGTTGTTGGAAAAGTGGTAACATAAAGCTAAGACTCAAGGAAATTTTAATTCCATCAAATCAATAGATCACCTACACCTGAGGTACACTCAGGATTTCCCCAATACAAACAATTCTTTCACTTTCTTTCACTGGTGCCATGTCCCGCGCTGGCGCAGGTTCGGCATTGTTGGGAACGGATTTGGCCAGGTTAGTGGAAAGGGGTGGCTGGATGCCCTTCCTGCCGCCACCCCGTACCCGCGGGGACGGTGTTAGTGTACCCCTGCTGTCTGCGACTAGTGTAATCCATGGAATAGTGTGAACGTGTTCAGATGTCTGTGAGTCGTGTAACTGAGGCGGAATGTGGGGACCAGCCAGGTATTCACCAAGTGGGATGTGGAAAACCGCCTAAAAACCACATACAGGCTTGCCGGCACGACGGTCCTCGCAGTTAATCCGCCGGGCGGATTCGATCCGGGGCCGGTGCGCCTATCCGAGTCCAGCAAGCAGCGCGTTAGCGGTCTCGGCTTCCCTGGCGGGTCCTTCCCCAATACAAACAATCTGGGATGCTATTCCAGTACCGGAGAGCCTTGACAGTATTGTCGTTTTAAGAAGGGAAAAATAGGCTAAAGGCGTGAAGTTTGTGGTAGGGAGGGCATTGCACTAGGGCAGTCCATGCAGCTTTATTACGTATACTGCTATGGTGGGGTAATGGCTATCACATCTACCTTGTAAGCAGCAGATCCAAGTTCAAGTACCTGCTGTAGTATAAATTTCAATTCATTTCTTGAGCTTCTATCATTATTATAGATAAAGTGGAGACTCATATGCGTCAAGGAAAATTTAATTATATCAGATATAAAGATTACCTACTCCTGAGATACAGGCAGGATTTTCCTATTACGTACAAAATGGAGTGCTATTCTAGTGCTGGAGAGCTTCGGCAATCCTGACGATTTAAGAAGGGGAAAATAAAGCTGTGTCACCCCAGTAAACGACGTTTTCTTCTCTAGAGATTTGCGACAAGGAAAAAATCTCTGAACTGAAGAGTATTTGGGTAGGGCAGCGAAGTGAATAAATCTCCGAAGAACTCTTACGATAAGGTAAACACATTAACGCAAGAAATCGCAACGCCAAGGAGTTGTGCGATTTAAGCGAAATTTGGTAGGTGTGTTTCTACATCTGAAAGATGTCTATTCGCGCCAGTCGTACAAGAGTGGCGTTAGTAGCACCACTATGAGGATGCAAATCAGGTTTGTTTTAAATACACTCTGTAAAGGTAGTGAACACCAGTTACCTTTAAGACGCGACATGGTGAGTTGGTCAGTCAACAACGCCTTTAAGGAGACAAAGACACCATTATCAACACCACACTGGGTTTGAACGGGGTCGTATAATAGGGCTATGAGAAACTGGACGTTCCTCTTGCGATACTGCAGAAATACTTTGCAGGAATGCAGCCACAGTATGTGACTGTTGGCGGCGATGGTCACGAGAATGTACAGTCGCAAGAAGACAGGGCTCCGGACGGCCACGTGGCATTACCGAGAGGAGAGTCCACTGGACCTGACGGGATACCAATTCGATTTTACACAGAGTAGGCGAAACA
The DNA here is from genome assembly GCF_021461395.2 of Schistocerca americana. Taxonomy (NCBI): domain Eukaryota; kingdom Metazoa; phylum Arthropoda; class Insecta; order Orthoptera; family Acrididae; genus Schistocerca; species Schistocerca americana. The sequence goes on along the minus strand of NC_060121.1, from coordinate 270,058,351 downwards.
ACTTACCTCCCATCTAACAGCCGTGTACCGCAAGTCTCTAGAGGAACAGAAGGTTCCAAATGATTGGAAAAGAGCACAGGTAGTCCCAGTCTTCACGAAGGGTCGTCGAGCAGATACGCAAGACTATAGGCCTATATTCTGACATCGATCTGTTGTAGAATTGTAGAACATGTTTTTTGCTCGTGTATCATGTCATTTCTGGAAACCCAAAACCTACTCTGTATGAATCAACATGGATTCCGGAAGCAGCAATCGTGTGAGACCCAACTCGCTTTATTTGTTCATCAGACCCAGAAAATATTAGATAGAGGCTCCCAGGTACATGCCATTTTCCTTGACTTCCGAAAGGCGTTCGATACAGTTCCGCACTGTCGCCTGATAAACAAAGTAAGAGCCTACGGAATATCAGACCAGCTGTGAGGCTGGATTGAAGAGTTTTTAGCAAACAGAACACAGCATGTTGTTCTCAATGGAGAGACGACTACAGACGTTAAAGTAACCTCTGGCGTGCCACAGGGGAGTGTTCAAATGGCTCTGAGCACTATGGGACTCAACTGCTGAGGTCATTAGTGCCCTAGAACTTAGAACCAGTTAAACCTAACTTACCTAAGGACATCACAAACATCCATGCCCGAGGCAGGATTCGAACCTGCGACCGTAGCGGTCTTGCGGTTCTAGACTGCAGCGCCTTTAACCGCACGGCCACTTCGGCCGGCGGGAGTGTTATGGGACCATTGCTTTTCACAATGTATATAAATGCTATAGTAGATAGTGTCGGAAGTTCCATGCGGCTTTTCGCGGATGATGCTGTAGTATACAGAGAAGTTGCAGCATTAGAAAATTGCAGGGAAATGCAGGAAGATCTGCAGCGCATAGGCACTTGGTTCAGGGAATGGCAACTGACCCTTAACATAGATAAATGTAATGCATTGCGAATACATAGAAGGAAAGATCCTTTATTGTATGATTATATGACAGCAGAACAAACACTGGTAGCAGTTACTTCTGTAAAATATCTGGGAGTATGCGTACGGAACGATTTGAAGTGGAACGATCATATAAAATTAATTGTTGGTAAGGCGGGTGCCAGGTTGAGATTCATTGGGAGAGTCCTTAGAAAATGTAGTCCATCAACAAAGGAGGTGGCTTACAAAACACTCGTTCGACCTATACTTGAGTATTGCTCATAAGTGTGGGATCCGTACCCGGTCGGATTGACGGAGGAGATAGAGAAGATCCAAAGAAGAGCGGCGCGTTTCGTCACAGGGTTATTTGGTAAGCCTGATAACGTTACGGAGATGTTTAGCAAACTCATGTGGCAGACTCTGCAAGAGAGGCGCTCTGCATCGCGGTGTAGCTTGCTGTCCAAGCTTCGAGAGGGTGCGTTTCTGGATGATGTATCGAATACATTGCTTCCCCCTACTTATACCTCCCGAGGAGATCACGAATGTAAAATTAGAGAGATTTGAGCGCGCACGGAGGCTTTCCGGCAGTCGTTCTTCCCGCGAACCATACGCGACTGGAACAGGAAAGAGAGGTAGTGACAGTGGCATGTAAAGTGCCCTCCGCCACACACCGTTGGGTGGCTTGCGGAGTATAAATGTAGATGTAGATGTGTTCCGCGTGTGACTCTGACGCATGGTACTGCATCTGCAGCAGCAATTTGAGCAACAGTTGGCACCACAGTGACACAACGAACTGTTACAAATAGGTTACTTCAAGGACAGCTCCGAGCTAGGCGCCCTGTAGCGTGCATTGCATTGACCGCTAACCCACCACTATTTGCGACTTCAGTGATGCCAAGCGAGAATTCATTGAAGTGCAGGGTGGAGGTCTGTTGTGTTTTCTGATGAAAGTTGGTTTTGCCTCGGTGCCAGTGATGGCCTTGTGTTGGTTAGGAGGAGGTCAGCTGAGGGCTTCCAACCAACCTGTCTGCGTGCTAGACACACTGGAACAACACCTGGAGCTATGGCCTTGTGTGCGATTTCGAATGGTTGCAGGAGCACTCTCTTGTTTTGTCGCAGAGTGAAACTCTTTCGTTCTACTTTGCTGCCATGCATCACACGAATAGTTTGTCATTAGTTTTAACATCATGGTCACATGACTTGAATACGTCACAAACCATTTACGTCCGTATGTTACAAAGTGACGTGTTCAAGCCATGTGACCATCACTTGCCAGCAAATTGAAATTAATTACAATAATGTTCGTGCGATCCGACGCTTAAAAATAAAATACAAGAATTTAGTTTAAAAGATGGTAACTGTGTTTCCCTCAGGCAATATGCCCCGACTGTGTAGCTACAGAAAAGATCGGCACAGCCATTCCATGTCTATGTTAAATAAATTATGTTCTTAAGAAAGAAAATCAAGAAATAGCCGTTGAATGTAGAGACTGGACAGCTTAAGATTTCACAAATGGCTCAGGATACGAAAAAAATGTTTTGCCGTGTGATGGTACTTAAAATGGTAAGTATTTACTACGAAAAGGACGTCCAGAACTCTTAGGGTCCAAATTATCTAGATGGCAGAGGATCCAAATTCAGTATTTGAAATAAATTACTAACGGTCAGCAATAAGTATTTAATAATTTATTGTCAACCACAGCAACAAGGTCGTCGAAAATGTTCAAAGTGACGAGCGTCTGTCTCAATGCATACATTACAAAGGCGCAAAAAACTGTCCCACGTCGAATTATCCGTGATGGCTATTCTACAGTTAAATCCTACCAACCCGTTTCTCTTCAGTTTCACTGGGAAGGAATGAAGACTAGGGTTTAAAGCTCCCGTCAACAACGATTGGGATGGGGAAGGAAATGGATTGACTCAATTTCACAAGAACCGTCATGACATTTGTCTTCAGGGATTCAGGGAAACCACGCTGAAACAGAATACGGATGGCCGGACGAAAACTTGAACCGCTGTCTCGCCTTATGTAGGTCCATTGTCTTATCCACTTGGCCAACTCACTCGGGATTTTCTGGGGTTTCATTTAGCCGCCTGAGGGGGGGGGGGGGGAGGGGGAATCCACCGCTGACAAATCACAGGCGACTGAATGTTGTCAAAGTTAGCTCCACCAACAGTGATGCTGCAGGCCGTTGTTTGTCGTGAAACTTAAGGGCCTTACAAACACTTGACTCACTCGCACTGTTCATTCGAGTCTCGGTACCGCCTGAAATATTCATTTTTCGACGATTGGTTTCTTATCTCATAGTACTCCGTATAGGGCCTTCTACCGCCGGTGCACGTTTGGACCCTAAAGGTCTGTGACACCATGTCCTGAGTAGCGTAACGGCCGTGTCCAACAAATAATGTTAGTTATAGCAGTCATTCCCATCAATAGCGCTTCACACCAAAAATTCGAAAACAAAGAAAATTTGGTGACTGCATGTTTATATCCCGTGACTCCAGTGGTATGAACACAGACTTGGAGAGTAGTAATAATTATGATTAGTAAGGCAAATAGTTCTACATTAGGCAGGCACAAGCCCAGAGGTCGCTTCAAACACTTAACACGGTGTTATCTGTTAGCCCCCATAGGAAATAAACCATTAATCCCCAATCCCGAATCTTTAAAGAATCAAAATCCCATGTGTAAAACACCTGCAAACGTTTGGTTATTTTATAAATTACTAAGTACGTAAAATATTTGACGTTAAGAATGTAGTCTAGAAGAAGTTAAGAAAGTTCTGAAATTACTTAAAGTTTGTTGGAAGTTGCTTCGTGTTCTCGTTCTCATATACTGGATGAATGTAGTCTGAGTAATTTGCGCTCCTTGAGTTATGCTGTCTGAAGGCATGTACACAGTTGTAACTGCAATTCTTGTTTTACGGTGTTAAACCTTAAACAAAATGTGGGTGGATTATGACATCATTCTAAATTCGGTTGTTAATTATATGAAATAATGAAAATAAAATTTTTGTTGTTTCTGGAAGGAGTTAGACGGATAATCTGCAAGTAAGATCGTGGACCATGGACCATGAAACGGATTAGTCATTTAGTGATAAATCTGGTGATTAAAATTAAAGTGCAACTACTCACAGACGTCTAGTGTGGGCTGTGATTATCGTCTGGCAGTGAAGCTTGATAGATGTTCTAGTCTGTCAATGCAGAACAGATTAACGCCAGAAAAAAATTAGTTCCAATTTTTGCCACTAGGAGGATATCTGGCGCTGTACAGGATCTCGTCGACGTCTCCTTTGCTCATATTAAAAGTATTGTGTATGTAGCGTTAATAATAAAATCAAAATTGTGCCTTTATCTTTTGACTGACCTATTCTGCCACGTCCGATTCCTAGTGCATTACATATGGAAACATTTGTATACATGTTTCTTGCATCCACAGAGCCAGATTTGCACCTGATGGACAAAATTGGAATTTTTTTTTTTTCAGGCGTTGATCTGTTATGCATTAACAGATTAGAATACCTACCGAGCTTCACTGCCAGATGATAATTACAGCCCACAATGGACCTCTGTGAGTCGTTGCACTTATAACATTAACGTGCCATGAAACACGTTAATTTCACCCTCTGAGAGGATTTCAGAGTTCGACTGCGCTTGTGTCTAATGGACAAGGATATCGGATTATAATTTCGAATTTGGTGAAATTAACAGAAAAACCAAATTTCCCTTTGAATAGCAAACAGGATACAAGCTGACACAGTGCAGCTGTTACCAATAACACACACACCAGTAAATTATGGAGAGCAAATTTGCACCGAGCTCATACTAATGACAGCCACACTCCAGAGCATTACTTCACCAAATACTGAAACGTCACTGCTTGAAGTGCAGAACTAATTTTGGAAATGAGGGGCTTCTATCTTGACTGACATGAAAAACCAAAAATAAAGATGAATAACATCTCAAATACACCGTTTAAGCTGCTCTACATATAGAAGTTTTCCTTAGTAACAGTAATAGTTCAATTTTTTATTAATAGGTGGAGAATATGATGAGGACCCATAAACTAGTATAGTTCACTAGTGAAAGATGTACGTCGCCGGTAGGTGAGTGGTCAGCGCGACAGAATGTCGCTTCTAAGGGTCCCGGTTCGATTCCCGGCTGGGTCGATTCCGACGGAACGTTAGTGCAGAGAAATGTACTTCGACACTACGACAGAGGAGAGTATCCGACGATTAGAAAAATACAGAGTCACCCCTGTGAAAATTTAACTATTCTGGCTCAGAGACTTCCGTTCTTCGTCTTCTCCGCTCACGTGGTTTTTGATTATGAATGTACGACGATGGATAAAAATTTTTAATGGAATGCTGAGACAATGTAGGAGCATGAACGATGTTTTACGTTAAGTGCACCTGTGTGCTGAGGACAATAATATTGTAGTATACATACATAAAAGTTGGGTTTCACAAAAACACACACAAAAATATATTTTCCTCGACTTCAACGTAAATATTGTCTTGAAAGTACCTACAACTACTTTTGTATAGCGTATACCGGCGATTTGGGTGGTGCCTGCAGTGACGAGGAGTCAGTAAGAGCTGCAAATAAAAAATTCTTGGTCGTATTAAGGCGAGCCGTCGGAACTAAAATCGCACGTTTGTGGTGTGGAAGTCCTGAAATACGATAATGAATTAAATATGGTGGTCCTCCTTGCAAGAATACAATTTTTGTATAGATTGATTCCCGAATATGGTTCACCACAGGTATAACATCCTCAGTGGTATTTTTGCTATTATTGTTTCTTTCTTTTTATTTTATGTTTGTCCCGTGGCAGACAACAGAAATCAACCACAAATCTAAATTAATACAACATGTCATCATTACTGTATTTGACTTGTCCTAAGCTGTACTTGGTTTTCAGTTGCCTGCTAGATGTATTTTTGTAGTTGCTTTTATTTTTAAAATTACGTTTTCTCGTGCTCATTGAAGGGTTCTGGATGTTATTATACAGCTGTGGCTTCGACGACACTTTTCACTGCAAAGTTTACGTTTCAGATACGCTCTGCAGTGAAAGCTGTTGTCTTAGCCACGCCAACGCAATAACATACAAATTTCTGTTGGCAGCCACGGGGTACACATAAGGTAAAAATAAAGAAACAATAAAAGGTAATACCTACCGAGGATGCTGTGATGAAACGTGTTTGGGAATTAAACAGAACAAAAATTTTTCTCTCGCTAGGAGGCGGACTCTTTTTAATTCATTGTCGTTTTTTGAAAGCACAAGAATAGAGCATAAAATCCCGTTATGATAACTCTTGAGGTATGCCATATTATGATGCGCACTGGCGAAATACTTCTAAAGCTCTGACAAAAAAGGAAGATTACTAAGGACTACGAATTAGTACATGCCTCTAACTTGATAAAAAAAATTCAATTGGAAATAGTCTCGTAAACAAAACGCATTCACACGTGACACGATACAATGACGTTGTCTCAGATGTTACTCAAAATTAATTTTATGGTTTTCTTAACAACATCTCGCTGGAACTTGCTACGACGTTCAACACAAGGCAAATTGATCAGCGACATTTTTCGTTACACAGGTGGAACAGTTTCACATCTCTCATGTCGGAATACTTTCATGTTTGCACGATAAAAAGGTCACATGCATCTTCAAACTTTGAGAATGTTCATCTGTCATTTTCAGTTCAAAGACATCAGTCGTTTTGCTTTTTCTACTGGTTGAAGCAAAAATAAATTTTTCTCTAAAATTTCTCGCAACGTTAGCATTTATTTATTTATTTTTTGAGAAGCTGACACAAATCATCTTTTGGAAAGTACTCAATCATATTATAGATTAAAAGTAGAGATATCACATTTTTTCGGATTTTTTACAAACATGTGAAATTGTCACATGTGAAATTACCACTAAATGACAGTGCTGTAAGACGGTGAGATGACATTGAGGTGCCTATTTTCGTGACGGCCGTTATAGTGGAAGAGCAGCTGTGTACTGAAGAATGAGCATCGTATTGACAATAGTGGAGCCTTTTCTCACAGGGATTCTTGTGCGATTTCCCACGCTCGGAGACCCACGCAACGTGAAGGCCTCCTTCACGCTTGTTCTTGAGCATGTAACGTTGTTTATTACAGATACATCCCACTTGGCCGTGACAGGAATGAATGAGATCCCGTGAGATAAACTCACCTTCGTCCTAATGGCATCTAACTGCCGACAAGTCCTTGTAACTGCTGAGATTCGCTGTTGCAAAAATGACACAAGGTACTGGATTTAGTAGCCACCGAAGTGCAGCACCATATGAAAACAAACTTCCAAGTCGATGAAAATGCGCGGTGTAGACATTAGCGATCACGGAGTGCGTGGAGGAAGAGAAGTCCATCGCTGTAGAATGACGGCTCTGAAGTACTCAGCGCTGTCAGGAAGAAGACACAGAGGATAGCAGCGGAAACGAGGTGGTCGTCTGTACTGTTAAGTAGTACTATCGTCGTCACCTCTTAGGTGTCTGCCGAGCACGGGGTCCCGAGTTCGATCCCCGGCGGGGTCAGGGGTTTTCACTTGCCTCGAGATGACTGGGTGTTTGTGTTGTCCTCCTCACTTTCATCATCATTCATGAAAGTGGCGAGGTTGGACCGAGCACAGCTTGGGAATATGTATGGGCGCTGACAACCGCGCAGTTGAGCGCCCCAAAAACCAAACATCAACATCATCATCATCATCATCTTAGGTATCTGACCGATGTAGTGCAATGACAAATACGCTGAACTCGTATTCTGAAGGACCGGGAAACAATCTCTGGATGGGCATCCTAATTTTTCCAGAATGAGATTTTCACTCTGCAGCGGAGTGTGCGCTGATATGAAACTTCCTGGCAGATTAAAACTGTGTGCCCGACCGAGACTCGAACTCGAGAGCTTCTGTAAAGTCTGGAAGGTAGGAGACGAGATACTGGCAGAAGTAAAGCTGTGAGGGCCGGGCATGAGTCGCGCTTCGGTAGCTCAGATGGTAGAGCACTTGCCCGCGAAAGGCAAAGGTCCCGAGTTCGAGTCTCGGTCGGGCACACAGTTTTAATCTGCCAGGAAGTTTCATCCTAATTTTTGTTTTACGTGGTTTTTTCAAAGTCATTAAAGGTGAGTGGCTGGCTCACGGCCCATTTCATTCCCCTTCCTTTCGTAGAACAAGGATGCCCTTTGTCGCTAATAAGTTCGACGAAGATGCAACATTAATCTTTCTTCTGTCCTAAATGTTGCGTTCAAGGAACCATCAATTCACTATTAGATGGAAGAGAGTCTGGGCAGGGGAGGGGGAGGGTGGGCACTACATTTGTAGAGGCAGACCAAGGATTGCATGTAGTGCGCAGGTTCAAAAGGTTGTACGTTGCAGTGGTTATTTGGAGATGAAAAGTCTTTCACAGGATACGAGGATCACGATGGACAGCAACAACAGACCTCTCTCCAGACTGATGGCTGCCACAGCAACAACAACATATCAACGGACGTGACGTTTGTGGTGTGGAATTCCTGAGATACAATGATGAATTAAATATGGTGGTCCTCCTTGCAAGAACACAATTTTTGTATAGATTATGGCTCTGAGCACTGTGGGACTTAACATCTGTGGTCATCAGTCCCCTAGAACTTAGAACTACTTAAACCTAACTAACCTAAGGACATCACACACATCCATGCCCGAAGCAGGATTCGAACCTGCGACCGTAGCGGTCACGCGGTTCCAGGCTGACGCGCCTAGAACCGCTCGGCGACCCTGGCCGGCCACGGGACACACATAAAATAAAAAGAAAGAAACAATAACAGCAAAAATACCCCTGAAGATGTTATACCTGTGGTGAACCATATTCGGGAATTAATCTAGCGGTTCTAGGCGCTACAGTCTGGAACCGCGCGACCGCTACGGTCGCAGGTTCGAATCCTGCCTCGGGCATGGATGTATGTGATGTCCTTAGGTTAGTTAGGTTTAAGTAGTTCTAAGTTCTACGGGACTGATGACCTCAGAAGTGTCCCATAATCCTCAGAGCTATTTGAACCATTTTTTGTGTTCCGTGGTAGCCAACAGAAATCAATCACAAATCTAAATTAATTCAACATGTCATCATTGCTGTATTTGACTTGTACTAAGTTGTACTTGGTTTTCAGTTGCCTGCTAGATGTATTTTTGTAGTTGGTTTTATTTTTAAAATGACGCTTTCTCGTGCTCATTGAATGGTTCCGGATTTTATGATATAGCTGTGGCTTCGACAACACTTCTCACTGTAAAGTTTACAGTTCAGGTACGCGCTGCGAGTGAAAGGTGTTGTCTTAGTCACGACAACACAATAAAATACAGATTTCTGTTGCCAGCCACGGGGCACACATAATGTAAAAAAAAAAAAAAAAAGTTTCACACAGATTTGAACATTTAATTCATTATCGTTTTTTGAAAGCACGAGAATAGAGCTTCAAAATCCGTTATGATAACTTTTGAAGTATGTCATATTATGATGCGCACTGGCGAAATACTTCTAAAGCTCTGACAAAAGAGAAAGATTACTAAGGAACTACTTCTCACCACAAATTAATACATACCTCTAACTTAATGAAAAAAAATTGTCGGTTGGAAAGAGTCCTAATTTTCAATATATCTTCGTGATATATTGTTACAGTGGTAACAATAATCATGACAGCAATACTTTGTCGTTTTATTTTGTTTATTCTTTGGATAACTGTCTGTAACTGACATTCCATGCATCTAACTCAACATTATTAATCTTCATTTATAAATATATTTTTGATACATGTGTGTAACTCTTGCTGTTAGCGAAAACCTGTAAGGGTTGTTTGTCTTTTACTACAGTTTTCAGTTATTCTTTTCACCTGAAATTTTCCTATATCCAGGGCAGTCAGGTAGGAAGCAGCGGGAAAGTGATCACTGATCGAACCAGGTCTTTTAACAATAAAGAACAAACTGAACAGCAGCTTAGGGTGTTACGTGTCATTTCTATAGCTTTTAAAAGCTATGGACCACAACAAAAAAGTATTCCCTCAACTTGTATTGCTACTAACGGCGCATAATATTTTTACTATTACTGTTATTATCATTATTATATTAATGTTTAATTAGCGACACGGCCGGTTTCGCACAGCTAACATTAAGTATATAGTGCCAGATGACTTGTGTTGCGTAGAGTATTTTGTTTGAGGGCCACTGCATAGAGTTATGGTTAAATTTCAGAGAACAACGTTAAGTAAATGAGTGGCATCACTTCCATATACGTTGATACGTGGGACTTAGGGTAGGCACGAAAAGGTGTGGGCGGGGCCTAATCAGTTACCGTTGGTTGCATAATAATCACGTACACTTTCTTCTTCTTCTTCTTCTTCTTTCGATTTCGGCCATCTTTGGACCACGTTCAACAATTCACTTGCCCGGCTTTTTGATCTTTTTTTCTCTCTTCCCAATATTTCCTCATCATTTTCGAGTGGTTCCTCCTCCGCTCTTCCGACCATTTCCTGTTATTATTCTTTAGTTTCGTTTCTTCTGGAAAACACTTAATTTCGTTCACTATTTGTCTAAACTTTTCCCTGTCCCTGATTGACTCACGGGTGACATTAAAATAGGCCAAATCCTTTTTCACCATCTGTATCCATTTATTGTTGGTTTTTTCGTTCCTGTTACTATGTTCAAACACTTTTCTTGTTAGTCTGTTTCCATCCATCCTCGACAGGTGACCATAAAACGTTAGTCTGCGTTTACGCATTGCCTCACTCACTTTCTCAATAGTTTTGTATATTTCCTTATTACTCTTTAGCTTGTACTCTTCTCCAATCTTTCTCGGTCCTAATATTTTTCTCAAAATTTTCCTTTCTTTCTTTTCCATGTTTTCTATTTCCCCCTTTTTGTTAAGAGTTAGGCACTCCGATGCATACAGGCATTCTGGTCTAATGACAGTTTTATAATGTCTTAATTTAGCTTGAATCGAAATGTTTTTTTTGTTATATATGTCTTTGGTTTTTTGAAAAGCAAATTCCATTTTCCTTGCTCTCGCCTGGTTTGCACTCTTGTCTAAACCATTCACTTGAATTATTTCACCTAAATACTTAAATTTTTCTACTCTCTTAATATTGCCGTATTTAGTAATAAGATTTTTCTTGTTATTTCTATGATTAGACATATACACGGTTTTTTCAAATGAAATCTGCAGTCCAGCTCTGGCCGAAACTTCTTGTAGTTTCTCCAGGTAGTTCTGAGCTATTTCTTCGTTTTCTGTAATTATTGCCAGATCGTCTGCAAAAGCTAAACAGTCCACTTCTATTTTTTCTTTTTTTGTTCCAATTCTGATGTCATTCTTGGTGCCTTTGAGTTCTTCTTTCCATATTCTCAATATCTTTTCCAGTACGCAGTTGAAGAGGATTGGGGATAAACCATCACCTTGTCTAACACCTGTTTTAATTTCGAACTTCCTTGAAATTTCACCCATAAATTTAACTTTGGCCTTACTGTTTGTTAGCGTCTGTTTGATAATTTGAATTGTTTTCGTATCGACCCCAAATTCTTCCAATACTTTCAGTAATGTTTCTCTATCTACCGAGTCGTATGCTTTTTTGAAATCTACAAATACTATTGCAAATCTCTGGCCTCTTGAGATTCTGTAACGAATTAGTGTTTTCAGGTTAAATATTTGTTCAACACAGGATCTACCTTGTCTAAAACCTGCTTGATATTCACCTATTTTTTTATCCAGAACTGGCTCCACGATTTGAAGTAATTTCCTTGACAAAATTTTGTATCCTACTGGTAGTAGCGAGATCCCTCTATAATTATTAACATTCATCTTATCCCCCTTTTTGTGTAGTGGGTGTATCAGGGCACACTGCCAGTCTTCAGGAATTCTTTCTTCGTCCCAGATCTTCTTAAACATATGTTCAAAACTTGTGGGAGGTTGGTATCCATTATTTTTAGGATTTCTGGTACTATGGAGTCTTCACCTGGGGCTTTATTGTTTTTTAGACTGTGTATTATGTGTTTTATTTCTTCAGCGTCTGGAGGTTTTGACTCGGTATTAGTATTTCGGTGGTTTTCAAAACTCATTTTATCTTTGGGTGGTTCACAATTTAGTAGATTCTCGAAATATTTTGCTAATATTTCACAATTAGTCTTGTTTGTCAAACCTAGCTTGTTCTCTTCATCTTTAAAACATAAATTTGGGGATTGGTATTTGGTTAGCTGTTTTCTAAAAGTTTTGTAGAAATCTCTAGAATTATTTCTTTTAAAGTCTTCCTCAATCTGTTCTAGGTTATCCTGAAATTGTCTTCTTTTTTTATTACGGAAAAGCTTAGCTGTTTCTCTTCTCTGGATTTTAAAATTGTCAAGATCTTGAGGATCTTTTGTGGAGTTCCATTTCTGCCACAATTTCTGTCTCTTCTCCAGGTTCTCATCACATTCATTGTCCCACCATGGATGTCTTCTTACTCTTTTCACGAGACAATTTTCTTTTGCTATTTCAACTATTTCGTTTTTGATCTCCTCCCATCCCGCTTCCTTATTTATTGTGGATATGCCATCGCTATCTTTGTGCAATGCTCTTTGAAACCGTTGTTTAATTTCTTCATTTTTTAACGTTTCTGTGTTATATTTTGGAATTTTGTAAAAGGTTTTCTTCTCTTTTCGAAATGGGAGTGGTCTGAATTTAATCGTAGTCAAATAGTGGTCTGAATCAACATCAAGGCTTTTCAGCACTTTAGTGTTTTGAATTTCTTCTTGACAATGAAGTGAGATAGCCACATGGTCAATTTGGAATTCTCCGAGAAGTGGATTTGGTGATCTCCATGTTTTAGTTTTTCGGCTCAGCTTTTTGAAATGTGTTGTCATTATTTTCAAGTTGAAATGCCTACATACCTCTATAAGCCTTTCTCCATTTTTTGAAGTTCTTTTGTGACCTGGGAAGAGGCCTACTGTTCCATGGTATTTTTTTTATTTAAGGAAATAATTAAAAAAAAACAATCATTTTAAAAAAATTAGCTGTAACACAAGCTACACTGACGGCTGAAGGCCTTATTAAGAAGAATTGAAATTATTTGTCGGTTGAAGGCCACAAGCAATAAGAATAATTTAAACAAAATCTTAATTTTTTAAAGAACTGACACAATCAGACCACATAAAGAAGGGGGTAGTCCACAGACAGTGCTCCAAGAATCGACCTGGGAAAGTCGCTCAAACGTAAGTAAGGAGAGACATGCAGCCGAGTGTTATACTCACTCAACAGGATGGCGACTCAAACCAGTCACAGTTAAACGTAAGACCAACACTCCCGCAAAATCTACCTAACGTCTAGAGCCCAATACACGATAGAATAACCCATGCCGGGCAAACGGGCGGACTACACTCTTGACACCGTAAAACGACAAACATTATACAAGAGAACATGTTCAAACGCAAGAATAATCCGAGGTAATCACAACAAGTTGCCCCCACGAATCCAGTACGCAAACAGCGTTAAAGTGACTGCTCATTCAAAACCACACTAGATACACATGGATCGGCGAAAACAATTCCACAAACAACTGAAACAATACTAAAACCAGTCATTGTGGAACAACAAAGATGAACTACATGTCGACACAAACACAGATAACCCAGAAGCCGTCGGAAGACCACATACACAACGTCCGTTGAGACGACCGACCGAACGACTAACCGACGCTCGCTCTCGATCAAATCAGGTAAGGCAAACGTCCCAGTACGAATCGCCAACTAAGAGCTTGTTACCATGAGATCACTTCGGCGGACGGACACACACACAATGGTGGCGGTTTCGCTACTGGGATTTAACGATCCATTCAACTTAAAGTAGCTGAATCCGGTCCTTGGCGTGGTCGTGCACTCCCGCGACCACATCTTTCCATCGGGCAGTGCATGTATTGCCAGCTGTCCTGGCGAGTCCTGGGCTGCGCGGACCTCACTGGTCCTCCGTCCCAACCGAATTCCGACACACGACAACCTGGAAATACTAGAGGTCGCTCCAAAGATAGTACCACAGTACTCGCTAACGGTAAACGCCGCTGCTGCCACTCACGGGCAGAGAAAGCGAGCAAACGCTCTGACGCCGGTGAACGCATTAAGAAAACGAGAGGTCACAATCCGAATACACGACGCCAACCTGTCAAAGGCACAAACGCAAGCCGGAGCACAGCTCATGTGTCATAAGTAGTGAGATGCGTGGAAAACTGCCGCATCGTGCATGACGTATAAATTTATTAGAGCTTTTCCACCAGATCTATTCGGAACACGTTTTCAGACAGTATCCAGATATGCTGCTGACTGTACCTACAAAATTTTATCACTGCACGACACGTAGTTTGAGAGATATTACGTCATATCGCGGGGAAATGACGCTTCATGCGTGACGTTTTACTACATTTATTCTTTATTACCAAGACACTTCTACGATCGAGTCAACATGTGGGAAATCCCTGACAACTGGCAGTGCTTTTGACAGCTTTCAACTGCGAAGTGCGACGGGAGTAGGCGAAAAGGATAGCTGTCTATAGAGCTATGAAGAGGCGTTGCCATAGAGACGCTTACAAGATTGCGTTGTAGGCACACGAAGCTGCGCCTGGCGAACATGAACTGTCCGGGATCACGTTTCCTAATTTGGATACTGTACTTCTATGTTTGTAAATTTTGCTTATTTATTTGTACGACTGTTTCATAATTCCATAGGTGTTTTTACGAATAACGGAAATGAAACTTTTTGATACTTCATTACAAACACATTTCATGTTTTTCTTTTCGTCTCTAACAGGAAACTGCCAATATGAACACCCAAGCGATGCCGTATTTGACAGCTAATTAACAGATGAAACTGCGATCACATCACGTAGTGGCAGCGCGTGTATCACGAAAAACCGAAGCGCGGCTGAACTGTAACGATTGCTCGCATAGGAGAACAATTTTAAATACAGGGAGTATCAAAAAAATCATCCGATTTAAAAAAAAAAACATAACTATTATGTTATTTGATATATGTGCGTGAACAACGTATTGTTGGAAAGAGCAAACTCTCGAGTTTTACATGGCTCCCGCTAGGTAGCAGCAGTGTGCGCCCACTTCGTTTTAGTAAAAATGGTGTCTGCACAACAGAAAGCGTCTGGTGTTTTACGTTTTGCGCAGTGCGCGTCAGTAATAACTGTTCAGCGTGACTCTTGTACTAGGCATGGTGTGGATCCTCCTGCAGCACAGAGCATTAAATGATGGCGTGAACAATTCCGAGAAACAGGTTGTTTGTGTAAAGGGATATCGCCGGGTGTCCCCGAGTGTCTGACACAGACGTCGAACGCATCCGCCATAGTTTCACAAGGAGTCCGCAGAAATCCATTCGTCGTGCAGTTCGACAGCTCCACATGCCTCTGACGTCTGTCTGGCGTGTGTTGTATCGACATTCACACATTAAACCATACAAAATTCAGCTGCTGCAAGCTATTGGAGAAGGTGACAAACAACAACGTGTGAAGTTCTGTAATGAGTTCTTGGCAAGACAGAGGCTGACAGTTTCCTTCCTCGCTTAGTGTTTAGTGCCGAGGCCATATTCCATTTAAATGGCAAGGTGAACCGTCATAATGTGAGAATATGGGATACGGAACACCCATACGAAGTTGTACTACATGAGAGGGACTCTCGAAAATGTAATTTGTTTTGTGCAGTTTCACGGGCAAAGGTGTATGGTCCATTTTCGTCTTGTCCGAGAACACTATTACAGGAAGCACATATCCCGATATGCTTGAGAACTTTCTTTTCCCACAGTTGAAGACTGATTCGAACGACTTCATTTACCAACAGGAGGGGCCACCACCACACTGGTATCTAGAAGCACGGGAATGTTTAAATCAAAGGATTACTAACGGCGGATCGGTCATACTGAACCAAATGATACAGCCTTACATATCTGGCGTCCAAGGTCACGGGACCTGACTGTATGTGATTATTTCTTGTGGGGGTTTACAAAAGACTCTATGTATGTGCCTCCATTACGAACAACAATGAATGAACTGAGACATCGCGTAACAGCAGCTGTGGAAGCTGTAACTGAGACATGCTCGCTGCAGTGTGGGAAATATTTGAATACCGCATTGACATACGCCGTGCATCCTGAGGGGGGCGTATTGAACACCTATGAAGCGTATGAAAAAAAAAAAAAAACTTCTTGAGTTTCCTGTTTATAAAAAAAAACGGTATCCATTGTATATGTTTATTACACTACTGGCCTTTAAAATTGCTACACCAAGAAGAAATGCAGATGATAAACGGGTATTCATTGGACAAATATATTATACTAGAACTGACATGTGATTACATTTTCGCGGCATTTGGGTGCATAGATCCTGAGAAATCAGTACCCAGAACAACCACCTCTGGCCGTAGTAACGGCCATGATACTCCTGGGCATTGAGTCAAACAGAGCTTGGATGTCGTGTACAGGTACAGCTGCCCATGCAGCTTGAACACGATATCACCCACCGTTCATCAAGAGTAGTGACTGGCGTATTGTGACGAGCCAGTTGGTCGCCACCATTCACCAGATGTTTTCAGTTGATGACAGATCTGAAGAATGTGCTGACCAGGGCAGCAGTCGAACATTTTCTGTATCCAGAACGGCCCGTACAGGACCTGCAACATGCGGTCGTGCATTATCCTGCTGAAATGTAGGGTTTCGCAGGAATTGAATGAAGGGTAGAGCCACGGGCCGTAACACATCTGAAATGTAACGTCCACTGTTCAGAGTGCCGTCAATGCGAACAAGAGGTGACCGAGACGTGTATGGCACCCCATACCATCACGCCGGGTGATACGCCAGTATGACGATGACGAATACACGCTTCCAATGTGCGTTCACCGTGATGTCGCCAAACACGGATGCGACCATCATGATGCTGTAAAGAGAACCTGGATTCAACCGAAAAAATGACGTTTTGCCACTCGTGCACCCAGGTTCGTCGTTGAATACACCATCGCAGGCGCTCCTGTCTGTGATGCAGCGTCAAGATTAACCGAAGCCATAGTCTCCGAGCTGATAGTCCATGCTGCTGCAAACGTCGTCGCACTGTTCGTGCAGATGGTTGTTGTCTTGAAAACGTCCCTATCTGTTGACTCAGGGATCGAGACGTGGCTGCACGATCCGTTACAGCCATGCGGATGAGATGCCTGTCATCTCGACTGCTAGTTGGTTGGTTGGTTGTTTGGGGAAGGAGACCAGACAGCGTGGTAATGGTCTCATCGGATTAGGGAAGGATGGGGAAGGAAGTCGGCCGTGCCCTTTCAGAGGAACCATCCCAGCATTTGCCTGGAGTGATTTAGGGAAATCACGGAAAACCTAAATCAGGATGGCCGGACGCGGGATTGAACCGTCGACTGCTAGTGATACGAGGCCGTTGGGATCCAGCACGGCGTTCCGTATTACCCTCCTGAACCCACCGATTCCATATTTTGCTAACAGTCATTGGATCTCGACCGACGCGAGCAGCAACGTCGCGATACGATAAACCGCAATCGCGATAGGCTACAATCCGACCATTATCAAAGTCGGAAACGTGATGGTACGCATTTCTCCTCCTTACACGTGGCATCACAACAACGTTTCACCAGGCAACGCCGGTCAACTGCTGTTTGTGTATGAGAAATCGGTTGGAAGCTTTCTAAATGTCAGCACGTTATAGGGGCCGCCACCGGCGCCAGCCTTGCGTGAATGGTCTGAAAAGCTAATCATTTGCATATCACAGCATCTTCTTCGCGTCGGTTAAATTTCGCGTCTGTAGCACGTCATCTTCGTGGTGTAGCAATTTTAATGCCCAGTAGTGTAGTTTCAGAAATATGGACCTGTAAAACCGGATGATTCTTATTGATACAGCCTGTAGAGTATGGAGAATGACAACAATGTGACGGTAACGGCGAGAGCAAAGCACCCCCTGATTTGTAAGCGAGAGTTGCGTTTAGGCGCAGCCCGTATCCGAGGGCCCCTGGGTCGGTGCTCTCCAGTCTCGCCCCGTGCCTCCTGTCCCTCATTTCCATTCAGATGACGCGTCACACAGCGCCGCCTACGCCTCCGTCTGGGGCGTGAACAGCATCTTCCCAGCATGCCTCATTGCAATCACTCTACCAGTAGTCTATCGGAACCCCGAAGGCAGTCCAGGTTAACCGCAGCGAACTACATC
Source organism: Schistocerca americana (assembly GCF_021461395.2). Taxonomy (NCBI): domain Eukaryota; kingdom Metazoa; phylum Arthropoda; class Insecta; order Orthoptera; family Acrididae; genus Schistocerca; species Schistocerca americana. The sequence continues at coordinate 270,040,227 of NC_060121.1, read as the reverse complement.
GTGAACACACAATAGGGACTATTCCTTCGCTCGTTATTCTACAGTCACGTTATTCTCATACTGCATTTCTGCTGCTCTGTATTCTTAGTGTCTGCTGAAATGGATAGTGATCGCTCAGATATATGAGTGTCGTACAATAAGTAATGCCCCACTTTTTTTACTGAGAACATATTTATTGTTAAGAGTCAGAATTTGGTGACAATATACATCAACATGTCTTGTCCATGTCCTATTTTTCTGCGTAGTCTCCATCACGTTCTACTGCCGTACGCCAACGTTGTGGAAGAGCATGTATTCCCCGCTGGTAAAAGCTCTTGTCCTGTAAGCGGACCATGTTTTCACTGCATGACTGACAGTCTCGTCATCTCCAAAGTGTATTCCCCGTGGAGAATCTTTAAGCGACCCAAAGAGATGGAAATCCCAGGGTGCCAGGCCTGTACTGCGGGGTGGATGAGGCAATGATGTCCACCTCAATTTGGCGATGTGTTCCCGGGTTCTCAGACTTGTGTGTGGGCGTGCATTATCGTGTTGGTGCAAGATTTCTGCCGGATTCTTGTCGGATCGAACACGTCGAAAACGTGGCATCCGCACGATTCAGCATGTCTGGGGTAGTGATAAGACGTCCCGAGCATGGCTGATCATGGAGCTCTATTTTTGCATTTCCTAAGGCTGTAACTTTCTTTACTCGTCGCTCATCTGTACTCCTGTCAACTGCAGCATCGCCATACATTGCGCACTAACGTTTACGGATGTTCACAACGGTTTCTCTTTCTGCACACAAGAATTTAATAACAGCACGCTGCTTGTTACGTGAGTCGTACGCAGACGCCATTTTGACGTTGTACTACCGCTGTGCCATGTGCCAGGACAGTTCGAAACTTCACCGGCGAGCAGACCAAATATGAAATGTGAAGCACGAACAAGGACGTCTCTCTGTGTATATTAATGGATATTTTTTTTTTTAAAAGTGGGACATTACATATTGAACGACCCTCGTACGTTATCGATGAGTACCGTCAGACAGAACAGTTAGAAACGAGCAACAAACATATAACGTAAGAATCGGTAGAGCACTGCTGAGACAAAAATGGTTCCAATGTCTCTGAGCACTATGGGACTTAACATCTGAGGTCATCAGTCCCCTTGAACTTAGAACTACCTAAACCTAACTAACCTAAGGACATCACACACATCCATGCCCGAGGCAGGATTCGAACCTGCGGCCGTAGAAGTCGCGCGGTTCCAGACTGTAGCGCCTAGAACCGCTCGGCCACCGCGGCCGGCACTGCTGAGACAATTATGTGTCTGTTGCTGTGCGGCATTGTCAGGTTGATCGTTACATCAGTTTGTCACTGTCGTCCTCGAACGTCCGTTGCATTGCAGAATGGTATCATCCCCATTTTGGAAGTATTTTACAAAGAATGGTAACAGTGAAGTACACTGCTCCATTTGCTTTAAAAGATTAAAAACAGGAGGAGTCACAAGAAACCTATGACATCATTGAAGGAGAAAACATCGATCATGTTCCTTGGAAGACAGGATAATGTTTCTGATATAGCTATAATTCTGTAGACATAATATAAACTTGGATAATAACTGAACTCTTAATATTGTGGTTGCTTTAGGATGAAAACTTTATATCATCCAAAAGCGACAATGCAGAAAAGTCGCCAATCTGCAAACTTTGCTCTCGCCGTCGCCGCGCCCCCCTTCTTCACCTTCGACGTCTTTTCTGGCGACATCCAAACCGGTTTCTGTCACAGCCTCAACCCCATATCGATAGAGATTTTCCACTCGTTCACATTCATTAGAGTTCTTCAATCATTGTTTGAAGCTGGAAATAACAGTAATAAAAAATCGGAAATCGGTTTTTAAATGAACATTTCGCCGTTTGGCTCTATTGTTGTTTATTTAATTACGACCCAGGTTTCGGCCTTTTATGCCATTTTCAAGTGAATGAGTTTATGTTAAAAAAAAATCAAATATGTGTGAAATCTTATGGGACTTAACTGCCAAGGTCATCAGTCCCCAAGCTTACACACTACTTAACCTAAATTATCCTAAGGACAAACACACACACCCATGCGCGAGGGAGGACTCGAATCTCCGCCGGGTCCAGCCGCACAGTCCATGACTGCAGCGCCTTAGACCGCTCGTGAGTTAATGTCATTAACATATATTGCAGGACATCCAGCTCAAAGTTGGCCATAAATTAAGAAAAATGTTGGCTCTCCACGAACCGCCAGATGTAAAATCATCATCTTTAGCCGTTTATATTTAAATACATCCTCAAATGCCTGGCTAGGTAAGTCAGTAAACAGTTTTTGATGTTGCTAAGCAACAGTCATACAATAATTTTTAAATGATCACACCGCCATTTGAATGTATTGTTGTGTATTTCATTACGATCCAGGTTTCGGCCTTTTATATCTTTTAGATGTTCTGCAATATATGTCAATGACATAAAATCAAACACTTGAAAATGGCAGAAATGTCGAAACCTGTGTCGTAATTAAATAAACAACAATATAGTCAAACCGCGATGTGTTCATTTAAAAATTATTGTATGACTGTTGCTCAGCAACAACAAAAACTGTTTACCGACAATCGGTTATTTCAGAAACCAGTTATTTTGAGCAGTTTTAACAGTCAGGTTAAACTGAAGGCTAAGGAAATCGATATCACCGAAAACCGTTGTTCATAGCGATAATCGCCATCCCTAACTGTTTCCCGTTAACTGTCGATCTAGTTCCTACACGCCTGTGATACTTTGTAAGAAAAAGTTGCTTGCCCTCATTATAGCCATATTCGTCGTTTCCCGTTAACTTTCCAATTACTTCGTTCACGCCTGTGATTCTTGCCGCAAACCTCTCGCCCGTGTACCACAGGAAACGTTCAGAGCTGAGATTGCTTGTAGGAGCACCTGAAAAGGATTTTGCATCGTAAAGCTATGCAGCTAATTTATCGCACCCCCTGCCCCTCCTTTGACTCACCTTTTAATTCGCACCTCGCGTTCATTCGGCCTCGCTGGATTGCCAAGCTCTCCGTGCTTCATTAAACTGCCAAATCCGCAATGAATATTCATCCGCACACGCGAGCGCCAAATGAGTAATGTCCAACTCCGTTGCCTGGAAATCCGATACCTGTCAGTGGTCCCACGGCTATCCTTCCACTCTTGTTTATCCGTCTATTACAGCAGCTCGCACTGAACAGCCAGTGACACGATGGAACCCGAATCCGCCGTTTCTAAATTTCGAAGCTGTAATGGTATTCCATCCAGCACATCCAGTTTCTGCAATCACTGGATGTCGTGTCTGCGCCGCTACCAATCAATAGCCGTAGTTCATCTCAATGCACAGCTCGTTGCTGCAATATTTCATCAGTACGGGAACAGAACTGCTGTCACTTTCGGTGTATTTACAGTGTCCGGGCGCTACGAACGTGCAGAATCTCCTCTGCACCCGATCTGCATGATCCACTATACCCTGATCGCTCTAGATCCTGGTATATCTGGGTGTGCGTTTTGAATAACACGAATCAGATTGGAAATGTGGAGCCGTGCAGTTTCCGAAATCAAGACGGCACGCCAATTTCTTGGTTACAGTACAATTCATTGCAGCGTGACACGCCAACATCACCGCTATAGGCCTACGAATTGTGGTGCAGAGGCTATAGTAACTGTAAACACAGTCTAACACAACAGTCAGGGCATTCCATCTCTTTTCAGTTACCCAGTGCGATAGCAGCGCACCAAGTGACCAGCAAGTGGCACTTCTGAATACTATCTCGAATGAGATCGAATACCATGGTTCATACTGATTTGTAACATACCTTATATAATAAGGAGCGTGTTTAGTGCCATAAAAATCGACTATAATTAAAAAGAGATACCACAATTGTCATTTCTTAGTTTCCTGAGAAGCCTGGACGGTGTGAACGGTAGGCTATATTACAGGACAAGTAATTTATGATTCTCTTGTAACCAATAGGAATTTACTGAATAATGTCGTTTCTCTTTAATAACAAAAAATTGCAGAAGACTTGGCCCCTTGCAGAAAGACGCGGAGTTTTGTTCGCTACACTTCCAGCCAAATCAGTGAATGTGGAACGTACAAAACACGTATGGAAGGTAACACCTAAAGTAATTAGCGTATCAAATAAGCCACCACACTTGTAGCTGACGGTAAAAACCAAACAAACGTGATAATAAAACATCAAATGCTAGGTAAGAGTTTTCCGTCACAGAGGATACAAATTCCACAATAGTTGCTACATATAAGCTACAAACGCCAAGAATCTTCATCATACTCGATTCTGAAGCAAAAATAATAACGTTTACAAAGGTATTCGGCTATTAGAAAATTGACTAAAGTATAAGAATACGTGAGTCATTAGATTCCATAAAAAACTTTACCTGTCAAGGAAAGTGCCCCCCATAGTAAGAACAGACAACGACTGAAGTATTTGCTTCTCCTGCATGAAATGTGTGTTTACCTTTTCTTGCTTCCAGCGAAATAACCTGAAATTATACACATGGTCATAAGTATTTCTTCAAAAGTAAGTTGTAGCTCATATCACTGAATCAGTGAGATTCTAATGTTTTTTACGATTTTATATTTATAAAATATACGTCGAAAATTTGTAGAAAACGGATGTCAAATAAATATTGTCCTTAAAACTCACGTGGCTGTGTTTCCTCAGTGCTTGGAGGTCTATTGTCGCTCCAGCTGTCAGGCGGTAACATCTTTCGCAGCAGAGAGTGTCGTGACTGTATACAGGGTGTTTTCGTAGTAACAGGACGCAGAGGATGTTCCACGGAACAATCTGAGGTTGGGAACCCGGGGTCGGAGAAGCCGGCTTAAGGAGATGATAGGAATAAAATCACATTGCTGTGTACTTTTTTAGTTACAGTTAACTGCAAGTACCCTCATTGACACAATGAAGGTACTATTTGTATAAAGTGTGCTGAAACTGACGGAAATCAACTTCAATGCAAGCATGGCATGGGCGAACAAGTTTCTGACGCACCCTGACAAATATCCCTGGTGTGTCTCGAATCACATCACAGTCAGTAACAATTATGGCAACTAATTCCATTATAACATCCACGATATATATATATTTTTACTTATAATGTGACGAGTGGAATATGAACGTGTGGAAAATTACATAACTCAATAATATTCATTCAATTATGTAATTATTTCTTAAAAAGGTGATAACTGTGTAAAACAGGGACAATATTTGTCTCCCATTCTTTGTTAATCTATGTCATTCTTTTCTTTTGTTTTGTACCCTTTTGTCGTCTTCTTCTGATGTAAGTCGCCGACGCAAAACGCGAATCGATTTGAGGTCTGTTGAATGAAAAACATTTAACGTAAAATTATTGTAGTTTTATGTTCATTTGCTGGTAAAAACAAATAGAGCCAAATGCGTTAAAACTATTTACGATTAATTATTGAAAAATCACTTCCTCTTTTAATTATAAGTTTGTATTAATTCTTTTATCATAGCTGCATGAGGCGCAGCCATTGTTAGTTGCGATTATATAGCAACTTCGTCTGTACTTCTGGTCGAAATATCAAGGGTTTGTGTTAAACTAATTTGCAAAACAGTATTAATAATTTTTTTGGTGGCATCAATTTAAATGATTAATTATTTATTGAGCAAAGGAAAATCTTAATTAAAAAAGAAATCCTCTATCTTTTGTTGGCCGCCATCTTAACTTTTATTTCAGCGGCAAATTTGAATTACTTGAAACTGTACTTGAAACTGCAAACAATATTCCGATGTGTAAGAAATAAATGTGCACCGGTAGTACTGAACTGTATTTATATATTTAAAAAAAATTAATCGAATTAGACTGCATCTTCTAAGAACAATGCTGATGGTATTTATTGTTGAACAGGATTTCATTGCTGATGTATGAGGCCAAAATTAAACTACGCACGAATCACGGAGGAAAATATTTATAGTAGAACACGTCAGTGTCGTGTGTGGGTGGTATTCTGTGTTACCTTTTCATGATCAATTTGCTAAGAATAATTAAATCCATCGAAGACCAAAAAATTATAAAAGCTCTGATGTACGATCTGTAATTTTAGTGATATGAACACAACTTACAGTCAACATTATTACACTACGTCAGGTGGAATTCTTGTGCAGTTTGAACATAACAATTATCCCGGAGAAGTTGTAGTATGAATATTGAATTATACATGTGTATAATATTGTCAGTATCATTTAAAAAATGCTAAATATCAGAGTGAATTCAAACCGCAGAATACCATAGAGTATCATATCATCCATATTCATTGCATTTGTCCATGTTGATGATACGCAAAACCGCCACACCACCTTCGTATCCTCTTGGGTCTCATATATAAGTGACTTCAGATGTGTCCATAGGAAATAATCAAGGCAAATCAGGTAAGAGGACCTAGCAGGCCGTGGAGTAGGGCCACCTCTTCCAATCCAGCGACCAGGAAATACAGCACTGAGATGGTTGCGGACATCCACACTGAAGTGAGACGGCGCACAGTCATGCTGTACCCACATCCTTTCAGGAACTGCCAAGAGTACGTTCTTCAATAACTCAGGTATACCTCTTTGTGCGAACCTCAAGTACAGGTGGCCATTCAGGCAACCAGGTAGGAGGTAGGCCCAATGAGATTACCGCCTACAAAGCTGGGCCATATGTTCACAGCAAAACGTACTTGATGGCGTGACTCTACTACGGCATGAGGGTTTTCCTCATCCCACAAATGGCTTTTCCTGCTGTTCGAAATACCGTCACGATAAAATGAGGTCATGTCAGTAATCAGCACGATTTGGAGGAAATCTGGTCTATCAATCCATTGTTGGAGCAACCACTGTCACAATGCGACTCTTGCTGCAAAGTCAGTCACAAGCATTGCATGGACTCGTTGTTGCAATTATTGTTCGCGGAGTACTCGCCACACGCTAGTATGTACAGCGCCCATATCACGTGTAATACGACGAGAGCTTCTAATGGGGTCCGCTGTAACATTTTCCAGCACCTCCTCTTCAAAATCGGATGTGCGAGTGATCCTCGTGTTGTCAAGTCCCTCGTTCCTTCTTTCCAATGAACCCGTCTCCCGCATTCGTCGATCGAGACAAATAAACACTCGTCGTGATGGATGGTGCCTGTTATGAAATCGTTCCCCGTACAGCCTAAAATAAACTTTATATTGTTTCCCAATTTTAGTTTACCTACCAGTCTTAAAACAATTTTGTCCCAATTTTCCAGGTTTATTGACTTGCCATATGATACTGTAACCATGTTGGAATTTTGAATGAAACCTCTCAACTTTCTCGTATGATCCGTAGAATCTATTATTCTCAGGGTTCAAATGGCTCTGAGCACTATAGGACTTAACTGCTGAGGTCATCAGTCCCCTAGAACTTAGAACTATTTAAACCTAACTAACCTAAGGATATCACACACATTCTTGCCCGAGGCAGGATTCGAACCTGCGACCGTAGCGGTCACGCGGTTCCAGAGTGTAGCGCCTAGAAACGCTCAGCCACTCCGGCCGGCTATTCTCACAAGGGAACCTCCCCATCGCACCCCCCTCAGATTTAGTTATAAGTTGGCACAGTGGATAGGTCTTGAAAAACTGAACACAGATCAATTGAGAAAACAGGAAGAAGTTGTGTGGAACTGTGAAAAAAAAGCAAAATATACAAACTGAGTAGTTCATGCAAGATAGGCAACATCAAGGAGAGTGGAAGCGCAGGAGCGTCGTGGTCTCGTGGTAACGTGAGTAGCTGCGGAACGAAAGGACCGTGGTTCAAATCTTCCATCGAGTGAAAAGTTTAGTTTTTTATTTTCAGTATATGTGACAAACTCTTATGTTTCCATCAATTTTTTTGGGAGTGATTATCACATTCACAAGAAAACGTAAATCGGGCAAGGTAGAAGAATCTTTTTACCCATTCGCCAAGTGTACAAGTTAGGTGGGTCGACAACATATTCCTGTCATGTGACGCACATGCCGTCATCAGTGTCGTATAGAATTTATCAGATGTGTTTTCCTGTGGAGGAATCGGTTGACCTATGACCTTGCGATCAAATGTTTTCGGTTCCCATTGGAGAGGCACGTCCTTTCGTCTACTAATCGCACGGTTTTGCGATGCAATCGCAAAACACAGACACTAAACTTATTACAGTGAACAGAGACGTCAATGAACGAACGGACAGATAATAACTATGCAAAAATAAAGAAAGTAAAATTTTCACTCTAGGGAAGACTTGAACCAAGGACCTCTCGTTCCGCAGCTGCTCACGCTACGACGTGACCACGGCGCTCCTGGCCTGCCGGTCTCCATGATGTGGCCTATATGGCCCATGGACTACTCGGTTTGTATATTTTGCTTATTTTTTCACAGCTCCACACAACTTCTTCCTGTTTTCTCAATTGATCTGTGTTCAGTTTGTCAAGGCCTATCCACTGTGCCAACTTATAACTAAATCTGAGGGGGGTGCGATGGGGAGGTTCCCTTGTCAGGGGCACAAGCCACTAGTATGCTTCTTGGAACTTACCTCTAGTAAAGCTGACACGTACGCAGTTTTCTCCGAGATCTTGTGTTTGGTGAGATGCACAAATTGCGCTCATTAGGGCATCGACCAAAAGACGGAGATTCTTAGGTCATTAAACAGTAATGAACAACTGCTGCTAAAGGGTATTTTCGGAGTTTGTAGAATTGGTTTAGGTAGTTTCCGTTACGCTTTGAAATAATGAAACTAGGAACTGACAGTTCACAATTCTTATTAAGTGGTCAGTAAGGTATCACCGGTAAATGATTTTCCTCCTTGTTTGTTGCGCTCTTGTGCAAACTTGCTCTCCCCTAATCAGAGCGCTTTATCCTTTAAAATTCTTTCTTATATTTGGAGGCGAACGCCAGGACACAAATAATTATTCTAAATTTGTATATATGTACAAGTACTAGATCACAAGACAGTAGGCAACTTTAATAGTCTTTTACCAGGACTGTGATAAACTGCCAGTGGAGATCTTACAGAGATAAGGCCTAAAGGCTTTGTCGCTATCAAACTATTCTGGTATTTTTTAAAAACTTAAGTCTCTGTTTTCGGAACTTTTCTTCTTATTTGGGTATTTTTAAGACGAACGCTGGGCAGGACCTACAACTTGGATAACAAATTCTTTATTGTAATTCCGTCACAGTTGCATTTTATAAGCTGGCGACTAGTTTCTAACTACTCGGTTCATTTTCAAGCCAGGACTTAGCTGCACTAATACTAATGAAGAGCATAGCGAAACTGGTTGACATTCCATGTGACCATGACTCATGTGTATAGTACCTATGTGTGAATCGATTACTGCAGTTTTAATAGGCCTGGCTTGCAAATGAACTTTATAGTTTGAAAGCAGTCACCAGCTTAATAAAATGGAACTGTGACGGCATTACAATACAGAATTTTCTTACTATTTATTTTGGAAACTGCTGAGGGCAGAATGCCATGACACTAGTAGATACCTTATTCTGTTATCATCCCAACAACTTATTCAAGAAATGTACTGTAGCTTCTTGATTATGGTCAACTTTTGAATATTTGCGTTAGATCGTACAGTGCTCTTACACAAACAAAAAAGGACCATTGGTCGAACGGTTTATAACTTCATGCAACTTCATGGGAGTTGTGCGCATCAACGTTGCGTTGTGCAAGTAGCCGCTCATCCGATTTTACACGCAACAGCTGATCCTGACTGGGGCCAAAATCTGAGATTTTCATACCAGGGTTTCCACCAAACAGAACCTCTGACCAGTAGCCTACAGAGCCTACACAGAATTATTTATCTTTGCCATCTATATTTCCCTATGATGAAACTAACAGTTTCGCCATTAGACAAGATTTTCGATATTTGAAGCAAATGCGTCCATCGAATAGTCACAATAACTGCTTACCTCAAAATTCCATCTACTCAGTCAGTTGCCGTTCTACTTATGTGGGCAACTGGGACGAAAATTGTAAGTCGTGGTTCTCTGCAGATATGGCACACGGCGCACTTACCATACTAGGCAGCATGCAAGGCACACGAACCAGCGACACTCACCTGAAAAAGAAACCAAAGGTTACTCACATATAATTTGATAAAATCTGATCATGAATTAAACGTCAGGAAAGTAATTTGTCAAACAGAAGTAATTTTTGCAGATGACGTATCAATTAGAACTGTGCTGGGTGTTAACAGGGTTGTTTATGAGTATCCACCCAATCTAATGAGAAATACACCTAAAGCTGCGCAGTTCTATCCTTGTAATACATTTCAGTCGTATAAAAATGAGTGTATGATGTGTGTTAGATCCACATCTCCTCGTAAACCACTGGACCGATCTGAACCAAACTTGGAACACGTGTCCCGTACTGTCAGGCTACAATTGCTGGGGGGGGGGGGGGGGGGCGGTAAGAATCATTTACCTGTCATAGTTCAGAAGATACGACTTCATCAACACTGAGATGCGTGAAAAACTGCTGCATCATGCATGACATTTAAATGCATTACTTCTGTGCTACTAACTGTATTCAAAATAAGTTCCGCTGACATTATCCAAATATACTGCCATTCGACAAGATTGAGGCAGGATCTCGGACACTGTCTTCTTGAAGGAACTTCCATCATTTCGCCTCGTCGTGAACGGTAGCTGTACGTTCCAAAAATCCGCGAGTGGAAGTGTGATTTTTCAAGGGGTCATGTCTCCATTTCTATTGATCACAGAGGTAAGGGGTCAAGTATTTTGGATAGCTCTCGGCCTGGCAACCATTTTCATGCCTACCGGAGGAAGGGGCATAATGTAGCTATCCTACACTTCCTCCAGGCCAGGCAAATTGAGCAGCTGAGTTGGTTCTTTCGCATTAGATGGGGTTTATGGTGGATCGTAGGTGGCTTACAGAAGCACCATTTGTTCATGGGCGGTCCTGAGAAAAACCCAAAAAGCTACGATTTTTGGGTACGAAAATTATCAATTTTGGAGTGGCCACTTCTACAATTTCTGTTCATAGGAGATCGTCGAAATTTCTATTATATGTTCTTAAGATGATATTCTCGGGAGGCTTTGAAACTTTTTTCGATATCTCTGTCCATTACCGACTTCTAGAGGTTCAAAGTTACCGTACTTACGAGCGTAAAATACGCACGTAGTATCCGGTCTGAGGAGCAAATACAGTTCCAACTGACGCATTGAACACGTAGTAGGAGTTCTGAAGTCACCAAGCCATGTTTTTGGCGGCCTTTTTTCACCAATAAAACTTTATGATGAGCTGTTTCTGTATAATGAGCACTTCACTACAAAGGAGCTCTGTTGACCTGGAAATTATTCGATGGTGCCATCTGGCGGCGTAAGCAAGTTACAAAAATCATTTCTCAAATGAAATTACTTGCACTTGAAATCAAACACCGCATCTTTTAGGGCATTATAGGTGTAGCCGAAAAATGTTGTGCATGTTTATGTAAACTGCTATAAAGTGAACTAGTGTTGTATGGGAGACGATATTGCGTTAACCTTATATTATGCATTCTTATTTGTTGTTTATGTGTGTCAAAGTATATAAATGTGTCGAAGTGTATAAATAAGCTGCCAAAACGTTACTAATTTGTAGAACTCATTTTATATAAACAGCACACCCTGCCTTAGCAGGGAAAAGAAGAGAACCATGGGAGAAATGCTCTCGACGGATCACATACAAAGCGAGTAAGTTACTCATTAAAAGACACTGACAGAAAAGAGAGAAACTAACTGCCTCAATCATAATTCCGCTTTCCACACCAAAAATTTTGGCATGCGAAGATATTCGCGCTGTCTTGTGTTGTAAGTGAGTAGCAGAGTGTGGCGTCGTCCAGAGGTCGCGGTGCCACACCAAATTCGACAGCGCAAGTCGATACCACAGATATTACCAAGGGCTCGCTGCAGTGGGGAGGCACTCGAGAAGACACGCCTCCCGCTCAGAATAGTAGCGCCCTCACTCTGCGGTCAATTTAGTGTGGAGCATGGAAGAGCTCAGCCTCATTCCGAGACCACAGATGCAGCAGTCAATATGATCGTGCCGCACAAAAAGCAGTTTTTTTGAAATTGCATTTTGTACGGCAAGAGAACAGTTTGGGTATATGAGCATCAAGTGACGCTTTCATAGTCAGTGGCAGTCGCAAATTATTAAGCAATCCTGTGGCAAAGAACTCTGTGAAAGTTAAGTAAATCTTTTATTCATGCATGTAATCAAATCAATTAATATTTCATGTGTTCTAGTTGATGTGCCTTCTCCCAGAGCAATCATAGAACCCACAGCTATTGCCTGACGGAAGTACTTTCATCTGGTGACAACGCAGAGACGCATTGGTGGAGGAACAGAGAGAATACAGTGCCAATGGGAATGAAAGAGAGACGAGACAGCGATGTCAGGAGAGACAGTGGTAATGAAACAGACAGAGAGATGGATGAAGACAATAGCAGTGGGAGCAAAAGAGAGGGGAGACCATACATAGCCTTTGCGGGTTTGGCTCTGTTTAGTTTTCGTTTCCTTGTGAGGCGTTGTCTATGTTTAAATTTGTAGTGAAGTTATCCTTGCTTTCGTAACATGTATCTAACATGGTAGTCGAATCACAGTGGGTCTTTTCCCTCACTCACAATATTGCTCGGCAAGTACCTGCCTAAAAACGAATTTGCGATGCTCTTGAATTTTGTCCATTGATACTCAGCATTGGCAGTGCTGGAGATGAAATTTTCGTGTTGACCTCTTAGGTAGTCTTAAATCTGTCTCTTGTTGCTAAACAGAAAGATCTTCCTACTTTTCTTTACATTCCTATTTACAGCCATATTCAGTGGTGTTTTAATGGTCTTGTAACAGCTGAGCCCCTTGTTCTACGCTAACTGGTTCGTAAAAGTTCGTGTCTGTTTGTCGCCAGTAGATCTAAGATGTTATCTTGACGAGTCGGTTCTCTGACTAACTACTCAATGTAATTTTCGGATAAAGCATTTAAAACAACTTCATTCGATTCTCTGTCCCTGCTACGCGTCATACTGAGTTCGGTGGAGAGCCTGTGACCATCGTACGTTGGCTGGGGCGGGGCAGCACACACACGGTTGAGATAAGTAATATTATTGACTTGGTACATATGTATCGTATATTTGTAAAATTTTTTTGTGGGTCTTGCCACTATAGGTGTTGATTTTAGCCTTTGACTGTGTCTATTTAGGCAAGCTGTTATATTTGTTCTGAAGAAGGCGTGGTTATCCACGCTGAAACCTAGGTAAACACCAGGTAGTTTGTGCAATCGAGGTAGATTTTTCATAATTATTTTGAAAAATAATAATTTATTTGATGGAAATTATAGAATGTTTTAAGAAAGAAACACAAAACTTGCATTACTGTGATTCTGTATTTGATGTGAAAAGAAAAAAAGGAAAAATATTATATCAGAGAATAGTAGCATTTTCACAGCATGCACGTCACCTTCTCGGGAGAACTAATCTTCTGGTATTGCACATTATGACAGCCATCAGGGAAAATGAAAATCTCGCGAAGAACGTAAAATTTATGTGAATCAAGGGTCACGCTAAAAGCGAATATCACAAAACAGTCGGTGGCTTGTGAAGGCAGTAGCTCCAAAGAACAAGTTTAAAATTATCAAACTACGCCGGTCGTGGTGGCCGAGCGGTTCTAGGCGCTTCAGTCTGGAAACGCGCTACCGCTACGGTCGCAGGTTCGAATCCTGCCTCGGGCATGGATGTGTGTGATGTCCTTAGGTTAGTTAGGTTTAAGGAGTTCTAAGTTCTAGGGGACTGATGACCTCAGATGCTAAGTTTCATAGTGCTCAGAGCCATTTGAACCATTTGAGCCATTAAACGACTGCCGTCGGACCTAAGGGCTACTTTATACAGGGTGTTCCAAAACTCCTATTACTAGTTTGCGGAGGGGACTGTATCTAAAAGTTTTGATGATGAACCCATGTTCGGAAATGTGCCGTTTGGGTATAAAATAAGTTTGAAGGTGATACCACTTTCAAACCTCTCGTTTCACTGTACGCACATAAACTGAGAAATGAGGCGCCGTCGTCAGTCCCTGTTGCGGTACGACATCACACACTAACTATTTCAGACGACTTTAACCGTCCTTGACTGCTCGTTTAGATGTATCTATGTCATTTCAGATATTTGTGTCAAGTCTTATCTCCTTGCCTACATTATTCCGTGACTTAGTGGATTTTCAAATGTTGACTGACGTCTGGGTCACCCTGTACTTTCTTTAGTGCTACCCGTGCGAAGCAGGGCGAGTCAGTGTACTGTGTAACGTGGAATGTGGCAACTAGCGAGACAGGGAGGTTATCTAAACCAGAGTTAAATCCGCACACACGATTACCGCCAGTTTGTAGGTATCGTACACAGGCCGGCTGGTTTCGGCTTTCAGCCCCATGTCAACAGTTTTGTAGGCAAATGCCTGACTGGTCTCACGTTCCCGTCTTAGAACGCTATACACAAACAGCTGAACTATGAATACACAGGGGCAGTGTTCACCCAATTGACAAAAAGCTCATCTACCTACACAATTAAAAATAAAAGTAAAGCTCTGCCCCGGATCCGGATCCTTTGTGGACAGTGCGCTCTCCACTGAGCAGTCCAGTTAAGACTCAGGGCTGCCCTCACAGCTTCACTTCCACGAGTGCCTCATATTCTATTTTCCAAACTTCACAGACGTTCTCCTGCGTACGTTACTGGACTAGCACACGTGGAAGAAAGCACAGGGCGTGGACAAAACACCAGAAACACAACACATTACCGTGCTTAAAACGGTGCAGGAAAACCATTGGCATTCCAGAGAGCTTCCGCACGTCAAGGACTGGATAAATAGAGGTCCTATATGATTTTTCAAGGGAAGCGCATATCATTTTTCCTTCAAAATAGTGGAAAATTCAGGTAATGTTGATAGACGTAGATAGCGACCACGCGCTCTTCTTTCAATGTACATCACAAAGGCTCAATAATACTGACAGCTGATGACTGGTGGCCAGAGGAGACGAGAAAACTCATCCACGTGCTCTCGAAACTAGTCCTGCACGATGCGAGCTGCATGAACAGAGATCCTGCTGCTTTAGAACGCAGCATCATTATTAGGAAACAAACTTTGTACCATGGGATGAACCTGATCACCAGCATGGTTACATAATTCTTGGCAGCAGTGCGACCTCGTAGAGTAAACATAGTGCCGGTGGAATACCATGATGTGGTTGCCTAAATCATCACCGAACCTGCGACAAGTTTCAGTCTTGAGACGTAAAGTCATCCAGAAGTTGGAAACAGTTTGCAACAATGCTCATCCACCAAACGATAAGGTTGCATTGCTCCATAATCAAAATTTTCCTGTTACGGGTATTTACATCACTTATGAGGGGTCGTGGAATTCACCTCGCCCTGCAAGTTCGTGGTGATGGAGCTTCCTTCCTGTTGTTTTGCTGCCGACAGGGTTTGAGAGTGCGACATTCAGTTGAGCAGAGACTTTTGCAGCTGTCGTCCCCTTATGTTTTATTATGGTTTTCTTCAGTAATGGTCTGTCACGATTCATGCTTCCGTCAATGTTGTGACTTAGCGGATGGTGTTTTTCCGACTTTCCTGTATGCAATACAATCTTCAAAACTGAAAGTTCCACCTTTCTTGGTTACGGAAGCACGCACATACGAGCAACAACAATATGTCCACGTTTGTACGTACTTACCTCTGACATAATTGTATCAACTACGCACCACACAGTTCTGACCACGACTGACGCTTGCAAGGTATTGAGAACACTGAACAGGTTCCGTTCGTGGTCACATACAATAGTGCAATATGCAGGTTTGGTTAGTATCTGCCTTTATATTCAAGCACGTATTAATCGCGGTGTTTCCATATTTGTGTCCACCCCCTGTATATTGCCAAAAAAAGGATTAGCCATAGTCTAGGGCAATGTTTCCATGTCTTAGTCCCGATCCGGCACATAATTTTAATCTGCCAGGAGGTTTCAAATCAGCGCAGAATCCGCTAAAGAGTGAACATTCATTCTGGGAGAGGGGGAAGCAAAATTTCGGTTAAAAATAGACTACTTTCAGGCATTACCTCTCACCAAAGACAACGCAGCGGCCGACGGCCTTCACTTAACGACTGAGAGCACCGGCGTTCGTGTAGAGTTGTCAGTGCTAACAGACAAGCAATGCTGCGTGAAATAACCGCAGAAATAAATATGGGACATACGAGGAACGTATCCGTTAGGATAGTGCGGCGTAATTTGTCATAAATGGGCTATGACAGCAGACGACCGACAGCACGACATTGTCTGTTGCACCTCTTGTTATATCCTAGCCAGTAATGCCACCCGAGCCCGCTGCCAAAAGGTTGGCAGCATCAAAGTCCGGACGCCGTCCGCATAAGCAGCGCCAGCGAGACAGGAAATCGCCGCAAGTCTGCGCGCGCCACCGCTGGCTTCTGGTTTCTTAAGCGCTGGAGTCGCGAGCTCTAGGACAGTTCTGTATTCGCCGCTCAGTTGTATACTCGCCACCGAATTGTGTACTTGCTAGTCAGTTGGGTGTTCATCGCAGCACAGTTGTTGTTTGTCGTCAGCCGACGCTGACCTAGCCGCACCGACTCGAACTAGACAGATCTCTGTAGACACGGAGTTCACTATTGTGTTTCTGTATCTTCATCAATAAAGATAAGTACCGACTTTTATTTAATCAGAGTGTTTGGGTTTTCATCTTTCTGCACACTGTTCCAGCGGACCGGTTGGCCCGCTATTAAAAGTGTGGCGGTGACTTCGTAAGCCGTTTCTACAGCGAATTGTTTGTCGCTACGAACACCACCACAAAACCTCTCATGGGCTCGTGAACATTTCGCTTGGACCTTAGACGGTTGGAAAACTATGGCTTGGTCAGCTGAGTCCCGATTTCGTTTGGTAAGAGCTGATGTTAAAGTTCTAGTGTGGGACAGAACCCACGAAGCTATGAACCCAAGCTGGCAGACGCGCGGGGTAGCCGCGCGCTCTCAGGCGTCTCGTCATGGTCTCCCTCCGTCGGAGATTCGAGTCCTCCTTCGGGCATGGGTGTGTGTGTTGTCGTTAGCGTAGGTTAGTTTAACTTGGATGAAGTAGTGTGTAAGCTTAGGGACCGATGACCTCAGCAGTTTGGTCCCATAAGACCATACCACAAATTTCCGGTTTGCTAATTTGTCAGCAAGGCAGTGTGCAAGCTAGTGGTGGCTCCACGATGGTGTTGGCTGTGTTCACACGGAATGGACTGGGTCCTCTGGTCAAACTGGGCCTATCATTGACTAGAAATGGTTATGTTCGGCTACTTGGAGACCATTTGCAGCCATTCATGCACTTTATGTTATGGATGGCTATACGCCATGTCACCGGGCCACAATTGTTTGCGATTGGTTTGCAGAACATTCTTGAAAATTCGAGCGAATGATTTGGCTACTCGCATCTCCCGGCATGAATCTCATAGAACATCTATGGGTCATAAAAAAATGATTCAAATGGCTCTAAGCACTATGTGACTTGACATCTGAGGTCATCAGTCCTCTAGACGTAGAACTACTTAGACCTAAGTAACCTAAAGACATCACACACATCCGTGCCCGAGGCAAGATTCGAACCTGCGACCGTAGCAGCAGCGCGGTTCCGGACTGAAGCCCCTACAGCCGCTCGGCCACTATGGGTCATAAGACAGAGGTCATTTCGTGTATAAAATCCTGAAAATCCTGCACCGGTAACACTTACGCCTTTACGGACGGCTATAGAGGCAGCATGGCTCAATATTTCTGCAGGGGATTTCCAACGACTTGTTGAGTACTGCTGCACTACTCCGGGCAAAAGGAAATCCGACACGATATTGGAATATTTCACATGATATTTGTCACGTCAGGATACGTCGATGAAATCTGTAGTGCTTATTTGTGAGTAGCGTTGCTAAAATCCCCGTTCAGAAACTCTGGTTAAATGTTCCGTAGTTGCTTGGAATCTATTTCAGTAAATGCCGCGATAGTGCTCATAAAAAGGACATCCCCCGTTAGGATTCTCATTCCTGCTGTATCCGACCTAGTGCTTCGTCTCTAATAATCACATCGTAGACGGGACGCTAAACTTTATCCTACTGTCATTTTTCCACTGAACTACGCGCATAACATAGAATGACCGACACCATACCCCGTTTACGTGCGCAGACTTTCCGGCAACCGGCCAGCTTAGCGGGGATTCTACGAATGCGACAGAATTACTGGAGCAGGACGCGGGGTCTGGAAGCGAACGCGGATCTGCGGGGTCGGTGCGACCCGCTGGCTGAGTGACCCGGTGGCCGGCAGACGCTGTCCGCTGTGCGTGTCGGCCAAGGCTTCCCGCCAACCGGAAGCCGAGTCAGCAGCCTGCAGTCTGCAGCCTCGCGTGACGAGCGTTCACAACGGCGCCGCCACAAAACGAGCCGCTGGCGCGCCAGCCCTCTGCCTTGCCGTGCAACTGAACTATTCCGCCAGCAACTGCATCCACTGCTCTCTCTGCCACCAGCATGTTGACACGGAAGTCATTTGCTCAAAATGGTTCAAATGACTCTGAGCACTATGGGACTTAACATCTAGGTCAGTGGATCCCAACAGGTGATCCGCGGACCCCCAGGGGTCCGCGAGCTATGCCAGAGGGGTCCGCAAGATGCTACCAGAATAAAAAATATATTAAATATATTTCGCATGATAACAGATTTTTTTGTTTTGGCCGCTTCCTCCATGAGCAGAGCTTTAGCGAACCAGTCTAGCGTCTTCCTGTCATTTTCAGTTCATACTCAACTTTTATTTCTTTAACGAGTTTGTTATACTAAACACCCAGATTTGAAAACAAAGATTTTGAGCAATAATCAAAAATTTAACAATAACAATGATGGCTAAACTGAAAAAGTTTTAAGCTCAACGTTTTTCCAATGATGAACATGTCAATGTTTTTTCTAAGTACCAAAAATAGAAAACGTATTTGGCTTTTTTTAGGTACTTGATACTGTGATATGACAAGGTACCAATCATGCTCCATAAGGGGGTTCTCGAGAAAATTTTGTTGGGAACCCCTGATCTGGGTCATCAGTCCCCTAGAACTTAGAATTACTTAAACCTAACCAACCTAAGGACATCACACACATCTAAGCCCGAGGCAGGATTCGAACCTGCGACCGTAGCGGTTGCGCGGTTCCAGATTGAAGCGCCTAGAACCGCTCGGCCACAGCAGCCGGCAGTCATATGCTATGGAAACTCTCAGCACGTACTTCTTCCTCTTCTTCTGCTTCACTTCGTGTATTACGCAAATTTAAACTTAAATTTTTCCATGTTATAGGGACATTGTTTGAGGACTGCGACTATATTGTAAGATTTTTATGAAATAATATGCACTCAAACAGTTACTTGTTACAAATGTTTTATTAGGATGACACTTTTCGGCAGCATGCTGCCATCATCAAGTTCATTTGGAGTTACTTTTACACTTTTACATTGTAATAAAAATGAAGTGAGGTTAGTTTCCTTTCCTATGTGTGCCAAAGAGGTTGCGTGGCGAAATACACACCTGTTCAGGAAAATGTTCATGTTATAGTTCAAATGGCTCTGAGCACTATGGGACTCAATATCTTAGGTCATAAGTCCCCTAGAACTTAGAACTACTTAAACCTAACTAACCTAAGGACATCACACACACCCATGCCCGAGGCAGGATTCGAACCTGCGACCGTAGCAGTCCCGCGGTTCCGAACTGCAGCGCCAGAACCGCTAGACCACCGCGGCCGGCTCATGTTATAGTCTGTACATTAAGTGCTAGGCATGATTAGCTCATTTTGTTAGTACATTTCGTTGTCTGGCACTCACATAACAATAACGCGTACATCACAACTAAAAACTTCACAATCACTTGCTGACATCAATTCAAAGCGTCTTAAACGATAAGATGCAAAAGTAAACTAGTTTCTATTATTAAAGCAACAGTAAGCAGTGACGATGTGGAGACGAAACTTTTATATCTATATGTATTTTCATCATGGCGTATATTAGGTGAATAGTTGGTAAAGGCTGTAGTGAAATAGGCATTCAACGTTGGAGAAGTTAATACACTCCTGGAAATGGAAAAAAGAACACATTGACACCGGTGTGTCAGACCCACCATACTTGCTCCGGACACTGCGAGAGGGCTGTACAAGCAATGATCACACGCACGGCACAGCGGACACACCAGGAACCGCGGTGTTGGCCGTCGAATGGCGCTAGCTGCGCAGCATTTGTGCACCGCCGCCGTCAGTGTCAGCCAGTTTGCCGTGGCATACGGAGCTCCATCGCAGTCTTTAACACTGGTAGCATGCCGCGACAGCGTGGACGTGAACCGTATGTGCAGTTGACGGACTTTGAGCGAGGGCGTATAGTGGGCATGCGGGAGGCCGGTTGGACGTACCGCCGAATTGCTCAACACGTGGGGCGTGAGGTCTCCACAATACATCGATGTTGTCGCCAGTGGTCGGCGGAAGGTGCACGTGCCCGTCGACCTGGGACCGGACCGCAGCGACGCACGGATGCACGCCAAGACCGTAGGATCCTACGCAGTGCCGTAGGGGACCGCACCGCCACTTCCCAGCAAATTAGGGACACTGTTGCTCATGGGGTATCGGCGAGGACCATTCGCAACCGTCTCCATGAAGCTGGGCTACGGTCCCGCACACCGTTAGGCCGTCTTCCGCTCACGCCCCAACATCGTGCAGCCCGCCTCCAGTGGTGTCGCGGCAGGCGTGAATGGAGGGACGAATGGAGACGTGTCGTCTTCAGCGATGAGAGTCGCTTCTGCCTTGGTGCCAATGATGGTCGTATGCGTGTTTGGCGCCGTGCAGGTGAGCGCCACAATCAGGACTGCATACGACCGAGGCACACAGGGCCAACACCCGGCATCATGGTGTGGGGAGCGATCTCCTACACTGGCCGTACACCACTGGTGATCGTCGAGGGGACACTGAATAGTGCACGGTACATCCAAACCGTCATCGAACCCATCGTTCTACCATTCCTAGACCGGCAAGGGAACTTGCTGTTCCAACAGGACAACGCACGTCCGCATGTATCCCGTGCCACCCAACGTGCTCTAGAAGGTGTAAGTCAACTACCCTGGCCAGCAAGATCTCCGGATCTGTCCCCCATTGAGCATGTTTGGGGCTGGATGAAGCGTTGTCTCACGCGGTCTGCACGTCCAGCACGAACGCTGGTCCAACTGAGGCGCCAGGTGGAAATGGCATGGCAAGCCGTTCCACAGGACTACATCCAGCATCTCTACGATCGTCTCCATGGGAGAATAGCTGCCTGCATTGCTGCGAAAGGTGGATATACACTGTACTAGTGCCGACATTGTGCATGCTCTGTTGCCTGTGTCTATGTGGCTGTGGTTCTGTCAGTGTGATCATGTGATGTATCTGACCCCAGGAATGTGTCAATAAAGTTTCCCCTTCCTGGGACAATGAATTCACGGTGTTCTTATTTCAGTTTCCAGGAGTGTAGTAACACGTCTCCATGTACTGTGCCACGGATGAATATTTGCAAGCATGCTCCCGAAATGCGTCGTGCTGATAAAATATAGTTAAAAGGAGACTGTTGCATTATATACACTACTCAATAAAACTTTGGAATACTATGGTAAAGTGTAGTCTACGACACTGGACGTCTCGTAGACAAGGCACTTCATGCAGTACCCAGTTAGAGACCCGCCCGGTTGGCCGTGCGGTCTCACGCACGACTTTCCGGGCGGGAAGGTGCGCCTGGTCCCCGGCACGAATCCGCCCGGCGGATTTGTGTCGAGGTCCGGTGAACCGGCCAGTCTGTGGATGGTTTTTAGGCAGTTTTCCATCTGCCTCGGAGAATGCGGACTGGTTCCCCTTATTCCACCTCAGTTACCCTATGTCGGCGATTGCTGCGCAAACAAGTTACCCACTTACGCGTACACCACTATTACTCTACCACTCAAGCATAGGGTTCAAATGGTTCAAATGGCTCTGAGCACTATGGGACTTAACATCTGAGGTCATCAGTCCCCTAGAACTTAGAACTACTTAAACCTAACTAACCTAAGGACATCATACACATCCATGCCCGAGGCAGGATTCGAGCCTGCGACCGTAGCAGTCGCGCGGTTCCGGACTGAAGCGCCTAGAACCGCTCGGCCACTGTGACCGGCGCAAACATAGGGGATACACTCGTCTGGTGTGAGACGTTCCCTGGGGGGGGGGGGGGGGGCGGGGGGGGGGGGTCTACCGGGGGCCGAACCTCTCAGTAACCCTGGATTCGGTGTGGGGCGGCAGAGGGGCTAAGTGGACTGCGGTAGTCGTCGTGGGGTTTGGGACCACTGCGGCTGCGGCGGGGACGGAGCCTCTCCGTCGTTTCTAGATCTCCGGTTAACATACAATACAATACCCGATTATGCCGGGATGGTTCCTTTCAAAGGGCACGGCCGACTTCCTTCCCTAATCCGATGAGACCGATGACCTCGCTGTCTGGTCTCCTTCCCCGAAAGAACCAAATACCCCATTAGAGCCCATACACTGGATGGTGTTTACTACTGGCCTGTTCTGTAGCCGTTCCCCAGTCATGTAAACATACCGCAACGGCACACAGCGATCAGTCCTGTATCAACAACAGTTTCATTCAGTTTGTGTTCAGCACTGCAATAACGTACCACGCAGAGACATACAACACTTTGATAGAATCAGGATAGTGCCTATACTTTAAGCAGGTCATACGCAGCCAGATATTGCCGATCGGTTACATCTCGCTCAAAGCGGTGTGTCTGATGTGTGGAGAAAGCACAGAGAGACTGGAAAACTGAACGATAGATCTCGCAGTGGTCGTTCTTGTATGAGAGCACTAATGCAGAATCGTTTCCTCCAGGTGTCGGCTTGCAGGTGACCAACATTAACACCCAGAAATATTGGAAATAATTTCTTCCGGTCAACAGGGATTCGTATCTCAGACCAAACTGTGCGTAGAAGATCGCATCAAGGTGGTTTTCATTCCAGAAGACCAATGAGAAGTTTTGCACTGAACAAACCGAACGGGCGCAATCGAACATTGGACCACTGCAGAATAGAGTAATGTGATGTTTACTGACAAGACCAGGATTGGTTTGCGACCGGACGCTGGACTTGTTAGGGTTTGGAGAAGCGCTAGACGACAGCAAGAATGCCGGTACGTTCAGGATGTGCGTGCGCGCAGTCCGGAACCGCGCGACTGCTACGGTCGCAGGTTCGAATCCTGCCTCGGGCATGGCTGTGTGTGATGTCCTTAGGTTAGTTAGGTTTAAGTAGTTCTAAGTTCTACGGGACTGATGACCACAACTGTTAAGTCCGATAGTGCTCAGAGCCAGGAAGTGCGTCCGTTTGCAGGTGGAAGTGTAATGTTCTGCGCTGCAATAATGATGGGACTGCGGACCCCTCTAACTCCCACCTACGGCAATTCGACCGATCCCCGTTACCTCCAAGAGGTCTTACAAGCAATTGTAAGGCCCTACAGACGTGAAGTCGGTAACAGCTTCATCCTAGTCAATGACAATGGAAGACCGCACCGTACTCTAGAAGTGTCTCGGTGTCTTCAAAGATGCAACATCAAGCCAGTGCATTGTCCGGCACAGTCCCCAGATATGAATGTAACTGAGCACGCATGGGACCTGTTAAAGGTGGCCACTGCCAAGCGTCCGAATCCACCTGATGACAGTCTTCAGCACCTCATTGAAGCTGCCATTGAGGAGTGGGACCTCAAACACCGAGATGAACTTGATGGACTCCTCTAAAGCATGCCTCACAGACTGGAAAAACTCTTCCGTATGCGAGGAGGACTGCTCAAAATCGGTCTCTCGCGTACATGTCAAACTTAAATCGATCATCAGATCCACCACCGATTGAATGCTATTCGATCTCTGGCTAAGATGTCATTGGTCGACAGTACCGACATCGAAAAGATTATGTTAGTTAGTAACGGTAACCTGTTGCTATCTGTTTGCTTGAATACCATAGTCCTACTGCATTTGAGTTTGTAATGCAGCTCTTTTTCTTTGTTACAGAATATGAAGATGGCCAACGTATGACAAACTGCTAATGATTGTAATAATACTATACATTTCATTGTGTCTAAAATAAAATAAATGTACAGAGTGATTTTTTTCGGATTAGTTTCCAGTATGGTATGTTGAGCTGGTAGAGGGTACTACTACAGACTAATGGGACTGATAGTCATCATCACGAGATTAAGATTTTCACTGTTTTCGTTTAAAGATGTACACTTAAGAGAGAACCTGCTTTATTCTGTAATGACTTTTATAGCTAACCAAAATCACTCTTGTTGCCAGAAGGAATTATGATTATTTTGTTAATAAGGTACTGCACAAAGGCCAATGGGTGTAATATAAGAACTCATTGTAGTATACTCTACGATACTCCAAACTTTTGTTCAAGTATGTATTATTTCATAAATACAAGTATATTACGCAAATTATCTGTTAGGGCACTCCGTGTCATCCTGCATTTCTTCTTATAGTGCATTTGTAACTGAGATTCTTTATCGTAAGTCCTTCTGCGTCCATACGGTCTACATGTTCTATAGTAATCTCTTTTGCGGTCTTCCCTTGTACGTCCTACCGCTCTCCACAGAAACCTTATTATTTCAACTTCTATTCTACTTTCTAGGTGTCCTGTTGTCACCTATGCTTCGCATACAAATGTAAGACTTGATACTGTGAGGGGTCCACTTGTACGTGGAGCCCGATTTTATAATATATTTCACGAAAAATGACATGAAATGGTTGTATCTTTGACACCACTGAACCAAAGATGTTGCCTGAGAGGCAGAATGGGTTGTACGTAGTTGCCGTTGCACTCTGTTAAAGATAGGATGCAAGACTTTAAGCTAGTGGCTAGCTGTGAGAATTTAGCTGTTGACCTATGGACGCAGCATAATACATTTTGTAAGGTAATGAAATTTTGTATATTTAGTTTTAAGTATGCAGCAACCGAATGTGGATCTTGCTAACTCTAACAGTACCGTCCCTTGAATGTAGGAACCAAGTATTTTACATAAGATTTAATGTTAGGTTGATTAGGTAGACCCGATTTATAATACTTTTCTGTATTTTGTAAACCTGATGCAAGGAAGTTAAATTCTGGAATCTATTTTTTTAAACGGTGATAGACTTTGTCATGTAACAATACAAGTGTCTTTAACTACGTCAGTACATGAGAATTGTAGAAAAGTTGAAAAGTTCACTGATTCTGAAGTTAACGTAAAATGTTTCGTATCAGATTTTGTGAAGAAGAAACTTTATTTTGAATACAAGTTTCTAACTGAACCATTCGGTCTTAGCATATCCCCTTATCAGTATCTCATCCTTTTCCACACCGTATTTATTTAAATCCAATGACTATTTTTTTTAAAGAAATGATTTTTCAGTCGGAGTAAAAAAAAATATTTAATGGACCAGAATGAGAAAAGTAGCTTTAATGCGGGCAGCATTGCAAAAAAACTGAGCCAATATCCAAAATTATCGCTGAGAATTTGCAGCTAATCTACTGACATTATTTGTATGAACATATTTTACGGCTGGCATTGCACTTCCCTGAGCCGAGATTAAACAGTTTGTATGTCAACTGTAGAGAGGACAGAATACCAAGATTACATCCATTGCGTCTCAAGAGCTAAAAAATGTATTTCATTGTTTATTTTCATAGGGAATTTTATCAGTTTATTGCACAGGGCTATAGGACTCGGTGCTAACGGGACTGAGTAAATTTCAGAGGGACTGATTTCATTATAGGCATTACGTACCTGTTTTCCAAATTAAGTTGTTTAATTTTTCTTTGGATTACAACAAAACTGATTAAGCACACCATTTGCTCAACAATACATGACACAGTAACTTTCCGTAAGACGAACATTACGCATTGTATAGCCATTAACAAACACGAATAATTCATTATTAATAAAGAACGTTACAATACTGCTGTTGTTTTTCAAAGCATCAACTGCGTTTTTTGCCAGGGTCTACTCTGCAAATTTTTTACTACCGTTCCTACAAATGGAAGTACATTTATTTAATTTTTGAGCCACGTCATGGCTGCATTCGCATGCAAGTCACTTCGTCATTTTTAAAATGTTTAGCTTGCTCCACGATTTTACTACTTAAGGCTACATTTGATCTTACTTGTTGTATGCTTTGAAATGTCATCACTTTAGTTTTAGCTGCAGACTATTTTAACTTATATTCTGAGGCTAGGTGCTCCAACTTATAGACTCCCATCTCAAGGTCATCTTCATTTTCTACATCAATGTTAAGTCATCTGCATATGGGAAGAGTTTTAGTTTAGTGGCACTAGCTAAAAATAAACCTTTTTTTATTCATCATTATGCATTTACTTATCACTTTATCTGTGTATATACTGAAGAGTGTCGCTGAAATAAATACATAGCATCCTTGCCCTGTCCCTTTGCATATATTCATTGGCTTTGTGATTATTTTGTTGCCCGTATCTATAACCATTTCAGTGTGTGTGTGTGTGTGTGTGTGTGTGTGTGTGTGTGTGTCATTGGCCGACAGTATCGACATCGAAAAGATCACATTAGTTAGTAGCACTTAGAAAGTAACGTATCCTGTTGCTATCTGTTTGCGTGGATACAACAGTCCTACTGCATTTGAGTTTGTAATGCAGCTCTTTTTCCGCATTACAGAATATGAAGATGGCCAACGTATGACAAACTCTTAATGATTGTAATAACATTATACATGTCATTGTGTCTAAAATAAAATAAATGTCCAGAGTGATTTTTTTGGGTTTAGGTTCCAGTGCGGTATGTTGAATACACTTGAACTGACGACGGATTGACCGTTGACGGATCGACAGCTCTGTCTGACTATAACCTGCCTAACTTTTGGGTACAGCTTTGAACAATGAAAATGAATAGCAAAAATGTCTTCACGAGTCCAAATGGTCTTAGTTTATATCCGTTCCACTGAAAAAAAATCAGTAAGGGTGCACCTAGGATCAAATAGGGTCCTCTATGTAGCAATGGGAAAAACCGAAAGCCGATACCGATATATTAGTTCTGAATAACCGGTATTTTTCGGTGTTTGTTGGGTCTCGGTGATTACAGATGTTATTATTTTTTACTAATAAAAACAAAAACCTAAACTCCGCGCGAACAGGCCATGAAGGCCCAACGGTACCGACCGGCCGCCGTGTCATCCTTAGCCTACAGGCGTCACTGGATGCAGATATGGAGAGCCATGAGGTCAGCACACCGCTCTCCCGGCCGTATGTCAGTTTACGAAACCGGAGCAGCTACTTCTCAAGCAAGTAGTTTCACAGTTTGCCTCACAAGGGCTAAGTGCACCCCCTTTGCCAAAAGCGTTGGGCACACCGGGTGGTTACCCATCCAAGTTCTAGCTCAGCCTGACAGCACTTAACTTCGGTGATCTGAGGGGAATCGGTGTCATCACTGCGGGAAGGCCGTTGGTATTTTTTACTAATAACCGGGTAATAAACCGAAATATCAATTATCCATAGCAGCAGTGCTAAATTTTTCGTTTTCAAATAAACTATTTTTAAAGAACGAGTAATGTTTATTCGAAAAATTCGCACTGCTTTGTAATCTTGGGGAATTATAGAAAATGGGAAAAGTGATCAATGCTATATTAATAACAATGCTGACAGAAACAAGCAACAGACACACTGCATATGAACTGGTACAGCATTGCCTTGACAACAATGTGCCTGTTAACATATGGCGTGGCGTGTTAGATGGTGCGTGTGTACAAGGAGTGTGCAAGACTTTCCTCATCTAGTGTATATGCTAGTTTGTCACTGTGGTCATTGGACGTATGTTGTGTTACAGAATCTCACCATACCTACTCCGGAAGTATTTTACAAAGTGCATTATCAGTAAAGTACTATGATCCGCTTGCTTTAAAGGATTAAAAACGAGAGTCACAACAAATTTGCGAGGTAATATGAGAAGAAAATTAACAGTTCATTCATAGTTACCATTTAAATAGAAAGGCGGCTAATCCGCAGGCTGCCTCAGTTTTCACCCTTTAGTTCTGACTACTCTTAATGTCCAAATAATGGTATGATCCCCGACTGCAACATGATTTTGGAACAGTTTCGAAAACTTCATTCTCACCATAAAGCTGAAAACTCGCTTTAAAAAATCTAGCTTCATTAGGATTTTACCCGAAAAAAAACACATTTTTGTGAGTTATTATCGCTCGCCATTTGTGTATTTCATACTTGCTCTAATCGTTCAAATTTTGCAGGATGGTAGACAAATACATATAATTAATGGTCGTCCTATTCATAACGTGTAGGCTTTCACGGCCGGCGTCTTCATGTTCGTAAAGATGGTGATCATGAAATAAAATTTAGTGAGACGAGCGTGTTATCCAGAACATCGCATTATTATGCTATAGAGATTCAGAGACACCACAATAATTTTAATAGAAAAGAGAAAGGCTTAAAGTTAGACAAGATATGGCGGTCGACTTTGCACGAACGTTGTGACAGTCGATTACCTTCAATCGAGAATAATGACGTTAGTCAGAGATAGACTTACAGTCGGCCTTACGTGACGTATGGTGGTGCCCTCTACGCGCTCTACGTAAACGGGACCTCTACGACCTGGCAGCCAGTCGTTGGCTTACATCGGAAGATGTTAGCCGCAGTTGGCAACGGAAAGTCAGGAAGAAGAAGTAGTTTTACAGGTAGACCACGGCCTCTCAGCCCGGAAGTTTTAACTAATTGGTCGTCCTGTTGTTTTGTGAAGGCTATAATCCGCTTCCACGATATGAGCAAAGTGGTTCTAAAGACAATAAAAAACCAATACCGATCAGTCATCGCCCGAATCAATAGAAATCTACATCGGTTGCCAACCTATCGTCTTTAAATGTCAAAATTATGGTAGAGTAAAAGTTGGGAACTAGAATAAAAAATGCTCCTGCCATAGCACAACAAAGGCGAATATGCCCTGGGCAGAGATAGGGATGTAAAGAATGTAACTGTGGTGTCACCGCTAGACACCGCACTTGCTAGGTGGTAGCCTTTAAATCGGCCGCGGTCCCTTAGTATACGTCGGACCCGCGTGTCGCCACTGTCAGTGATTGCAGACCGAGCGCCGCCACACGGCAGGTCTAGAGACACTTCCTAGCACTCGCCCCAGTTGTACAGCCGACTTTGCTAGCGATGGTTCACTGACAAATTACGCTCTCATTTGCCGAGACGACAGTTAGCATAGCCTTCAGCTACGTCATTTGCTACGACCTAGCAAGGCGCCATTATTAATTGCTATTTATCTTGTGATGCATGTACCGTCAGACCGATGTTCACCAATTATGGATTAAAGTTAAGTATTCCAGAAGCTACGTACTTTATTTGATAGTCTCCATTACATGACCTGTTCCAGACCTCACGCCAGCTGCGTGAGCTTAAAGAGTGCCTTTCGGCTACCTCATAGTGGCTTAGCTGTCTTGGCAAGCCACAACAGTAACTAGTTTTTCGACCTATCTGGCATCTTCAAAGACATTTAAATGGTAACATCCTGACATATTTGCGCTTTATTTTACGAGTTAACCCTACTTGGTCAGCACTGTGAGCTCTCTTAGCTGCAAGGTGTTAGAAAGCTGCATCTTGCAATTCATAAGCTAAAGTCCCTGATTCTGTGCTCAAAAGTTTTTCTGGGGGTATAAAATTCTCAGTGGCACATTGTTTCTGGGGCGGACGCTGAAATAATTTCGTGATTTGTGGGTAGGGGGTTTGATTTTTTCCAGAGGGGACGATTTCTCCACCAAACCCACACCTACACAAATAGTGAGAAGTGTAAAAACAAATAGACACAAATGCTTGGGCTTCTGAAGAATGAGATGCTTCTACAACAGAAAGTATCCGAGAGTGGGGTGCATCTATAATAGGAAGATTATCAGACTGGGGATGCATGTATCCTAAATTTTAATGACATACTGTGTCATATTGCATGACTTGACAAATGCCATGTCGGAGGACATGGGGGCAAGTGTTATCCTATACTGTGACATCATATATCATTTCGCTTTACTTGACACGATGAGTTATATTACATGACACGGGTACTAATACTAAAACAGTTTGATTTAAGTGTCTTTGAAGCTGACAGGTAAGTGAAAAATTAGCTCCCTTCACTTACATCCTCAACTCTGCTCAGGGCATATTCGTCTTTCTTGTGCTATGATAGCACTTTTAATTCTGGTTCAAATGGCTACCCGAATTATTCTTGTAATTTGCAGCCTAAGGGAAATCTTTAAAGTAATCGTAAAATGTATTTTATCCTGGGATGATAAACAACACTGTTTGGTCATAGGACCCTTATAATATTCTAAGCATATTTTTTTCTATGAAGGCTATTTACACGTTAAGACGGAAAGCTGTCCATTGGAAAATATGTTTTAAATATTTCAACTTTACGTGAGTTATTAGTCGCCGGTGCGCTGCAAAAACTCATAATGCATGGATTTTGTCCGCTACGAATGCGACAGTGTTTGGCTGCAAAGAAAATATACAAGACCTAGCTATTCTTAATACTTTGGACGGAGATCTGTCTGACCAATCCAGTGTGAGCAGCAGTTTTGAGCAGCGTGACCATGTAGACTGCCAGACAAAGCGCAATGGTGTTTCTGGGATAGGTGGGACTAGATGCATTACGAGGACGCTGTACGCTCGAACTAGATGACTTCGTCTGAGTTTTCATTTTGATGGCCATTTCTGCACTACAACAGACATGAATTTATGGTGAGATCGGTAAAGATTTTATTAGCGTAACCTTTCGTTATCAGAGTTTTCAGCTTCATAGATGTACCTTACTTGTGAACAAGGGTAAAATGGCTCAGAGGACTATGGGACTTAACATCTGTGGTCATCAGTCCCCTAGAACTTAGAACTACTTAAACCTAACTAACCTGAGGACATCACACACATCCTTGCCCGAGGCAGGATTCGAACCTGCGACCATAGCGGTCACGCGGTTCCAGACTGAAGCGCCTAGAACCGCACGGCCACACCGGCCGGCGAACAAGGTTGAATTTGCTGTTCAAAGAAAGTAGCTTTGCTCCATTTTCAACAATCAATATCGGTATTTCGTTTACTCATCCGCGAGTGTAGCTCATGGCATACGTTACTATCCCGTTTATTTACTAATACTACGGGAATTTAAGATTGTAAGGGATTCTTTTTTTGGCCGGCCGGGGTGGCCAAGCGGTTCTAGGCGCTACAGTCAGGAACCGCGCGACGGCTACGGTCGCAGGTTCGAATCCTGCCTCGGGCATGGATGTGTGTGGTGTCCTTAGGTTTGTTAGGTTTAGTTCTAAGTTCTAGGGGACTGATGACCTTAGAAGTTAAGTCCCATAGTGCTCAGAGCCATTTGAACCATTTGATTCCTTTTTTTTCTGATTCAAATGCTTTGTGGCATGCTACTCCACATGGTCCCTCAGAGGACAACTGTCATCTTTTAACTGCAATTTATCTCTTCTTTATTGAATAGTAATACGAACTTGATCCAAATTTCTCTTTAATTATTTTGATCCTGCAGTCATTTCTGACTATTATTACGTTTTCATTGGCTGTCCCCATGTGCTCATGCATTCTTACTGAATTCTGTAGTTTACACGAGCACGTTTCAATAAACATTTTTTGCATTGAGCAGAATCACTTTTCAGATAACCTGCCATCAGCAGAATTATTTTCAATCCTTTGTGTCCATTTTACAGCAAGTATAAGATACGTTTGTGCTGCTGAAAACGTCCAGAGTTACTGCTGCTTCTGAATGTGTTTGGAGTGATTATTGTTGTTCAAATTCATTGCGAATAGGTCTTACAGCATACAAAGTGCAATGGTATACGTGACTTCTCTACAGGAGAGGATGTAGATATACTTTCATATTGCATCAGGAGAACAGAGTGAGTTGATCGTAAAGTCGCATTCACTTAAATACGTGTTGAAACTCCCCTTAAATAACTCGTCACGTACAGAAAGTTTTTACTACTTCTGAGTACATCAATCAAAGAACAGTCTTCTTCTATCAGAATTTTGTATAAGGAGTGGAATATTTTTGGGCATTTTCACTTAAGTAATACCATTTATCTATTCAGCTTAATTTAAAGATAGGAGGCTTGAAGGTAATGCAATTCTCATTAGCATCAAAATGCATTTGTTTATTAAGGTACCATGGTCCAAGTGAGTTGGACTTCTGGATGGGAGGGGCCAGTGGCGTATTTCACAAGTGTGTCAATAGAGAGGAGATCCCGCAACTTGCGAGGAAGCTCTTTTGTGAACAAACATGGTGCAAACGTGTTCCGGAAAAAAAATCACGTTCTCTGTTCTGGTAAGTAGAAAAGATTCGTCGTGGGTTACATAATTTTAGTATTAAGGCCTAGTTTCCATAGTACTGATGAAGTGCTTTATTTATTTATTTATTTATTTTTTACTGTGAGCTTGACAAATGTGTAGGCATGAAAGTAACCTAAATTGGCCACCTAGTTCGTTACCTGCAGACAGACGTCGGGGTGGCCCATCTCTCCCACACAATACGGATGGATGGACTACTGTTACTTCGGAGAGACTGACCACTTCTTTTAATATTCTAAATACAAATAAATAATTTTAACTGACTCTTTTCTTCATGTACAGCCATGTTATACGGTCCATCGCTCCCAGTGCAATAACCCATTTCACCCATACACCTATGGGTGAGACGGAGCAGTCACGTACATTTCGATTTTATCGCATCACATGTATTTTAAGTGTTAGTGCCTTAATAATATATAGTTCTTAAGTTTATATGATTCTCTATACGAACATGCTTCCAGAAGCCAAAAAAGTTGCGAAATACACTGATTTTATGCTGAAGGAAGAGAGTATCCAACTCTCCGGGATTTATCCTAACATATACCGAAATGTCAAAATACTAACATGAATTCTTTACCGACAACTGGAAATACTGGTAGAAGACGACCTCGGGGAAGATCAGTTTGGATTCCGTAGAACTGTAAGAATACGCCAGGCAATACTGACCCTAAGACTTATCTTAGAAGCTAGGTTAAAGAAAGGAAAATCTACGTTTATAGCATTTGTAGACTCAGAGAAAGCTTTTGACAATGTTGACTGGAACACTCCCTTTCAAATTTTGAAGGTGCCAGGGGTAAAATACAGGGAGCGAAAGGCTATTTATGATTTGTACAGAAACAAGATGGCAGTTATAAGGGTCGAGGGGCACGAAAGGGAAGCAATAGTTGAGAAGGGCGTGAGACGGGATTGTACCCTAATAACGATGTTATTCAATCTGTACATTGAACAAGCAGTAAAGGAAACCAAAGAAAAGTTTGGAGTAGGAATTAAAATGCAGTTTTGCCGATGACATTGTAATTCTGTCAGAGACAGCAAAGGACTTGGAAGAACAGAGGAACGGAATAGACAGCGTCTTGAAAGGAGGATATAACATAAACATCAACAAAAGCGTAATGAGGGTAAGGGAATGTAGTCGAATTAAGTCGGGTGATGCTGAGGGACTTAGATTAGGAAATGAGACACTTAAAGTAGAAAATGAGTTCTGCAATTTGGGCAGCAAAATAACTGAGGATGGACGAAGTAAAGAGGATATAAAAGTAGACTGGCAATAGCAAGGAAAGCGTTCCTGAAGAAGAGAAATTTGTTAACATCAAGTGTAGATTTAAGTGTCACGAAGTCGTGTATGAAATTATTTGTATGGAGTGTAGCCATGTATGAAACATGGACGATAAATAGTTTGGACAAGAAGAGAATAGAAGCATGTGAAATGTGGTGCTACATAAGAATGCTGAAGATTGGATGAGTAGATCATGTGACTAATGCGGGGGTGCTGAACAGAATTGGGGAGAAGAGGAATTTGTAGCACAACTTGACTAGAAGAAGGGATCGGTTGGCAGGATACGTTCTAAGGCATCAAGGGATCACCAATTTAGTATTGGAGGGAAGCGTGGAGTGTAAAAAACGTAGAGGGAGACCAAGAAATGAATACAGTAAGCAGATTCAGAGTATGTAAGTCGCAGTAGTTACTCGGAAATGAAGAGGCTTGCACAGGATAGAGTAGCACGGAGAGCTGCATCAAACCAGTCTTTGGACTGAAGACCAAACAACATTACGAAACGTTCTCGAAGAGCGTTATAGGTTGAGCAAGTATAGTGCTCGTGTGTCCCTGTCTTGTGACAAGGATAGCCCGCGGTATTCGGATTCTGAGAGAAACAAAGGGCGATGAAGCGTCCGTGTCGCAGACTGCGGATTCCGTGGCTCGCTTTGAGCTTCTCCGCCGACGTGGCACCGCGCAAAGCAAAGTGCTCTAGAAACACTGCCGGGCGTCACCAGGAAGACGTCATCGCCGAGGGGAATTTCTCAGTAACTTCCGCGAAGCTCTCATTGAAACCCAGTTACAAGCGTTGGAGCACAACACAGGAGTGTAGCAGTCGCAACAGATCGGAAGCAGTCTTTGTGTCTATGTGGATTATGTAAGCAGATATGCTGAGTTACTAACATAACACTGCCATGTTTACTGTCTGCGTGTTTCTTTATTCTATAATTGAGCAGACGGTGCAATGAATGAGGTGCTAGATTCGCACTCGTCTGGCCATTCTGATCTATGTTTTCAATGATTCCTCTAAATCTATTGGGACCAATTCCGGCATGGTTTCTTTGAAGAGGATTCGATCAGTCTCTTTGCCCATCCTTGTTTTGTCGGAGCTTGTCCGCTGCCTTTAATGTCTTAGTAGTGTTAGTCGTAGAGGCGACTTTAAGCCACAATCTTCCTTCTTTGTATAGATGAAGTTCATTGAGGCTGATTCTACACTACTCATTAAGGCTTATACTGTCCGTCTAATGTTAAATATTTTTTTATTTTTTTAAATAAATTTTTGTGTGCTGTGTATAGGCACGTACATATGAGAGAGAGAGAGAGAGAGAGAGAGAGAGAGAGAGAGAGAGGTATAATCAACAGCAAAAAATGATAAATATTTGATTATTCTTTCTCTTATTTGAGCTGTTAATCACCGAATTTAAATTTTTTTCTGTCTAATTTTTAACCTTTTAGAGTCTCGAATAAGTGTGATGAATGAAATTCTTAGTGAAAATATTTCTATCATTACGTAAGCACTGACCACTGCCTATTGCGGAAATACTAATTAAAAAACTGAAAACTGACTTTAAATTATGTTACTCTCAGTCATTAATTTAGTGAAAATCACTTAATGTGGAACTGCGCGCTTGTCTCACAATTTGAAGAAATCTGAATCCGCCGCGTAATAACGGCGTATTGTTGCGCGCCAGTGATGTTATTTCTCGAAGCTGCAATCTTAAGTAAAATCTGAAAATGCTTATATATTTGACATGCAGGGTGCTCTTATTAGGCTACATAGACAAACACAAAAGTAGTACTGAATGCATATAATATTCTTATTTGTCACGGTGCAGAGCTGTATACAAAAGCGGAGCTAATATTTTTTTTTTTAATTTGTTGTAAGTTTCTATGGGACCAAAATGGTTCAAATGGCTCTGAGCACTATGGGACTTAACATCTTAGGTCATCAGTCCCCTAGAACTTTGAACTACTTAAATCTAACTAACCTAAGGACATTACACACATCCATGCCCGAGGCAGGATTCGAACCTGCGACCGTAGCAGTCCCGCGGTTCCGGACTGAAGGGCCTAGAACCGCACGGCCACCGCGGCCGGCTTCTATGGGACCACACTGCTAAGGTCATCGGCGCCTATGCTTACACACTACGTAATCTAACTTACTATAAGGACAACACACACACCCATGTCCGAGGAAGGACTCGAAACTCCGACGGGGGTGGGGGTGGGTGTTGGGGGGGGGGGGGGGTGGCCAGGGGGGACGACGCCACGCGAACCGTGGCAAGGCGCCCAAGACGGCGCGGCTGCCCCGCGCGACTAATAATTGTCTACTTTCTGATACAGCCAGAGAAGAAGTTATATCCGATCTCGTTCAGTATTTCACCAAATTGACCTCAAAGTCTATTACACCATGTACTATTTACAGATATTATGGGCCGGCCGAAGTGGCCGTGCGGTTAAAGGCGCTGCAGTCTGGAACCGCGAGACCGCTACGGTCGCAGGTTCGAATCCTGCCTCGGGCATGGATGTTTGTGATGTCCTTAGGTTAGTTAGGTTTAACTAGTTCTAAGTTCTAGGGGACTAATGACCTCTGCAGTTGAGTCCCATAGTGCTCAGAGCCATTTGAACCAGATATTATGGGCCACTGTTTATTCTTTGCCTACATAAATAAAATTCTGTTCCAGTTATTCTCATAATAACAGCGTTTATCGCATTTTTAGTGTAACACGTATTAAAAACAATTATCATATATCACACGTAATGTTCTTCGCCGTAATGCGTTTAACATATTACGTTATTTAATACGTCCATCTATATGGAGGCGTTAGAGGCTCTGCAGGCGCGACAGGTTTGATTTGTTGCTGATGTTGCTGTGACGTTTCACTCATGTCACGGTAGACGGCCAAACACAATAACACAGGCAGCCCTCTCACGATACCAATGCACAATTAGATGTTCGCGCCTCACCGGGAACTTTTTCAGTCTGTAACTATTTTCAATTCATTTTTTTCTTGTCACGGTTACGTACATGATGTTGGACCGACAAGACCGCCCGACAGTCAACGACACTAGTACACAATGTGAATCTGATATTTGCATTACATTAACAAGACTGAAAGCACAGCAGGTTTGTACTGGGGTGAGGAATGGTTGGGAAGCTCCCGGAGAAGCATACAACCAAAATTTTCATAATAAGCGCAAATATATCTGCGGCGGAGTACCCTTCGTAGTTCAACGTTTCGAGGAAGAGCAGTATAGAAAGTCTCTATAAGTGTTGGAGCATAGTTCATTAGCTGTCTGTCACCAGAGGCCAAGTAGTTGTTATTCAGCACCTACTCTACACAGTCAGCCAATTAGATCCGGCAGCATCATTTATGTTTTAGTAAATGTAATTGTTATTTCGTTGTAGTTGTTTTAACTAGAACCTTTGATTGGTCTGAACGATCAGTCACTGCTCCTCCCTAATTTAAGTGTTGAATTTCAGATTCTTTGCCTAAAACTGTAGCAAGTAAATTAAAATGTCGTTTGGCGCTTTTGGCTGGGATGAACGAGTATATTACGCGCTGTCGAAAAGGCTTTATTTTCACCTTTCATTTGCGAAGCGTAAGTACTGTTTCTTAAATGTAGCTGTTTACTGTAGGTGGATGTGATGAGTACATATATAGTGTAGTGTAGTGTAGTGACATTTTTGCGTTTTGGTTCAAATGGCTCTGAGCACTATGGGACTTAACTTCTGAGGTCATCAGTCCCCTAGAACTTAGAACTACTTAAACCTAACTGACCTAAGGACATCACACACATCCATGCCCGAGGCAGGATTCAAACCTGCGACCGTAGCGGTCGCGCAGTTCCAGACTGTAGCGCCTAGAACCGCTCGGCCACCACTCGGCTTTTGCGTTTTATTTTTTTTAAGACGATGACGCAATGGAGTGAAACTAAGTACTCGTACATAGGCTGCACCTTTCGAATAGCACAGAGGATGCCTGCCGAACTGAACGTCCCCGTCTGACCTACAGATGACCATCAACATAGTCACATGCCCTCACTGCATAAGTGTGCCCACGCGGTTCTTCGTGCACAGCATATCGCCGTAGCGAAAAAAACATGGCAAAAATGTAGAGATCCGAGAGACGGAATAAAAATGCACCATCTATAATTCGCTCTCAGAATGTACCTGACGGAATTAAAACGAAAAAGGTGAGAAGATTAAACGCAGGACTTTTATAAATGGTTCATAAGCTCTCACGATCCCTGAATGAATGGAGATAGGAACTTGAGGTGAATCCTAACTTAGGATAATTCCATGAGCTGAAGAATGGGAACTAATTAGAGCTCTGAGGACAGAAACTCAATAGCGTGGTGCTAATTTAACGCCTACAAGTGTGGCATATGGTATGAGATCATCTAGGAGAGAAATGAGGATCGAATGGTTCTAGAATTCTGTCAGACAAGCTGTCTATCGGTTCCTTTGTGCAACACCTCGGAAGTCAAATTTCTCATCAGAAACTTAAAAGGCACATCGGCAAGTGGACTCAGCTGCATAACAAATTAACATATCAAAAATCTCTCAAGAAACCGTTACT
The DNA here is from genome assembly GCF_021461395.2 of Schistocerca americana. Taxonomy (NCBI): domain Eukaryota; kingdom Metazoa; phylum Arthropoda; class Insecta; order Orthoptera; family Acrididae; genus Schistocerca; species Schistocerca americana. Next base: position 270,001,918 of record NC_060121.1, on the reverse strand, counting down.
AGCTAAAATCTACAACAAATGAGCACAATTACGCTGATCTACTCAGATGTGGGGGAGAATCAGCATTATAACCGCCCCAATCACAGCGAAACATCTAAAGCTTCTAGGTAGTTACGGACCAATAAGCATATTAAGCGAAATCGTTCAAAAGAGAATACAAATCCCACTACCTGAAGTGCATCCCATGCGAGTGGAGCAATTAGCCTTCCAGAGAAAGCACCATATTCCTGGTTTGTAAACATGCCTACGATAACCCAGTATGAATGCTTATAGTAATGTCTTGAGTGATCATCTCACCCAGAAACTCATCACATAGTCAATAATTCAAAACTGTTCTATCGAACTGCTTGATAATTACACCGGAAAAAAGAAATTGTCCGTCTTACGAGGTACTGTGCCAATACCATGTAGCACCACGTGTGGTCATGTTAATGGTCTCAATTCGGCTAGGAAGACAGGCCACAAGTTTTCTTTTCCAGGTGTACCATACTATAACGAGGCCACTCGTTGATGGTGAGATCCTATTTTTTAGTGTATAGGAGACAGGAAGTTGTAGCGGGGTGTCATGGCAGTGAGCTTGTACAGGAAGGTAGCAAAACGTGGTGCTACTGGGAATTATTTTATTGATCTGACCTAAGATATTACTGTTACAAAAGGAATATTATCATTATGCATTGAATAAAACGGATTTATAAAATAGATACTATTTTGATAAGATTAGGATTTAAGGTAACGAATGAACATATTTTACACTACTGGCCATTAAAATTGCTACACCATGAACATGACGTGCTACAGAGGCGAAATTTAACCGACAGGAGGAAGATGCTGTGATATGCAAATGAATAGCTTTTCAGAGCATTCACACAAGGTTGTCACCGGTGGCGACACCTACAACGTGCTGACATGAGGAAAGTTTTCAACCGGCTTCTCATGCGCAAACAGCAGTTGACCGGCGTTGCCTGGTGAAACGTTTTTGTGATGCCTCGTGTAAGGAGAACAAATGCGTACCATCACGTTTCCGACTTTGATAAAGGTCGGATTGTAGCCAATCGCGATTGCGTTGGTCGAGATCCAATGACTGTTAGTGGAATATGGAATCGTTGGGTTCAGGAGGGTAATACGGAACGCCATACTGGATCCCAACGGCCTCGTATCACTAGCAGTCGAGATGACAGGCATCTTATCCGCATGGCTGTAACGGATCGTGCAGCCACGTCTCGATCCCTGAATCAACAGATGGGGACGTTTGCAAGACAGCAGCCATCTGCACGAACAGTTCGACGACGTTTGCAGCAGCATGGACTATCAGCTCGGAGACCGTGGCTGCGGTTACTCTTGACGCTGCATCATAGACAGTAGCGCATGCGATGGTGTACTCAACGACGAACCTGGGTGCACGAATGGCAAAACGTCATTTCTTCGGATGAATCCAGGTTCTGTTTACAGTATTACGATGGTCGCATCCGTATTTGGCGACATCGCGGTGAACGCACATTGGAAGCGTGTATTCGTCATTGCCATACTGGCATATCACCCGGCGTGATGGTATGGGGTGCCATTGGTTACACGTCTCGGTCACCTCTTGTTCGCACTGACGGCACTCTGAACAGTGGACGTTACATTTCAGATGTGTTACGACGCGTGGCTCTACCCTTCATTCGATCACTGCGAAACCCTACATTTCAGCAGGATAGTGCACGACCGCATGTTGAAGGTCCTGTACGGGCCTTTCGACTGCTACCCTGGCCAGCACATTCTCCAGATCTCTCACCAATTGAAAACGTCTGGTCAATGGTGGGCGAGCAACTGGCTCGTCATAATACGCCAGTCACTACTCTTAATGAACTGTGGTATAGTGTTGATGCTGCATGGGCAGCTGTACCTGAACACGCCATCCAAGCTCTGTTTGACTCAATGCCCAGGCGTATCAAGGCCGTTATTACGGCCAGAGGTGGTTGTACTGGGTACTGATTTCTCAGATTCTATGCACCCAAATTGCGTGAAAATGTAATCACATGTCAGTTCTAGTATAATATATCCATCCAATGAATACCCGTTTATCATCTGCATTTCTTCTTGGTGTAGCTATTTTAATGGCCAATAGTGTACTTTATTGGAGCAGCATGTTGATAGGCATTCTTGTCTCAAAACAGACGTCCAAATAAGGAATTTCTTGTTTTTTTTTTATAATTTTTGTCACAGTCATTTTAATGGATTTTAAAAGATGAAGAGAATTTAATCATTATATAAGGACTTTTGTGTTTGAATAAATTTTCGTGTTGTGTTCCTTTTTTGTTTTTGTCCAGTGTTAGTCTTAAGTAATTGTAAGTTGTAATGAAATATTTTCTTATTGTTTGTTAGGCCTTCAATGGTGAAATTTTGTAAATGGAATAGTGTCAAGAAATTTTTTTGAGATGATCTTTTTGAACACTGTTTCTTGAGAAGAATTTTTGCCTAGAGAGTATCGCAGATTATGCTCTGTCATAATCCATCTCCCAGAACCTGACGAACATTCTTTTTTATGAGAGACAAATTTTATGAGAACCAAGTTTGCATGGAATCTGTTTAAGACATCGTATTGCTCTACCACGATTCTTAGTTGTTAATTAGCAGCTCAAAAACTGAGGTGCACCTCTCCTTCTTTTTCTACGAGAGCAGTTGCACGGCGTTTTCCATTGCAACACAGGTAAGCCAAATACAGGGGATACGAAATTTCAGTTTCCCAAGATAATTTAACAGTGTTGATTTTAATTCCCATTAAAGGTAAGGGTCAAATTTTTTTGTAACAGACAATGTTAGTTCAGACAAAGGCACATTTCATTTACATTCTCGCAGTCAGATTTGCTTCTCATTCTCAAAGATTTGGTTCTTAATTGTAAATGTCATGTTATGTTATGCATGTATTTGTTTCCTATGAATGGAATTTTTTGGAATGCAATAGTTTACATTCATAAACAAAGAGACAATCCTGAAGTAAAGAAAACAGGGGCACATTCACATAATCTTCCTTGTTTTTTTAATTATTAAGATCACTAAAGGCATTTTTATGGAATTTAGATCGAGTAATTCAGATGGCCAGTCAAGGTGCGAACGTGCCTGAGATCAAATGAAAACAGGATAAGTGAAATCAGGAGCACATGTGTGCTGTCTGACTGCAGTTGTTGTCATCTTGGAAGACATGAATCTCCACAGCATACTCACCATCAAGACGTAGAAGAAAGGTCAGCACTTGGTCACGGAGAGTATTGAAATAAGAATCCTGGTTCATGTTCACGGTAATCTGAATAACTGGTGACATAGTACGGAAAAGGGCACTCGAATATGTCATAGAACCACCCCCAGCCTGAGTTATCTTACTGGACCGTCGGGGCACTTGAAAAGTGCATTTGAAAAGAGGAAACATCGTAACTCGTCGTACTGCCTCAAGTTTCTGCGTTGTTTGGTTGACTGACGTTCAAAACTGTTCAAATTGTGTGTGAAATCGTATGGGACTTAACTACTAAGGTCATCAGTCCCTAGGCTCACACACTACTTAACCTAAATTATCCTAAGGACAAACACACACACCCACGCCCGAGGGAGGACTCGAACCTCCGCCGGGACCAGCCAGGTTCACTGACGTCGTGTAAGTTAATGAGCACCTGTGAGCGATGACCTTTCGCGAGGTCCACACTCCGAGTGGTCACTGCTTTCAGGACCCTTCCCATCGTTCATTTGGAACCTAGCTGTCAGAGTCAAAAAACTGAAGAATTCGTCCATCGTAATGAGTGTGTTTCGCTTATGTGTATGAAATACGTGACAGAGGAAGTGTTGGGCGCGACTGTGCGAGACCCAGAGCGTCGCACCGCGAAGACGATTCCAATTTATCGCGCTGCGCACGCTCCGCGAATGATACACGACGTCCTGGGACGGGATGGGAAGCGATGGGATGGAATGGGATGGTGTGGGATGGGGTGGGATGGCAAGGAAGCGACTCGGAGCCCGCATCTCGCTGCCGGCCGCGTGCGCGAACGGGATAAAAAACTGCCGACCGCGGCTCAGCTGTTCCCACTGGCGGCCACAATAGCCGGCTTCCAGCAGAAATACGGCCCTCTATTCCTGGCCGCTGCGCCACGCTGTCAGCGGGTGCGGAAATGCTCGTCGTGACAGCGCTCTCCGGCGCCTCTGCCGTCACACGAGGCCCGGGGGCGACGCAAAGTGACGCTATTAAACTTCTGCGCAGCACAAGAGAGTGAAGAATCCGAGCCACTGAGAAACAGGAAGCTTTCTCGGCTCAGAGACAGCTCTTAGCTGCGTATCAACCAACTGCGTGGGCGGAATGCACTGAGAGTTGGCCTTCTGGAATGATGCAAGGTGATATTTAGTTCGAGACAGTTCTTTTACTTTTATACTTTCTGCAATCCAATCAGTAAGTATTTCGCAATGCTGTGACCGGAATGGACCAGTCATTGGTCATCTTAAGACTTTCAGCAGATAAAAAAAAAACAAAGAATCATTATAAGGGCGTGGAAAATAAAACTGGCTCGGAAATGTTTCCTACACCTTAAGGCAGGGGACACAAATCATCCACGACTACGGCACATGCTGGACGTTGGGTTACCTTATTAAGATGCGTGAAATACACTGACGGAAAAAATCGCAATACCAAAAGGTAATTGCCGGCCGAAGTGGCCGTGCGGTTAAAGGCGCTGTAGTCTGGAACCGCAAGACCGCTACGGTCGCAGGTTCGAATCCTGCCTCGGGCATGGATGTTTGTGATGTCCTTAGGTTAGTTAGGTTTAACTAGTTCTAAGTTCTAGGGGACTAATGACCTCCGCAGTTGAGTCCCATAGTGCTCAGAGCCATTTTGAGCCAAAAGGTAATTAATGTAGACTAATGAAATTTCGGGAGTACATTTGTCTAGGTGAGATATCTAAGATGAAATATTGCAAGTCGGAGGTTAACGTAATTGCAAGATAAGCCATTACAAATGTGAAGTGCTGGTACGTTAATAAACGGTATAACCGCCAGAATGTTGAATGGAAGCATGCAGACGAGCGTGCATCGTGTTGTGCTAGTGCCGGACGTCAGTTTGTGGAATGGAGATGCATGCCTGTTGCACTTTGTCGGTCAATACGGGGACAGTTAATGCTGATTGTGGGTCTCGCTGGATTTGTCGTCCGATGATCTCCCACATGTGCTCCATTTGAGACAGACCTGGTGATCGAGCAGGAAAGACAACATGTCGCCGTTCTGTAGAGGAATCTGGATTACAAAAACTGTTTGTGGGCGAACGTTATAGTGTTGGAAAACACCCCTTGAAGTATTGAAACTTCCCAGCAGATTAAAACTGTGTGCCGGACCGAGACTCACCCGCTAAAGGCAAAGGTCCCGAGTTAAAGTGCTCTACCATCTGAGCTACCCAAGCACGACTCACGCCCCGTCCTCATAGCTTTACTTTTGCCAGTGCCTCGTCTCCTACCTTCCAAACTTTACAGAAGCTCTCCTGCGAACCTTGCAGAACTAGCACTCCTGAAAGAAAGGATATTGCGGAGACGTGGCTTAATCACAGCCTGGAGGATGTTTCCAGAATGAGATCCTTTCTTTCAGGAGTGCTAGTTCTGTAAGGTTTGCAGGAGAGCTTCTGTAAAGTTTGGAAGGTAGGAGACGAGGTACTGGCAGACGTAAAGCTGTGAGGAAGGGGCGTGAGTAGTGCTTGGGTAGCTCAGATGGTAGAGCAGTTGCCAGCGAAAGGCAAAGGTCCCGAGTTCGAGTCTCTGTCCGGCACACAGTTTTTATCTGCCAGAAAATTTCATACCAGCGCACACTCCGCTGCAGAGTGAAAATCTCACCCCTTGGACTACTGTTCATGTATGGCAGGACAACACGTCAAATCACCAGACCCCCAAGGACGGGGTTCCGGGTTCGATTCCCGGAGGGGACAGGGACTTTCACCTGCTTAGAGATGACTGGGTGTTTGTGTTGTCCTCATCATTTCATCATCATTCATGAAAGTGGCGAGATTGGACTGAGCAAAGCTTGGGAATGTGTACGGGTGCTGATAACCGCGCAGCTGAGCGCCCCACAAACCAAACATCATCATCATCAAATCACCAGACTGACGTACAAATTTGCAATCATGATGCGTAGGAAAACCACGAGAGTGCTCCTGCTTGTCATAAGAAATCGAACCTCAGACCATAACTCTAGGTGTGGGTCCAGTGTGTCTCGCACAAAGGTAGGTTGCTTGAAGGCCCTCAACTGGCCTGCTTGTCAATACACGGCCATCACACACCTCGGGGGAGAACCAGCTTTCATCAGGAAACACAACAAATTTAAACTGAACCCTCCGGTGGGTTCTCGCTTGACACCACTAAGTCACAAAAGGCGGTCTGGGGACAATGCATTGCACGCTACAGGGCGTCTGGCTCGGAGCTGTCCTTGAAGTAACTGATTAGTACCAGTTCATTGTGTCACTGTGGCGCCAATTGCTGCTCAAATTCCTGCTGCAGATCTAGTACGATGGTCTTCTCTCTCGGTAGTACCACGTGGTCATCCGGAGTCCAGTCATTTAGCGATCGTACATCCTCATAACCACCGCTCCCAGCAATCAAGTACAGTGGCAAGTCTTTCTGTACTATTGTAGAAGGAACATACAGCTTCTCAAAGCCCTCTCACAAGACCTCATTCAAATACAGTGATGCGTTAATAACGGCGTCTTTGTCACCTTAAAGGCATTACTAACTAACGTCAACTTACCACGTCCAATCTCAAAGCTTAATAACGCTCACGATCTTACATAGTGTGTTTAATCCAAACTCGATTTGAATCCTCATAGTAGCGCTACTGACCCGCCAGTGTAGCAGAGAGCGCTAACGCGCTGCTTCCTGGACTCGGGTAGGCGCGCTGGCCCCGGATCGAATCCGCCCGGCGGATTAACGCCGAGGGCCGGTGTGCCGGCCAGCCTGGATGTGGTTTTTAGGCGGTTTTCCACATCCTGCTAGGTGAATACCAGGCTGGTCCCCACGTTCCGCCTCAGTTACACGACTCGCAGACATCTGAACACGTTTGCACTATTCCAGTAATTAAACTCTACGCAGACAGTAGGGGTACACTAATTTCGTCCCGGGGGGTACGAGGTGGCGGCAGCAAGGGCATCCAGTAACCTTGGCAGATCAGTTCCTAACAATGCCGACCCTGCGTCCGCGCGGGACATGGCACCAGTGAAAGAAAGAAAGTAGCGCTTCTAGCGCTATTCTTATGCGAGTGGCGCGAAATTTGAGCAGGTATCACGTTTCAGATGTTGAAACACGCCTACCAACTTTCGTCTATGTCGCACAATACCTTTTTGGTGTTGCGATTTTTTCCGTCAGTGTAGTTTCCGATCCAGTTTTTTTGCCCACCCTGTATAGTAAGCAGTTATCTACACAATGAAAAAAGAATAATATGATTCTTATAGGAACATATTGCAAGCGGACAGAATCCTCTTGGGACAGAATCCCTGTTTCGATTGTCCACCAAAATAATTAAGCACCTATTGTGTTCGCAATAAGTGGAATAAAGTGATTCTATACCACTACATGTGTTCTCAGCTACGTTAGACGATGTTTTCGGGCTCTCAAATTGGGAAGAAGGAATACGTACTGACGAATCACGCTTGAGCCATATTTGCTTTGCTAATGACACTGCACAATTTGCGTCTAGCGCAAATATACTTCAAAAACGAGTGGATAAACTTTATGGAGCTACGTTGAAAGTAAGCCTGAAAAATCAAAAAAAAATTGGAAATTTGTGGTAAGGTCTTATGAGACCGAACTGCTGAGGTCATCGGTCCCTAAGCTTACGCACTACTTAATCTAACTCAAACTATCTTACGCTATGGAGAACACACACACACACCCATGCCCGAGGGAGGATTCGAACCTCCGACGGGGGCAGCCACACGGACCGTGACAAGACGCCCCTAGACCACGCAGCTACCCCGCGCGACCTGAAAAATCAGTTTAGCTAAGACTAAACTGATCAAACGATAAATCGAAAATAAATATTTAAATAGTACAAATCATGTCACAGAAACAGTTCTAATTTTGCGGGGCTCAATGACTGGGTGCAAATATTTCAACTGAACGTCACTTCAGAGACTTACGTGTCCCCAACCTACCCCAGCTACCCGTTGGGATAAAGGGGATCTACGGCTTACCTGGAACTCGAACGACCTGCCGTTCCTCGCGAATCCTCACATCGTTGAGTAGTGAAGGTTAGATGAAAGGCAGACTGAAAATTTCCGTGGCCCGATTTAATGCCGCGACCTCTTGATTTCCGGGAACATGCCTTACCAGTAGTTCGCCAAGCCCGACAAAAAAACGTTTGATGAGATTCGATATTGACGGCAACTGAAGCCAGGGACTAGATGTACAGGAAAAGAACTAAGTAGAGCAGTAAAAGTGGCTCAGAGTTCTAGTACAACGAATAGGGGTTTCAAAACCAAGCTGCCAACGCGTCAAAAAAGGGAAAGTTTAAATTGAAACGTATGTTACCACTTTTGGCTTATGGCAATGAGAGAGGGGTTTGTAACGCCGTTTAAAACTGGTGGTTTCTCAACCAGAAATGGAGACAGAAATGTTGAGATTGGTGCTGGAATCTGTTCTCACGTTTCCACCTCTGTGGACGCTTCTTCGCCGGCCGTGGTGGCCGAGCGGTTGTCGGCCGCGGTGGTCTAGTGGTTCTAGGCGCCCAGTCCGGAACTGCGGGACTGCTACGGTCGCAGGTTCGAATCCTGCCTCGGGCATGGATGTGTGTGATGTCCTTAGGTTAGTTAGGTTTAAGTAGTTCTAAGTTCTAGGGGACTGATGACCACAGAAGTTAAGTCCCATAGTGCTCAGAGCCATTTGCACCATTTTTGAACCGAGCGGTTCTAGGCGCTTCAGTCTGGAACCACGCGACTGCTACTGTCGCAGGCTCGAATCCTGCCTCGGGCATGGATGTGTGTGATGTCCTTAGGTTAGTTAGGTTTAAGTAGTTCTAAATTATAGGGGACTGATGACCTCAGATGTTAAGTCCCATAGTGCTCCGAGCAATTTGAACCATTTTTTCTTTTTTTGACGCTTCTTCAGACACTGAGCTTGGCATAAATCTAAACTTTCCGACAATACTAGTGAAGGCGCTGGTGGGCGCACGAACGCCCTATCTCTCCGAGTCTGGCTCACTAGCTGCCGGTATACTAGCCTACACACTGTCATTAATGCAGAAAATAAATTTCTTGAGTGACTCTGCGGTTACCATAGATTTTTCTGAATACAGCTGTCTATATTCATTCGGGATACTTATTTCCTTTATTAGCAACAATTTTTATAATCACAGGACCATTTTAAGACTAAGTATATCTAAAACGAAAGTTTTTCGGAAGAGTTGTATTGGTGTAGTTGCAAAGCTGCAGTCTAATGAACAAAATACGAACGTACGGGATATCAGACCAGTTTGTGATTGGATTGATGAGTTTCTAGCAAAGAGAAAACAGCATGTCATTTTCAACGGAGAGAATCTTCAGACGTAAAAGTAACTTCGGGTGTACTCCAAAGGAGTGTTACAAGGCCATTATTTTCCACAATATTTATATAAATAAACGTATTTTTTAAGTCGGGAGTTCTACGAAGCTTTTCACACACGATGCAGTGGTCTACAGCGAAGTCGCGACGCTAGGAAATTGTAGCGAAATGCAAGAAGACCTGCAGAGGATCGATGACTGATGCAGTGAGTGACAATTGACTCTCATCATAAACAAATGTAACGTGCTGCGAATACATATACAGAAATACCTTTTATTGAATTTTATCCATAGTGGATGCTGTCGAGCTCCGTGACTGTTCCTTTATAGGGTGTAGAAAAATATCCGCTACCAGTCACAATAAACTGTTATTTATTTGTCATACGACCGGTTTCGGTCTTGCGCCCATCCTCAGATGTTTATACACTCATGTACGTGTTTATACTGTAGGAGATCACTGTAAAAATAAAAAAAAATACTCCGAGAGAGTAAGTTTCTCAAAGAACCAGCCATGTATTGCTTCCGCTTACGTATATCTCGTGAAAAAAAAAGCATGAAGACAAAATTATGGAGCTCCGAACCTTTCATTGTTTGATTATACGATTGCAGGACAACCGCTGGAACAGTTATTCCCATAAAATACATGGGAGTATGCGTGCGTAGCGATCGGAAATAGAACGACCACACAAAATTAATCGTACGTAAGGCAGATGACATACAGATTCGTTGGAAGACTCCTCATGAAATGTAGTCCATTAACAAAGGAGATAGCTTACAAACCACTCTTTCGACCAATATTTGAATATTGCTCGTTAGTCTGGGATCTGTACCAGACACGATTGATAGAGGCAACCGAGAAGATCCAAACAAAATCAGCACGTTTCTTTGCAGGTTGACTTAGTAAGCACGAAAGCGTTACGGAGCTGCTCAGCCAACTGCAGTGGCAGACGCTGCAAGACAGGCGTTCTGTATCACGGTGTGGTCTACTGTTGAAAGGTCCGAGAGAGTACGTTCCTCGAAGAACAAGCCGTGTATTTGCTTCCGCCTACGTATATCTCGTGAAAAAACCATGAAGACAAAATTATGGAGCTTCGAACCCACACGGAGGCTTACCACCAGTACTCGTTCTTCTCACGAACTATTCGTGCTTCGCGACTGGGACAGGAAAAGGGGGAGGTGACAGTGGTACGCGAACTCCAGATTCACTGATTAGTTTGTCTAGAGTTTCCCTATCAAAAGAATCAAAAGCTTTTTTTAAAAAAAAAAATGTTAAATATTTCAAATACGTCTCTGAAGTTTACTTATGCGTGACGAATTACGGATTTCAAGTTGGAAATACGTTATGAATAGGATCTTCCCTTTTTAACCCAAATTTGATATTCAGCCAGTTGATAGTCAAGTCAGTGTCGTTGAGAATATCTTATAAACAACTGATAGTAGCTTTTATTCATACATTCGTTAATTTTAATTACAGATGCCGCGCGGAGTGGCCGCGAGGTTTGAGACGTCATGTCACGGACTGCGCGGCCCCACCCGCCTTATGTTTGAGTCCTCCCTCAGGCATGGGTGTATGTGTCGTTCTTATCATAAGTTAGTTCAAATAGTGTTTAAGACTAGGGACCGATAACCTCAGCAGTTTGGTCCCTTAGGAATTCACACACATTTGAAAATTTTTAATTAAAGATCTGATGATCTAAGTATACAGGGTGGTTATAATTAAAGCGCACCTACTCACTGAGGTCCACTGTGGGCTGTAATTATCGTATGGCAGTGAAACTTGAGAGGTATACCAATGCGTTAATACGGAACTGATTTACACTGTAAAAACATTAGTTCCAGTTGTGGCCACCAGGTGCAAATCTGGTGTTGTACACAGTTTGTATGAAGATATAACGCCCACGCTGTAATTTGACAAGCCATGACGTGAGTGACCAGTGCGAGTATCGAGAAGAGAGACCCTGTGCTGTTAGTGAAGCTGTTTTATGTGAATTGTAGCAATTGCAGCGATGCATCGAGAGAGTATCGCCGACTGAAAAGTCCCAGAAGAGGCCGGATGTCATTAAATTGTCTAAAGAAGATGATAATGAAATTTGAAAACACAGTAAATCTTGATGTGGCATCTGGAAGAGGAATGGGTCCTATTCCGGTAGAAGTTACTTACGAGATTGATGTTGCTATAAATGACCATGCAGCACGTGCCTTGGAAAGTGCTAGAGATCGTGCAGTGTCGTGAGAGTCGTTCATCCGATGGTCAACAGTACAGAATGTTTTGCAGTTTGTTTCACAATGGTACCCGTACAAGATCCAGAAGGTGCAGCAACTAAAACCTCATGATCCGCAGCAACGTGTCGCCCAAATAGGTAGTGAAGGCCTAGCGGTACGATCGGCCGCCATGTCATTCTCAGCCCACAGGCGTCACTGGACGCGGATTTGGAGGGGTGATGTGGTCAGCACACTGCTCCCCCGGACGTATGTCAGTTTACGGGCTAGGAGCCGCTACTTATCAATCAAGTAGCTTCTCAGTTTGCCTTACAAGGGCTGAGTGCACCCCGCTTGCCGACAGCGGTCGCAGACCGGATGGTCACCCATCCACATGCTAGCCCAGCTCGACGGCGCTTAACTTCGGTGAACTGACAGGAACAGGTGTTTACCACTGCGGCAAGGGCTTTAACACCTCTGTGAGTAGCTGCGCTTTAATTATAACGGTCCGGTAGTAATCTACACTACTGGCCATTAAAATTGCTACACCAAGAAGAAATGCAGATGATAAACGGGTATTCATTGGACAAATGTATTATACTAGAACTGGCAAATGATTACATTAACACGCAATTTGGGTGCATAGTTCCTGAGTAATCAGTACCCAGAACAACCACCTCTGGCCGAAATAACGGCCTTGATATGCCTGGGCATTGAGTCAAACAGATCATGGATGGCGTGTACAGGTACAGCTGCCCATGCAGCTTCAACACGATACCACAGTTCATCAAGAGTAGTGACTGGCGTATTGTGACGAGCCAGTCGCTCGGTCACCATTGACCAGACGTTTTCATTTGGTGAGAGATCTGGAGATTGTGCTGGCCAGCGCAGCAGTCGAACATTTTCTGTATGCAGAAAGGCCCATACAGGACCTGCAACATGCGGTCGTGCATTATCCTGGTGACATGTACGGTTTCACAGAGTTCGAATGAAGGGTAGAGCCACGGGTCGTAACACATCTGAAATGTAACGTCCACTGTTCAAAGTGCCGTCAATGCGACCGAGACGTGTAACCAATGGCACCCCATACCCTCACGCCGGGTGATACGCCAGTATGGTGATGAATACACGCTTCCAATGTGCGTTCACCGCGATGACGGCAAGCACGGATGCGACCATCATGTTGCTGTAAACAGAACCTGGATTCATCCGAAAAAATGACGTTTTGCCATTCGTGCACCCAGGTTCGTCGTTGAGTACACCATCACAGGCGCTCCTGTCTGTGTTTCAGCGTCAAGGGTAACCGCAGACATGGTCTCCGAGCTGATAGTCCATGCTGCTGCAAACGTCGTCGAACTGTTCGTGCAGATGGTTGTTGTCTTGCAAACGTCCCCATCTGTTGACTCAGGGATCGAGACGTGGCTGCGCGATCCGTTACAGCCATGCGGATAAGATGCCTGTCATCTCGACTTCTAGTGATACGAAGCCGTTGGGATCCAGCACGGCGTTCCGTATTACCCTCCTGAACCCACCGATTCCATATTCTGCTAACAGTCATTGGATCTCGATCAAGGCGAGCAGCAATGTCGCGATACGATAAACCGCAATCGTGATAGGCTACAATCCGACCTTTATCAAACTAGGAAATGTGATGGTACGCATTTCTCCTCCTTACACAAGGCATCACAACAACGTTTCACCAGGCAACGCCGGTCACCTGCTGTTTGTGTACGAGAAATCGGTTGGAAACTTTCCTCATGTCAGCAGGTTGTAGGTGTCGCCACCGGCGCCAAAATTGTGTGGATGCTCTGAAAAGCTAATCATTTGCATATCACAGCATTTTCTTCCTGTCGGTTAAATTTCGCGTCTGTAGCACGTGATCTTCGTGGTGTAGCCATTTTGATGGCCAGTAGTGTATCTAGGCGGCTATATTAACAAAAATCTGCAGGTTGTCCATTTCTTGTGTCATTCTGGGCATTCCTTCAGGGCGATGCCATTTCTATAGGCGCCGATGTATATGCAAGAGAGTTAGATTCGAGCCAGCTGACTGATCTCTGGACACTCAGCCAGACGGGCCAGCCTCACGCCCCGGTGGCTCCGTTTCGCCGGCTACGGCGCGGCTACGCTACGGATCCGGTGCGCTGCGGTGCGGTGCGGTCAGCTGAGCCAACGGTTTGGCGCCGCTTTCGCCTCCTCCGGGGCCCTCTCGTTCCCGCAACCCGCTGAGCGCTGGAAAGCGGAACTGCCCGAGAACGTCCGTGCACCCCGCGGCACAGGACACGCTGGTCCCGCTAATACCATTTACTTGCCTCTCCGCCACGTCTGCTCAGGTTCCTGGAGGCTCGGACACTCCGTCTCGCACCTGAACGAATGATGGTTTTTGTGCTCGTGGTGGTCGGTTGGGAGGTAAACTGTTCGATTTGCAATTAACAGAAAATTCATTGCACCTCTCGAGTGTCTCTGTGTAGATACAGTAATTTGCAGGTTTAGCATAGCGGCGCGCAAGACAGAGCAGTATTGCAATGCGTTATCTAGATTTGAACAGAATAGAGATAAGGAGAAAAGATTATGATTTGTTTTATTTATTCAATCAGGGCCAACTTATGGTATTCAGTTTTTGTGATCAAATTTTACAAAGCCAATTACTCTAGGTTTCATGTCCAGGTTAAATATTCAGGCAGTTTATATTGTTCAAAACCTTTGCAGTCAGAATGCTAAGTTTTACAGTATGAAAGACTTCCCGTTTCATTAGACAATTAATTACATTTACAGTGCAGCTCATCTTTCACATTACGACGGCACAAGTTTCATTGCGACAGTTCATTTATTATAACAGCACTGGTTTACGGTCGGAAACAGAGTACTTCAGTCCATGTTTTTATTTATTCAGATAACTTTCAATATGTATACACATCGAGTAGAAATCTGAAGTAAATCGGCCAAGAACTTTTAGACATTTTTGATAACAACCTTCCCTTTTGTATATTACATGCATATATGTTTAAAGTCAGATCACAAAATCTTATGTACACAAAGGGGAAGGTTGTTACCAAAATCTCTAAAAGTTCTTGGCCGATTTACTTCAGATTTCTGCAAGAATCCTAATAAACATTTGGGCGGACATAGATTACATATGTCTTTAACATACACACAGATAAACGTATGTATATAAAATATATAAAGGAGAAATGTTGTTACCAAACAGCTCGAAAAATTCTTGACCGATTTGCTTCAAATTTCTACACTCACATGAAACAATGAAAAGTTTAATAAAAAATTAAATGCCTAACAAACGGATTATTGCGTGGTAAACTGACAGATTCCTATAGCGAGAATAAATTACAGTGCCAATACCCGTCTTGGAGAGAGTATCATCAGACGTCATTAGATCGAGGGGACGAGTGGACGTTCGAGAATTTGACTGAAACATGATTGCAAACTTTTATTTATCGATTTGTCGCCGTTGTTATGCATTACAAGTACCCTAGAACATATTTTAGCCCTTGTTCCACAGTCATTTTTGTTATTAAAATCCAAAGTGCCATACAAACGCTATGGCAGGTCGTGGATACAGTACCAACTTAAGTCAATAGATCGCGAGCCGCTCAAAAGGTGGAACAGAACCCGTGATTTCCCAGACAGTGACAGTTCGACCAGTACGAGTCATTTTCAAACACAGCCCTACTTGAAATAGTGAAAACCAAGCTGAAACGATTGAAGATGAGATACTTATCGCAAAATGTAACAAAAGATGTCACAATTGACCATCTTTTCATATAGGTGGATATGCATGCATTCCTCGCATTTCATTGATACCCAGTGATTCAAATATGCCCTTAGATTTAAAGCGATTGCAGTTTCCCATGTGACCTGCATTCGCTATTAGTATCAGAAAGGCGCATACATGGCCAATCACTCTGGGTGGCAGATATTAAACATCCCAGCAAAGCCGGACACTGCAGCTAACACAAAATATCGACCACACGATGCTATCCTAAGGGGCTGTTTGTAGCAACAATTGTAGTGATAAGATTACCTACAGGTATGGGTTGTACAAAAACTTCTCAAGAAAGTCTTCGTATACCATAAAACAAAGATCCATAAACTCAAGATCTATACAACAGTGAAACATTTAATTTCGCATGGTAAATCTGGGAGAAAGTGCAGTGCTTTTGGGCGATGATAAATTTGTAGTTGGCCGGCCGCTGTGGCCGAGCGGTTCTAGGCGCTTCAGTCTGGAACCGCGCGACCGCTACGGTCGCAGGTTCGAATCCTGCCTCGGGCATACATGTGTGTGATGTCCTTAGGTTAGTTATGTTTAAGTAGTTCTAAGTTCTGCGGGACTGATGACCTCAGATGTTAAGTCCCATAGTGCTCAGAGCCATTTGAACCATTTTTTCTTGTAGTTGAGCGCCCCTAACGCACAAACACACTACAAGACCTTTTCGCGCCTCCTTACTGAACGCTTTCTGAACAACGAACTATGTTCGAACGAGAAGAACACGCCAAGTGCCATCACCCGATTTCCCAGTAACTTGGCTCAGTGTTCAAATGTTAAATGTGTGTGAATTGCTGAGGGACCAAACCGCTGAGGTCATCGGTTCCTAGGTTTACAGACTACTTGAACTAATTTAAACTAACTTATGCTAAGAACAGCACACACACACACACACACACACACACACATGCCCGAGGGAGGACTCGAACCTCCGGCGGGAGCGGCTGTACAATCAGTGACATGGCGCCTATAACCGCACGGCCACTCCGCGCGGCTGGAGTGGAAGAGGGATCAGCACAAGTAAACATGTGTTCGGCTTATCCGCAGGTACTCAACCGTTTCTGAGAAAATGGTGGTCAAATTGTTTGCCGTAATTTATATGCCTTTTACCTCGCTGAATGTTGGACCGAAGCGCTGGCGCAGTGGATAGCATCACAGCTTCGCACTTTTACACCCCGTGTTCGAAACCCGATTCTTTTTAATTTTATATCACTTAT
This sequence comes from Schistocerca americana, assembly GCF_021461395.2. Taxonomy (NCBI): domain Eukaryota; kingdom Metazoa; phylum Arthropoda; class Insecta; order Orthoptera; family Acrididae; genus Schistocerca; species Schistocerca americana. Next base: position 269,985,198 of record NC_060121.1, on the reverse strand, counting down.
GTACCCATGTACGTAGAAGGTTATTACACATATGTTTCGTATCAAATTAGGGAATGGTTCAAATGGCTCTGAGCACTATGGGACTTAACATCTGTGGTCATCAGTCCCCTAGAACTTAGAACTACTTAAACCTAATTACCCTAAGGACATCACACACATCCATGCCCGAGGCAGGATTCGAACTTGCGACCGTAGCAGACGCGCGGTTCCGGACTGCGCGCCTAGAACCGCTAGACCACCGCGGCCGGCAAATTAGGGAATACAAGGGCGTTGTGTCAACTGTAGGAGTAAAACTGCGTTTCACAGTTAGTGTCACACATTTACTACATACGTGTGTATGGTATTTTCAGTGTTTATACTATTTGTAAATTCTCATGCTATTGTATTTAATTCTTATTTCAATTCTTGTGTTAATTCTTACATTTTATTCTGATGTTTATTCTTCAGTAAGACTTGGTGCAATGCCTAAGATGATATCGATCGTAGAAACGTTCGATGCACAGAAATTCCGAACACCATGAGAATTGTGCGAAGGCAGGTTTAAAACTTCTTCGTATGAATCTCACTTGGGAAAGAAACGTCGTTAACAATACTGAAGATTTCACCGACTGGCAATAATTTCGCTTCAAAGCACACATAACATATTATTTTTTTTCGAAAACTGGCGCTTTCAATTCATTGTGAATCAAGGCACACTGCAGGGTTTACACCGAAAACAATTTCAAATAATTTACTCATTCTTTCTTATTAATTCATTCACCAGACAGACAGTTATTAGACTAATACAAGCCGGCCGGAGTGGCCGAGCTGTTCTAGGCGCTACAGTCTGGAACTATGCGATCGCTACGGTCGCAGGTTCGAATCCTCCCTCGGGCATGGACGTATTTGATGTCCTTAGGTTAGTTAGGTTTAAGCAGTTCTAAGTTCTAGGGGACTGATGACCTCATTTTTTAGACGAATACAGGCAACGTCAGTACAGCATACAAGGGAAACATTCATGTGGTAATCTTTTACGGATATGGGTAGATAAAAACAAAACTAAAAACAATAATGGGGTTTCGAACACAGGGTGCAAAATATTGTGAAGCCGCGACGCTATCAGCTGTGCCACAATTTCACTCGAACTCATCGTACGCTAAAAGGCACACAGAGTATGTAGAAATCTTTGGCTTTCGTTTTCTCAGAAAGGGTCGATTACCTACAGATAAGGCGAGACGTGTATTTGCTTCTTTTGGCTCCTTTTTTATTGAGCGAAGTTTCTGGGAAATCAGGTTATTACGGCACTTGCCGTGTTCTCCTCGTAAGCTCTAACCAGTCACTAACGCAGCAGGAGAGCACACGTATGTAAAGCTATCGAAAAAGGTGAAAGCGCGATAGTGTAAGCCACCAGAGGGCATAACAGAGTAGCCAGCAGCACAACAGTGGCAGGTTTAATTGTGTAGCAGTGGGGAGTCGAGGCGGCGCGTGAGGCTGACATTTGAGCACCGCGGAGAGCGGCCGCGTCAACTGCAGGCAGCGCGCGGCCTTGTGGGTAATTAAATATCGAGGCGGGGCAAGAACTGACGGGGTCGCCCCCCCTCAATGGGGCCGCTTCTCTTCGCCGCCGAGCTAATTACCCGCACTTGCTGCTGGCCGCTGGCGACCGCAACAGCATCTGACCCCACGATGGCTTTCTCGTCCCAAAGAAAAAGCACCGAGGAAACAATTCAGTTTGCAATATTAGCGTGTTAAAGTATTTTGGTTCATTGTGACTCTCTACATCCACTACTACATACATACTCCGCAAGCCATCGTAAGGTGCACGGTGGAGGGTGCCTTATACTACTATTATTTCATTTTCTGTTATACTCACAAATAGAGCGAGTAAAAACGACTGTCCATATGCCTCACTACGAGCCCATATTTCTCGTATCTTACCTTCGTTATTCTTACACGAGACATGTTCGCGGCAGTAGAACCTTTCTCCAGTCAGCTTCAAATGCCGGTTCTCTAAATTATCTCAATAGCTTACCACTAAAAGAACGTCGTCTTTGATTTCACGAAGCATCTTGGAACACTCGCGTGACTGTCGGCCCTACCAGCAACAAATCTACGCTACTGTCGATTAAAATTGCTACACCACGAAGATGACGTGCTACAGATGCGAAATTTAAGCGACATGAAGAAGATGCTGTGATATGCAAATGATTAGCTTTTCAGACCATGGCGACACCTACAACGTGCTGACATGAGGAAAGTTTTCAACCGATTACTCATACACAAACAGCAGTTCACCGGCGTTGGCTGGTGAAACGTTGTTGTGATGTCTCGTGTAAGGAGGAAAAATGCGTACCATCACGTTTCCGACTTTGATAAAGGTCGGACTGTAGCCTATCGCGATTGCGGTTTATCGTATCGCGACATAGCTGATCGCGTTGGTCCAGATCCAATAACTGTTAGCAGAATGTGGAATCGTTGGGTTCAGGAGGGTAATACGGAACGCCATGCTGTATCCGAACGGCCTCGTATCACTAGCAGTCGAGATGACAGGCATCTTATCCGCATGGCTGTAACGGATCGTGCAGCCATCAACAGATGGGAACGTTTGCAAGACAACAACCATCTTCACGAACAGTTCGACGACGTTTGCAGCAGGACGGACTATCAGCTCGGAGACCATGGCTGCGGTTACCCTTGACGCTGCATCACAGACAGGAGCGCCTGCGATGGTGTACTCAACAACGAACCTGGGTGCACGAAGGGCAAAACGTCATTTTTTCATATGAATCCAGGTTCTGTTTACAGCATCATGGTGGTCGCATCCGTGTTTGGCGACATCGCGGTGAACGTACATTGGAAGCGTGTATTCGTCATCGCCGTACTGGCGTATCATCCGACGTGATGGTATCGGGTGCCATTGGTTACACGCCTCGGTCATCTCTTGTTCGCATTGACGGCACTTTGAATAGTGGACGTTACATTTCAGATGTGTTACGATCCGTGGCTCTACCCTTCATTCGATCCCTGCGAAACCCTACATTTCAGCAGGATAATGCACGACCGCATCTTTCAGGTCCTGTACGGGCTTTTCTGGATACAGAAAATGTTCGACTGCTGCCCTGGCCAGCATATTGTCCAGATCTCTCACCAACTAAAAACGTCTGGTCAATGGTGGCCGAGCAACGGGCTCGTCACAATACGACAGTCACTACTCTTGATGAACTGTGGTATAGTTTTGAAGCTCCATGGCAGCTGTACCTGTACACGCCATCCAAGCTCTATTTGACTCAATGCCCAGGCGTATCAAGGCTGTTATTACGGCCAGAGGTGGTTGTTCTGGGTACTAATTTCTCAGGATCTATGCACACAAATTGCGTGAAAATGTAATCACATGTCGGTTCTAATATAATATATTTGTCGAATGAATACCCGTTTATCATAAGCATTTCTTCTTGGTGTAGCAATTTTAATAGCCAGTAGTGTAGCAGCCTACTTCTGAATCACTTCGATGTCTTCCAAATCCGACCTGGTGGACATCCCGAACACTAAAGCAGTACTCAAGAATTGGTCGCGTTGGTGTAGTATACACTGTCTCCTTTACAGATAAACCACATTTTTCTAAAATTCGCCAATAAACAGAAGTCGACCATTCGCCTTCCCAACTATCATCCTTACGCACTCCTTTTATGTCATGTTGCGTCAAATAGCACAGTAATAATGATGGTTTCGAACACCACGGTATTGGTTTTGCTACTCTTCTGCATTAACTTACATTTTTATACATTTCTTGCGAAGTGTGCTGACGCAGTTCTAGGCTGTGAAAAGATGTGGTTTCAACAAGACGGTGCATCGGCCCACATCGATGTTAATGTGCACGCACCTGAACAATACGTACGTTCAACGTTGGATTGGAAGGGGAGGTGCTGCTACACGGCCTGCGCGATCAGTGGATGTCACACCTCTGGACTTTTCCTCTTGAGTAACGTCAAGACGTTGGTGTATGACACCCCAATAAAAACGGATGAAGACCTGCTTGCTAGGGTCTAAGGTACCTGTCACCTGGTACGAAAGAAAACAGGTATCTTTGAGACAGTGTGGCAGATCTTTATGCGCCGTTGTCATGCATGTACTGCAATTGGCGGTTGGCAGTTTGAACAGTTACTATGTGCTACGCTGTTGTTATGCAGTGCTCGCTGGGTATGTACATAACACAAAAATTATGCATTTCCGACCATTGGTTTTCTGTCTCAATATAATCAGCTGTGGACTCACCATCACATGTTTGTTTGACCCAAAATGTTTGAGACACCCTGTCTGTGCTTTATGTCATCAAAATTGGGAAAAAAAAGACAACGCAATTTTACTTTTATCTGGAACAGTCTATTCAGCTTTGTAGTTCGGATGTTTAACCATCACAACGTAGTACACCAAAGAACCAATGGAGTGCACTGTCTGTTTCTTTAACCAAGTGACAGATGTATTTCCGGAAGTTTACGCCAGTGAAAGGATTAAGCCCCGCAATTTTATCTTTACGAATACAAACTAACATGGAATTTAATTAGCTAGGATATTCGGATTTACTGATTTCGGACTGTGTATTAGGAAATTAACGACACTGCTTTTTTAGATAGGTCTTATTCATATTCTTTGCAAGGAAAAACAAATTTATTGCGTTTGCTTTGTGATTTGGGTGGCCACTCAATACAGTTTGATTTAGTTTTGTTTACGAATAACAATGCCTAGAAAACGCTCTGCCTTTCCGAATACACAAGAACAGCGAAAAGGCTGAGGACAATGCGGTCTCAAGACTCCAATGAAGATCGTTTGGAGAGACTTGCTCTAGCTCGTGAACATCAGGCTTTAACTCGCATCGAGAGCGTCATGCTTTATCTTTCTCCTCAGAACACTTCACTCACAGAGGCTTTAAGTTACCTGTCTTCAATGTTAGATCATAGAAGCATAAATTTTAACAGGAAGTGGCGTGGGCGAGCGCGTTTTTATAACCAGAATCCTACTAATTCCTAACAGTTTACGATTTTGCTTTAAACGTGTACAAGTCCCGGTGAGCTTATGTTATGCCACGATCACAAACAAAGGACAAGGCCAGACGCTGGATATTGTGGACGTTAGTGCCATTTGCATTTAGCGCAGCCAGCTCTACATTGCTCTCTCCCAGGTTGGTGAAACAAACATGCTCTTCATTCACGCCTCCAATCATATTACTTTGGATGTTGTATACATAGAAGCTTTATAGGTTGAAAACAAATTCTGCACGTACCAAGTCTCGGGCACAGTTGTAAATAAATGTCTGGGCAACGCTGGGTTTATCAGCTAGTAGCTTAGTAACTACCCCACCAGCCTCTGTACGTGGCAGTCGATGACCTGGATGATGTTGTATGCAATCACAGCCATCAACCCGGTGTAACAAGAAACATGATCCACGCAAACAAGTGACGTTTCCATTGATCTGCGTTCCAGTCTCGAATATCCCATGCCTACTGCATCTTAACTGACGGTGTCGTTGGTCGACACGGGAACACGTATGAGTCCTCTGCTGCGGTGCACATGTTCAACAATCTGTGCGGGACAGTGTTCTCTGAAAGAGGAGTACCTGTCCTAGCACTGTGCTCTGTCGTCAGATCTGCCACAGATCGCCGTCTATCCCGCTTCACAAACTGGGCAAGGTTCTGACCTCCACGTTTTGTGAAGAGGCGTGGACGTGCAATACTTTTCCGATTATTGGTTGTTTCGTCGTCCTCAACCACTTTCCGTAGTTGCTCACAACAGCGTGCGAGTAGACGACCGTTCCGAGCCACAGTAATCTGCCGTCTTACAAAGCCGCACATGTTAGTGGATTTCCCCATTGTTGGTTCGTATCGTCGCTAGAATGATTCCTTAGTCGTCTCTGTCCCATTTATACCCTTTTTTTAATGCGTCACATACTCCCAGCACCGCTGGGCAACATTGTATCTCGGGATAGTCATAATGTTTCGGGTCAGTATTACATCTACTTAATGGTAAAAAGAATACAATTTTACCCAATTACACGTCCTGCAATGAGTGATGTGTACCATTAAGCACAGTTTTCTTTTCTTTTTTTATCATTACGTGGATAGTTAGTTGGCCGATTTCACACCTAAAGAAGTAAAAATGAGGGAAAATCTCTTGTAGTTCCTTTGGGAAACTAAATACTGTGCTCAGAATTAAATTTTCGACTCGCCTTTAATGGGAAGTCTGTAACTAGTGTATACTGTCTGTACTAACTTATTGGTGGGAAACATGCACGTTAACGGTGCAAACTGCTCAATTGTTGAGGGTCATCCAACCAGAGGTAGGAAGATGCACATAGGGCATAATAAGAAGGAACAGAAAAATAAACTATCGGTAACACGAAAGAAAAGAACTGAAGTCGTGATAGTGATTGTCACGAATCTGAAATGTAGATAGAGAGGACATATAGCCTGCAGAAATGATGCAACATGACCTCAGCAGATTTTTTGTTGGCTAAGAAACGACCTGGAGGACAAGCTAATGGCATATGGATTGCAAAATAAAGAAACAAGCAAAATGGCTCTGAGCACTATGGGACTTGACTTCTGAGGTCATCAGTCCCCTAGAACTTAGAGCTACTTGCACCTAATTAACCTAAGGACATTACACATATCCATGCGCGGTTCCAGACTGTAGCACCTAGAACCGCTCGGCCACCCCGGCCGGCAAAGAAACAAGCATACAAACGAGAAAACGAAAAGCTGAAGATCGTAATGAATGGAGAAGTTCGGAAGACGCCTGTATCCAGTATTGGATGGTCAATGGCTGGCGATGATAATGAAAGTGATGACGAAGATAGTGACATTCTGCCTGCCTAATTAGAAAACGAAATGGTTTACTAATAGAGTAGATTTCCAGATTTTCATATCGCCCTTGCAAAACAACCTTTCTTCCAAGAAGAAACTAAAAGATCGTTTTATAGAAGTTGGTATAATTTCGTAACAAAACAAGTAGCAAACTGATATCTTCAGTCGGTAATTATGATCGTGTAACACGTTACTGAAGTCATAGAACAGTAGGAATTCTCCCACAGTAAGCAGCAAAGGATAAGCAACGTTGTCTTCCCATTAGTCGTAAATTTGCGTCTCCCATCTTCAATTAGTAGTGACGTGGAAGGTAAGCGCAACGAAGAGAAACATGAAGCCGAAGAGTCCCGTACCCTGGCGTGTAAAAAAGAAAACTCTAGGCAAATGTTGTCACTATGATGTGTGTAACAAAATGTCAAAATCAATGAAAAAACTCCGAATGCATGAAATTCGCCATTTTTTAATGGCTTGCGTTGTTTCGGCCACTGTTGTACGTAAGTGACTTTTATCGGGGTGGTGTATTACCTACACGATGACGCAGTCAAGAACCAGGAAAACTGTATCAAGTGCCGCCGGAGCCTACACTTAGAGAAAGCTGAATCCACACTCATCTTCATATCATAACACATGATCACGTGTTGGATCGCTGCAAAGTGGTTTGACGCAATTTGAATAATACAGTTTGAATACATCTTTCTCTACGTTATTTAACAAGGCACTGGAAACAGAAGCTGCAGATTTCACCTTTACACCGGTTCTAGGAAGCACTAAGTGAGTAATAATCCAAAGCAGATGAAGAAAGCGAGGGTGATTCCTTCAACAAGACGAGGACGCCCCATTTCCTCTCATCCTCACCCGATTGATATTAAACTGGTACTCCGTCTTCATTGATATCGTTTATGACGGAATATCAGCTGGTGATGTACCATTCTTAGCTTTCTTTTCTTACGACAGTCACTACTTCCTGTATCTTGTATCCACGTTTTACTTGATTTTGAGAAAAATGTTCAAGTGCAACAGCAGGCCACCGTATGTGTTTACCTTAAGGTTTCCCAAATCACTGTGGCAGATACGACGCTAGTTTTTAACTACTTGATCAAAATGGGAGGTCTCTGAGAAGATCGCTGTTGCTGTGAGAGGTTAACATCTTCTAAGAAATGCACTTATCTCGTCCAGTTGTTTAAAAGTTAGCTTTCTAATTTCAGCAGCTGCAGCGTTCTCTTAATTTCTCACAGACAATGCAGCAATACTGCTCGCTCCATTAGATTCAAATCCATTATACTTTACCTTCTCTCGCTTCCCCTTTCCCCTCCAAACGAAAACACACACACACACACACACACACACACACACACACACACACAGACAGAAGCAGGATTCAAACCTGTGTCTGTTCGTTCCAGCCATCGCTACACAGAATGGTAAAAACTGATGGTAAATACTCATTAAGAGCACCGTTTCTTTAGACCTGGCTCACCATATCTATTGTTCGCACGATAGCCCGTCTTCCACTGTTCTCTTGCTTTGTATCCCCGCTTTTGATGCTCTCGCCTCTTCTCACCTGTGACGCACTCAAAGACGTTTTCCTTTGTCTCCATCTCTTCTGAGACCAGTATAGTAACAAACCCTTCTGCGGTTGGCTTGTTGACAAGACCTCGTCTTTCTCCCTCTTTTTTTGTCTCAGACCCGATCTCGTTTTGCGGTCGTAACCAAGAGTCTTCTTACACTTGCACCTCCGCGTCAAACGCTGCGTTCTGCCTACGCTAAATCAAGCTACTCAGGAAAAGACAGCAATCCGCAACGATAGCAGCAATCTAAAACAGTGTCACAACGTAGATATCCGTTTACAGTTCTCTACAAATTTCCGCTTGGACAGGATGTTCAAAAATTAGCTCAATCTTTTGGATAGAAGACTAAATTAAGAAGGTTGTTAAAAATATCTTTCCATTACACGATCCACGTAATTAAATACGAAGCTGCATATGTTTAAAAACACACGAATCTTTGTTGAGGAATTGCAGCACCAGTTCGGAAAGAGTGTGAGGGTGAGTTTCGTAATCAGCGTCCTTAAGGTTTGCACACAACGGAAAGTCAAATGAGGATAAAGCAGATGACCCACGAACCAAATTACTTTTTTTTGTGTTCAAGGTGTCTTGTAGCCTTCGTGTAGTAGATGAAAGACATTTTTATTTGCATATATAAAAACAAGCCTACTTGTGTTTCACATATTTTATTTTACTGGACGACTATCGAGGATATGCTAATCGTCTGTGGCCTTATATTTCACTTTTAAGCCTTCATACGATTTTTTCAGGTGATCTGTTAATCGTATATACTCTCTAGCACGTTCTCATTTTATTGCAAATTAGTCAAATCGTACTCTCAAATCTCAGTAATTTGTATATCGTACTGACATATATATATGGGCCATTTATAATAAAATGAGAATATGCTAGAAAATATACAAAATTAATAGGACAACTGAAAAATATTCTATAAAGGGTTAAAAGTAAAACCACTGATAATGTGCTCGGTATCGGTCCAGTATATCAAAAAATATAAAGAAAACAAGCAACGTTGTCGTTGTATATGCAGATAAGAATGTCTCTCATCAGCAAAAGAACTTGTCTGTGAAAACACTGATGCAAATAAATCGTAGTGTTGTAGGGTGTATGAGCCCTAGCGTTGTAATGCTGAAAGCGCACGTACTGTAGCTGGTTTTCAGGAATAGTATTTACAAATCGGTACACCATCTATACACAGATGATTGATGAGTCAGAATACGCCGCGAGATTGAGTGGCTCCTGGTGGTGCTGGAGCACTTATACGGCACGGAAAATATATAAGCGAAGCAGAGACAAATAGCAAATCCACCGACGTAAGCTGTTTAGACAAAGGACAGATCGCAGTGCTCCGGAGTCTAGGAACGAACACCTCGGAAACAGTGAAGCTTGTAGGCTCTTCGCGTGTTACTATGGAAAGTGGGAGAGAGTGAGTGAGAGTGTGTGTGTGTGTGTGTGTGTGTGTGTGTGTGTGTGTTTGTGACAGTGAGAGAGAGAGAGAGAGAGAGAGAGAGAGAGAGAGAGAGAGAGAGAGAGCAGGGAGAGAGGGAGAGTGAATAAACTATAAACCTCACATAGCTTACCGGAAGTCGCCGAAAATGACAGATACTGCCTCGCCTTATCACACAGCCGAGTGAGCACTGTCCATGGTCACGTGTATGTCACGCGCTCGCGCTCACATGCATAGGCTGATAGGCTGCGAATCTCTAGTGTCCGCATGAGTGCGATGCACTTCCCTTACCACTTACACCCAACGATTCCTACCTCGTTCCGGTCACTATAGTTAACATTGTCACCTGTGATGAGTCCTTTTAGTTTATTTGCTGTCGAGACCCTCCCATGAAGTTGCATTTAAGTTTCTTTTGTTAATCACAAAAAAGTCAGCAATTATAATCAGTTGTCACGTTCATCAACGAAAATCTGTTTCATTTAATATGTCCAAAATACGCTGATCAGCCAGAACATTATGACCACTTACTTAATAGTCCTTATTTCCATGTTTGGCACTGATAACAGCGGAGACGCTTCTTGTCATGGAAGCAACGGGGCCTTGGTAGGTCTCTGGAGGGAGTTAGCACCACATCGGCACACACAAGTCGCCTTACTTCCGTAAATTCCGGGGAGGGGGCGATGAGGTCTGACGCCACGTTCAGTAACATCCAAGATGTGCTCGACTGGGTTCAGATCTGTCGAGCACATCAACTGGAGCTCGCCACTGTTTTCCTCGAACCACTCCATCACACTCCTGGCCTTGTTCAAAAAATGGCTCTGACCACTATGGGACTTAACATCTGAGGTCATCATTCCCTAGAACTTACAACTACTTAAACCTAACTAATCTGAGGACATCACACACATCCATGCCCGAGGCAGGATTCGAACCTGGGACCGTAGCAGTCGTGCGATTCCGGACGGAAGCGCCTGGAACCGCTCGGCCATAATGGCCGGCCCTGACCTTGTGACACGGCGCATTGTCTTTCTGAAAAATGACACTGCCCTCGGGAAACATGATCGTCATGAAGGGGTGTACGAGGTCTGCAGCCAGCTCCTTGGCCGCCATGGTGCCTTGCACGAGCTCCACTGTACCCATGGATATGCACGTGAGTGGTCCCCAGGGCATCATGAAGCCGTCGCCAGATCGTCTCCGACCCACAGTATAGGTGCGAAGGGGCTGTTTCCCTGTAAGGCAACGGATTCGCGTCCTTCCAGTGAACGCAAGCATTACTTCATCTACTATTCATTCTTGCAAATTTATAGTTTCACAACTAAATCAGTGACCTTCAGTTACGTTCAATATTCGATAATGACCTTAATTTTCGTTGTACGTAATCGTACTTAGTCGCTGCAAAACTCGTAATATTTGGCGAATCTCTGGTATACAGTATATGCTTTCTCCACTGAAAATCGACAGCTAAAAACAGATTGTTCGTGCGCTCCAGCTGTGCAGAGCCCATGTTTCCTTAGCCGCGCGGGGGCGCCTCTAGCCTGTTATCCGCCATTCAGGGACTGCTTGCCCATGTGATGGCGAGTGAGGAAACGGCCGGCCGCTTCTTTCCACAAAGCGAGCAAAGCGAATGGCGAGAACGTATGCGGCTCACACAGGTTCGCACACGGACCCAGTGCCATGATAGTCGTGCTCTGGTACGCTAATGGTTAGCGCGATTGCTTGCGGAAAGCAGGAGGTTCAAATTCGAGGCCCGGTCTGCTACAAATTACCCCTTGCCGCGATACATTTATTTCACGGCTGGTTAAGCATACCCGTAATATTTCCATTAATATCATTTCATATTACCACACCCACAATGATGTCATCCTAGTCGGTTTATTTATTTCACTTTGGTCGCTCAGTTAATTAAGTTGGCCATTTTTATGCGGCTGCGATGCTCAGTTGTTGCCTAATAGAGGCCTAGGCTGCCGAAAATTGGTTAGTGAATACATAAACATTTCTGAAGAAGAATAGGCAATTACAAGTTGTATAGGTTAATTGTCGTCTTTAGCAGCTGTAATAAAGGTCTTATTAAGACTAGACGCGTTGCGTTTTGTTGTAAGGCGTCTTCGGTGGTCTCTGTAACAATATGGTTTCTTCTCTTACAATTTTGTTTGTTTCGTGAAGACGGCAATTAATCTACACAACTTTTGCATGTGCAACTGCGAAAAAGGAGACCAAAAAACAAAGAAGACAACACGTACACGATGCGCACCAAGCACTTCCTGGAGGACTTCACTTCAAGCTTCATCACACGATTCAACACATCAGTTTTAATAAAAGTTGTAAACTTAACGATCTTCTACCTGAATATGTCAATGTAACGATGAGAAACAGTTCACATGCAGCTCAAAGAGCCAAGTCATTACCCCAAAAATGCTGGCTTGCAACTGAAATTAGAACGTTTTACACACAAAAAAAGAAAAAACCGCGGAGTGAATCATACGAAGAAGAATGGAGTAAACAACAAAGAAACCGCGAGTAACTAAAAGAATAAAAACTGCTTGTAGTAATAAGTAAAGTATGTGAACTGCTTTTGATCAAAACAAACAAAATTGTAAGATAAAACCAAATTGTTACAGTGACCACTGAAGTTTTCAAATAAAGCGAAACGCGTCTGGGCTACATAAGACTTTTATTACAGTCGCTGAAGACGTCAATTAACCTATACAACTTGTACATGTACAACTGCGGAAAAAAGAGGTCAAGAAACAAATAAGACGACAAGTAACTAATTGTTGTTTTTCTGCACATTAGCATCATAACTGCCATAATTTCTCAGGATGTCAAACATATACCCTACATACACACTCTACAGGTACCCTGTACCACTACTAGTCATTCCCTTTCCTGTTCCACTCGCAAACGGAGGGAGGAAAAAAAGGCTGTCTGTGTGTTTATCCTCCGAACGCTCGTTTCTCTCTCACATGCAAACGTTGGAAAAAAATATGAAAACACAGTGAGAAATGCACGGCTTGACCATAAATGCACATGCAAGCCTGCAGGTTGCACGTTTGCAACTGACTACTTCTGGCGCTTTTGCAATGTCCTAAATACGTTGCAAGTGTCAGTCGTGGTCATAACAGTGTTCGGTGTTGTTGCGAAAGCACTTTCTCGCACCTAAGTCAATTTGATTGTGCCCAGCTTGTGCCGGGCCGAAGCTCGAACTCGGGGCCTTTGCCTTTCGAGGGCAAGTGCTCTACCGTCTGAGGTATCCAAGCACGACTCAGTACCCGTCCTCACAGCTTTACTTCCGCCAGTACCTCGTCTCCTCCCTTCCTGAAATTTGGAAGGCAGGAGACGAAGTACTGTCGGAAGTAAAGCTGTGAACACGGGTCGTGCGTCGTGTTTGGGTAGCTCAGACGGTAGAGCACCTGCCCGCGAAAGGCAAAGGTCCCGAGTTTGAGTCTCGGTCCGGGACACAGTTTTAATCTGCCAGGAAGTTTCATAATCTTCTAAGTTAGAACGCGGACGAAAGTGCTTGTGGAGTGTCGTGACAGAAAGGCATTGAGGAGGATTGTGACGAAAAATAAGAGGGCCACTGCTGCAAAACACACTGCAGAACTGAAAGTCGCAGTCGCGAACCCTGCCAGCAAAACAGCACGAAGGGATCTCCATAAGCAGGGAATTGCAGTGCGACCTGGAATTCCAAAACCACTCACCAGTGATGCAAACGTGGTGTATAAGCCAAAAAACCTGGAGTTTGCAGCAATGGAAGAATCATTTGATCTGATGAGTCTTGTTTCATACTGTTTCCAACTTTTGGTCGAATTTACGTCCAAGACAGAAGCATGGCGGTGGTTCGGTGATTATTACGCATCCATATGCTGTCATTCTGTGGGTTCCATGGTTACTTTGCAAGTTGTCATTACTGGTAAGCATTATGTGACCATTTTGGCTGATCAGGCTTATCCCATAGAACAATGTTTGTTCACCAATGGTGATACTTTGTTCCAAGATGACAGGGTCCCTGTTCACGCAGATCACATCGTCCAGCACAGGTTTTGTGATCACGAGAATAAATTGTGATATTTCCCCCGGCCTTTACAGTCACCAGCTCTCAATATTATTGAGCCTTTGTGGCCCACTTTGGAGAAAAGTGTGCGTTATGGCTACCCACCTCCATCGTAGCTACCTGACCTAGCCAATATTGTGCAGGAAGAATGGTATAAGATTTCCTTGAAAAGCATGCGGGATCTTATCTATCTATTTCACGACGACTTCTAGCTGTTTTGAATTCCAACGGGTTTGTCGTAGACACCAGTTTCTAAAGTAACTTTCCTAATAGTGTTTCGCTAAAAGACCTTCTTCTCCCCTTTTTGGATTCCCATCTGAGTTCGCCGAGTATTTCGGGAATACTACCTGTAACAAAAATAGCTACACGCATCCGTATTGCTTCGACGTGTCCCTTTAATCTGACCTAGTGGGGATACCAAACACTTGAGTAGTATTCAAGAATGGGTTGCATAAGTGTTCTGTTCGTGGTGTCCTTTACATATGAGTTACATATTCCCAATAAACCGAAGTACACCATTGGCCTTCCCTTCAACCTACCTTACGTTCGCGTTTCATTTCATATCGCTCTGTTATGTTACGCCTAGATTTTCAATAGACGTGGCTGTGTCAAGGAGCACATCAATAACATTTGATGCGAACATTATAGGATTGTTTTTCCTACTCAGCTGAATCAACGTTTCTGCGCACTTAAAGCAACCTACCATTCATCCCATCCAACGGAAATTTTGTCTAAGTCTTCCTATATCTTGCTATGGCCACTCAACGAAGACTCTTTCCCATAAAATACAGCGTCATCAGCAAAATGTCGCAAATTACTATTCACCCTATCTGTCAAATCGTTTATGTACACAGTGTGAATGATAATTAATGGCGTAAACGCATTAAGTTGAAAGTACGCGTTACTAGAAGTATTAAAGTCTGAGTAAACATGTGCTCGCTCTCAAAAGCATACCTTTAGAGCTATGAGTACTGCTTCATCCTTCATACTGCAAAACATATATCTTGTAGTGAAAGCTTCTTGCATTCAAATTTTGGGAGGACATTGTACGGACCAAAACAAGGGAAAAATGTCTAGTGAATCTGGGCTCAAAAGTGCACACGTTAAGAGCAAGGAGCACGTGTTCAATAGAAGACATGTGTTTCGCAGTTGTGAAGATGAACAAGTTCTCATAGCTCATAAGGTATGCACTTTAGAGCCCATGTGTACCGGACATTTTTTCTTGTTTTTGATCCATACTGCCACCTCTCAAAATACGGAAAGGAGGGAGCTTGCTGTAGTAGAGATTTTTTCACAGTATCGAAGATAAAGAAATGCTGATAGCTCTTAAGGTATGCATATTAGAGCCAACGTTCATTGAAACTGTTTTGTTTCTAGTATCGTGTACTTGCAACGGTGTCCGGTCACGACATTAATTATGATACACCCTATATAGAGAGCAAGGGCGATCCTATCACACTTGAGCCGGCCTGAGTGGCCGAGCGGTTCTAGGCGCTACAGTCTGGAACCGCGCGACCACTACGGTCGCAGGTTCGAATCCTGCCTCGGGCATGGATGTGTGTGATGTCCTTAGGTTTAAGTAGTTCTAAGTTCTAGGGGACTGATGACCTCAGAAGTTAAGTCCCATAGCGCTCAGAGCCATTTGAACCTATCACACTTGCCTCCTGACTATATCTCTGTCTCAGACGAACATTCGCCGTCCAGGACAAAATACTGGGTTGTATTATTTCGAAATTCTTGGATCCTCCCTCTGACCCGACCTTTGTTAAAGTTTGCAATGTGGTACTATGTCGAATGCTTTCCAGGTATCTAGGAGTTTAACTGAGAAGCGTATCATTTGTCGATTCCTGAGATGTGCCATTAAAAAATCATCGATGCATGAACTATAATAACTTGTGCACATCATACTGTTATTTCGCAGCCGCCACAAATATTTTAATATCATCAATGGGGAGAATCATTTGAATAAATTGATGGCGACAGTACAGTTACCATGAAATCTGGCGCTGTATGCATAAGTCCAAGCTGAACTACGGTCCCTTGAGGAACGCTTCGTCACCAAAGTTCAGAGTGTAGTTATTTCTCACCTACACACCCCAAGTATTCCTCAAGAAGAGCGTCGCTGAAACTCGTTGCTTTCAGTCTGGTGAGACCGTTAATTAAGGCCGTATTGCTGTATTCGAGGGATGCAAGGAATTTGGCACTAGCGGGACTGATTTCGAGCCCTCACGTCAGCAGCCAGACGAAAATCAGCGCACAACATTGACTGATTTACGAGATGATTTTATCCTTGTTATACAACGCATTTAAAAAGATCAGTGTTTACACTGTTGGTGATTTTTTTTGTGTGTGTTTCCGGCCGTGATTTCCAAGGCATATATCTCTGCCTGTGGTTTCGTCTACTGTTTTTGGAGATCTTCTCAAAAGCTATGGACACAGTAGGCCGAATCTCTGACAGAAAATGCTTTAACACAGCAAGGACTCCACATTTTTCTCTGTCAGCTAGCCGGAACAGCTGTACTTGACGGTGTTTCGTAACAGCGCAGCAGGTGTATGGGAAGACATAAAAGTAAAATAAAGTAAAAATAAAATCCTTGTGGGCAATAAAGTTATGAACACCGCCCTTACAGAAAATACAATGCCCCCTCGCGTAAATTTTCGAGAAATTTGTGTCAATATCTGCAATGGCTCTGTAAACAGCGTAAGTGACCCTTTCCTGTAAGAGCGATGACAGTGGAATGGTTCAAATGGCTCTGAGCACTATGGGACTCAACTGCTGTGGTCATCAGTCCCCTAGAACTTAGAACTACTTAAACCTAACTAACCTAAGGACATCACACATATCCATGCCCGAGGCAGGATTCGAACCTGCGACCGTAGCAGTCGCACGGTTCCGGACTGCGCGCCTAGAACTGCGAGACCACCGCGGCCGGCGATGACAGTGGAAAATCATATTCACCACATGGCTTTGGAGGTATTGGTACGTTTATTGGAAGCCTGAAATAGCTTTGGAGAGATACCTGTTGTGGTCAGCTAAGTCTTCTTTCAGTTATAAGCAACAGCCTAATGTTGACTCTACGTATTTTATAAGACGTAATAACGTGTAGATGCTTGTGTCGAGTCAGAGAAGATACTTTGAGGTGACAAGTCGTGGGACAGAGATATGCTTATAAACAGATGGCGCTAGTATCACGTGCACAGGATCGAAGCTGTCATTTGTACTAAGCTGATTTATATGAAGAGGTTCCCCACGTGATTATGGCCGCACAATGCGAATTAACAGTCTTTGAACGTAGAGTAGTAAATGGAGGTAGACGCATGGGACATCCAATTTCGAAAATTGTTAGGGAATTCAACATTCCGAGATACACAGTTTCAAGAGTGGCTCGAGAATACCAAATTTCAAACATCATCTCTCATCATGGACAATGCAGTGGCCGAGCGCCTTCACTTAGCGATCGAGAGCAGCGGCGTTTGTGTAGAGCTGTCAATGCTAACAGACAATCAACAGTGCGTGAAATAAACACAGAAATCAATGTGGGACAAACGACGATCTTTTCCCTTAGGACAGTCTGGCAAAATTTGGCGTTAATGAGCTGTGGCAGCGGACGACAGGCGTCAGTGTCTCTTTGCTAACACCAAGAAATCGCCTGGAGCGCCTCTGCCGCGCTCGTGATCATATTAGTTAGACCCTAGACAGCTGGAAAACCGTGGTCTGGCCCGATGAGTTCTTAATTCAGCTGGTAAGAGCTGATGGAATGGTTCGAGTGTGACGCAGACCCAACCAAGCCATGGACCCAAGTTGTCAACAAGGCACAGCGCAAGCCGTGATGGTGTGGGTTGTATTTACAGGGAATGGACTAGTCCTATGGTCCAACTGAAGTGGTCACTAACTGGAAATGGTTACTTTCGGCTACTTGGCGACCATTTTCAGCCATTCGTAGACTTCATGTTCCCAAAAAATGATGGAATTTTTATGGATGTCAATGAACAATGACACCGGGCCACAACTATCCGCGATTGGTTTGAAGAACATTCTGGATAATTCTAGCGAATGGTTTGGCCACCCAAACCGCCCGACATGAATCCAATCGAACATTTATGGGACATAATCGAGCGGTCAGCTCATGCACAAAATCCTGCACCGGCAGCTTTCTCGCAATTATGGACGGCTATAGAGGCAGCATGGCTCAACATTTTTGCAGGGGACTTCCAAAGACTTGTTGAGTCCATGCCACGTCGAACTGCTGCACTATGCCGGGCAAACGGAAGTCCAACACGATATTGTGAGGTATGTTCTCAGGAAATTGATAGCTTTCGTATTACTGAGACAATGGTGAGGACCGAAAGACTCGCTGGATAGGGGGTGCATCACGAGGCTTCATTTGCATTTGTGTTTCCAGTGTAACTTGAAGCTTGAGGTGCAATATTTCGACTGGTAAAATCCAGTTGACTATTAGTACAGCATTTGCTGAAATTTAATGTGTGAGTATGTGGAAGTGGTGACTACACAGGCTGCGGAGGTTATGTGACCGTCTGATGCATGCTTCTACTTCTACATCTATACTCCGCAACCACCTTATGGTGTGTGTGGTAGGGGTACTTTGTGTAGTACTGTCATTTTCTCCTTTCTTGTCCCAGTCGCGAATGGTGCGCGGGACAAATGATAGCAGTTAAGCCTCAGTGTGACTTAGAGTCCGTTTATCTTCACAGTCTCTTCGGGAGATGTACACAGGAGGGAGTGATACAAAGGATGTTTCACAAAGGACTTTACAGCTTTGAAACTTCATATAAATATATAGTTCAGAGTACCTACAAAGGTGATTATAGCGTCAATTTGTAGGGAAATACATCAAATTTTGTCTCGCGTAGTTCGCTAGTGCCGAATCACACCGTAAGGAGCGCTAGCAGCAGTTGCGCTTGCCTTCACTGAAACCGAGCGTGCTAGCTGTGAGTTTTGGTTTGAAGAATCGAAGTCGGCGACAAAGGTTCAGCTTAATTTGCGTACCAAGTACGCCAAAGATCCTCCTAGTAGGCCTATAATTTATGAGGGGCATAAATGTTTTGTAGAAACAGGGTGCTCGGTAAGATATGGGAAATCATGAGGTCGTCCGAGCAAATCTGACGACGTCGTTGAGCGAGTGAGACAATGTTTCTTCAACAGCCCTACGAAACTGACCCGGCGTACATCTCACAAAGTGCAAATCCCACTTACAACTATTTGGTGTGTGTTGGGAAACCGTTTGCATTTGAAACAGTACAGACTGACGATCGTACAAGCAATAAAAGACACTGATAAAATTGCTCGCAACAACTTCTGTGCGGATATGTTAAATCGATTACATAAGTATGAACATTTCCTGGATAAAACCAGCTTTTCAGACGAGTCGACTTTCATTTAAGTGCCAATGTTAACACAAAGAACTGTAAGATTTAGAGCAGTGAAAATGCACATGAAACATTGCAGACTGTTCGTGATAGCCCTAAACTGAACGTTTATTTGTACATTGAGCAAGAACAAAGTGTACCGCCCCTTTTTTCCGTGAGAGAACCATCTACATTCTACGGGATAGTGAACATGGATATGTTACAACAATTTTTGATACCACAGATCGATGAGGTTGATCAAGAAAGAAATGTTTGCTTCATGCAAGTTGGTGCACACCTGACTGACGTCCGGGATTTTCTCAGTGACCGCTTTCCAGGCCAATGGATTAGCCGTGATGCGCCAACTGCGTGGCCTCCACGTTCCCCAGATCTGGGGATTCATGAAGGATATCATGTTTGTACCTCGTGTGCCGGCTTCTCTACCTGAAGTTCATGCAAGTACAGGGCTACTACAAATGATTGAAGCGATTTCATAAATTCACTGTAGCTCCATTCATTGACATATGGTCACGACACACTACAGATACGTAGAAAAACTCATAAAGTTTTGTTCGGCTGAAGCCGCACTTCAGGTTTCTGCCGCCAGAGCGCTCGAGAGCGCAGTGAGACAAAATGGCGACAGGAGACGAGAAAACGTATGTCGTGCTTGAAATGCACTCACATCAGTCAGTCATAACAGTGCAACGACACTTCAGGACGAAGTTCAACAAAGATCCACCAACTGCTAACTCCATTCGGCGATGGTATGCGCAGTTTATAGCTTCTGGATGCCTCTGTAAGGGGAAATCAACGGGTCGGCCTGCAGTGAGGGAAGAAACGGTTGAACGCGTGCGGGCAAGTTTCACGCGTAGCCCGCGGAAGTCGACGAATAAAGCAAACAGGGAGCTAAACGTACCACAGCCGACGGTTTGGAAAATCTTACGGAAAAGGCTAAAGCAGAAGCCTTACCGTTTCGAACTCATTGATGGGGACATACTGCGCCGAGTGTGAGAGGAACTTGATTATCGGCTTGATGTCTGCCGAATCACTAAAGGGGCACATATCGAACATTTGTGAATGCCTAAAAAAACTTTTTGAGTTTTTGTATGTGTGTGCAAAGCATTGTGAAAGTATCTCAAATAATAAAGTTATTGTAGAGCTGTGGAATCGCTTCAATCATTTGTAATAACCCTGTATTTACGCCGCCACTGAGTAAGGTACACCTGCAATGCTACAGCGAGTTTGGAAAGAAATTGCCTTTCGATGGGATGTGTGCAGGATAATCAACAGAAGCCACATAGTACATCTTTAGTTTAAGGTAAATAAAAACGTGATGTGTTTCCCTATAAAATAACAATAAATCCAGCTCTCTCTCTTCTTTCAATAAATTTATATAAATTTTGTACGTTTTGAAACACCCTGTATTGGTTGGCTGTTCTAGGATCGTACGCTCTAGGAGTTTTATCGGTAACCCACACTATGATGTACGACGCCTCTCTTGTAGCGCCTACGAATGAAGTTCGATGAGCATCCCCGTGACGCTTTGGCGCTTACCAAATGAACCTGTGACGAAACGGGCTTGTGTTCTTCGAGGTCTGGATGAACCATTGAGTTTGTTAAGAAAACCGGAAGGAACTACTTCTTGCAACTGATTGTAAAACAACTCGTAAACTGACTAATGAGCGAGGGTCGAGTTGCATGAGAATGGCGAGACATTCGCATGCCTCGGAACAGCTGCAAAAACTTCGGAGTCTGCTCGTGACACACTTCCCGTGCAACTTGGCATTAGTTTTGCTTTCGTGCTCGCCATTGATAGACATCTACACATTACCAACATTGACTCCCACTGCCCATTATTCGTACAATTAACCTGCAATATTAAGCGATCACAAAAATAATAGCCAAATTACGATTTAACCCCAGTCAATGACGAGGTGACTGGACATGGAGAACAAATAGTAACGTCACAGGTGGGAAATGAGATGTTGCTTTTTTGAAGGTATCATCTCGGTATTTGTTGCAGTTGAGAAACCACGTAAAACCTACATCTGAATTGCCGGAAGGGGATTTAAACATCGTTGCTGGAAAAAAACCGAATAAAATGCTTTAACCTTTGCACCACTTCACTCGCTGGCAAATGAAATGTCATACGAACAATAAAGCATTTTCGCAGACCTGTAACAAAACGGACGGCCGGCTCGTAAATAAATAAAAAGCAGTAGAATATTTTCAACTTTGCGTTCTCATTCCTAAAAACAAAACTGTTTACACGAGGAGCGGCGAACGGTTCGTTAAATTTTTATACTTTTATTACAGAGGTTTTCTAAATGTTTGGCTTAGCAGCGTTACAAACGCGTATTTTATTTAAACTAAAATCGTTTCATTTTACATTAACGACCAATGTCCGCTTGTTTGATTGTGAGAAGATGAAACAAAATCGTCAAAACCTTTTGTATGTTTGTGGTGCATTTACACTGATCAGCCATATTAGGCCACCTACCTAATAGCCGGTATGTCCACCTTTCGTACGGATAACAGCGGTGATGCGTCGTGGCATGGAAGCAATGAGGCCTTGGTAGGTCACTGAAGGTGTTGGCACCACTTCTGAGCACACGTAACCAAATTCCAGTAAATTCCGGGGTGGGGGGCGATGTGTTCGATCGGATTCAGATCTAGAGAATTGAGGGGCGAGCACATGAATCGGAACTCGCCACTGTCTTCCTCGAACCACTCCAACACACCCCTAGTCTTGTAACATGGTGCACTATCTCGTTAAAAAATGCCACTGCCGTCGGGAAAAGGTTGTCATGAACGGCTGTACGTGCTCTGAAACCAGTGTATGACACTCCTTGGTCGTCGTGGTGCCTTGCACGAGCTCCACTGGACCCATGGATGCCCACATGGTTATTCCCAAAAGTACAGTGGAGCCGCCGCCAGCTTGTCTCCGCAAGGTAGTACAGCTGTGAAGGATCTGTTCCCCTGGAAGACGATGTATTCTGTTCCTCCCCTCGGCACGGTGAAGAAGGTGTCGGCATTAATCAGACCAAGCAACGTCCTCTCACTTTGGCAGTTTCCATTGCCGATGGTCACGTGCCTATTTCAGTCGTAGTTGCCGATGTTGTAGTGTTAACATTGGCCCACTCATGGATTGTCGGCTGCGGAGGCCCATCAAAAAATGGTTCCAATGGCTCTGAGCACTATGAGACTTAACATCTGAGGTCATCAGTCCACTAGAACTTATAACTACTTAAACCTAACTAACCTAAGGACATCACACACATCCATTCCCGAGGCAAGATTCGAACCTGCGAACGTAGCGGTCGGGCGGTTCCAAACTGAAGCGCCTAGAACCGCTCGGCCACACCGGCCGGTAAGAGGCCCATCGTTAGGAACGTTCGGTGCTCTGTGTCTTCAGACACCCTTGTGCTCGGCCCAACAATGTAGTCTGATATTAGTCTCACCACAGTTGGCCGACTGTCCTCTTTTATCGGTCTGCCCAACCTACGACGGCCGACATCTGTAAAGAGGGGCAGCCGCCGAAGCCCACGTCGTCGGGCCATGCTTTCCGCTTGGCTTCGCCACGTGTTGAACACACTCATCACAGCACTCTTCGAACACCCGTGCAGTTTTCGAAATACTCGCGCCGAGCCTCCGGCTGATCACAATCTGCCCTCGACCAGATTCGGATAGATCGCGCGCCTTCCCCATTCTACACGCGGACAGTACGCTCAGTGATACTACATCGTCCATGCGTGTATCTGTCTAGTAGTCATTCCTCGCCGGGTGATGCTGCTATCACCTGGACGGGTTTATATTGACAGGTCGGTGGTCATAATGTCCTGGCTCATCAGTGCTTTCAGAGTTAGAGGTCATTCAGTGCAAAGCGATTCACTATCTTTCACACACAAAATCATGTAACTTGTTGCCGCATGGAAAATAATATTTATCAGCCTACGTTGGAGGCTCTCCGTTTGTGACTCTGATAGTTACCGCATTGGTAACAAAATAATTAATACTGTGACGGTGCCCAAATATGAATAATACACGGAGTGTACAAGACTTGTGCGTGACACTGAATGTTGTGTGTCGAATTCACAAGTTTCAACACGCAATTCCTTTTGCGTATTCTTAAATCGCAGACATTCTGCAAGGATAAGTTCTGTACCAAGCTATCGATTGCTGCAGTCCTTGCATTCTTTGATACGTTGAGTAAAGTGGCACAAGGATATGGCATTTGTGAGGTAATTAGAAAAGAGAATGACGCGTAGCCTTGAACTTCTGAATGTATAGAGCTTTTAAAACTTCTATGCGTCGGTTGCTTGTCACTTCATCCAACTGCAGCAGCCTACACTGAGGCGCAAAACTCATGTGACAGCGATTCGCACAAATACAGATGGCAGTAATAACGCGTATACAAGATGTAAAAGGGCAATGCGTTGACGGAGCTGTCATTTGTACTCAGGTGATTCATGTGAATGGGTTTCCTTCCTTATTTTTGCCACACAACAGGAATTAACAGGCTTTAAACGTGGAATGGTAGTTGGAGATAGAAGCATTAGGCATTCCATTCTGGAAATCGTTAGGGAATTCAGTATTCCGCGATCCACAATGCCAAGACTGTGCCGAGAATACCAGATTTCAGGGCTTAACTCTCACCATGGACAACGCAGTGGCCGATGGCCTTCACCTAACGACCGAAGCAGCAGAGTTTGTGTAGAGTTGCCAGTGCTAACAGACAAGCAACGTTGCGGGAAATAACCGCAGTTAGGACAGTGCAGCGAAATTTGGCGTTAATGGGCTATGGCAGCAGACGACCGACACGATTGTCATTGGTAAGAGCAACACATTGTCTGCAGCGCCTCTCCTGGGCTCATGATCATATCAGTTGGATGCTAGCCGACTGGAAAACGGTGGCCTGACCAGATGAGTCCCAATTTTAGTTGTTAAGAGCTGATGGTAGGGTGGAATGTGGCGCAGACGCCATGAAACCAAGGACCCAAGTTAACAAGGCACTGTGGAAACTGGTGGTGGCTCCATAATGGTGTGAGTTGTGTTTACATCGAATTGACTGGGTCCTCTGCACCAACTGAATCGATAGTTGGCTGGAAATGGTTATGTTCGTCTGCATGGAGACCATTTGCAGCCGTTCATGGACTCCATGTTCCAAAACAACGCAGGAGTTTTTATGGATGACAGTGCTCCATGTCACAAGGCCATAGTTGTTCGCGATCGGTTTGAAGAACATTCTGGACAATTCCAGCGAATGATTTGGCCACCCAGGTCGCCCAACATGGGACGTATTCGAGAGGCCAGTTCATGCACAAAATCTTGCACCGGCAATACTTTCACAATTCTAGGCAGCTGAGACTGCATGGCTCAGTATTTGTGCAGGAAACTTCCAACGACTTATTGCGTCCATGTCAGGTAGAGTTGCTGTACCACGCCGGCGAAAGGAGGTCCAACACGATATTAAGAGATATCCCACGACGTTTATCACTTCAATAAGTGATAATTAATTGAAACCCTCAGCTGCCAACAGGTGTTGTTGATATCCCTCGATAGGGACAGCTGAAAATGTGTCCTCCAACGGGGCTCGAACCTGGGATCTCCAGCTTACATGGCAGACGCTCTATCCATCTGAGCCAGTTGGTGTGGCCGAGCGGTTCTAGGCGCTTCAGTTTGGAACCGAGCGACCGCTACGGTCGCAGGTTCGAATCCTGCCTCGGGCATGGATGTGTGTGATGTCTTTACGTTAGTTAGGTTTAAGTAGTTCTAAGTTCTAGGAGACTGATGACCACAAAAGTTAAGTCCCATAGTGCTCAGAGCCATCTGAACCATCTATCCATCTGAGCCACCTAGTACACAGATGAATAGCGCGACTGCAGGGTCTTATCCCTTGCACGCTTTTTTTCAGCTGTCCCTATCGAGGTACATCAACAACTGTTGGCAGCTGAGGGTTTGAATTAACTATCATTTATCCTAGAGAAGCTGCACGGTCACCAATGGTATCTGTTCTTTCGAGAACAGTTACCATCTTCATATATAGTTCAAGGCTAAAAAATGGTTCAAATGGCTCTGAGCACTATGGGACTTAACTTCTAAGGTCATCAGTCCCCTAGAACATAGAACTACTTAAACGTAATTAACCTAAGGACATCACACACATCCATGCTCGAGGCAGGATTCGAACCTGCGGCCATAGCGGTCTCGCGGTTCCAGAGTGTAGCGCCTTTAACCGCTTGGCCACCCCGGCCGGTAGTTAAAGGCTACCCGGCCATTGACCTTCGTGTGTGCGAATGCGCACAGGTTGCCCGAACTCTTACGGGAATCGTGACCTTAGTTGGCGCGAGTAATGAGTGGATGGGCAAATGTCTATTAGGTACATTACGTATGTAGATTGTGGACAGTTGGCAATGTGGGTCTCAGCCGGCCGAAGTGGCCGTGCGGTTAAAGGCGCTGCAGTCTGGAACCGCAAGACCGCTACGGTCGCAGGTTCGAATCCTGCCTCGGGCATGGATGTTTGTGATGTCCTTAGGTTAGTTAGGTTTAACTAGTTCTAAGTTCTAGGGGACTAATGACCTCAGCAGTTGAGTCCCATAGTGCTCAGAGCCATTTGAATGTGGGTCTCATGGGATGCGTGCAGGGGTAAGTCCCTGCAGTCGCGCTATTCACGTTCGGTCAGAGTGCTGGTGGTTGGTGTCTGTAATAATAATAATAATAATAATAATAAAAAATAAAAAACCTGAGTGGAAGGATCAACAAACGAACTTGAACGGATGTTATGTGACGTCCGTAACGACCAAACCCAACGGTCAACAACGAACAAAAATGAAAAAAAAAGATGTATAGAGCGTCTACCATGTAGGCAGGAGATCGCGGGTTCGTGTCCCGGTTGGGGTACACATTTTCAGCTGTCCCTATCGAGGTATATCAACAGCTGCTGGGAGCTGAGGGTTTCAATTAATCATCATTTATTCGAAAGAAGCTGCACGGTCATCAATGGTATCTGTTCTTTCGAGAACAGTTCCTATATTCATATATTCTATCACCACAGTGTACATTCCGCTGCAGAGTACGGCACACTCAGACCTAAATTTCGAGAGTAGAGGTCGAGGATCTCCATGTGGTTAGCGACAATCAAAATTATGGAATGAGAAATGAAACATCCTTTACGACAAGAAGCGGATGAGGGTGATTTGCTAGTGTTGAAGCAACGGAACTATCGTAGCCAAGTCCCTACTCTAAATCGCGGAGGTATGTCAGTGTTTCGTACTGCCGCCACGATGAAGAAGACGACGGCGCCGCGCGACCTTGTGCAACATCCTGCGACTGCTAGCTGGTTGGCCCCAGCTCTCCGGCGCGGCTGTACCGGCGCTGCCACTTGCCGGCCGCTAGTTAGCGACTCTCCAGGGCCCTCGACTCCGCTGCCACTTCAACGCCGTCATTTGGCGCGTGCCGACCTCCCCGTGCTTCGTTACGAAACCGCGCAGCGCGAAGCGACCCATCCTGCTTACAGCCACCGCCTCAAGCTGTCATAAGGGTTCTTATGACAACCACGATACTTCCTTATAAACACCTCCCCTTCACGCTCCCACTAAGGGGGAAGGCACAATCGTTACGACGCCGGAGGTGTGAGGCTAAAATATTCAAACACTCATTCCTATTGTGAAACTTCCTGTCAGATGAGAATTGTATGCCAGGCCAGTATTCAAAAATGGTTCAAATGGCTCTGAGCACTATGGGACTTAACATCTGAGATCATCAGTCCCCTAGAACTTAGAACTACTTAAACCTAACTAACCTAAGGTCATCACACACATCCATGCCCGAGGCAGGATAACCTGCGACCGTAGCAGTCGCGCGGTTCCGGACTGAAGCGCCTAGAACCGCTCGGCCACCGCGGTCGGCGGGCCAGTATTGCCACATCTACAAGAAAGGATATTACAGGGAAATGGACTAACCACAAACTAAGGGATTGTGTACTCAATGAATCTTACCCCCTACAACAAAGTGTATATTATTCACAAATAGCCGGCCGTGGTGGCCGAGTGGCTATAGGCGCTTCAGTCCGAAACCGCGCTACTGCTACGGTCGCAGGTTCGAATCCTGCCTCGGGCATGGATGTGTGTGCTGTCTATAGGTTAGTTAGGTTTAAGTAGTTCTAAGTTCTAGGGGACTGATGACCTCAGAAGTTAAGTCCCATAGTGCTCAAAGCCATTTACAAATTTCATGACAGAAAAAGCTGTGTTCCGGACCAGTAGTCTAACTTGGAGCTGTGCTTTTCGGGGGCAGTGCTCTTACAAGCTGTAACTCTTCTAGTATGATAAAAGAAAAAAAAATGTTTTTCAATTTTAATTGATAATTATATCTGTGTTGTGTTTCATACTGGAAGCAGAGCGGTTCTTGGCGCTACAGTCTGGAACCGCGCGACCGCTACGGTCGCAGGTTTGAATCCTGCCTCGGGCATGGATGTGTGTGATGTCCTTAGATTAGTTAGGTTTAAGTAGTTCTAAGTTCTAGGGGACTGATGACCTCAGAAGTTAAGTCCCATAGTGCTCAGAGCCATTTGAAACATCATACTAGAATGTCGTGTTCCCAATTCGGCACAGCTTTGCCACAAGAAACACGAAAGAGGTGGAAGACGTCCGTCTTCTGGTCGATCCTGATCGTTGTCAGAAGGAGGCTAGTTTTGGATTACGCAAAGGCTTCTATTATTGGGAAAAGAACAACCCGGATTCCTTTACGCAATCAGTATAAATTTTATAATTACCTAAGGGACCTTTAACAATGAACAATAAAAAAATTGCATTTCCAAATGAAATCATTAATAAATGGGGCGGCTATGAGTTGTACAGAAAACAAGAAGAGGCCTTCTGTCTACGGCCAGGATGCTGTAGTATTCTCTGCTGTAGTAAAGGCTGTTTGATATTTACAAAAATAATGTGGCATGGAGATAAAAAAAGCAAAAGAATAGAATAAGAAATGTGGTTAACACTAAATATATTCAAATAATTCTCACAAGCAATTAGGGCTTATTTATAAACAGTAGAACTTACATAAGTAATTTTCTGACTGTGTTGGTGCAATCAGATTTCAGCCCGTCCTGTGCTCGCTTCCTGGTTCACGTGATTATCGTAAATTACACTCATTGCTTTTCTCATTCCTTCGAGACAATTATTGCACCGTGCAACACCTTCATAACAATAACTTGCCGATCTACAGTATCGAACATAAATTACTTGAATTTTATTAATTAATAACTGTTGGCTGCGCGCTGGCAAGACCGCTCACTTTTATGGCTTAAAAGACGACCTTCTTTACGTTTTCACATTACAAGAAGTAGTACGATAAAATCTGAAGATCTACAAAGGTTTCCTACAGTCATATTTTTTATTTAGATCGAAGCGGAACGTTCAGTTCAGCTTCTGTTAAAATGTTTCTTTGACTGCGCAATCGATGTATTAGCGTTCGCGCTCGATGCGCATCTTTACAGTCACGTAAATTATATAAAACTAATGTCTTTCAAAGAATGGGTTTCTTCTTGTAAGTTGATCATTTAATACACAGCTAGGTGAATACCTTTCCAAGGGTACTCACAGCTTTCGTACGACGGAAAGCTCAATGATATTACACTATCGAGACATGACTTACGCCCTGCACCCGCAGCTCTACACTCACCAGGTCTCCTGCGTACCTTGCTGTAGCACACCGCCTCCCAAACAAAGTGAGGTGTCCAGAAGGAGACGAGGAGACGAAATTAAACTTCACAGGCCGAGAGCGCATGTGGTGTATTTTAGCGATTAGAATTCCGAGCCAAATTACATGGTACTTCTCGGTATGAGGTAACTTACCAGTATAAACATGCACACCGTCTGGTCTAGACACAGGCACTGGTTCGGTTAGGAAGGGAGTCATAAAGTCGTTTTATTCTCTCTTGGGGCCAGATGGCTCAAACTGTTGTAACTCGTCCTTGATATCCTGGGCCGGCCGGAGTGGCCGAGCGGTTCTAGGCGCTACAGTCTGCAACCGCGCGACCGCTAGGGTCGCAGGTTCGAATCCTGCCTCGGGCATGTATGTGTGTGATGTCCTTAGGTTGTTGTTGTTGTTGTTGTCTTCAGTCCTGAGACTGGTTTGATGCAGCTCCCCATGCTACTCTATCCTGTGCAAGCTTCTTCATCTCCCAGTACTTACTGCAACCTACATCCTTCTGAATCTGCTTAGTGTATTCATCTCTTGGTCTCCCTCTACGATTTTTACCCTCCACGCTGCCCTACAATGCTAAATTTGTGATCCCTTTATGCCTCAGAACATATTCTACCAATCGGTCCCTTCTTCTTGTCAAGTTGTGCCACAAACTCCTCTTCTCCCCAATTCTGTTCAGTACCTCCTCATTAGTTATGTGATCTACCCATTTAATCTCCAGCATTATTCTGTAGCACCACATTTCAAAAGCTTCTATTCTCTTCTTGTCCAAACTATTAATCGTCCTTGTTTCACTTCCATACATGGCTACACTCCACACAAATACTTTCAGAAACGACTTCCTGACACTTAAATCTATACTCGAAGTTAACAAATTTCTCTTCTTCCGAAACGCTTTCCTTGCCATTGCCAGTCTACATTTTATATCCTATCTACTTCGACCATCATCAGTTATTTTGCTCCCCAAATAGCAAAACTCCTTTACTACTTTAAGTGTCTCGTTTCCTAATCTAATTCCCTCAGCATCACCCGACTTAATTGGACTACATTCCATTATCTTCGTTTTGCTTGATTTTAGGTTAGTTAGGTTTAAGTAGTTCTAAGTTCTAGGGGACTGATGATCTCAGAAGTTAAGTCCCATAGTGCTCAGAGTCTTTTGATATCCTGGACGTACGAGGTGCAACAATATAGTAATGAGACTGATGTGATAAAATGTTGCTTACCGATTTAGTCAAGTTTAGTGTTGTCTCCTTCAAAGTAGTTCCCTTGTGATTGCACACACTTTTTCCAGCGCTTCTGCCATTGATGGTAACATTTCTGGAACTCATCTTCTGTAATATCCTCCAAGATCCTCGTTACAGCTTTTTGGGCATCTTGTGTTGTTTGAAAATGGTGTCCCTTGACCGCCGTTTTGACTCTTGGAAATAGAAAAAAATCGTACGGAGTGATATCTGGTGAATAAGGCGGCAGTGGTAGTCCTGAAATTTGTTTTGATTCCCTTGGAATCAAGGAAGCAGACAAGGATGCATTTCACTTTTGACTTTGACAGGCGAGAATTTTTTGATCTGGCTGATCCCTTTGAGGACCATTGCGAACTTTGGGGTTTTGTCTCTCGATCGTACTGAAAAAAACCAACTTTAGTCACCAGTGATAACACGGTCCAACAATTCTGGATTGATTTCCGTTTGTTCTAACAGATCGGCTGCCACATTTTCCCATGTTTCTCGCTTTTGAGGTGTGAGATTTTTGGAGACCATTTTTGCACAAATCTTTCTCATACCAAGATCTTCAGTTATTATTAGACGAACCGTTTCTCGATTGATGTTCAGTTCCTCTGCAATCATTTTCACGCATAATCTTCGATCAGATCGTACGAGTTCACGCACCCTGGCCAAGTTGACATCGCCCGTGAGGTTGATGGTCGTCCACTGCGGTCTTCATCTTCAACATTCGTTCTGCCTTCACTAAATATTTTATGCCAACGAAAAACTTGAGCTCTTGACATAACCTCCTCTCCAAAAGCCTTCTGAAGCTTACCGTAAGTTGTCGTCGCGTTTTCACCCAATTTAACGCAAAAATAAATGGCATACCATTCCGCAATATTACGCAGTTCCATTTCCGTGACGAGACACACAAACACGTGTTAACGTATTACAGCACAACTCACGACTGGGCAGTTGCATAAAAAAAATGGTTCAAATGTCTCTATGCACTATGGGACTTAACATCTGAGGTCATCAGTCCCATAGACTTAGAACTACTCAAACCTAACCAACGTAAGGACATCACACACCTGCCCGAGGCAGGAATCGATCTTGCGACCGTAGCAGCAGCACGGTTCCGGATCGAAGCGTCTAGAACCGCTCGGTCACACCGGCCGGCAGCAGTTGCATCGATGTGCCGCTTGGACTAGAAGCAGCTTGTAGACCAAGGTCAAAGATATTGTGCCTACGCAAGCCTGCAGGGTTGCCACATCTTGCAAAGAAACAGTCTCATTACTTTATTGTCGCACCTCGTGGGCTCTGAGATGGAGTTGCCGTGCCAGATGATCTGTAGTATGTTCTTCAGGGGACAGTATGCGGCTCTTGCCGGCCGCAGGAATACCTCAGCATCGCGCAGACGGTTCATAGACACACGAACCATGTGTGGACGAACATTGTCCTGTTGAAAAATGACACCACGATATTGTCGCATGAGAGGTGCTGTATGAGAACGCAGGATGTCCGTCACGTACCACTATGGCGTTCCTTCAATCACAACGAGCCGTGACCTAAGGTCATACCCGATGGTGCCCCACACAATGACGCCTGCAGTAACACCGCTGTGCCTCTTCAAAACATTGGAGGAATGGAACCTCTCCGCAGGTCGTCGCCATACTTGGTAAGGATGGTCATCAGTGGTAGTGCAGAGCCTTGAGCCATCGCTGAACACAATGCGACGCCATTCACCAGCAGTGCATGCTTCCCGGACACGGCACCAGCCCAAACGCAGCCGTTTATGTTGTGATTTTAGCGGAATTCTTCGTATAGGGCGGTAATTCCCTAGTTCGGCTTCTGTTAGTCTGCGCTAATGGTGCAGGAGGACACAGAACATTGCAAGGAGCCTATTACTTGTTCTCGTACGGCAAGAGGAAATATGAAAGCGCTACGATGTGCTTGGTGCATAGCATGGCGCACCTTCCTCTTGGTGGTCAGAGTTCGCAACCGGAGCCTTGACAACAATCATGTCTTGCCTTACGTTCCCATGTAGAGCAACATGAGGAGCATAGTTTCAAATAGTATTATGTACAGACATCATAATTTCACAGGAAGCGAAAAATAAAAAGAAAAGTGTTTCGCTTCCTAACCAAACGAAATATGCCAAAATTCTCGACGTCAGGGCCTAGGTATTTCGGTTATGTTGCGAAATTTATCATGATTGGAATCATTTCCCAGTGCATGAAGGGGACATTTTAATTTTTAAACTGTACTGAATACGTTTTGAACAAATTCACTGAACAAAATACGTTTTGATCCAGTCATATTTCATATAACATAATTTGAATGTTCATTTCTATCTGTTATTGTATTTATTGTCGGATTTAGCTCGTCGGGTAAGAAAATATAGTTATTAACATGTTTTTGACGATAGATCGATGTGTTAGTCTTGCACCTAGTCCTTCTTCCTCGTGCAAGATAAGGATAAGATGCCAGACACTTACTGTTCTACAATAATGAGTACTCACCCATTTATTTGTATTATCGCGAAATCGGGGAGAGAGTGTCACTGAAATCATACAGGGTTTCGGGTGGACATCATTAAACCAAAGGAGCTTTTCGTTACGGCAGAATCTGCTCACGAAATTCCGATCACCTATCTTCTTCTCCGAATGCGAAAATATTTTATTGACGCCAACCTACATAGGAAGAAACAATCATCATAATAAAATAGGGGCAACCAGAGCTCGCACGGAAAGATTTAGGTGTTCGTTTTCCCCGCGCGAGAATTATTGTGAAGGTGGTTCGTTGAACCCTCTGCCAGGTACTTAAATGTGATTGGCAGAGTAGCAGTTGGATGTAGTTGTAGATATTCGAGAATAATAATGACGCCTCAAAAACTCCATAACAGTTCAACGCTTTAGTAGTAGTATTATGAACAACACTGTAACCTGCCTCATATGACACAAAGTAGAGGTTCGTCTCCGCTGTCGTGCATAATGCTTTCCAATTCTTCGTAGTTCTGGAGATGTAGCTTTCATCATATAAGTCTGCGACCTTCTTCCGCTTTATGAATATATGAAGATCTTGCAGCTGTCGATGAATCAAATTAAAATGAAATCCAGACCATTAGCTGCTTACAGGCGTTGATAAATATCACCGGAGACTGTTGAAAATGTGGGCCTCGATCGGGACTCGAACCCGAGATCTCCTGCTTACATGGCAGACGCTCTATCGGACTGAACCTTTTTTTTTCTTTTTGTTCGTTGATGATCGTTGTGTTTGGTCGTTGCGGACGTCACATGACATCCGGTCAAGTTTGTTTGTCGATCCTTCCTCTCAGTTTTTTATTACAGAGGCGAAACAGTTCTCTGACCGAACACGCTGAGCTACCGTGCCGGCCGCATAACACCCAGTCCACGAGCGGAGATAATCTCCAACCCGGCCGAGAATCGAGGCTCGTTAGCATCTCTGCTACACATAGGGATCTATAATTGATACCCTGTATTTGTATTTACCTGACCAGAACCCCAGTTTTCAGAGTTGACAAGTTTCAGTCGAGAATTTTCGTCATAGCCTAATGAAGCTGTAGTCCTTTAACTTCGCGACAGTCTCTTAAAATTCCTTTGCTTTGTCGGATCTTCCACTGTACACATATCACCACAACAGTCTGATATCCGACAAATTAGCTAACATCGGGTGATGAGAGAAACTGGGAACGGAGCTTCCCTACCGAAATATGAACAGGTAAAAGAAAATCGAAATACCGCCACAAAACGTATACTAGTGACAATATCGGTATTTGGATCACAAATAAAATGCCTCTCAGCCGCACCCATCTTTAGTATGAAGTTATAGCACCAACTCGAGTCTTGGGTTTAGCTTCTTATAGAATTACAGTAAATAGTAAGAAAATAAAGAAAGATTCTACTTATATCTGAACATACTGGCAAAGGAAGAATATTAAAACAATTTTAATCACATCGACTGAATGGTCAAACAGAACTTTGAAGTTCAATTATGAGAATTTATTTCAGGACAGGGAAGTATATTAGATTAGATAAAGCATTAAGCTCAGTTCTTCGAAAATGAAAGTGGCGCAAACAGAAAGAAAAGTTATAATAACGAAGGCACTTATGCATACTGCAGAAAATGTTGCTTGTACAAACAAAACAAAAGAAAAGAAAATCTCGAACTGGACAGT
Organism: Schistocerca americana; assembly: GCF_021461395.2. Classification (NCBI taxonomy): domain Eukaryota; kingdom Metazoa; phylum Arthropoda; class Insecta; order Orthoptera; family Acrididae; genus Schistocerca; species Schistocerca americana. Next base: position 269,950,830 of record NC_060121.1, on the reverse strand, counting down.
GCAGCTATTAAAGACAAGACACGACTTTCAAGCAGACGACATAGGTACTAGGCAGAATATGCCAAATCAAATAAAACAATTTGGAAGTAATCTTTGAAGGATATCAGAAGATATAATGAAAATTTGGTAAGAGAAACGGTAGAAAACAATAAAAGAATGAAGAAATCAAATTTAAACATATGTGGGTAGGCATATCATTTCACCCGTTAAGATGGGCGATGGCAAAGCAACTAAAAACACGCACAAAGTTATTCAAACATTCGAAGTTTTCTTTAAATATTTCTGCAGTTCATTGGATGAACGAAGGTAGTTTACAATGAAAGCGATAGCTTTCCAGAAGTAGTGACAAATTGTATTTACAAGTAAAGTCTAGTTTTGAGGAAGAGGAAAACTGTAGAAAATGGTAATATTTCAATATTAGTGGTAAAATATGGAGGAAAAGTAGTAAGAAAGGCTCTTGTAAAATTATTTGCCGGGTGTCTCACGAATGCAACATACCTCAAAACTGGAATTATCCACTAGAATTTCTGCTTGACGAGAAAGGAGCCAAAAATTAAACAAGAATCTATAGACCAAATTCCCAAGGCTTTTCACTTTATTTTTGTCACAGTCTACATTAACAGGCCTTGAGAATCAATGCACAGATTCAGTTTTTGTTAATATACTGACAAATACACCATTTGATCAAAAGTATCTGGACACCTATTACTGGACATTAATATAGGATGTGTCCACCCTTCGCCTTTGCGTCGGCTTGGTCTCTGCTGGAGGCAAGGGAGCTGTCTGAATCCCTGTGGATGAATGATATCCCATTCTTCCTCAAGAAATGAGAGTGTTGGACGCTCGAGTCTGGGCGAGGTCGACGTTCTAACTCAACCTAAGGTACTCCATTGGGTTGATTTCGGGACTCTGGGCAGGTCAGTCCATTCCAGGATTATCCACAAACCATTGCGTCAAAGATGCTGTTTTGTGACACGGTGCGTTGTCTTGCTGTTATAAACGTCATCGCCCCCGAACTGTTACTCTGTTGTACGCAAGACACAATGTTGTAAAATGAGTTCATATTCTTGCGCATTTATCATATTCTTAAGCGCAATAATGGGACCACATACTAACCACGAAGAACACCTCAATACCGCAATGGCGTCTCACTTCACCATTGGCAGAACACGCGACGGCAGGCAATGTTCTACAGGAATTCTGGAAACCCAGACCCTTCCATCAGTTTGTCGCAGGATATAGCGTAATTCATCAATCGAAATCATTCGTTTACAGTCGCTGTTTACTGTAAAAAGCTACAAGTGTCACTTGGCACTGACTACAGAAATGTGTGGCTTAACAGAAGGTGCTCAATTATTCTATAGCATTTTTTTTCAACATCCTACGCACAGTCATTGTGCTAGCTGGACAGTTGCTAATACTTCGGAACTCACGAGTGATCCCTTCTGCTCATTTCATGTTATTGTTTCAAACCAATCTCCGCAATTCTCAACGGTACCTCTCCAAATGGCTCTGAGTACTATGGGACTCAACTGCTGAGGTCATTAGTCCCCTAGAACTTAGAATTAGTTAAACCTAACTAACCTAAGGACATCACAAACATCCATGCCCGAGGCAGGATTCGAACCTGCGACCGTAGCGGTCTTGCGGTTCCAGACTGCAGCGCCTTTAACCGCACGGCCACTTCGGCCGGCGGTACCTCTCCGTCAGTACATGAGGTCTGCCGGGTCTGTCCGGAATCGCGCTGCTGCTACTGTCGCAGGTTCGAGTCCTGCCTAGGGCATGGATGTGTGTGATGTCCTTAGGTTAGTTAGGTTTAAGTAGTTCTAAGTTCTAGGGGACTGATGACCTCAGATGGTAAGTCCCATAGTGCTCAGAGCTATTTGAACCATCTACCGGGTCTTGGTTTAGTCGTGGCTGTTGCTTCGCGTTTGCACTTCACAATCATATCACCAACAATCCATTTTGGTGGCTTTAGAAGGGTGAGAATGTCCCCGATGGAGTTATTACTCAGGTGACATCCAAAGATTGCTGTACATTCTACGTCATTGTGCACTGTTGACCGAGACAAATGAGACATTCAGAAGTTACTGCTTCTGTACTGGCAATAAAAAAATAATACTCCTCACCTTTTATGCTGGTGACATCTAGTGGTAAATTCCGCATTTACGTTGGGATGTTTGGATATTTTTCAGCTGACAGTGTGTACAGGGTGTTCCAAAGACTTTGCATCAAACGTCTGAGGATGGCTGATCACGTCATAGGAAGCAAAAAATAAAATAAAATAATATAAATAAATAAATAAAAATAGTGGAAATAAGCGTATGGCATAGTTGGCCGGGAGGCCCCTATTTCTTATGTCATTCGTCGCCATATTGCGCGACTTGTGCGCCGGGGATGAGGATGAAACGAAGATGAGAACAACACAACACCCAGTCCCCGAGCGGAAAAAATCTCCAACCCGGCCGGGAATCAAACCCGGGCCCGCTTGCATGGGAGGCGAGCACGTTACCACCCACCTTTTTTTTTCTTGATCTCATTTTGTTCGTTTTAGTTCGTTGCACCTGCTCGGGGCGGACGTCGGAAGACACCCGTTTCAGTTCGTCGTTGATTCATTAACTCATTTTTTTTAATTACACAGGGTAGCAAACCCTCTGACCGAACACGCTGAGCTACCGTGCCGGCTCCCAGATAAGCAGGCGGACATGGGAAGCAAGTTTTGTTAAGAGGCAAAATGTTCACTGACGCTTCCTCGCAAACTAATATTCGCTGGCCCTGGGATGACGAGATCTCACCGGACTATCAGTGTCTACTAATCAGATGTGCTGCACAGTACTTATCCCAGTAAAATGGCAGTGATTTACAACAATAGAACCTTAAGTATGAGTGTCTTTAAGTGGACAAAGAGATCTTAGGAGCGAATCAGGAAATTTAATTTTGCTGAGTCCGTTCCCGGGGCAGACGACTGGCAACACGCAAGGCATACACACGCAGCAGAGTGCCTACGCCCTGCTGCCTCTCAGGGAAATAATCAATGCAGAACAACACCTAGCGTCTCCAGGGAGCGCCAGTGAATCATTTGAACAGATAAAAGTTATTCCTAGAGTAGCGTTCTACCAAAACTACGGTTCGGTATTTTTGCTACAGCACGTAAATGGAGTAGTAAATGGTAGGATTACCGATAGAATTGATAGCTTTGCTAAGGAAAATAAAGTAATTAAATTTATGAGAGAGAAACTGGGAGTCGAGACCTTCCATTCATTTTTCGTCTGTTTTGCACAGGATTAGAACTGCACATCGTTCAGTGTTAGACAACTGAGTATTTTATATCCTTGTAAAATACAAATTGTATTTTATAAGCAAAATTACTTGGTTTCGTAACTTCTGCACTTTTATGTTACCAAATCAATTACTTTTGCAGCAAGTACAGTTTACATGCACAATATAAATAATCTATATAATTATTGTTGTTATTTTGTATGGAAAACGACATTCTTCATCGTGATCAAAGGCAAGAGTTTCCTGTTATTCTTGATAGGTGTGAAAGTTGTGTATGAATGACAGAAACATGTTTTGTGTAAGCTTGACGAAGTATTGAAGCTGTTATGATTCTCGTCGTCAGTTGTTATGATGACAGGTGGCCAATGCTAAATAGAAACATATGTTGCAGGTTTGGCAGTGAAGTCGGTAAGGAGCTGGCTGCATAGTCTGTATCTGCAACGACTGAAATAATTAGTAGTCGGGGTAAAAAGTAGTATATATTGTACTTAAATTGTGTTATGCTGCATACATATAATTAGAAACAGATATCTAAAGAGGCATTACTTATGCCATACGTGACTAAGCGCCTTGTTACAGGTTGCTTCCCATCAGCTGAAAGCTATGCTACATTCCTAGTTGACGTCCCGAGCAAGAGTGGACGACAGCTCGCTAGATAGTTGTCACAAGCCGCGGAGCGGCGCTAGTCGCGACTCCCGGGTCCAGTGATATTTATTACGGACCGCGGTCGATATCCGCAACCAATATCAACTGTGGTATCGATCGTTGATACCAGAGAAGCAAGTTTGATATGTTCCTTTGCGTTCGGTAAACTTTATCTTTTCTTCAGGAAATTGGGTTTTCTAAGGCTGTATGATAAATTTGTATAGTTTTTTATTTTTACGACAGCATGCCTCTGTTTCACGTTACACTTCAATAATTTTCGAATAAAACCTGAATTAAACACTGACAATTTAAGTTTTGTTATGATGATGATGAGGTCCCATACTCCGAGGAGCGTAGGGGACGATGCGGGAAACCCGCACCGCCGTACTAGGCAAGGTCCTAGCGGAGCTGGTTTGCTATTGCCTTCCTCCGACCGTAATGGGGATGATGATGAAGACAACACAATAACACCTAGTCATCTCGAGGCAGGGAAAATCCCTGGCCCCGCCGAGAATCGAACCCGAGACCCCGTGCGCGAGAAGCTAGAACGCTACCGCAAGATTACGAGCTGCGGACACAATTTTGCTATAAATATTGTTTATTTTTAAGTAAGGGACAGGAGGATAACTAGCTAGAACAGAAACGTCGCGTAGGTTAGTCGGTCCTTTATGTACACTCACTCAGTTTCTAAATGGTCCCTCGCTTCCTGTTTCAACAAGAATCTAGTAAGAGACTGATTGCACACGCAAAAAAAGCGGTTGAAATGAGTTATGGCCCAATAGGTATGTAACACATATAACATACAGGTAACGCGATTACTATCTTAGCTGTACAATGCTATTAGGAAAACTCCTGTAGTCTACAGTTACAACAGCGTGCGGTAGTTTTAAAACTCTGTACGGAGTAGATGATAGGCAACACGCAAAGCATAGGTTAGCCATAGAGTGCAGTCCTGTGGCTGCTCAGTGGCATAACTTACGCTACTGGCCATTAAAATTGCTACACCACGAAGATGACGTGATACAGACGCGAAATTTAACCGACACGAAGAACATGCTGTGATATGCAAATGATTAGCTTTTCAGAGCGTTCACACACGGTTGGCGCCGGTGGCGACACCTACAACGTGCTGACATGAGGAAAGTTTGGAACCGATTTCTCAGACACAAACAGCAGCTGACCGGCGTTGCGTGGTAAAAATTGTTGTGATGCTTCGTGTAAGGAGGAGAAATGCGTACCATCATGTTTCCGACTTTGATAAAGGTCGGATTCTAGCCTATCGCGATTGCGGTTTATCGTATCGCGACATTGCTGCTCGCGTTGGTGAAGATCCAATGACTATTAGCAGAATATGGAATCGGTTGGTTCAGGAGGGTAATACGGAACGCCGTGCTGGATCCCAACGGCCTCGTATCACTAGCAGTCGAGATGACAGGCATCTTATCCGCATAGCTGTAACGGATCTTGCAGCCACGTCTCGATCCCTGAGTCAACAGATGGGGACGTTTGCAAGACAACAACCATCTGCACGAACAGTTCTACGACGTTTGCAGCATTATGGACTATCAGCTCGGAGACCATGGCTGCGGTTACCCTCGACGCTGCATCACAGACAGGAGCGCCTGCGATGGTGTACTCAACGACGAACCTGGGTGCACGAATGGCAAAACGTCATTTTTTCGGATGAATCCAGGTTCTGTTTACAGCATCATGACGGTCGCATCCGTGTTTGGCGACATCGCGGTGAACGCACAATTGAAGCGTGTATTCGTCATCGCCATACTGGCGTATCACCCAGTGTGATGGTATGGGGTGCCATTGGTTACACGTCTCGGTCACCTCTTGTTCGCTTTGACGGCACTTTGAACAGTGGACGTTACATTTCAGATGTGTTGCGACCCGTGGCTCTATCCTTCATTCGATCTCTGCGAAACCCTACATTTCAGCAGGATAACGCACGACCGCATGTTGCACGTCCTGTACGGCCCTTTCTGGATACAGGCTTGGTTCAAATGGCTCTGAGCACTATGGGACTTAATATCTATGGTCATCAGTCCCCAAAAACTTAGAACTACTTAAACCTAACTAACGTAAGGACAGCACACACATCCATGCTAGAGGCAGGATTCGAACCTGCGACCGTAGCGGCCGCGCGGTTCCAGACTGTAGCGCGTAGAAACGCTCGGCCACCACGGCCGGCTCTGGATACAGAAAATGTTCGATTGCTGCCCTGGCCAGCACGTTCTCCAGATCTCTCACCAATTGAAAACGTGTGGTCAATGGTGGCCGAGCAACTGACCCGTCACAATACGCCAGTCACTACTCTTGATGAACTGTGGTACGGTGTTGAAGCTGCATAGGCAGCTGTACCTGCACACGCCATCCAAGCTCTGTTTGACTGAATGTGCAGGCGTATCAAGGCCGTTACTACGGCCAGAGATGGTTGTTCTGGGTACTGATTTCTCAGGATCTATGCACCGAAATTGCATGAAAATGTATTCACATGTCAGTCCTAGTATAATATATTTGTCTAATGGATACCCGTTTATCACGTGAATTTCTTCTTGGTGTAGCAATTATAATGGCCAGTAGTGTACTTACATCGGCGTACGATAGTTTTACAACTCTATATGGAGCAGATGATAGGCAACACGCCAAGCATAGGCACGCCATAGAGTACAGCCCTGCAGCTGCTCAGGGGCATAACATATACAGGACACGTAGCTTCATCGGGAAGCTAAGCAATTTTTGCCCATTACGTGTCGTGTCAGCTCTAGAAGCTTGATACAGAGACTTTCAAACACTCTGGATATTTCAATGCCACAACTTTCAGAGTTCATCAGGTTGGATCATCATATAACTGTTGCTGTAGTTGCTGTTGATGATCACAATTTTGCCTCTATGTCTCTCAGGAATACGGGAATCCCGTAGGAAAAAATTTTCTTTCATGACTGATGAAGGACGAAAACATAAAAATCGCGAAACGAGCGCGGTCTTTTTACAAGCTTCAGCTCCTCATAAATTTGCATCTCCTCTCAGCATTTCGGCAGGCATCTGAATGGAGCGCCCAATCCAGGAAATTTGTCTTTGGTTGGGGCGGGGAGGGGGGGTAGCGGTCCAAGCTAACTGCTGTCTCCTCGCCACCCGCGGCCCAAGCTAACTGTTGTCCCCTCGCCCGCCGCCGTTGTTTCGGTAAGCCGTGCTATACAAAGCGGGCAGCACTCGTGTGCCCCACAGCCCGCAGCGCTCCACTAGAGCCGCCACGAGGGCGTGCTTAGGGCTCTGAACGGCGTCGCAGGCGGGTGGGTCTAGGCCGAGAACCCGCCGTCCCGCCCTTCACAACGGCGCGCGCTCGCTTCATTACACGGCGCTGCACATAATTACGAACGGCACCGGCGCCACAAAGGGCACGGCGAGAGCGCCGCCGTAAAGCGCCAGATGAACCCGCGGCATTAGCCGCTTTTGCCCCGCTCGATTCAATCGTAATTTGTATTTTAGCGCGCAACTGCTTCAGTTGCTCCTTTGTTTCTTTCACCATTCCTTTTTAATGTCTCATTTCCCCTTTCATCTGTTCTCACGAACTGACAAGCAAATTAGTTTACTGGGTTTACAAACTTAAAAAAATTGCATGTTACAAACGATACCGGAAAACAATACACTAAATGGGCAAAGAAACTGGTATAGGCCTGCATATTCATATACCCGGCATATGTAAACAGGCACAATATGGCGCTATAGTCGGCAACGCCTATATAAGAGCCGACCGCGGTGGCCACGCGGTTCTAGGCGCTTCAGTCCGGAACCGCGCGACTGCTACAGTCGCAGGTTCGAATCCTGCCTCGGGCATGGATGTGAGTGATGACCTTAGGTTAGTTACGTTTAAGTAGTTCTAAGCCTAGGGTACAGATGACCTCAGATGTTAGGTCCCATAGTACTCAGAGCCATTTGAGCCATTTCACGAGTTTGCCATGAATATCAGGAATCCGGTAAAACATCAAATCTCCGACATTGCTGCGGCTGGAGAAAGATCCTGCCAGAAAGGGACCAACAACGACTGAAGAGAATCGTTCAACGTAATAGAAGTGCAACCCTTTCGCAAATTGCTGCAGATTTCAATGCTGGGTCATCAACAAGTGTCAGCATGCGAACCATTTATGGAAACATCACCGATAGGGGATTTCAGAGCCGAAGGCCCACTCGTGTAACCTTGATGACTGCACGACACAATGCTTTACGCCTCGCCTGGGTCCGTCAACACCGACATTAGACTGTTGATGACTGGAAACTTGTTGCTTGGTTGGACGAGTCTCGTTTAAAATTGTATCGAGCGGATGAACGTGTACGGGTATGGAGACAACTTCATGACTCCATGGACCCCGCATATCAGCATGGGACTGTTCAAGCTGGTGGAGGCTCTGTAATGGTGTGGGGCTTGTGCAGTTGGAGTGATATGGTACCGCTGATACGCCTAGATACGGTCTGACAGGTGACACGTACGTAAGCATCCTGTCTGATCACCTGCATCCATTCATGTCCATTGTACATTCTGACGGACTTGGCCAATTCCAGCAGGACAATATGAATCACCACACGTCCAGAATTGGTGCAGAGTGGCTCCAGGAATACTCTTCTGAGGTTAAACGCTTCCGCTGGCCACCCGACTCCCCAGACACGAACATTAATGAGCATATCTGGGATGCTTTGCAACTTGCTGTTCAGAAGAGATCTCCAACCGCTCGTACTCTTACTGATTTATGTACAGCCCTGTAGGATTCATGGGGTCAGTTCCCTCCAGCACTGCTCAGGCATTAGTTGACTTCGTGCCACATCGTGGTGCGGCACTTCTGCGTGCTTGGGGAGAAGGGGGGGGGGGTGGTCTGCACGATATTAGGCAGATGTACCAGTTTCCTTGGATCCTCAGTGTATAAAACCGTATCAATATTTAAGATTGACAGATTGTGCCCTGAATCATCTTTGCAACTAATTTTCGCTGTTTTAAACAGGTCGCACTTTAAAAGACAATTTAAAGGTTTCCACAGCATCTGTTGTTGACAAGTGTTAGCTCTATCGCTTATTGCACAACTGGTCAATTTCGGCCTTGCAGGCTATTTTCAAGTGCAGTGCGTGCCAATATATTGTAAAATTATCCGACTGTAAAATAGGCCACATAGCCCATCAGAGAGCAAGCGCAAAATCTGCAGACATCAAAATTAAAACCAGAATGCTCTCGGACCACTTACATCTACCGTTTTACAATCATATGTGGGTGCTTCGACGACTTCTTAATTAACAGAACACAGTGCGTTGTACTCTACAGCGAGTGTTCATCAGAGACAAGGATATCGCCAGAAGTGCCCCTGGGAAGTGTGATAGTACCGTTGTTATTCTTTATATACATAATTGATCTGGCGGATAGGGTGAGCAGCAATATGCAGTTATTTGCTAATGATACTGTGGTGTACGGAGAAATGTCAAATCGTTCAAATGGCTCTGAGCACTACAGGACTTTACATCTGAGGTCATCAGTCCCCTAGAACCTAGAGGTATTTAAACCTAACTAACCTAAGTACACCACACACATCCATGCCCGAGGCAGGATTCGAACCTGCGACCGTAGCGGTTGCGCGGTTCCAGACTGGAGCGCCTAGAACCGCTCGGCCACACTGGCCGGCGGAGAAATGTCGTCGTTGATTGATTGTAGAAGCATACAGGATGACTTTTTCTAGTTGGTCTGATAAATAGCTTCTAGCTCTAAATGTAGGAAAATGTAAATTAATGCAGATGAGTACGGAAAACAAACCCATAATGTTCCAATACAGAATTAGTAGCCTGCCGATTGACAGAGACACATCGATTAAATATGTAGGTATAACATTGCCAAACGATATAAAATGGAACGAGCATGTAAGGATTGTAGCACGGAAGGCGAATGGTCGAATTCAGTTAATTGTGAGAATTTTAGAAAAGTGTGTTTCATCCGTAAAGAAGGTGGCACGTAACACACTAGTACAAATCATTCTCGAGTGTTGCTAGAGCGTTTGGGATCCGCACCAGGTCGGATTAAAGGAAGACATCGAAGTAATTCAGAGGCGAGCTGCTAGATTTTTTTACCCATAGGTTTGAAAACACGAAAGTGTTACACAGATGCATCATTGGAGGGAAGGCGATGTTCTTTTCGAGTGGCACTATTGAGAAAATTTAGAGAACCATCATCTGAAGCTGACTGATGAACGATTCTATGGCCGCCAACATTCTTTCCGGGTAAGGATCATGAAAATAAAATGAGAGATATTAGGTATCGTACGGATGCATATAGACAGCCGTCTTTCCGGCGCTCATTTGCGAGTGGAACAGGGAAGGACCTGACCAGTAGTGGTACAGGGTACTCTCCACCACGTGCCGTACGGTGACTTGCGGAGTATCTGTGTAAATGTAGGTGCAGAAGTAGATGTAGATGGTGGTAGGCCAAAAAGCAATTTTGACAATTACAGAGTTACTATTAAACCACACTCCATCGATTCTCTAGAGAATCGAACTCCCATATACACGGTCCAGTCACATTAATGTGACCACGGTCTATATTCCACGTCAATGTGCAATAACGACTCACAGATGGCGAGTGGAGGAATTAGCAGAGTAGGGTACGTAAGGCGTTTCAGAGGGACGCGGACGACAATGAAGTCGTTGTCGTAATGCGGAAAAGGAGCAATTTATCTGACGTCCAAAAGGTTATGATCACTGGCATTCGGGCCAAGAGCGGAAACATTTTCGAAATGAATAAAACGTTCTCGGTTTCCGAGCTGCGTCAATTCGAATAAAATCCTCGCGCTTTCGATGACCATCTCCGCCATCGTCGTCAGGCGTTCACTAACTGCCGGGGCTGCACATTTGAAGGAGGGAGATATCCTCGACTGAGGGCGAAGTTCTAGCGCACGAGGCGCTTCACCTTCTGGCATGACGGTTTGGCTAGAAAATTACATGGCTTATCGTGCTGCTTGGCTTTTCTGCATTTTTCCTTTTTTTGTGATTTTTTATATTTTTTATTTTAAAATAAAAGAAAGATTAAAGGATAGTGAGAGGGACAGTGAGAGAAATGGAAAACGAACGGCCTAAGTGACTGGCCGGTGGTTATAGTAGAAGTCTCCGCTACGCCTGGTAATTGCCTAGCGTGTGTTCATTACTGAACTTGGCCCTGTAATTGCCCTTTCTGTCTAAGTTCGTCTCTGGCAAATATTTCATCGGGAAGCTTCATCCTTCTCTCTCTCCTACCCGACCGGAACTCTTCCCACACCCACGATTCTGTAACGTCGACCAGGTTGTCCCATTGGGAGTGCGTGAATATAGGGTAAGAGTTGATGATGGCTAACTCTTTGTCCGTGGCTGCTTCTGCTAATATGGTACGCCATCTATATGTCCGTAGGTCGAGCGGTTGATGGGGGAGGGGAGGCTTTGGCTGGCCGGGTGGGGTGAAGGGGTATGGGAGATCTGAATGGGGGTGGGACCCGTTCCTCAGTGTCGCGGCGATGTTCTTCACGACGTCCTGTACGTTGCTCACGTTAGGGAATGGTAAGCTGGCTGCTACGGTTTCTTGATTATATAAGTATGATGACATCATCAGCAGCCAATCACATAGACCCAATGTGGCGCGCGTCGACCCGGGCAACTAGCGGAGTTATTGCCCGTGGCAGCACCGGTGACGTCAGTTGGCGCCAGGGGCAGGCGCCACGTTTGAAACTGTCGCTCCCGCGTCGCGCATGTGTCTTTGCTTTCTTTCGATGTCCAACGCCCGCCACCATGCCCTGCTTAGTGTGTACCCCTGGTCTCTGTTGAAATTGTTGTTGTTTAAACCAATCTCGGCCGCTTCCTTTATAACGGAGTCCCAATATGTAGATGCATGAGCCAACACTTTTGTATTTTCGAACTGTAGTTTATGTCCGTTTTCTAGGCAATGCTCCGCTATGGCCGACTTGTCAAGCTCCTTCTGTTTTATAAGGCGCTTGTCCTCAGTACAACGCTCCGCAACCGTGCGAATTGTTTGTCAGATATACCTGCTGCCACATTCGCAGGGTACACCATACACGCCGTGAGCCGTTCAGTAATTGATATAACCTCTTGATAGCTCGGTCGCTCAGTGGGAAAGTGTCTGACTATAGATCCCAACGTTTGGTGCTCATTTCAGAGTCGGTTCTAGGATCTTTGTTTCTAGTACTTTCGACATATTTAGCCTCTGGGAATCAATTCTTGGTGTGAAAAATGCCGAACTGCAACATGGCTAAGAGTAGGCTTTAACCTGTTCGTCTCTTTGTAACTACCTGTGTAAGACAGGTCAAAGGGCAGAGAAAGGCAAGGACACATCGCCTCCAATACGTCGATGCCTAGTAAAGAAATGCGGCAGTGAAACCAACCTTCGGAATGAAGACAGCTTTGGTTTACTTAAGTCTCTTAATTGAGCCTGTAAAAATAAAGGGTCTGGGAGGTATGTTCCGCCTATGCTATTAAATGAAAGGCAGTTTTTTCTTTTGCCATATGCACTTCGCTTATTTTATTTATAAAGCATCTTCAGTGCCCTGTAATACACGTTTCTTTTTATACATATAATAAACGTACTATTTGGCAGTGACGATATGTTACTATGTAATATTTAGTCATGTTTTTCTCCTATTTTTCAGATTAAAAACAACTTTAGTAGCACAAATTTCTTGAGGTTAAATTATCGTTTGGTGCTTCTTACGATTTTCATTGTCGTTAGTGCACAGATGTGGTCCTGGAGATATGTTCATACTGGTCCCAGGCTCCAGCTGGCCAATTTCCGGCGTTTTTTCACCGATATTTATCACATTACTTGCACTTTTCATTTTGTGAACAACATGTGTGAGTTTATGGTGTGCAGTGCTACCAACTGCCACTATGTGTTTATCTTTCGTCTTTTGCTTAGTGTATGTGTGTGGTTTGATATTATTCCTTTTTTTGCATGTGTGAATATTTTGTCACTTGTGAATGTCTTAAAAGAGGCAACGTAGGGATTTACCGCCCGTCCATTTCGTAACCAGTCTGATTTGCGAGCCAAATATAGCCGATAACTGCCGATGGAGGGCGCTGCGATCGCGTATACCACTTAGAGGCACATGTGGTATGTCTACAAGTCGTATCGTTTCTGAGCTTCCACTGGGACGTTGAACTCGGCATGCTCAACGGTGACGTTGGAAAGCACTGTCGGTGTGCCGACAGCTTTACGCTCAAATCGGTTTCATTTTGTAGTTGCAAAGAAAATGGCCGTCTCCATCACGCGGCAGCGTGTGTGGAAGACCCGTGTCAAGGAAGAGGAAGCGCGTGCGTTCCTGCACTGGCTGAGCTCGGGCGGCGCGTAACGCGAGAAGCCGTCGGCGCGGCGTCACACAATTTCCCGTGTCACAGCGGGATCGCCTTACTTACTCCAGGCTGCCGGCGGGCAAGAGCGAGAGCAACCGCTCGTGCATGCCACTGCTCTCTCGCATAGGCGGCACTCGTGTTTAATTAAGAGGACTCGTCCCTGAACGAGCTATGTTTATAACATTCTCTTCCTTCTGACACTGTTACTGATCTACAAGATCGAGCACGTAAAAATAAATAAATAAATTCAAATGTGTGTGCATTCCTAAGGGACCAAACTGCTGAGGTCATCGGTCGGGCGGCTGAGCACGTAAAATCGGCCCGGAGAACAGAGTTGCAAGGTACAAAGAACACAGCAGAGGAAAGGAATAGAGTACTAACAGTATAGCAGAAGTTGGAAGTGATCATTCTTCTCTTGGCACTTTTGGTCTCTGGTCAGCAAGTTGCTGAAGGAGGATCATAGCTGGACTCCTGTAATCGCATCTGAAATGTCCTGCCGCAGTTCTTGAAAACTATGGGGGTTCTTGCGATACGACTTAGACTTTAGGGCTCCCCAAACAAAATAATCGCACACTGACAGATCAGGTGATCTGGATGGTCAGCTAGGGCTGCGACCAGACTGACCTCTGTTAGAAATTGTGGTGTCACCGCCAGACACCACACTTGCTAGGTGGTAGCCTTTAAATCGGCTGCTGTCCGTTAGTATACGTCGGACCCGCGTATCGCCACTATCAGTGATTGCAGACCGAGCGCCGCCACACGGCAGGTCTAGAGAGACTTATTAGCACTCGCCCCAGTTGTACAGCCGACTTTGCTAGCGATGGTTCACTGCCTAAATACGCTCTCATTTGCAGAGACGACAGTTTCGCATAGCCTTCAGCAACATCATTTGCTACGACGTGGCAAACTAATTACGTCCGCTTTCTGAATTCTCATTCCTTGTCATGTTCCAGACCTCACGTCAGTATAGCTCTTCCCTCCTCACGCCAGCCTGCGTAAGCTAAAACGAGTGCATTTCGGCCTCCTCTAATAACACGGTGTTAGCTCTTCTGCCAACACAACAGAAATTCTGTTAGGCGTGAAGATTGTGTAAATGGGCTCTAAGTTTCGGTGCGGATCACGTGGCGGACGTACACGTGGTGTGCACTTCACGAGGTGTGGTTGTATGCATACATTTACGTCTAATCATATCCATTCCTCTGGCCCCACCCTGTACAAAGCAGAAGTGGCTCAAAATTCGTACAAACAATCAGGGTTATTAATAAAACCATTTCTGAGAAAACTAGGTTGATATCTTTTATACTTTTATGTCGATAATAATATTTATAGAAGGCTAAAAAGCAGAACACTGTTTAACTGTGGTACCATCTTCTTTTTTAAGGCGCTGCAGTCATGGACTGTGCGGCTGATCCTGGCGGAGGTTCGAGTCCTCCCTCGGGCATGGATGTGCGTGCTTGTCCTTAGGATAATTTAGGTTAAGTAGTGTGTAAGCTTAGGGAGTGATGACCTTAGCAGTTAAGTCCCATAAGATTTCACACCATTTTCTTTCGTAACATTGACTGTACAGTTTGGAAAAACGGTCAGGCTACAGAAAACATTGAGGCAAGTATGTTTGCCTCCAGTTTCCTCTTCCTATGCTAATCTGTGAAAAATATACTAAATTTATTTTACTACCAGAAATATAATTAAAATTTAGTTACATAATCAGCACAAAATTATCATGTATTAGAATTTCTAGAGAATAGTAAGAATGGAAGGTAGAGAAGATCGTTCTGATTGTATGTGCCCGTTTTGAAGAATTTAACTTCAGCCATTTAAGAGAGAATGTACCTGAATAATAAATATTCAGCTTTCCTGTAAATTGTAAAGGAAGATTTACCAGCTTATTAGCTTATCACTGTGCAGTTTTAAAACATTCAAGCTGCATATTCTTGTTGTTCACATGTCTCTTTATTCTCCATCCTCTTTCTCTTTATTATTTTATTTATCCTAGCTTCCTTGGTAACAGCTTCTGCAGCTGTCTCCGCTTCGGTTGCTTACAGCCGATGGTTAACAATTAGAACATAAACCATATTCATTTCGGTCTGGATACCTAATGTTTTTCAGAACACGAATCTTAGAAATTATGTAATCACTGAAAGCTATTGCTGCATCCATTACACCCATCTTAACCACAGTCAGCCCAACAAATACAGTTTTTAGTATTCGCTCCGGTATGCAGCCATTGAAGCTCTGAGATTCTGTGAGAGACCATAGAGATACTTCCTTAGAAAATTTATGTTTGCCAGAACCCCTATTTATGCTTAAAGGCCTCCATAAGAGCAAGAATGCTTTCGAGTGTATTATATGCCTGTACACTCAATTTCTGTAGGTGACTGTTGAACCAAATGAAGTGTATTATTCGTTGTTGCTTTGAACTAGTTGCCTCGAAACTTCCGTTTTGCGTTGAATTTCCTTATTCTCGGCAGTACTAACACAGAAAACACACGCGTAAGTAGAACAACACCGGATCAAGTACAAAGGACAAGATTCCGAAGGCATGAAGTAAAGAAATGTATCATAAGATCTTTGGTTGCAGCTAAGCCACAGATTTCTAAATACGCCTGTACTTAGGTGCCGGAAATCACATCCTTGTATAATGCATCTGTTCTTACAACCCATATCTCAAAACTGAAAGAAGAAAAGAAAAAGAATACATCACACACAACATCACCATACATAGGAATTTACAGAAAATAGTAAGAAATGCGGGTAGAGAAGGTCATTTTAATTATATGTGCCAATTTTGGTGTATTTAACTTCAGCTATTTAGGAGAGAAGTGTACCTGAAATAAGTAAGAAAAAAGAATACATCACATCTTATGACGCATTTTAAAATAACAAAGCGGCGTGGTATCTATGCAACATTATGTTCAAACTACGTTTATGACTAAACAGAAAATAAAAATGTCCATAGACTATACACTTCCGTAATCGGCAAGAAACGATCTTTTCTATAGAGCAGAAATATTTCTTTTTCAGATTTTTGGTCATTATTCACGAGCAGGTCTCCTCAAGCGCTTTCCCTAACAGAGTTTTACTTTTTTAGAAATGATAGAGCGCAGCAATCAGTCGTCCTTTTTTTGCGGGTTTTATTACGCAAATCCAGATATCGGCTAGTGCCTAGCCATTACCAATGCACTGTTTTTTAATCTCGATGTATGTTAGTTCCCTGTTGTTCGGGCGTCAGTCACAGTATTCAGGGAACTAACATGCATCGAGATTAAAAAATAGTGCATTGAAAATGGCTAGGCACTACCCGAAATCTGGATTTGCGTAATAAAACCTGCAAAAAAATAAATAAATAAATAAATAAAATAAAATAAAATAAAATAAAAAATAAAAAAAGACGTCTGATTGCTTAATTGCTACGCTCTATCGTTTATAAATTACATAACAGTCGCAGAGTGCACCAACTTTCCCAATGGAAGGTAACCTGATAGTTTTACTATTTCATACATCTCTCTCATTTAGGCCATGCTGAAATTATCTCCGCCCTACAGCTGCTTCTAAAACAATAGGTACGCAGTCGAGGAGTTAATTTTTTCTTCCTTTTCTTTATTGGCATTTGGCTGTCTCCATACAGCCATCCTTCACATTTGCATTCTGGTCAAGTCTGTCTTCGACTACGGACTGTGGACCTATGTCGTATCACTAGCTGTGGGTGGCTGCAGAAATTTATCATCGGGTGTGATTGAAGACTCTAAAATTTCCATTTTTGATTTAATGAGCTGGTCAGTTTCGAGAAGCGTCACGTCATAAGCAATGTAATGCTACAATTGGCCAAACAAAACGCTTGGCGATATCACGAAGAACCATTTACAGATGTGTATGAGAATTCTGTAATGAATAAAAACGCTTTATTCCAGATACTAAGCAGGGGCAAGTGCTCATCTTACCCTCTCACGCGAGCAGGTGTGTCAGTGAGTGGCAGAATACCGGACGGGCCATATTAATCGAACGAGGTGGTGCAGTGGTAAGTCAGTGGACGGGTATTCAGAATGACGGCGTTTATATCCCAGTTCTGGCAACCAGAATTAATCTTTCCGTGATTTCCCCAAATCGCTTGATCCAAATGACTGGTTATTTCCATTGGAAGTCAACGTCTGATTTCTTAACCTATTCTGTCTGTAACGACCATATCATCGAGGGGAAGTTATTTGGTGATGCAACGCTACTTCCTGTGTTGGAATGGCTGAAATCTATTCGAAATTACGAGTAACTGTACTTTCATTTACACTCAAAAAGTTGAATCAGTATACCTAATTTATTTCCAATATGAGTGTCTGTCGAACATCCCTGTATAACAGTCATGCTCTCTTCTACTGACAGCATGCATCACATCATGGATTAATGAAACTGTACTCGCGTTATGGTGTACGAGTACTGTAGAGTTCTAGCATGTCTATGGTTTGCGATGCTTCCGATTTCCTGCTTCATTATTTAACAGCGTATCTAAATTATTAATTTCCAGTGCTGTTTGGTTGATCAGTAGTTCCACACTGCAATTAATTAGTGCACTGTGTAATTCGTTACCGGAGAAACTCCACATTAATTTCAAAATCAGCCAATATCAAGCTACAATAACGATACTGGCTCAGCGAAAACAACGAAATAGCTGTTATCATTACGACTATTATTACTGTGTTACCTGGCTGTGTGCTGTACGAATATAAGTGTTTACGAATGTAAGTAAATAAGGCATTTTAATCAGTTCCCAGCTAGTGATTGATCGACGTTGCTTTGTTGTATGTTGGACGCTGACGGTATGTTATATTTTGTCAATATGTCAACGCCAATCCTCCTACAAAAATTGGTAGGGAAGTTTGATGACTTTTGTTTTTTTCATTTTGCTACCTCGAGTGCGGTAATGAAATCCCGTTGTTATTATTAATCTGAGTGCCGTTTATTAGAGGGAGATTGTCCACTATACTGCCCTATTTGTCTAAACACGTATCTCTGCCCAGCTTCATTGAAACAAAAGGCACGATATACAATGAAAACAGCGTGATGTGAACGACATTCAGCACGAAGCGAATCAGTTTGTACTTGAGATCTCGCCACCGTAATTACATTAGAATTGAGTATTAACAAAGAAACACTTAGCATTATACCATCTATCGTAGCACGAACGCCGAAAAGACAGATACTGACATACGTGGTCGCGAAATAGAACAATTAAAATGTCTCAATAGGTGAAAAGCGAATCAGTTGGGCTTGATAGGTTCACAATTTTGCAGAAACGCTCTTCTACTACATTGAAGCGCCAAAGAAACTGGTATAGGCATGAGTATTCCAATAGAGAAGTATGTAAACAGGCAGAATACGGGGCTGCAGTCGGCAATGCCTATATAAGACAGCAAATGTCTGGCGCAGTTGTTAGATCGGTTACTGCTCCTACAATGACAGGTTATCAAGAATTAAGTGAGTCTGAACGTGGTGTTATAGTCCGCGGACGAACGATGGGACACAGCATCTCTGAGGTAGTGGTGAAATGGGAATTTTCCCGTACGACCATTCCACGAGTGCACCGTGAATACCAGAAATCCGGTAAAACATGAAATCTCCGAAATGGCTGCGGTCGGAAAAAGATCTTGCAAGAACGGGACTAACGACGACTGAAGAGAATCGTTCAACGTGACGGAAGTGCAACCCTTCCACAAATTGCTGTAGATTTCATGCTGGGCCATCAACAAGTGTCAGCGTGCGAATCATTCAACGGAATTTTAAAACATGTCTGCTTAGTTCAATGACCGTTTATAAATTTAAATTAAAATAAATAAAGGCCGAGGGCTTATTTAGTTTAACTTTCATTTAATGAAACATCAGCGATATGGGCTTTCGGAGCTGAAGGCCCACTTCTATACCCTTCATGACTACACGATAAATAGCTTTATGTTTCGTCTGGGCCCGTCAACACTGACATTGGACTATTGATGACTCGAAACATGTTGCCTAGTTGGACGAGTCTCTTTTCCAATTGTATCGAGCGGATGGACGTGTACGGGTATGGAGACAACCGTATGAATCCATGGGCCCTGCATATCAGCTGGAGACTGTTCGAGCTGGTGGAGGCTCTGTAATGGTGTGGGGCACGTGCAGTTGGAGTGATATGGTGCCACTGATACGTCTAGATACGACTCTGACAGGTGACACGTACGTAAGCATCCTGTCTGATCACCTGCATTCCTTCATGTCCATTGTACAGTCTAACGGACTTGGCCAATTCCAGCAGGACAATGTGACACATCACACGTCCAGAATTGCTACAGACTGGGTCCAAGAATACACTTCTATGTTTAAACACTTCCGCTGGCCACCCACCTCCTCAGACATGAACATTACTGAGCATATCTGCGATGGCTGGCAGCGTGTTGTTCAGAAGAGATCTTCACCCCTACGTACTCTTACGGATTTATGAACAGCCCTGTAGGATTCATGGTGTCAGTTCCCTCCAGCACAACTTCAGACATTAGTCGAGTCCATGCCACGTCGTGTTGCGGCACTTCTGCGTGCTCCCGGGGGCCCTGCACGGTATTAGGCAGGTGCACTAGTTTATTTGGCTCTTCACTGTATTATCAGTTTACCGCAGGCCACTGGGGCAATGAAGTGTTCCGAGAGTAACGTAAAAGAAGCAGATCATTCCCGTTTTCAAGAGAGGTGATTAGACGGATGCCCAAGGTAGTGAGTGAGTGTGTGTGTGTGTGTGTGTGTGTGTGTGTGTGTGTGTGTGTGGGCGTGCGCCCGCGAGCGCAAGGTGATAAAAGCGCTTAAAATATATCGTCACTTAAAATAACAATCGTTCTGCCCCATACTCACTCACCTTCACCAACCGGTCACCATTAGGATACATCCGGATGCAAGCTTGCTGAGTACCGGGAAAGGCTTTAAGACTGTACTAAAGAACTCCTAGCCAAAAGAAAACAGTGAGGCGTTTTTTATCACCGAGTAGCGGTAAAATGGCAATGTAGGTTCAGGTGTACCACTAGGGACTCTTACAGAACAGTTACGGTTAACAATACGCTTAAATGACATGAAGTAGCGTCGGGAGCTTCGTAAAGCTTTACGCAGCAGATACTGTTTCGGTATAAGGAGGTCGCAAAGCTAGAAAATTGTAGCGAAGTGTAGGAACACCAGCAGAGGATAGAAAATTGGCGTAGGGAGTCGTAGTTGGTCGCCAAAATTAATAAATTTACCGTACTAGACATAAATAAGTTGAAGACCTTATAGTCTTCGTTCGTTCTTTACTGATTATCGGTTTCGGCTCACTAATTATCGAGCCATCTTCAGATCAGTCTGAAACGTTGTTCAGTGTGTGACACTAATCAAACATTGTAGTATTTTTTAGAGATAAGTCGCCCTAGTTAAATAAAAGACACTAGAGCAGTTTTCTATAATTTCCCTTCGCTTGACGAAGGACATTTCTGTTATTCTTTGACACTGTCGGCAGGGGAGATATGCGGTCTGTTGATTTGTTGTTTTAAATCAACAGCGCGCGGGACAAACGAACACTTAAATCTTTCCGTTTTATTACGATGATCATTTCTCCCTATGTAGGTGGGCGGCAGTAAAATATTTTCACATTCGGAGGAGAGAGTTGGTGATTGAAATTTCATGAGAAGATGCATCCGCAGCGAAAACCGCCTTTGTTTTAATGATTGCCATCACAACTCACGTATGATACACGTGGCACTCTATCCCATATTTCACAATAACACAAAACGAGCTGCTCTTCTTTGAACTTTACCGATGTCTTTCATCAATCCAATTTGATGCGGGTCCCATTCCACGTAGCAGTACTCCAAAATAGGATAGATACGCGTTGTGTAGACAGTCTCTTTTGTGGATATTTTGCATTTTCTAAGTGTTATGCCAATAAATCGGAGTCTTTAGTTCGATTTCCTCACAATGGCTGTAACGGATCGTGCAGCCAAGTCTCGATCCCTGAGTCAACAGATGGGGACGTTTGCAAGACAACAACCATCTGCACGAACAGTTCGACGACGTTTGCAGCAGTATGGACTATCAGCTCGGAGACCATGGCTGCGGTTACCCTCGACGCTGCATCACAGACAGTAGCGCCTGCGATGGTGTACTCACCGAAGTACCTGGGTGCACGAATGGCAAAACGTCTTTTTTTCGGATGAATCCAGGATCTGTTTACAGCATCCGTGTTTGGCGACATCGCGGTGAACGCACATTGGAAGCGTGTATTCGTCATCGCCATACTTGCGTATCATCCGACGTGATGGTATCGGGTGCCATTGGTTACACGTCTCGGTCACCTCTTGTTCGCATTGACGGCACTTTGAACAGTGGACGTTACGTTTCAGATGTGTTACGACCCGTGGCTCTACCCTTCATTCGAGCCCCGCGAAACCCTACATTTTAGCAGGATAATGCACGACCGATTGTTGCAGGTCCTGTATGGGCATTTCCTTATCTATATGATCGTTCCTGTTTTAGTTATATGTAATTGCAATCCGTAAGCCTTTAGATTTGCTTGATTTATCGTGCAAGCTAAATTTAGCGGATTCCTGGATGACTTCAGAGTTTACATTATTTTGAGTCGGTTGCCACTTTTCGTATCATACAGATATAGTGTATAAATCATTTTGCAATTGGCTTTGATCATCTGATGTCTTTGTCAGACGGTAAATGACAACATCATCTGCAAACAGTCTACGAGTGCTGCTCAGATCGTTTCCTAAATTGTTGATATCGATCAGGAACTGCAGGAGGCCTGTAACACTTCCATAGGGGACGCCAAATATCACTTATGTTTTATTCGATAACTTTCCATCATTTACTGCGAAAGGTGAATTCTCCGACAGGAAAGCATGAATTCAGTTTTACAACTGCTTCAGTTTGATGTCCCTTGTCGACAGCACTCATCACGTCGTGAGAATAAAGAGATAACTGTGTTTCACAAGAACTATACTTTCTGAATCCTTGTTGGCTGTTTATCAAAAAATCGTTTTCTATGAGGTTCAAATGGTTCAAATGGTTCAAATGGCTCTGAGCACTATGGGACTAACATCTGAGGCCATCAGTCTCCTAGACTTAGAACCACTTAAACCTAACTAACCTAAGGACATCACACACATCCATGCC
Organism: Schistocerca americana; assembly: GCF_021461395.2. Lineage (NCBI taxonomy): Eukaryota > Metazoa > Arthropoda > Insecta > Orthoptera > Acrididae > Schistocerca > Schistocerca americana. The sequence goes on along the minus strand of NC_060121.1, from coordinate 269,928,384 downwards.
CGAGGCAGGATTCGAACCTGCGACCGTAGCAGCAGCGCGGTTCCGGACTGAAGCGCCTAGAGCCGCTTGGCCACAGCGGCGGGCTTCTTTGAGGTAATTCATAATTTTTGAACACAGTACATCTTCCAAAACCCTAATGTAAATCGACGTTAGTGATGTGGGTCTGTAATTCAGCGGATTCTTCCTATTTCCTTTCTTGGGTACTGGCGTGACTTGCGTCACTTTGGTAGTCTGATCTTTCGACGAGCGAGCGGTTGTATGTGACTGCTAATTAAGAGGTCTTGTGTAAACATAATCTGAAAGGAACCTAACAGGTGTACAATCTGCCTTTATTACGTGATTCAAGCTGCTTCGCTATACCGAAGATATCTACTTCTAAGTTACTCAAGGTGGCAGTTGTTCTTGATTCGAATTCTAGAATACTTACTTCGTCTTCTTTGGTGAAGGAATTTCAGAAAACCACGTCTAGTAATTCTGCTGTAGTGGCACTGTCACCAGTAACATTACCATTGCTAACGCGCAGTGAAGGTTTCGACTGCATCTTGCCGCTGGTGTATTTTATTTAGAAACGACCAGTGTTATTTTAGGTTTTCTGCCGTATTTCAAGACAGAATTTCGTTGTGGAAACTACTAAAAGCATCTCGCACTGAAGATCGTTCCGAATTTCGAGCTTCTGTAAACTTCGATAATCTTGGTAATTATGTGTTTTTTAAATTTGGCATTCTTTTTCCGTTGCTTCTGCAATAGTTTTCTGACCTGTTTTGTGTACCATGTGGGATCAGTACCATTTCTTAAGTTTGTTTGGCATTCATCTCTCAACTGCCGCCAATACTATTTCTTTGAATTTAAACCACATCTGTTCTTCGCTTCCTTAGGCAGACTGGAAGGAGCAGAAATCGTCTCTTAGGAAGGCTTCAAGGAACGTTAATCTGCTTTTTTAAATAGACATATTTTGCGTTTAATTTCGGTGGATTTGGATGTTACGGTATTCAGTCTTGCTACAACAACCTTTTGCGCACTAGTTCCTTTATACTGATGATGCTCATTATTTGCTCAGGCTTATTTGTTGCTAATGGGTCAAATGGGTTTTCTCAGCCACTTACATTTCGAGTGGGGTCTTGATCTAACTGTTCAAAACAATTTTTGAGAAATATGGAAATTTGTGGTAAGGACTATGGGACCAAACTGCTGAGGTCATCGGTCTCTAGGCTTACGCACTACTTAATCTAACTTAAACTAACTTACCTAAGGACAATACACACACCCATGCCCGAGGGAGGACTCGAACCTCCTACGGAGGGGCGGGGGGGGGGGGGGGGGGGCGAGCCGCGCGAACTGCGACAAGACGCCCGAGACCGCACGGCTACCCCGCGCGCCTTTTTGAGAAAACATTCAGTACGATTTCCGATGATGTTTTATGATTACCACCGACTTTAAATGTATATTTTCGCCAACGTATCGAGGCTCAACTGATGCAACCACCAACTATAATTGGTTGAATGGGGTAGCTATTTTAAATGCGACTCAAGTTTTCTTTGAAATGTTCAGCAACTGTAGCATCAGAGTTAGCTTGTTGGTAAAAAAACCAATAATTAATTTATTCCAGTAGTCAAAGATAACCTTTACTCACATAAATCTGATTCAGTTTCACTACAAGGTAAACTGTTTCTGACAGTAATAAGCACTGCGTCACCAAATATTTAATCTATTCTGCGTGAACACGTTAAGGTACATTGTAAAAATTGCGGCTGAACTTATTTCCGGCGTTAGCCAGATTTCCGTACCTATAGCGATTTGACCTGCAGTGCTATCTACTAGCTGTTGGGATTCTGGTTCCTTCCCAACGCAGCTACGACAATTTTCAGCTACAATACCGATTGTTGTTTCGTCTACCATCGTCCTGTCTTTGCCCTGCATCCTTTTAGACTGACGCCCTTTCTGTAGTTTCCCGAGACCCCCTAAACTAAGAAACCGCCAAGTCCCCTCCACACAGCCTCCCTACCCGTATAGTCGCTCCCTTTGTATAGTGGACATGAAACAAGTCCTGGGATCTTCAGCCTACACACTCGCGATTCTGTCTGAGCCTCTGCTTCAGATCCCCCACTCAGCTCTGTATCAAAGCTCCATAGTTTGTTGTGTCGACGTTGCTACAGGTAGTGAGCTCTGCCTTCAACTCGGAAGCGAGACTGCCAGTCTTTACCACCTTAACTAGCCATCCGAAGACAGAGATAAACTGTTCTAAGCCAAAACGCCCATCGTTAGTACAGACGTGAACCACAACCTGCGGTTGGCTGCACCCTGTGCTCTTCATGGCTTCTGGAAACACCAGCTTCACATCTTGATAACTCCTCGCTATATACACACAGTGTGCATAATGGCTTTCTCCCCTGCCTTGGCAGACATATCTCTAAGGAGCCGCATTATGCGCCTAAAGTAGGAGCTGCCAACTACCAGTAATGTCATCTTCTGGGATTGCGTAAAGCTTGCAAGCCAAGAGCCTTTCCGTGAAACAGGGCAATTTACTGCATCTGGCTCAGGATGTTTATCAAAGCCAGCGTCCGAAGTCTGTTAATCAGACTAACTGGGAAGACCCTCCAACCAATCACCTGGAAGATATTTCGCTGTCAGCCACACAAGGGAACGACCTCCCAATCGACCACATAGCACACTGGACTCGCATTCGGGAGGACGACGGTTCAATCCCGCGCCCAGCCGTCCTGATTTAGGTTTTCCGTGATTTCCCTAAATCGCTCCAGGCAAATGCTGGGATGGTTCCTTTGAAAGGGCACGGCTGACTTCCTTCCCCATCCTTCTCTAATCCGATGAGACCGGTGGCCTCGCTGTTTGGTCTCTTCCCCCAAACAACCCAACCCAACGACCACAGGTGAGGGGTCAACCTCAGTGCAGGCAGTATCCAGGGGGCTGCAGTAGTGTACCGATGCAGGCACATGGGATGTGCTGGGCGTCCCTCGGATCCCCACATCCGGCTTCCCACAGTGATGCCCATTAGCAACAGTCTCAAGCTGCATGCCTAGAGCCAACACCGCCTGGAGATGTGAGCGAGAGGTCGCCGGCTCAGCTCTCATATGAATGCAGCAATCACAGTTCCCACCTATAATTAAGACGGCGAAAATATACTCTAGGCAGTCGTTAAAACTCGAAACTGTGCCTCATAAATACACAAACACGTAAGAAATTTAGGAGTTTAAACTAAGGAGCACATAGAAGTTCCATAATAAATCGCTTCTTATGGGAATCTGCGTCAGCTCAAAAACGAAAAGTGCGCTACGACGCAATGCTGCAGTTACAATAGCTAAATAGCAGAAAATAAGTGTCCGTCCAACTTAAAGTGGACGGACCACATAAAACTTGTTGTAGGAAACCTAATTCGGCGACTCTTAAAGCCCGGTTTTACCTGTTGTTGAGTATTATTCGTCAATCTGGGACCCTTACCATACAGGGTTAGTAGAGGGGGTGAAAATATCCAAAGAAGAGCAGCTCGTTTCGACATGGTTCACTTAGTAATATTAACGTCTTTCCCCTGATATCATCCTACAGTAAGCAAAAACCTCTACTTTGTTCTAATACAGTAACAAAATTCTTCAGATTGTGTGGCCGCGTCATAATGAGATAAAACTAACCATGTTCAGACCGCTAAGGAGGCTGCCTGCAACATTAACCAAAAGTTGGTGGTTTTATCACGTCATGTCCCTGTCGAACAGGACTGTGGCCGCAAAAGCATATGGTCATACGGTCGGGACACGCACTGTCTGATAAAACGTAGCCGCGCACCCCTATGTTTTACGGAACTGACCAGTAGACATCACGAGAGCGGACCCGATAGTACAAAAGGTGGCAGGGAATTTAGTGTCGTCAGCAGAGAAGCAGTAACAATACATTGGCTCGGTCAGGAGATCTTAGTGACTTCGATCGTGCAACAGTCACTGGATGCCACTCGAGTAAAAAATCCATAAGGAACACTTCAACCCTCCTAATGCTGCCCACTTTTAATGCTGCTAAGGTGGCTCTAAAGTGGCAACTGCGAAGGAACAACCACAGCAGAACTAAAGCTAGCTAGACTTCATCTACTGACGTAAAAGGGCCGTCGAGCATTGCGGCTTGTGATTCTAAGACTCGCATGAAATCAGCCGAAGGAATTACTCGTGAATTTCAGAGTGCTTGCAGCAGTCCAGCTAGCACAATGACCACTTACATGAAATTAAAAAGAATGAGGTACAAATGCCGAGCACCTCCTCATGTTGTTGTTGTAGTCTTCAGTCCAGAGACTGGTCTGATGCAGCTCTCCATGCTACTCTATCCTGTGCAAGCTTCTTCACCTCCCAGTACCTACTGCAACCTACATCTTTCTGAATCTGTTTAGTGTATTCATCTCTTGTCTCCCTCTACGACTTTTACCCTCCACGCTACCCTCCAATACTAAATTGGTGATCCCTTGATGTCTCAGATTATGTCCTACCAACCAATCCTTTCTTCTAGTCAAGTTGTGTCACAAACTCCTCTTCTCCCCAATCCTATTCAATGCCTCTTCATTAGCTATGTGATCTATCCATCTAATCTTCAGCATTCTTCTGTAGCACCACATTTCGAAAGCTTCTACTGTCTTCTTGTCCAAACTATTTATCGTCCACGTTTCACTTCCGTACATGGCTACACTCCATACAAATACTTTCAGAAGCGACTTCCTGACACTTAAATCTATACTCGATGTTAACAAATTTCTCTTCTTCAGGAACGCTTTCCTTGCCATTGCCAGTCTACATTTTCCGTCCTCTCTACTTCGACCATCATCAGTTATTTTGCTCCCCAAATAGGTCACACATTTCTGTAGTTAACGGTAAACGACTTTTCAGGTTGTGTAAAGGGAGCCAGCACTGTAGAGTCGATCACTAGAAAAGAGTCCTATGGAACGACAAATCACGCTATACCCTTTTGTAATGCGATGAAAGTGTTTGGGTTTGCCGAATGCCTGGAGAACGTTAGTTGCCATCGCGTGTAGTGTCGCAGAGAAATACGGAGGAACTTGTACTACGGTATGGAAGCGTTTTTCGTGGTCAGGGCGTGGTCTCCTTATTATGCTTTAGAAGACGCTAAACGCTCAAGGATATGTACACATTTTACGGCAGTGACTACCGCGTGCAGTAGAGGAATAGTTCGCAGTTGGTGACTGATCGTGTCAGAATGACAATCAGCCATAAAACAGCAGCTGTGAAGCAATGGTTTATGGACAGTAACATTCTACAAGTGCAGTGGCCTGCGTATAGACCCGAGACGAAAGCAGTAAACACCGCTGGCTAAGTCAGAAAGTCGACTTCGCTCCAGATGTCAGCATCCAACGTCACTACTCCGGCTGGGATTGGCTCTTGGGGAAACATGGGCTGCCATTTCTCAGAGGCATTCAGACACCTCGCTGACGGCGTCCTCAGCTGCGTTTAAGCCGTCATAAAGGCGCCACTAGTAAATAAGTGAACGTGTTCTTTTGATCAGATAATGTATACACGGACGCCGCCTCCAAAAACTTCTAGGTTGTAGGAAAACACATCACTGCATATACAGTGTAAGAAGAAAAACACGATGCATCACGAAGGAATTTTTCGAAACGGATGGAAATCGGTTGATGTGACATACATGTGCAGATAAACAAATGATTACAATTTTGGAAAACCTGGATGATTTATTCAAGAGAAAGAGCATCACAAACTGAACAACTCAGTAACGCGTTGGTCCACCTCTGGCCCTTACGCAAGCAGTTATTCCGCTTGGCATGGATTGATAGAGTTCTTGGATGTCCTCCTGAGGGATGTCGTGCCAATTTTGTGGAAATGGCGCTAGATCTTAAAAATCTTGTGCTGGCTGGTGGACCCTGCTCATATTGCTCCAAATGTTCTCAATTGGGGAGACGTCTGACGAACTTGCTGGCAAAGGTAGACTTTGAGAAGCAGGAATACAAGCCGTACAAACTCTCACCGTGTGTGGAAGGGTATTATCTTGCTCAAATTTAAGCTTAGGATGGCTTGCCATGAAGGGTAACAAAACGAGGCGTAGAATATCATCAACGTACGGGTAGCTTTGAGGGATGAAATAGTAAGGGAAGCAGAGGATCAAGTAGGTAAAAAGACCAGGGCTAGTAGAAGTCCTTGGGTAACAGAAGATATATTGAATTTAACTGATGAAAGGAGAACACACATAAAAATGTAGTAAATGAAGCAGGCAAAAAGGAATACAAACGTCTCAAAAATAAGATCGACAGGAAGAGCAAAATGGATACGCAGGGATGGCTAGAGGACAAATGTAAGGATGTAGAGTCATATCTCACTAGGGGTAAGATAGATATTGCCTACAGGAAAATTAAAGAGACTTTTGGAGAAAAGAGAACCACTTGTATGAATATCATGAGCTCAGATGGAAACCCAGTTAGAGGCAAAGAAGGGAAAGTAGACAGGTGGAAGGAGTATATAGAGGGTCTATTCAAGTGCGATGTACTTGAGGACAATATTATGCAAATGGAAAAGGATGTACATGAAGATGAAATAGGAGAAATGATACTGCGTGATGAGTTTGACAGAGCACTGAAAGACCTAAGTCAAAACAAGGCCCCGTGAGTAGACAACATTCCATCAGAACTACTGACAGCCATGGAAGAGCCAGCCCTGACAAAACTCTACCATCTGGTGAACAAGGTGTATGAGACAGGCGAAATACCCTCAGACTTCGAGAGGAATATAATAATTCCAATCCTAAAGAAAGCAGGTGTTGACAGATGTGAAAATTACCGAACTATCATTTTAATAAGTCACGGCTGTAAAAACTAACATGAATTCTTTACAGACGAATGGAAAAACTCGTAGAAGCGGACCTCGGGGAACATCAGTTTGGATTCCGTAGAAATATTGGAACACGTGAGGCAACACTGACCCTACGACTTATCTCAGAAAATAGGTTAAGGAGGGGCAAACCTACGTTTCAAGCATTTGTAGACTTAGAGAAAGCTTTTGACAATGTTGACTGGAATACTCTCTTTCAAATTCTAAAGGTGGCAGGGGTAATATACAGGGAGCGAAAGGCTATTTACAGTTTGTACAGAAACCAGATGCCAGTTATAAGAGTCGAGGGGCATGAAAGGGAAGCAGTGGTTGGGAATGGAGTGAGACAGGGTTGTAGCCTGTCCCCGATTTTATTCAATCTGTATATTGAGCAAGCAGTAAAGGAAACAAAAGAAAAATTCGGAGTAGGTATTAAAATCCATGGAGAAGAAATAAAAACTTTGAGGTTCGCCGATGACATTGTAGTTCTGTCAGATACAGCAAAGGACTTGGAAGAGCAGTAGAACGGAGTGGACAGTGTCTTGAAAGGAGAATATAAGATGAACATCAACAAAAACTAAACGAGGGTAATGGAATGTAGTCGAATTAAATCAGGTGATGCTGTGGGAATTAGATTAGGAGATGAGACAGTTAAAGTCGTAGATGAGTTTTGCTATTTGGGGAGCAAAATAACTGATGATGGTCGAAGTAGATTGGCAATGGCAAGGAAAGCGTTTCTGAAGAAGAGAAATTTGTTAACATCGAGTATAGATTTAAGTGTCAGGAAGTCGTTTCTGAAAGTATTTGTATGGAGTGTAGCCATGTATGGAAGTGAAACATGGACGATAAATAGTTTAGACAAGAAGAGAATAGAAGCTTTTGAAATGTGGTGCTGCAGAAGAATGTTGAAGATTACATGGGTAGATCACATAACTTATGAGAAGGTATTGAATAGAATTGGGGAGAAGAGAAATTGGCGGCACAACTTGACTAGAAGAAGGGATCGGTTGATAGGACATGTTTTGAGGCATCAAGGGATCACGAATTTAGTATTGGAGGGCACCGTGGGGAGTAAAAATCGTAGAGGGAGATTAAGAGATGAAAACACAAAGCAGATTCAGAAGGATTTAGGTTGCAGAAGGTACTGGGAGATGAAGAAGCTTGCACAGGATAGAGTAGCATGGAGAGCTGCACAAAACCACTCTGTGGACTGAAGACCTCAACAACAACAACAACAACAACAACAACGGCTGTACTGTAAGGGTGCCGCGGAAAATATCCAGAGTGGTGCAAAATAAACTGGTACCCGGGCGCAAGGGCCGAGCGGTTCTAGGCGCTACAGTCTGGAGCCACGCGACCGCTACGGTCGCAAGTTCGAATCCTGCCTCGCGCATGGATGTGTGTAATGTCTTTATGTTAGTTAGGTTTAAGTAGTTCCAAGTTCTAGGGGATTGATGACCTCAGATGTTAAGTCCCATAGTGATCAGAGCCATTTTGAAACTGGCACACGGACCATCAGTCCTGGTTGTCGAGCCATACGGCAGGTGACAGTGAGGTTGGTATACTGCCACTATCCGGGGCGTCTCCAAATACGTCTTCTCTGGTCATCGGAGCTCAGTTCGAAGCGGGACATGTCACTGAAGATAAGTCTACTCCACTCAGTGAGAGAACAGGGCGAAGACGTGTGTGGAGACGCTGCAGCCAGGTGTGGAATGACAACCTGAGTGTAGCCTTCCACGCTGCCCGACAACCAAGAGTGATGATCTGAGTTGCCGTGTCCCCATATCGCAAATGTTATAACGCAGAAGTTACTCCAACTCACGTGGCAGACACTTGAAAATGGTTAAAATGGCTCTGACCACTGTGGGACTTGACGTCTAAGCTCATCAGTTCCCTAGGACTTAGAACTACTTAAACCTAACTAACCTAAGGATATCACACACATCCATGCCCGAGGCAGGATTGGAATCTGCGATCGTAGCGGTCGCGCGGTTCCAGACTGAAGCGCCTAGAACCGCTGGGCCTCTGCGGCTGGCGGAGACACTTGAACAACCCACCCTATACTACTGATCCCTCTTCATGCGATTATCACGCCTCCAGTCGCTTGAAAATGCCTTGAAGGGTCTAAGATTCTTGTGAGACAAGGATGTGCAGCAGGCAGTTACGGACTTGTACACGCAGCAGGGCATGCCGTTTTAGCAAACGGATGTCTTAAGCCTGGAGCGTCGGTGCGGTGACCGCCTTAATGCTCACGACGATTCTGTCTGATTGGCAACATCGGTTCTGGACTGTATGGCCCTCGAACGGAAACTTTTCGATAGTAAAGGCATTCCAGATTTGAATAATGCTAGGTAAAATGTCTCCCGCTGTCTTCTGAATCTTGAGCATTTCGCTATGCTATATTTCAATTTTAGGTTAGTACTGCGTGTTCCTCCATTGAGAACCAGTAAACTATGGAATTGGAGCATTGCTTTTAGCGGGCACATAATCCAGAATAGTCTCCGCCTCAGCCTGGGGTCGTCGACCCGCAGGCTACACATGTAAACGCTCTTCATCATCAGCTGGCGATGGGCGAGTCCATCATGTCAGGCCTAAGTTGTGATGCGGCGCTCCCCGCCCCCGGCGTCAAAGGCCAAGTTCCGGCGCCTGTTTGTTTGTGCTGCTGCTGCTGTGCGCTACGGAGCGGCTCCGCGCTAACCAAACAGCCGACCCAGTTTCCTCCAGACAATGTCAAGGCGTGTGTCCATTCAAAACAGGCCCCTTAGTCTCTCACTCGTGCTTATAACGTACTTTACGAGAAAAATGTAGTAACTAGCTACTTCCTCTACGGATCATGTTTATGGAAAAAGAGCTGTAGCAGATAAGAACTCATACACCCATTCTTATCCATTTATTTTTATCTGTGTTAAATTTAACTAAAAATTTTACTTATTTAAAAAATATTGAAAGAGTAAAAAAAGTTAAACTGATTTCTATACAAATAAATGTCGTATCTCTCGTCGGGTAGACCGCTCGCCGGGTGCAAGTCTTTCGATGTGACGCCACTTCGGCTACTTGCGCGTCGATGGAGATGAAATGATGATTAGGACAACAAAACACCCAGTCCCTGAGCGGAGAAAATCTGCGACCCAGCCGAGAATCGAACCCGGGCCCTTAGGACTGACGTTCTGTCGCGCTGACCACTTTTTTCCCTTTCTTTTTCTTCTTTTCATTTTATTCGTAGTTGATCGTTGTGTTAGGTCGTTGCGGACGTCACATGACATCCGGTCAAGTTCGTTTTGTTGATCTTTCCACTCAGTTTTTTTTTATTACAGAGGCCAATCAGCTCTCTGACCGAATACCCTGAGCTACCGTGCCGGCAAATTAAATGGTTCAAATGGCTCTGAGCACTATGGGACATAGCATCTGAGGTCATCAGTTCAAAATGGTTCAAATGGCTCTGAGCACTATGGGACTTAACATCTTAGGTCATCAGTCCCCTAGAACTTAGAACTACTTAAACCTAACTAACCTAAGGACATCACACACATCCATGCCCGAGGCAGGATTCGAACCTGCGACCGTAGCAGTCCCGCTGTTCCAGACTGCAGCGCCAGAACCGCACGGCCACCGCGGCCGGCAGGTCATCAGTCCCCTAGAACTTAGAACTACTTAATCCTAACTAACCTGACGACATCATACACATCCATGCCCAAGGCAGGATTCGAACCTGCGACCGTAGTGGTCGCGCGGTTCCAGACTGATGTGCCTGGAACCGCTCGGCCACAGAGGCCGGCGACCACTCAGCTGCCGGGGGTGGACGTTTCTATACAAAACAAATAATGTACAACAAAGAAAAATTGCGTCCAGAAACGTATTCATACCATCTGCATTAATTCTCTTGTCTCAGTGTTGATGTGACGGAGGTGGAAGTCAGTGTGAGTTGGCTCCCACCTTCACCAACTCAAATACTTCATAATCTTTTATCAGAATGAAGACTGTGATCCCAGATTGCTTTTGGCTGCGGCACAACAGAGCATTTGGACCGACTCAATTTTAGGAAATGTAATTCGCATATCGCGATCTGATAGTCGCTCTATGCTGTATGATCGATCTGAAAAAAAGTCGGACTTCTTTTCTGAATGACTGCAGGTTCTGCACACACAATAAGTAAGAATGGGCATTGCAAATTATTAATGAAATGTCGCCAATGGCGGGCTGGTGCTACATCGAAATGTTGCGTATTTGTTGTTAGAAATTTCGAAAAATAAAACTCATAATAATATAATGAATAATGAAGTAAATATAAGGACAGCTTAACTGATGTTAAAATAGCAACCATAATGTGAAATCACTACAACTACAGCCCACGAGGCTTGCATGTTGAAGGCTGAAAGCAGAAAGACAAGTGCGATCAGCTAGGCTTGTCCTAGTTGCCCTCTAAACAATTTGAAGGGTTTGCTGTTTTTATTACGCAGATAACACAAACATGAACATCGATTTCTTGGTCTCAAATCTCAAAGCAATTTATTTCATAAAAATAGTTTTTAGAGAAGTGGTTTTACAGCGTCTAAGATTGGCTTGCAGTCGTCTAGCCATCGGCTTCTACTACTTCCACGCCGGTCTCAGTGGCCGAGCGGTTCTAGACGCTTCAGTCTGGAACCGCGCGACCGCTGCGGTCGCAGGCTCGAATCCTGCCTCGGGCATGGATGCGTGTGATGTCCTTAGCTTAGTTAGGTTTAAGTAGTTGTATGTTCTAGGGGACTGATGACCTCAGATGTTAAGTCCCATAGTGCTCAGAGCCATTTGAACCATGTTTTACTACTCCTACTCAAATATGTAATGTTCGTAAATTCCCGTTGCAGACTTTTAGGGCTTGTAGAGGGAGTGAGTACATAATACTATGAATAGTTACCCATGTCCAGAAACATGTCGTTTCCGTTCTATGAGGGTTTCAGTTCAGATGTTTATCTCAGCCATTTCCACTTGAGGAATTGAATTAGGTGTGCGACAGTACAGTTATTAGGAAACGGTTCGGAAGGAAACATAACGTAATATCCGTTTATCACTTAAGCACATTTGTTTGTGTTAAAAATTGAACATCAAGCATTTACGTTATTTCATAACAAGAAAGAACCCAGCATACTGTAGGTACAGAACAGTACTTATGCAGTGCAACAGCGGCTCGATGTACGGACCATCAACGTTATCAGAGACGTACCTACGGAGCATGTTCTGGCACTCACTTCTCATCCCACCTGCTGTCTCTTCAATTTCTGGTGCAGCGGCCACAACCGGTGCCAGCAGATCTTTCTGTGTCTCTACAGGAGTCTCGGAAAATAAACTCGACATACGACCCCACAAGAAGTAGTCCATATGAGGCTCTATCCGTAGTACACCTTACCCTGTCTACCCTATTGCATACCAGGACAAGCAGCTCTGAGTCTTTTCTCTTTCCCTCAGCAGACCTGCACGCGTTACACATCTGAACTCAAACCGTCGTAGAATCGAAACGCTACGTGCCGGACGTGGGCTCCTATGCAAAATATTTTGTACTCACTCTTTTCTACTATTCCTAGAAGTCTGTAGTGGAAATACCCTAATGCCCTACATGTGCTGCACTGATACATCAATGCTCATTTTTAAACTGTATTTTGTATGGAACCATAATTCCTTGAACAAACTACTTATTTTAAATGGGCAAGAACCATTATTTACTTTATCTATAATATTAAATATGAAGAGAATAGAAAATGCTAAGCATCATAGTATTATCACTGAATATCTTTTCTGCTCTATCACTAATCTGTGTGCAGTCGCAAACTTTGACGTAAAACTAGGCCTTGTTTGCCAAAGTACCGCAAACGACGGAGTTGTGTTGCACTGTGACAGCGCACGAGCGTATGTCATGAATTTCAAGCAATGTGTTTCGCAGCTGAAAATGCAACAATTCTTTCCGGTTGGTTGTAGCTAATGAGACACTAGAAGTCAACTCAAGTCGTTCCACGCTGCTGTACGGTACTGCACATTACGAGTATAAAGATTTTTAATCAAGGTTCGGTCAAGAACAAGACTCGTGCTGAGCGAGTTTCCTATGTACACCGTGGAGATGCGCTACATCAAGAAGAAGACTGCAGAAAGACCTTAGAAGAGAATTCGTCGGATACTCAAGATGCTCCACAGTTTTTCAGAGCTATTTTACGTGATGTTGGTGGTAAGACTAGAGCATAGAGACAGAAGTCATTCATTGGTAAGAAAAATAGAAAACTATGACTGTAATTCGCTCAAACCTACGTAAGTAAATCGAGTGAATTTTGGAACAATGAGCTCTTCACGGATTTCAACAATTAAAACTTACTTGATTCTTATATGACCTAAGCCATATAAAGGAAGGGAAATACTCTTAAAGGACTGGAAGCAAGCAATATTGTTCCCATCCTGAATCATGGAGGAGGAAATGTCATGTTTTTACGTCGTATCAACCATACAATCATTAGACAATCAGCCGTTTCCGACAGGCTTTAAACTGCAGACGGCTTATGTACACATTTTGCGAAAAAGACACGACGCGAGGAGTTGAGACGAGGTTTTTAATTCAACAAGATACAGAATTATTTAAATTCCCCCATGTCACCAGTCCACAGCTCTACAGAAAGTTTGTAGTGTACATTTGCAAAAATAAATAAAATTGAAAAATCGCCAATCAAATGCTTTGTGGAATGGTTTGTCTAAAAGTAAGAAATAAAATAGATTGGAGTAACATTTGACACGCCTTTAACTCATGCTCGAAATCATGTACAGCAGCTGAGATGCTCATACAGTAGCGAACCAACCAAACTGAATCGGTAGTTTGAAGGAGGGAATGCCGGCCGGTGTGGCAGTGCGGTTAAAGGCGCTTCAGTCTGGAACCGCGTGACCACTACGGTCGCAGGTTCGAATCCTGCCTCGGGCATGGATGTGTGTGATGTGCTTAGGTTAGTTAGGTTTAATTAATTCTAAGTTCTAGGCGACTGATGTCCTCAGAAGTTAAGCCGCATAGTGCTCAGAGCCATTTGAACTATTTGAAGGAGGGAATGAATTCAAAACCTGTTATTGTTGCGAAAAACAAAAATTTTTCTTGTGTTCTCATTTTCAGTTTTGTCCTAGCCACACACTTACATGAGATTCTTTACATTAATCTCCTGTCTCAGCACCTTGGATAGATGAATTGGGTCTTCGTGAAAGAGGCATCATGACATTAAAAATCGAGGATTTGTTCCCTTCTTCAGGCTGATTATGAATTAGGTACTAAAACTTCTTATCATATATCAGAGATATTATATATCAAGTATTATATCAGATTAGATTAAATCAGGTATTATATACATATTATATATTAGAAATAAATGAATATTTTCACAAAATATTCATCATGCGACACATACAGAGACTGTCTATACTCTACGTACATTTTTAAATTATTATCTATAAAATATACTCTGAAAATCATTACTAATCTTCACTTACTCCGTCCTCCGCAGTAGCTGCTGTTGGTCAGATCGACACCTCTTATGAAATTGTTTGTACTCATAAGGACAGTACGTAACTATCTCGCGTAAAACCTCGATATTCTTGTCTTGTATCGGAATTTTTCATTGTGTGCCATTTCTGTTGGAATGTAGGGCACTCCTGTGTTGTCCTTTTGCAGTAAGGAAGTGTTTTCATACATCAGTGATCTCAGATACGGTTAAATAACTCTTGGGTAAGAAGTATCCTAATTGCCCTCACAATCGGAAGTAGTAGTACAGGGTGTTCGGAAATTCCCGTTACAAACGTCTAGAACTTATAAAGGGCAGTGAGTACATAATATTTTGAGTAGGAACCAATGCCCGGAAACGTACCCTTTCCGTTCTGCGATGGTTTCAGTTTGGATATTTAACTCGCCCACTTCTGCCTGAGGAACTGAATTAACCGTGTCGCAGTATAGTTTTTAGCTAACAATCCGAAAAGGAACATAACGAAGCTTACTTTTATCACTTACGCACATATGTTTGATTAAAACTTAAATGCTGCGTGTTTACATTATTACATGACCAAGAAAAACCCAGCATACTGTATGCACGGAACAGTACTTACGCAGTGCAACAGCGGCTCGATGTTGCGACCACCAACGTTGTTACAGACGTATCTATGAAGCGTGTTCTGCTCCACACTGCACCGAGCGAGGTGGCATAAATTAAACTTTGCATACGACCCCACATGACGTAGCCCATATGAGTTCAATCCGTAGTACACGTCACCTTGTCTACCCTATTATATTCCAGGATAATCAACGGCGACGGTGGTTATCACACTGGACTCGCATTCGGGAGGACGATCGTTCAAACCCGCGTCCGGCCATCCAGATTTAGGTTTAAATCGCTTCAGTCGATTGCCGGCATGGTTCCTTTGAGAAAGGGCACGGCCGAACTCCTCCATCCTTCCCGAATCTGATGGGACCGATGACGTCGCTGTCTGCTCCCTCCCCCCCCCCCCCAAAAAAAAAATCAACCAGTCAACCAACCAATTCAGAAACCATTCTCTTTCTCTCGGCCCCCGTGGAGGCGTTACGTATCTGAATTGAAACTGTGGTAGAACCGAAACGGTACGTTTCCGGGCGCGGGTTTCTACTCAAAACATTATGCACTCGCGAAACTGGGATGCGTTCCCTTCTCCAAACTAACGAATATTTGTAAGGTGAACTAAGCTGGCAAATGACTGGTTTTTGTAGCCTTTTTATAACTCACAATGTACTTCTACATGGTAGCACACGTTTGCTGAAAAATAAAACAGAACTCCATTTTTTATCACTTGTTCCCTGCTTCTAACTACCGGTCCAATTACACAAGTCAAACATTCTCTAGCACTCTTTGAAATTCTAGGATTCTAAGTTAAACACTGAATTTTAAATTCTCATTTAATGTATAGGTGACTTCGACCATCATTCAAAGGCGCGTCAAATGTTTGTCTAATTTATTTTACTTTTTACTTCAATAGCTACTTACATTAAATTCCTGTTTTTATGTCAATCAGCCTCGCCTCGATCTTAAACTTCTATCTTTATATTATAAACAGTAGGACTAAATGTACTTGTTAGTGCCTGTCTTTAATTATCTCTGCATTCTGACTTACTGGGACAGTATTTACTGCTCGCCCTACGCTGGCCACCCCGTAGCATCTTTCGGTGTTCTTGCTCTCGCCGTTTCCTCTCGCGCCGACATTTTTGCGTCAGGGATCAAAAATGGTTCAAATGGCTCTGAGCACTATGGGACTCAACTGCTGAGGTCATTAGTCCCCTAGAACTTAGAACTAGTTAAAACTAACTAACCTAAGGACATCACAAACATCCATGCCCGAGGCAGGATTCGAACCTGCGACCGTAGCGGTCTTGCGGTTCCAGACTGCAGCGCCTTTAACCGCACGGCCACTTCGGCCGGCTCGTCAGGGATCCAGTTCTGTTCAAATGCACCAGGGCTTCGACCTACGAGTGGGCCATTACGGCACACCTCCTACCCTCTACAGCTCCCAGAAAATCAAACGCTGAGAAACCAAGTGCCTTGCATCTCTAATTTATGCATTTAATAACACAGAAGGCTTATATCATTGCATGAGTGACTAGCCAGGTGCCAGCAGTACAAATAAGCCTACGGATGGATAACGAATGTAACAAGCTCTTCTCCTAGCGATCTAGCACCCTGAAAAATGGCCAAGAAAGCAACTGCACCATATAAAATTTGAAGCGTTGCTTATCACGATTCAGCTGAGGGAATGGTATGCTGCGGCCGGCGTAGAGACATATTACCGTTAAAAGTGGTTGACAGACATTGCATCATACATGCTTTTCACTTATAAAAGAACTTCAGTGTAATCATTATTGCGAGAACGCTGAAAGAAGCGAATATTAATATGGGATCATTGTCTTTCTCACTTTTCGTTAAGTTCTGAATCTCAACTTTCAGTCATTCAGCTGTTTTTGTCTGACATTCCATTTCGCGTTTTCGAGGGGCAAAAGATCCTCCCAGACACCACTTTCGTTGCTCTTTTTATGTTCATTTTCCTGTTGTTATAGCTGATTATCCAGCGTTGCTCGTTCACATGTTTCTTCTAATATGACATTAGTGGCGGAAAGTAATGAAATCTGACTAAGGTGCACAAAGTACTGAGGACTAGCAAATATGAGATTAGTGATAAACTTGGCAACAAATCTGGGACCACACAGTAGACGAGGTGAAGGAATTATTCTACATTGGATTCAAAATAAAGCATGCAGGGTATAAGAAACGGATTAGCACAGCAAAAAGGGCATTTACCCTCAAAAGCAGTCTTTTAGTATCAAACATCGGTCTTAATTTGAAAACCAAGTTTCTGAGAATGAACGTCTGCAGAACAACATTGAATGTAAGAGTATCATGGATTGTGTAAAAACTAGAGAAGAAGAGAATTGAAATGTTTGAATTTTGATGTTATAAAAAGAATGTTGAAAATTAGGTGGACTGAGAAGATAAGAAATGAGATTCTCCGCAGAATCGACTAGCAAAGTGTTATGGGGAATGAGTTCTTTCTAGAAGGAACATGGTGATGGAACAATCGTTAAGACGTCAGGGAATTACTTCCCTGGTTCAAAAATGGCTCTGAGCACTATGGGACTTAACATCTGAGGTCATCAGTCCCATAGAACATACAACTACTTAAACCTAACTAACCTAAGGACATGACACACATCCATGCCCGAGGCAGGATTCGAACCTGCGATCGTAGCGGCCGCGCAGTTCCAGACTGAAGCGCCTAGAACCGCTCAGCCACCACGGCCGGCTACTTACCTGGTATTAGAGGTATACATAGCGGGCAAAAACTGTAGAGAAAGGCAGAGACTGGAATTTATGAGTATTTACAAGGATTTAAGGGGCTCCGGAACGCCCTATACTTGCAATGTTAAAATAACGCTTATAAATTACATCTTTCTGCACAAAGTATTTGAGATAGGAAGTTGAACTTTTTACAGATTATTTATTGGAATATGGGCTACAGCTTAACACAGGGATTTTACAAAATTTTAGTTCAGTTATTAAAGATGATTTTTTTTCAATTGTAATGAAAATTCACAACATTTTTTGCAATTTTTTATTTATATATTCAAAAATATATAGTTTTTTGGAAAAAGGCTGTGTTAAATTATGCAGAAGGTACTGTGTAACATTTACTGAAAGTTTGAAACAAATATGTTTGGAAGATCCTTAGAAAACATGTAATTAGTATGAGAAAATAAAAGTTTTGGGAATCGAGCGACAAAGATTGGATTAACTTTTTAGTGCATTCCAGGTCCATAGGATGGATTATCTTCATCCTCTGCAAACTCCTCCTCCAGCTTCCTCTTGTTCCTCCTCCTGTTTACTCTTGCTTGTATTTCTAGACTCTTTGCAGCCCTGTCTGCAGCCGAAGGCGTTCCTTGTCTAAAGCAAGCATCGCTCGTTGTTGTGGTCGTAGATTTTGCTACCATTTTCTTCAGTTGCAGTTAGTGCAACACTGTTCCAAAAGATGGTCATGTATGAACACTTATCACATTTCAGTTGTATTTCACTAGCGAGTCCTACGTGCTTTATTATGGAGAGTTCCAGACCAACTTCACTACAATGAATACATCTTACACAGTTTGAAAAAATTCCTTTGAGAACCGACATATCAAATATTTCATTCACATCCGATTCGCCCATAAAACATTCATAGTTTTCACTCATTGAACCAAGCTTCTTCTGTGAAGTATTTTCTTTCCCACTTTGACTGCTATGGGCAGGTGTACTTGAGAGATTAGGTTCACTCACTTGATTATCGTCTTTATTGTTTACAGTAATAACACATAACTTTGGCTTTCCAACATTTCTCCTTTTCTTAAAAGCCTTCAGAGGATTTCTAATAACTTTACTTTTACTCATTATTATACTTCAACAAAACAGAGACTCAAGAAACAGAATTAATCACGAATATTTTCGAGATAACGACAGAGTAAATAAACATGAAACAATCGACAATCACACCAGCGATATATATTGAACCATCACAGGTTAGCCACGACACATACTTTATCTCACATCACTAAAATGTACCTGATGAACACGAACGTTAATAATAACACCATTTGACAGCAGTTTAACAGCGCCACAGTGGGTCACGCCCATGTAGAACACAATTCAAAAAAAATTTAAAAATAGTTGTAGTCTTCGGAATCGAATAAATTATATATCTATTAAAAGGTAATAGTCTGCAGATTCAGAAAACGCAAAAAAGCAAAAATTGAACTTTTCATGATTTTGAGCGTTTCCGGAGCCCATTAAGGACGCTGGGTGAATGTTGCCCTGAGATGAATAGATCTGTACAGAAGAGCAAATAGTGGTGTGACAGGTCGCGGAAGACTGATGACCCCATAAAAAAAACTGTTCATAATTACGTGGGGAAAAGTCACATAAGGAAAAGGTGAGTAAATAAGTCCATGTAAACTATGCGTCAGATCAAAGCACAGATTAGATGGAAATGTGGTAAGATACTCGGTAGTGGCTTACTAGGTACTGAAACCGCAGTATATGGGAATTAATGTAGGGATACTGAACGATGAATCTAATTCAGATTCGCGAAGATGTGCAACAGACAGGCAGTAATGAAAAGATTAACATGAGCTATCAGGGTATGGAGAAAAAAATCAAAGAAGTCGAGGGAGCGTTAACTGAAAAAAAAAAAAACGAAATGGAAGGACACATAGAAGAAGTAGCGAAAAAAAACCTACTCTGTCAATCCCAAAAGTTTCGAGACTGGATTAATAAAAGAACAGAAGAGTGAAGATGGTCATTTTAATGCTTCAAGTATTCTACACAATCTCCCATCTCCCCCATTGGAGTTCAACTCAGAGAACATTCATATAACCATGTAAAACTGTCAGAAAGATCCTTTTTGAGATGATGTTCAGCTCGTGCGTCACAATAGCGTCATTGTCGATTATGTTGCCAAAACGTTGACCCTTCACGGGAATTTCTACACTGTGTCGTTTTGTCGTAGGTCCGTACTGATGACACTAAGTACAGACTCCCGTGATGATTTTTTTCGGAAAAGAATTGTTCGTGTTTTAATTTCAGCCAAGTCACGGCCAACGTCCATTTGCCGTTCTTGTTTGAAAGTAAAGGTGTGCGGGACAAACTTTGCACACGCTTTTCTCTTCTTCAAACTGTTCTGGACAACGTGTCGAACACTTAATTTATAGATGCGATCCTATTGTTGCATGCGACACAACAACGTTGACGCACCACGGCCACAGGTCCACTATTTAACTCGGCTCACAACTGACTGTTCGAATGCACATCTGTTGTTTACAGTTGTTAGTTCATGCTGCCACCGTAGTTACTGCGCTGATGGCGCTTGTACGCCAATAATAAAATCAGTCTCGGAACGGTTTGGACAGACTGTGTATATTAGAGTTTATAACTGTTGCAGATATCATTTATTCACATCGGAAGTAGCACTGAGCTAAATTATTACAGAGACTATTTCTTTTAGGGCAGCGAAACGACAGTTTACCGATTGGAAAACACCTCCTTCCCAAGGCGTCACACGATTATATTGAATTTTAGATTAGTTCTGCAGCGCTGAAGAAACTTACACGCTACTCTAGCTACAATCCACGGTATTTGTTCGCGAAATATCCGTTCTCCTTTAGTCAATAAGTCAGCCGATATCCGCAAGCGACCGTAGCTTCGCCTTCTCAATACTTGTCGCAATATCGCTTTTCCCACAAAAAAGTACCTCAATAATTCTCTTCCTGAAACTTTATTGCGTCTCCGGCAGACATAATATAGAGAGGCGAGTCTGTTGCCGGCGAATGTCCGCCAATCTCTGCCAGATGGATGGGTGCCGGCTTATGGGTGCTGCTCGCTCCGCCATCAGGAACCGCCTCAGCAAACAAGCCGATGGCGTCTGTTAAACCAAGTCCCGCCGTCACTTACCGACAACAGCAGTTTTACTGCTCGATTCCCGCTCCTCAGCGTACCATATATGAACCATGCGGCGTTTACTGGTTTTCCATAAAAGTTTGAGGGTCTTCGCGACTGTGTTTCAACTAATGAAGTGGATCCCATAAAATATTATGGACCACTTCTGTGAAAGCAGGAAAACACGGCAAAATGAAGCTTTTACGTACACAACAGCAACTTCCTTATACGCTTCAGAGTCTTTGTGCGAGAGGTGTGGTGGTATGTGGCTTTGATGAATCCTCCCTGTTAAAGGTCGCAAGCTGTTAAGCAAAATTAAGGGGAATTTTCAAGATCCGTGCTCCCATTGTTAAATAAGCTAAGTCCATATACCTTTATCTTTTTAAGCAATGAACATATTGATTTACACATTGATTTAAGCAGAATTAAGAAAGCAAATGCAAGAGAACCACAGATATTACTCTATTCTGATTTCTGGCGTTCCTCAAGGTAGTGTTATAGGCCCTTTGCTGTTCCTTATCTATATAAACAATTTGGGAGACGATCTGAGCAGCCGTCTACGGTTGTTTGCAGATGACGCTGTCGTTTATCGACTA
The DNA here is from genome assembly GCF_021461395.2 of Schistocerca americana. Lineage (NCBI taxonomy): Eukaryota > Metazoa > Arthropoda > Insecta > Orthoptera > Acrididae > Schistocerca > Schistocerca americana. Next base: position 269,907,000 of record NC_060121.1, on the reverse strand, counting down.
ATAAAGTCATCAGAAGATCAAAACAAACTACAAAACGATTTAGAAAAGATATCTGAATGGTGCGAAAAGTGGCAGTTGACCCTAAATAACGAAAAGTGTGAGGTCATCAACGTGAGTACTAAGAGGAACTCGTTAAACTTCGGTTACACGATAAATCAGTCTAACATAAAAGCCGTGAATTCAACTAAATACCTAGGTATTACAATTACGAACAACTTAAATTGGAAGGAACACATAGAAAATTTGGGGAAGGCTAACCAAAGACTGCGTTTTATTGGCAGGACACATAGAAAATCTGACACACCTCCTAAGGAGACTGCCTACACTATGCTTGTCCGTCCTCTTTTAGAATACTGCTGCGCGGTGTGGGATCGTTACCAGATAGGACTGACGGAGTACATTGAAAAAGTTCAAAGAAGGGCAGCACGTTTTGTATTATCGCGAGATATAGGATAGAGTGTCACAGAAATGATACAGGATTTGGGATGGACATCATTAAAAGAAAGGCGTTTTTCGTTGCGACGGAATCCTCTCACGTAATTCCAATCACCAACTTACTCCTCCGAATGCGAAAATAATCTGTTGACACCGACTTACATAGGTAAGAATGATCACCAAGATAAAATAAGGGAAATCAGAGCTCGTACGGAAATATATAGGTGTTCATTATTTCCGCTCGCTATACGAGACTGGAATAATAGAGAATTGTGAAGGTGATTCGATGAACCCTCTGCCAGGCACTTAAATGTGATTTGCAGAGCATCCATGTAGATGTATTGGAATATTTGTACGTGCGAACATCTGCCTTCATACCTATTCAAACCACTGCCATGACTGCGCTCCAGCAGGTGTAGTAAATTTTAATAAAGCACCCTACGAAGCGGTTGTCACAAGTAGTTTTTCAGATACAGGAACAGTAACTGTAAAAAAGGTAATTTTGAAAAAATCGACTGTAAAGTTGAAAATGATAAAAACTCATTTATATTTTTAATGAAGGTTTGAATGCACCTAAGAACATAGTCAGGATCCTCTTTCGTGTCCCCCTCTTTCTCTAAAAGCATCTTCCATCGGGCTGACTTTGCCTCTTTGGTGTTGAACTCGACTGCTTGCTGTGACTTTGCAACTCTTAATTTGTTTAAAAGTTGCAGTCCTTTTATAGTTTAGCAATCAGGATTGATGTTGACAGAGAGAGAGAGAGAGAGAGAGAGAGAGAGAGAGAGAGAGAGGAGCGGGGGTGGGAAGGAGGGGACAGAGACAGAGAGAAACGACGCACCGCGTAGGAATTATCCGAATGGGACGGAAGTCGGTAGATGCGTTGTACAGACAAAAAAATTATTACAATTTAAAAAAAGGATGATTTATTCCATAGAAAAAGCTTAACCGCTTATTCGGCTTGGCATTGATTGACAGAGTTGTTGGATGTGCTCCTGAGGGATCCGTGCCAAATTTTGTCCAATTGGCGCGTTAGATCACCAAAACCCCAAAGTATTTGGAGGGCCCTACACATAGTGTTTCAAATGTTCCCAGCTGCGGAGATGTCCGGGACCTTGCTGGCCGAAGCTGGGTTTGGCATGCACGAAGACAAGGTTTAGCAGTAGAAACTCTCTCCCTGGGCGGGAGGGCATTGTCTTGCTGAAAGGTAAGTCCAAAACGGCATGAAGGGCAACGAAGCGGCGTGTAGAATGTAGTAGACGTACCGGTGTGCAGTAAGGGTGCAGCGTAGTGGATGACAACCAAAGGGGTCCTACCATTAAATGAAAAGCATCCCAGACCATCATCCTGCTTGTCCAGCCGTGGGGCGGTCGACAGTCCAGTTGGTATCGCACAGCTGTCCGGAGCAGCTATAGACACGTATTCGCTGGTCATCAGCGGTCATTTCGAAGCGGGACTCATCACTGAAGACAGTTCTACTCCAGTCAATGAGATTCCAGGCCGATTGTGCCAGACACCACTGCAAACGGGCTTACTGGTGTACGGAGCTTAACAATAGCCAGCACAAGGGGCGCCCTGAGTTCAGCCCAAATCAATGGTTCTTGTAGTCGCTGAAACACCAGTTGCACGTCGGATCGACGCTGATAATGAATCCGGGACTCTGAGTGTCTCTCTGACTATTGCTCAGTCCTCTCCTTCTGTCGTGTCTCTAGGCCGATCGCTTCTGGACGCTGTGTTCGTCCACAGTTCACACGTTCCTGCCAACATTATCGGACAGTGGCATGGCTCCTTCACAAATGTCGAGCATTCGCCGATTACTCCAAATGGCTTCTTTGTGCGCACCTACACGTGCTCCCTCAAATGCTGGTCTTTGCGCATACAGTTCACACCCCTGTCTACTGGACATAGTTACTGTCCGATTGAGAACACGGAAAGAAATGTGCAAAGACTTTATACCCTCGTGGCGACATGTCACGTGTTTACTATCCTTACCATCTGTGAAATAGCGTTGCAGCGTCACACATCCATCGGCCGCCAAAGTTTTATTTTTGAATTTTCCGTCGATACCTATGTAAATACAGATTTGACAGCAATTTGCGTAACTCCTTCGCGGTGCGTCTTTTTTTCTTGTCTTAGGGTGTGTATTTGCTCACCACAAGGAATGCAACGTAAAGAATCAGTCAACACCTGGCTTATAATGTTCTTCTCACTGGAGCCACAGCCTAAACAAAAAGTGCTATCTGCTGAAGTTTCCTCAAATGAATCCTCAAACTGTTGACCTAATTCAGATCTTTTGCTCCGAGAGGGGGCGTGTCTCTCTTGTTGTCCGGTGTCACATTCTAATACCTGCATCTACAAGTGCTAGTCAAGCCCGATAGCAGTTAACATCGGTGGTCTGAAGGAAACCGGTGTTACCACTGCGGCAAGATCGTTGGTCACTTGCGTTGATATACAGTGGTTATAATTAAAGTGCAGCTACAAATGGACATTCAGTACGCGCTGCTATTATCATATCACAGCGAAACTTGGTAGATACGCCAGTGCGTTAATATGGAACCGATTTACGCTCTAAAACAGATTATTTCCAATTGTAACCACCAGGTGAAAATGTGCCGCTGTACACTGTTTGTACGACGGTACATCCATGCTGTTGTTTAACAAAATGGTTCAAATGGCTCTGAGCACTATGGGACTCAACAGCTGAGGTCATCAGTCCCCTAGATCTTAGAACTACTTAAGCCTAACTAACCTAAGGACATCACACATATCCATGCCCGAGGCAGGATTCGAACCTGCGACCGTAGCAGTGGCGCGGTTCCAGACTGTAGCGCCTAGAACCGCTCGGGCACACCGGCCGGCTGTTATTTGACAAGCCATAACGTGAGTAGTGGTGGTGAGTTCCTATGGGACCAAACTAGTGGCATATTCTTCCTCATGCGAACCACGAATCCACGTTTCTACGGTTACAATGCTGGTTGCCACCAAACTTAGGGTTCTTACAGGGACTGGCACCTCTGGGCGTGTTCATATTCTGTCAAACTGCGCCAAGTACTTCCAAAGACACGATTCTACCAGTTAATCATTTCTTTTCATACGAAACAAAACCAAGTGGCAGGCCTATTGCAAACAGCAGGGTAGCCAACATTGGGTGCTGCGTATCTTCCATCGATAAACCACATCGTTCTATCCAGAATGAGATTTTCACTCTGCAGCGGAGTGTGCGCTGATATGAAACTTCCTGGCAGATTTCATATCAGCGCACACTCCGCTGCAGAGTGAAAATCTCATTCTGGAAACATCCCCCAGGCTGTGGGTAAGCCATGTCTCCGAAATATCCTTTCTTTCAGGAGTGCTAGTTCTGCAAGGTTCGCAGGAGAGCTTCTGTAAAGTTTGGAAGGTAGGAGACGAGGTACTGGCAGAAGTAAAGCTGTGAGTACCGGGCGTGAGTCGTGCTTCGGTAGCTCAGTTGGTAGAGCACTTGCCCGCGAAAGGCAAAGGTCCCGAGTTCGAGTCTCGGTCGGGCACACAGTTTTAATCTGCCAGGAAGTTTCACATCCTTCTATGTGGAGTAGTTTCAGTGATAACCACACAAAAAAGATATGCGTGTCCAGAATTAGGTAGCTTCACATTTTCGCAAATAAAAAGTGAACAAGGTCTTATTTGGAAAAATATTACAAATTTCAGATTTCTGCTTGTAGACTTCACTTAAATATCGATCTAGCCGTGGTTCAAATATAAGTGAATTATATTTCCTTAGCATTCTCAGTTTAGCGTCTGCTTTACATGGTTATCTCAGATTAGTTTGCTCCAGAGTCTTTTCCGATATACAGAATGAAGGAACTAATGTGTGTGGCACAAATCGAATATTCTGACAGGCAGATTATTAAACTACAAACTACAAGGCTGTGCGGCGGAAGACAGCGTTGAAGACACCACACATCGTAAGAACAAGACTACTCAAGGCAGTACATCGAATCACGGCATTATTCCGGAAGCAGAGGAGAGACTAGTCTCCTGGAGGATCAGGAAGGACTTCCTGAGATTCTAATCCCCTGCTCCTAGTCTCCATAGCTTTGTAACAAGAAGGGGCATGACAGGTGCCAGCCAGAATGAATCATGGGAAACCACATTCCCTGAAATTCTTGAACAGCACCTCAGATCACCAGCGACTAACAGTCCGTAATAAATGATAAACAGACGAGACATTAGCATTTTTGCTGTTTATCTTCCAATACCATTCGCAGTACAATATATTGTTGAACTTCAAATTACAAAACTCGCAGTGTAGCAATAGAGTTAGTGCCGTAGCAAGCAGTGTTTCATTTGGATCTGCGTACCAGAAGTTTGCACCGTAGCACACAAACTAATTCTTCTTCCTCTCTCTATCTCACACTCTTCCTCAGCTCCCCTACCTATTTTACTTTTCCTTTTGTTATATCTGAAACAGCCTTATCATGAAATACACTTAATACATTTTAAATTTTATGTAAACACAGGGTATCACAATTAATTGCGAAAACTTCTCAAGTGAAGCACACGGTAACAGAAGTAAATTATTTCTAGTGAAACTGGGTCCGCAATCGAGCTGTTTGCGAAATAAATGTTGAAGTGCGGTTACTAGACGCCCCTGCCTTCACTAAGAAATACTGTGCGAGTTACCTCAAACATATTTTAAATGTAAGCTTTTCGAAGTTCATGTTTAATAGGGTTCAGATTTCACATGTGGTCAATAGTTGGGTGATGTGGTATATGCATGATGGGGCACCGTTACATTTTGCTGCTAATGTGAGAGGAACATCTAACGCGCGGATATACGCGATAGATAGGCTGAGCAACTTCACTCCCGATGTCCATGGCGAGGTTCATCTTTGCAACCACGACACCGTGCAGTGCGGTACAGATGGGCCCCACAACATGTCGAATGGGCCGCTCAGGATTTTCATCACGTTCTCTTCACCGATGAGTGTGTCGCATATGCCTTCAACCAGACAATTGTCGGTGTTTGGAGGCAACCGGGTCAGGCTAAACGCCTTACACACACTGTCCAGCGAGTGCAGCAAGGTGGAGGTTCCTTGATGTTTTGGGATGGCATTATATGGGGCCGACGTACGCCGCTGGTGGTCATGAAAGGCGCCGTAACGGCTGTACGGTACGTGAATGCCATCCTCCGACCGATAGTGCAACCATATAGGCAGCATATTGGCGAGGCATTCATCTTCATGGACGACATTTCGCGCCCCTATCGTGCCCATCTTGTGAATGACTTCCTTCAGGATAAAGACATCACTCGACTAGAGTGGCCAGCATGTTCTCCAGACATGAACCCTATCGAACATGCCTGGGATAGATTGAAAAGGGCTGTTTATGGACGACGTGACCCACCAAGCACTCTGAGGGATCTACGCCGAATCGCGGTTGAGGAGCGGGACAATCTGGACCAACAGTGCCTTGATGAACTTATGGATACTATGCCACGACGAATACAGGCATGCATCAATGCAAGAGGACGTGCTACTGGGAATTAGAGGTATCGGTGTGCACAGCAATCTGGATCACCACCTCTGAAGGTCTCGCTGTATTGTAGTACAATGTGTGGTTTTCATGAGCAATAAAAAGAGCTGAAATGATGTTTATGTTGATCTCTATTCCAATTTTCTGTACAGGTCCCGGAACTCTCGGAACCGAGGCGATGTAGAACTACTCTGATGTGTGCATATTACATCGGTACCCGTATAAGATCCAGACGGTATAGCACCCGAAACCTCATGATCAGCTGCAACGTTATGGAGTTCACGCTTTACGAGAGTGGTTGTCTTAATCGGTTCGGCCATCCGAGGACGCCTTCCCTCCGACCCAAATTCCCACTACTGATGTAGCGACAGCCTTATAGCTTCCTGATTCCCGTAAGAGATCGGACATGGTGGATCGGTAGCCGTGATGTCTGTTCTTTCGAACATGGTTGAAAGAACAGATACCACATATGCATATGTAGTAGTATAAAACTACTTGTAGCATGTGCCTATTAATTTTTCATGCGCACACATTATGGGCCACAATGCATTGGTTTGTCTGGAGATTGTGGTCTTCCTCGTTAAAGGCGTTTACAGAGATCCTCCCGTTCAGACGCTCTTCAGCAAGGCGGAGAGGCGCTGACCGGGCATATCTACTGAGGTAGTTCTCTCCTTCCCATATATCCACTTCGCTGATTACCTGCTCATCACGACCGGTATGAGTTGCGATTCTGAGAAGAATCTCCTGTTTTGTGACACTGTTGTGTTACTTACGTGCTATCTGTCACCTTCTGGGCGGTGGTCCAGCACAACGGAAAGTCCGATCTAAATATGATCTTAGTTTACTCAGAGAAACTAAATTACGAACTCGGTTGCCACATGGCATATATATTCAGAGACAAGGAAAGTAAATAATGCGGTGTCTATACACGCCGTTTATGCTTAGCGAAACTACACTCCTGGAAATGGAAGAAAGAACACATTGACACCGGTGTGTCAGACCCACCATACTTGCTCCGGACACTGCGAGAGGGCTGTACAAGCAATGATCACACGCACGGCACAGCGGACACACCAGGAACCGCGGTGTTGGCCGTCGAATGGCGCTAGCTGCGCAGCATTTGTGCACCGCCGCCGTCAGTGTCAGCCAGTTTGCCGTGGCATACGGAGCTCCATCGCAGTCTTTAACACTGGTAGCATGCCGCGACAGCGTTGACGTGAACCGTATGTGCAGTTGACGGACTTTGAGCGAGGGCGTATAGTGGGCATGCGGGAGGCCGGGTGGACGTACCGCCGAATTGCTCAACACGTGGGCCGTGAGGTCTCCACAGTACATCGATGTTGTCGCCAGTGGTCGGCGGAAGGTGCACGTGCCCGTCGACCTGGGACCGGACCGCAGCGACGCACGGATGCACGCCAAGACCGTAGGATCCTACGCAGTGCCGTAGGGGACCGCACCGCCACTTCCCAGCAAATTAGGGACACTGTTGCTCCTGGGGTATCGGCGAGGACCATTCGCAGCCGTCTCCATGAAGCTGGGCTACGGTCCCGCACACCGTTAGGCCGTCTTCCGCTCACGCCCCAACATCGTGCAGCCCGCCTCCAGTGGTGTCGCGACAGGCGTGAATGGAGGGACGAATGGAGACGTGTCGTCTTCAGCGATGAGAGTCGCTTCTGCCTTGGTGCCAATGATGGTCGTATGCGTGTTTGGCGCCGTGCAGGTGAGCGCCACAATCAGGACTGCATACGACCGAGGCACACAGGGCCAACACCCGGCATCATGGTGTGGGGAGTGATCTCCTACACTGGCCGTACACCACTGGTGATCGTCGAGGGGACACTGAATAGTGCACGGTACATCCAAACCGTCATCGAACCCATCGTTCTACCATTCCTAGACCGGCAAGGGAACTTGCTGTTCCAACAGGACAATGCACGTCCGCATGTATCCCGTGCCACCCAACGTGCTCTAGAAGGTGTAAGTCAACTACCCTGGCCAGCAAGATCTCCGGATCTGTCCCCCATTGAGCATGTTTGGGACTGGATGAAGCGTCGTCTCACGCGGTCTGCACGTCCAGCACGAACGCTGGTCCAACTGAGGCGCCAGGTGGAAATGGCATGGCAAGCCGTTCCACAGGACTACATCCAGCATCTCTACGATCGTCTCCATGGGAGAATAGCAGCCTGCATTGCTGCGAAAGGTGGATATACACTGTACTAGTGCCGATATTGTGCATGCTCTGTTGCCTGTGTCTATGTGCCTGTGGTTCTGTCAGTGTGATCATGTGATGTATCTGACCCCAGGAATGTGTCAATAAAGTTTCCCCTTCCTGGGACAATGAATTCACGGTGTTCTTATTTCAATTTCCAGGAGTGTAGTTCGGATCGAGTGACGTTCACTATTGTTATCTAAAGAAAAGGTGTAAAAGGGAAAGGAGTAAACAAGCATCATGAACACTAGCTGTCGGAACTAAAACGGTAGAGGTTACTAATACAGAGGACTTATAAGCGTGGTTAAGGGAATATGGTGAATACAATTTATTGGATGATCGCACAGGCCCTCTCACGCTCAATATTTATTGCCCAGTAATGAATGTTATGGAATAATACTGACCGTATTAGCTAGGTACTGACGGTTTGCGAAATATACTGAAGACAGCAAAGGCTTAAAATATTGACACTTACTTAGTGTACTGTGCGGTACATTGTCCCGTGTCATGGTGGTATTGCCCAATAGACGCCAGTTCCTGCCCAGACCGAGGGGAATTCAATTCGCTCATTACTAATTGCCGCAAAGAACTGAAAAAGCAAAATGACAAAAGATCTGGATGTTGGATGGAAGATGCGTAAGAAAGCACCATTCAGTTCTTTGAGAACTGAAATTCCTGATTGATTAGGAACGCCAGGTATCTCGTCGCCCAAAACACTTACTTGTAGCAGTCTTTAGTATTTACAAATAAGGTCAAGTTAGCCGTCCAGTGAGCATATGTTTCGTCATTCTTGCAACAGTAGTTGTAGTGCAGACGCAATATCATATAAGCCTTCAGTAAGCAGAAATAACAGTTTTCCTTCGTTTGCAACTTTTGTCACTATAGAGAAAAACGTACGCAACAGCACATGCGCGCGATACATTACACAGTTCACTTGTTTAATTTGTTACTAGTTGTTGTTGTGGTTTACAAATTTATGCTGCAATGAATGATTCCCAGGTCCACGGAAATGTTCACTGGAAGCTTTTCAGAGTTGTTTAGCCCGTATCCATAATTTTTGTTTATGTTTTGCTAGGCAAGCAACTCAATCGCAATATATGCTAGTTCCACGTCGTCGCCCACGGACATGTTCTCTATTTTTAACTGACGCTTCCTGGACATAAATATTACGCAGTATTGTCATGCCGTTCTTGGCCTAGCACTTCCGCACAGTGTATTGACACAATATTATTTTGTCAATAATATTGCGCGTGTGAAGCTTGCAGGACGTAGTTTTCTACAGGAGAACGTGAATGCATGATTTTAACGCCATCGTAAAGTGGATACTTTGTAGCACGACGTTGACATTTGATTCTACACGCAGAAAACGTATACGTGTTTATAGCTGTGTGTGAACATCACGACTTTACTGGCAGGTCGTAAGTGGCTTCTGCTAGAAATAGGCTTGAAGAACAACGTTGTTACGGTTCTACGAGCATTAAGCCTGCGACTCCATTGTCCTGTTCTTTCGTCGACGTCTCTCAGAAGCTACTGCGTAGATTTTACGACAGACGACGCGAAAGTTATGAAGGAATAGGACATGCAATGTGGCGTTGTGGAGGAGAAAATGCAATCAATAAATTGCGTCAAATTTCTGTTTGGAATCCACAGAAAACCAATATAAATAGTAAGGAAGATACTACGGAAGTTATTACAGTGAGTCTCGCAGAAAGCGCAACTGGAACACTGTTAAATGTCTAATGTCTGCCACTGGTAGCTGAGTGGTCAGCGCGACGGAATGTCATACCCAACGGCCCGGGTTTGATTCCCGGCTGGGTTGGAGATTTTCTCCGTTCAGGGACTGGGTGTTGTGTTGTCCTTATCATCATCATTTCATCCCCATCGACACACAAGTCGCCGAAGTGGCGTCAACTCGAAAGACTTGCACCAGGCAAACTGTCTACCCGACGGGAGGCCCTAGCCACACGGAATTTCCATTTTATTGTCTAATGATCCAGTTTGAGGAAAGTGTTTTTTGTATGAATGTTATATAAATTACCGGAAAGGACGACATTTTGTAACTATGATTCATTATGAATGATTGCAGCCTTTGCGTTATCTGGAAAAGCCAATAGGCCCTATGCCTGAATGATGTCGTTGTTTCTGTAGCTGTCATTCCGAAGAGTGGCTTCATGCAGCACCATGCTTTGCAAGCTTCTTCATCTCTGCATAACTACTACAACGTACGGCGACTCGAACCTGTTTCCTGTAGTCAAGTCTTTATGTTGTTCTATAATTTTTACCTCACGTACTTCCTCCAGTTATCAAATTAACTACTTCTTGTTGATTCAAGATATTGTTTATGAACATATCGCTCATTTTAACCAACTTGTACCGTACAGCACTCTTGTCATCCATTGTATTTGGCATATATTCCTTTGTCAACTGATTTATCCGACTAAAATTTACCACTATTTCGTAGCATCACATTTCAAAAGTACGTATTATCTTCTTGTTTACACTGCCAATCGTTCACATTTCACATTCATGTAAGGAGATACAAGAGACAAATAATTTAGAAAATAACTCCCTTACACGTAGATTTACATTCAGTGTTGACAGATGCATATTTTTTAGGAAAGCTTTCCTTGCTGGTGCCAGCTTATGTACTATATCTTCTTTACTACTAATTACTAATTATTTTTCTGCTCAAATAGTAAAGCTCCATTACTACTTTCGGTGTCTAATTTATTGATCTAAAAAGCTCAGCATCATCTGATCTTAATTCGACCATATTCCTTTACTACTGTTTTGCTTCTGTTGATTATTGCTTTATAACCCATACGCATGTCTGGATGTGTGGTTCCGCTACACACTGCACTTTTATCGAACGCGAAAGTCAAAAAGTAAACATAATTAATCCTATTCCTCCAAAATACTCGTCACAGGGCACGTGTACATCGACATGTTAAAATTCTCGTTAACTCCAAACACCACGGCAGATGATGAGGGGATTAAATCTGTAACATGCATATGAACGTCAGAATGTATCTAAATCAACATCAGACAGGTGGATGTATTGGTAGTACATAGGTAGCAAACTACACCATGTAGATACGGCCTTCACGTTAACTGGACTCCCGTGTGAAATGTATCCCAATTACCAATATCTAGAAGCGCATTACCACACCTTTTGAGTAAAACACAGGACTCGTTCGAGAGATCCATCGAGTTACTGATTAGTATACAGCGCTCACTTCGCGCGCGTTGTTCTGGCGTAAAAAGTTCAGTCGTTCTTCCCATTATGTCTGTGATGTAGATAACAATATATACAGGTTTATTACAAATGATTGAAGCGATTTCACAGCTCTACAATAACTTTATTATTTGAGATATTTTCGAAATGCTTTGCACACACATACAAAAACTCAAAAAGTTTTTTTAGGCATTCACAAATGTTCGATATGTGGCCCTTTAGTGATTCGGCAGATATCAAGCCGATAATCAAGTTCCTCCCACACTCGGCGCAGCATGTCCCCATCAATGAGTTCGAAAGCATCGTTGATGCGAGCTCGCAGTTCTGGCACGTTTCTTGGTAGAGGAGGTTGAAACACTGAATCTTTCACATAACCCCACAGAAAGAAATCGCATGGGGTTAAGTTGGGAGAGCGTGGAGGCCATGACATGAATTGCTGATCATGATCTCCACCACTACCGATCCATCGGTTTTCCAATCTCCTGTTTAAGACATGCCGAACATCATGATGGAAGTGCGGTGGAGCACCATCCTGTTGAAAGATGAAGTCGGCGCTATCGGTCTCCAGTTGTGGCATGAGCCAATTTTCCGCGGGCTACGCGTGAAACTTGCCCGCACGCGTTCAACCGTTTCTTCGCTCACTGCAGGCCGACCCGTTGATTTCCCCTTACAGAGGCATCCAGAAGCTTTAAACTGCGCATACCATCGCCGAATGGAGTTAGCAGTTGGTGGATCTTTGTTGAACTTCGTCCTGAAGTGTCGTTGCACTGTTATGACTGACTGATGTGAGTGCATTTCAAGCACGACATACGCTTTCTCGGCTCCTGTCGCCATTTGGTCTCACTGCGCTCTCGAGCGCTCTGACGGCAGAAACCTGAAGTGCGGCTTCAGCCGAACAAAACTTTATGAGTTTTTCTACGTATCTGTAGTGTGTCGTGACCATATGTCAATGAATGGAGCTACAGTGAATTTATGAAATCGCTTCAATCATTTGTAATAGCCCTGTACTATCCGTCTTTTGCAACCGAGTATTTTGTTTTCAACCAAACATGTTCCAGAAACGATCATTAAATCGACACCCTAGCTGCAAACAGGCGTTGATGTACATCATTGGGGACATATTGATAATGTGTGCCCCGACCGGGACTCGAACCCGGGATCTCCTGCTTACATGGGCAAACATCTATTAGGCGCACTACGCATGTAGTGGTGTCGCCCACATACAGCTGTTGTAGCCTAACGCTCTACAGGTGTCGACATGTTGCCCTGGCTTGTTCGATCACCAAATCTCTCTCCAATCGAGCACAAATGCGACATCACCAGACGAAAACTGCAGCATCATCCACAAACATCATTAAATGACCCTGTATTGACCGACCGCGTATTACAGGCATGGAACTCCATCCCACAAACTGACATATGGCACATGTACAACACAATGCATGCACGTTTGCATGCTCACATTTAACATTCCGGCGGTAATATCAGTTACTAATGTACCAGCGTTTCACATTTGCAAAGGCTCATCTCGCCCTTCCGTTACCCTGTGATCTTGCAATGTTAATCAGTTAAATATGTTACCTAGACAAGCGTATTTCCTAAATTTCATTACTCTACATTACTTTTTGCTGCTGCGATTTTTTTCTGTCAGTGTATTACTAACTGGGCAACGGCCTTACCGCAGTGGATACACCGGTTTCCGTCAGATTACCGAAGTTAATCGCTGTCAGGCATGGCCGGCACTTAGATGGGTGACTATTCGAGCCGTCATGCGCTGTTGCCATTATTCGGGGTGCACTCAGCCTCGTGATGGCAATTGAGGAGCTACTCGACCGAATAGTAGCGGCTCTGGTTAGAGAAAACCACCATCACGATCGGGAGAGCGGTGTGCTGACCACACGCCCCGCCTATCCGCATCCTCAGCTGAGGATGACACGGCGATTGGTTGGTCCCGATGGGACACTTATAGCCAGAAGACGGACTGTTTTTACTAACTTCCTTTTGGTTTCGCGCTGGCCGGTGTGGCCGAGCGGTTCTAGGCGCTTCAGTCTGGAACCGCGCGACCGCTACAGTCGTAGGTTCGAATCCTGCCTCGGGCATGGATATGTGTGATGTCCTTAGGTTAGCTAGATCTAAGTAGTTCTAAGTTCTAGGGGACTGATGACCTCAGCTGTTAAGTCCCATAGTGGTCAGAGGCATTTGAGAATACGGCACGCATTTCATTGTACGTAAATTCGTGCAGCGCAGTGCTACAGTAAACTCACCCATCACGGATTTTCAACAGGAACAGTACATGTCCCCTGCGTGGTTGATTGCTGAAATACTCGTGTACAGGTGCCGATTTCGGACACAGTCCCTTCGTGAAGGTAGTTCCTATCAGCAGAAAATTATTGACTAAACGGTTGGTCAAGGAAAAAGTGGAAAGTAAATTTTCGACTGCATATTTTCTGTATTTTCTGCATGTGACATTCCTGTAAGCATCGAAACGTAATCCTGTAGGTAAAAATTCGGAAACTCGGCATATCCTAACTGGAGTTATGGACGGGAAACAATGGGGACAGCGGGCGAATAAATAGATAATCATGATGGAAGAACAGCGGGTTACAATTATTTTGTGAGGCAAGCGTATCCAGTGGGTTCACCATGTCGAACGAATCACCAAGAGCGATATGATTAGAAATGTGGGTGGGTGATTTGGGGGGAGGGCCCAACTTGAGCTGTCATCGGTCCCATCGGATTAGGGAAGGATGGGGAATGAAGTCAGCCGTGCTGTTTAAAAAGGGAACATTCCGGCATTTGCCTGAAGCGATTTAGGAAAATCGCGGAATACCTAAATCAGGATGGCCGGACGCGGGATTTAACCGTCTTTCTCCCGAATGCGAGTCCAGTGTGCTAACCACTGCGCCACTTCGCTGGGTATCCGATTGTAAAGCGGTAGATGTAAGTGGCCTGAGAGAATTCTGGTTTTAATTTTAATTCTTGCAGATTTTGCGCCTGATCTCTGATCGGCTATGTTCCCTGTTTTGCAGTCGGATAATTTTACAATATATTGAACCCACTGCCCTTGAAAATGGCCTGTAAGGCCGAAATTGGGCAGTTGTGCAATAAGCAATAGAGCGAACATTTGTCAACAAAAGCTGCGGTGGAAACCTTTAAATTCTCTTTTAATGTACCACCTCTTTAAACCAGTGAAAATCAATTGCAAACATGATTCATGGCACAATCTATCTATCTTAGACATTGATACGGTATTATACACTGAAGAGCCAAAGAAACTGGTACAACTGCCTAATATCGTGTAGTGCCCCCTCCCCCCACCCCCTCCCACCAAGCACGCCGAAGTGCCGCAATACGACGTGGCATGGACTCGACTAATGTCTGAAGTAGTGCTGGAGGGAACTGACACCATGAATCCTGCAGGGATGTCCATAAATCCGTAAGAATACAAGGGGGTGGAGATGTCTTCTGAACAGCGCGTTGCAAGGCATCCCAGATATGCTCAATAATGTACATGTATGAGGAGTCTGGTGGCCAGTGGAAGTGTTTAAACTCAGAAGAGTGTTCCTGGAGCCACTCTGCAGCAATTCTGGACGTATGGAGTGTCGCATTGTACTGCTGGAATTGTCCAAGTCCGTCAGACCGTACAATGGACATGAATGTGTGCAGGTGATCAGACAGGATGCTTACGTACGTGTCACCTGTCAGTCGTATCTAGAAGTATCGGCGGTACCATATCACTCCAACTGCACACGCCGCACACCATTACAGAGTCTCCACCAGCTTCAACAGTCGCCTGGAGATATGCAGGGTCCATGGATTCATGAGGTTGTCTCCATACCCGTACACGTCCATCCGCTCGATACCATTTCAAATGAGACTGGTCCAAGCAGGCGACATGGTTACAGTTATCAACAGTCCAATGTATGTATTGACGGTCCCAGGCGAGGCGTAAAGCTTTGTGTCGTGCAGTCATCAAGGGTACACGAGAGGGCCTTCGGCTCTGAAAACAATTATTTTGTGGGGCAAGCATATGCAATGGGTTCACCATGTGGTCCGAATGACCAACAGCGATATAATTAGAAATGTGGTTGAGTGATTTTGGGTAGGGGACCAAATTGCGCTGTATAGGTCCCATCGAATTAGGGAAGAATGGGGAATGAAGTCAGCCGTGCCCTTTAAAAAGGGACCATCCCGGCATTTGGAAACTAACACACAGCTGTGGGACATCAGTAAAGGTGACGTCTCCAGCTGTATTACGAAGCACAGTAGGACTGGCTACCTGATGATGACTGACTCGTCTCACTCGGTCACAGCTGTATAACTTCACAGTTGAGGTTGAAAATAAAACTGGTTGCAGTGGAGGGACCACCAGTAAAGGAGCTCCCACTTGAGACATCAAGAATTCTTTGGCAGAACGAATCCGAAAAGGACTTTATTGGGCATGTTAGGAGATGGAGGCAACTTGTTGAAGGAGAGCATGGTGTTCCGAGCCGGTGATAGCTGACAGATGACGGTATAGTCACTCTTGTAGTGAATGATGAATACTGTTTTGTACTATGCGTATTACGTAAATATAATGCAGGTCAAAGATGCAAACACTATTTGATTGAAAGTGGACTATTTTTATTGTTTCTAGTGTACTGACCCGCATATGATAACAAAAAGGCTGAAGCAATTTTTTTACAAGTAACACGTAATATTTACAAAATCATTTTTAGCTGTTTTATTGATGTATGCTTCATATGCTAGTTCAAGGAATAGCAATATGATTATGAAATTTCGGTGGGTACGGTTGCTATCATGACAAATTCTTAGGTGCTTTTTCTTATTCCGAAAGAAACTAACGGATTCGAAAAAAAAAATCTATTGCAACTTCTACACATGAAGTTGAGCCTAATGAAACAGTTTCTGAAAACCCTACTCTAAAACAGAAAATATTTCACGTGTCTCTGCGAGAAGATTTCTCAACTATCGGAAGCGACTATGAAAGAAGACATGTTTGTTGAACTTAAAGTTTGAAAAAAGAAATTATATTTTAGCAATGAATCTCAAACTGACTGTGAATGAGGGGGAAGATTGGGTACGATTTAGAGCGGTGATTGCTGAGATCTCAGGCAAACCGCGTCATATTATATTGTAGCCAACACGATGGAAAAGTTTAAGCGGTTAGACTCTTAGAAGACCAAAAATATTCATTTTCGAAGCAGTCACCTTGATTTGTGTTCCAAACATTTCAGTGTTGTAAAAAGTCATGAAAAGACTGCATCAGTGCCTTGTAATACCAATATGATCGGAGACTACAGTTGGTCTTATCGCCGAGACGTAGAACAGACGATTCATCTGAGAGGAAGACGTTTTAAAGCGAAGAGATGAAGGAAATATAATCGAATGGACACATAATTGCTACCTAAGGAAGATACGTTTTCACACTTATACTTCAACAGTATCTTTATTCATATTAAAATATTACTTTCCATTTCAGTTATATGTGTGTTGCTAACTTTTTAGTTTAATTTCTATCTGCAAATTGGTTGATTGGTTGATTTGGAGGAGGGGACCAGACAACGAGGTCATAGGTCCCATCGGATTAGGAAAGCGTAGGGAAGAAAGTCGGGCTTGCCCTTTGAAAGGGACCATCCCGGTATTTTCCGGAAGCGATTGAGGAAAACCGCAGAAATCAGGATGGCCGGACGCGGGTTTGAACCGTCGTTCTCCCGAATGCGAGTCAAGAGTGCTAACCAATGCGCAACCTCGCTCGGTAATCTGTACATTGAGTCAGTATTAAAGGAAACCAAGGACAAAGGAGAAACTGTGGTGTCACTGGAAGCCACCACACTTGCTAGGTTGTAGGCTTCAAATCGGCCGTGGTCCGTCAGTACACATCGGACCTGCGAGTTTCCACTGTCGACGCTAGCAGGCCGAGCGCCGCCACTCGGCTGGTCTTATGAGACAAGCTAGCGCACTGGCCAGTTCTACAGCCGACTTTAATAGTAATGGTTCACTTGTTATAGCTTCAGAGATCTCATTTGCGGAGACGCTAGTCTGCATAGCCTTCAGCTAAGTCAGTAGCTACGACCTAGCCAGGCGCCACATAGAGTTTATGTATTGACAATTGATCTATATGTGTGAAGGAATCAGAATTGTAAAGAAGTATTCGCAGTTCAGTTCATAATTGCACTTGTAAATATTATTGTACAAAGTCAAGATCGACGTTCACCGCTGATGCTGAATTAAAGCTAAGTATTTAATTGTATTCCTGTCTACTAACTTTCTAATCACCTAAGATGTTCCAGATACATCCCGTCAAGCATAGTTCATTGATCCTTACGTCATCCTACGTAATCAACGCGTGCAATTAATTGCCACACCTCGTGATCAGACTAAGAGTCAAATCCTGTGACTCAGCCGGGTCATCCTTTTTCCATGAAGCCCATAGTTCCACCTCATACATAACAGAAACGAAACTAGATTTCAGGGAGAAGAAGTTTAAATTTTAGGTTTGGTGATGAGATTGTATATCTACGAGAGACTGTAAACTTCTAGGAAGATCATTTGAAAAGAATGGCTAAAGTCGTAAAAAGAGGTTGTAATATGAACGTCGACAATAGTAAAACAAGGACAATGGAAGGTGATGCTGAGGGTAGGAGATAAGTAAATATGACAATGAAAGTAGTAGATGAGATTTCTTAATTTGGGGAGCCTAGTAACGATTATAGCAGAAGTACAGAGGGTATACAATTAACCGGCAATAACAAGAAAACTTTTTCTGAAAAAGAGAAATATGATGATATCTAATATAAAGCGTGGGCGATAAAGAGTAAAGACAAGAAGAAGAGAATAGAAGCTTTTGAAATGTGTTGCAACAGATGAAGACTGGAGGGTAGACTGAAATAATTAATGGCGACGTACCAAATCTGAGGAGAAAAGAAATTTATGGCAGAACTTGACTGAGAGAAGTGGCTGGTTGATAGGACTTATCCTGAGTCATCAAGGAACAATAAATTCGGTAGGGAGGGAAAATGTTCAGATGTGTTGAGTTCCTAAGAGACCAAACTGCTGAGGTCATCGGTCCTTAGACTTGCACACTACTTAAACCAACCTATGCTAAGAACAACACACACACACACACACACACACACACACACACATACTGTAACGCCCCAAGGACAGAAAACCCCAATTAACAAACTTCGTGGAAACTTAAAGCAGGGAAGTGAGTCATCTCGACAGTGACGGCAACTATTGACGATAAAATCTGCACTGGTAATATTTTGATTAATACCTATATTACTCAAATACTGAGGATAGCATACAAAAAGGGGAGATGAAAGGAAAGCATTATCACAGATTCTTTATTAAACATCTATAGAATAAATTCAAAATCATGTGAACGAAGGTTAAATCCAAGAAATTAATGCAGTCAAAGATAACATTTACCATGGGAGAGAGTTGTAGCCGCATCGAAAAGGAAATTCAATGCGACTACAATGCAACTCGCATATGGAAACGTTCAGTTAGTTGCTCTTGAGTCGCTCTAGAGTATTTTTGCGATAGTTGTCTGGACGCAAACGCTATTAGATTGTTTCAGTGGAGACTGGAGTCTTGCTCAGTCATTTGGCTGATGAAAGTTAATCTTTACCGTTCACAGTGCGACGGTATAGTCAGACGAGTGTTAGGCTTCAATTGAGTTATACTGGTTTATCGGACTTAGCCTTCGTACTGATGAACAGTTACAAACTTTGAAAGCAATAGATCAACGACAGAAAAACAATTCGTAGTCTTGAGTAGGACACAATAAAACGAAGACACGAAGAAAGACAAGTATGCCGATTAGTCAAAAGTTGTTGTCAGCGTCATGATTACTGAAATGAACAGAAGTTAATCTTGAATGACGTATCGGTGTGCATGTGTTGTAGGGACAAACAATTAATTATAGAAAGAACAATAAAATCTGAATCAAAAGGTAAATCTTAAATGTCGCTTAACTCTTTACACATTTCAAGTGACTAAGTGAGTACATGAATAATGTACAGTGAAGAGTGATTAGTTTAAACCAGTATTACGGCGTATTTAAAAAAAAAAAAAACATTTACTTCAACATAAGTTATCTCTGGAGTTACGTCGGACACTTGTTAATAACTGGACGTAGCAACGGCATAGCAACGTAATAGTAGACAGCAAATTCCATCCTCGATATGTATGATGTGAAAAACGACCGTAATGATGAAATCAAGAATCAAGATTTTGTTTCATCACGGAACTAACCGTGCATAAAAATAAAATAAAATATTGCAGTTTACCATTTCGCACAAACTGAGAAGACTGTTGCGGACGGATAGCAGAATATTTCTAAACCAGGCGAGGAGTTATGTTCTTACGAGAGTTACAGGTGCTGTTCCACGTCACACCAACGGGGACGAATGTACACACACACAAACACACCCACTCCAATGCCCGAGGGAGGACTCTTACCTCCGGGCCGGCCGCGGTGGTCTCGCGGTTCTAGGCGCGCAGTCCGGAACCGCGCGACTGCTACAGTCGCAGGTTCGAATCCTGCCTCGGGCATGGATGTGTGTGATGTCCTTAGGTTAGTTAGGTTTAAGTAGTTCTAAGTTCTAGGGGACTGATGACCACAGCTGTTAAGTCCCATAGTGCTCAGAGCCATTTTAACCAATTTTTTCTTACCTCCGGCAGGAAGGGCCTCGCAATCCGTGACATGGCGCCTCTAACCACGTGGCCAGTCAGTGCGGCTAGGGAGGGATGTGAGTGGGTAAATATTATGGAGAGAAACCAAACTTGTTTGCAGTAAGCAGGTTAAGGTGGATACAGATTTCAGTAGCGACGCAGAAATGAAAAGATTATCAAAATGGTTCAAATAGCTCTAAGCACTATGGGACTTAATATCTGAGGTCATCATGCCCTTAGACTTAGAACTACTTAAACCTAACTAACCTAAGTACATTGCACACATCCATGCCCGAGGCAGGATTCGAACCTGCGACCCTAGCAGCAGCGCGGTTCCGGACTGAAGCGCCTAGAACCGTTCGGTCACAACGCCCGGCCAAAAGATTGTCGTGGAGAGCTGCATCAAACCAGTCTTAGAATAACAAGTACAAAAATCAAGTCAAACTGTGACAAAACTGTACGTGATCGAAATATAACTGCGGTCAGATTTTGATTCAGTATGCAGATCATACGATTAAGCTGTAGTGGTAGTCATAAGATTTTGTCATCTCGTAGTACCTAACAATGTGTAATCAAAAATACTTTTTAGTGGTCTCTGTAGTCCTTCGCCGTAGGGGAGGTGGCGGCTTCGTCGCCCGTGACTCAGCATGGGATATCCCTCTCCACGTCTGAGGCGAGGGCTTCCGGTACATTTCGTCGAGCCTCCCCAGCGGCGCACTAAAAATTTAATACGGCGCGTAAATCACGGCGCGTGCTGTCGCCACCTGCCCCCTCTGGGCAGCCGGCCAACTCCTTCTCCATATCTCTCCTCCTCCCTGCGGAAGTCGCATCGTGTACTGCCAGACTGCCCGCCAGAATTACTTCTGCACGTCTTTACGCTCGTCCTCGTTTACTTCAGTAGTTGTTTTTAGCCGGTGAGGTCAAAGTCATTTCAGTCTGTGTGAAATACAGAATGTCTTGTATGTGATTAGGAGCATAAAAAATACTAAGTCGATACGATATTTGATTATCGATGTCAACGCCTAAATTGGCATGGAAAGCTGTAAGACAGCGGAACGAAAGTACATGCACCCATTGTACTGCATAG
This sequence comes from Schistocerca americana, assembly GCF_021461395.2. Classification (NCBI taxonomy): domain Eukaryota; kingdom Metazoa; phylum Arthropoda; class Insecta; order Orthoptera; family Acrididae; genus Schistocerca; species Schistocerca americana. The sequence continues at coordinate 269,885,841 of NC_060121.1, read as the reverse complement.
GTATGTATTGTATTTTTTATAGCTCTTCTTTAAAAAGAAGAACTTTGTTGTTAATATTTACTGCCATTTTTCTCACTCGCTTTTTTGATTATGTTTATCATGTGGATAAGAACAAATCATCTTTAGCAACTAAATGTTTATTTTATTTTTTCCAAACATGTTTCACGTATTCCTACCAGGCATCAGCAGTGGTCTACAATATAAATAACGCCGTCCGAACAGGACTCTGAAGACCCACCGCTGCGTCATTCTCAACCTAATGCGCCACTGGATGAGGATTGGAGGGACATATGGTCAGCACACCGCTCTCCCGGTTTCTGTCAGTTTTTGTGAGCGGAGCCGCTACTTCTTAATCAATTAGCTCCCCAATTTACCTCGCAAGGACTGAGTTCATCCCGCTTGCCAACATCACTCGGCAGACCAGACGGTGACCCATCCAAGTGCTAGCCAACCCCGACAGCGTTTAACTGCGGTGACCTGACGGGAACAGGTATTACCACTAAGGCAAGGCCGTTGGCATAATATAAGTGTGTGTGTGTGTGTGTGTGTGTGTGTGAAGTAGCTACATACGCGGGGGGATGGGGATAGGGTAGGAGTACTTGGCAGGAATCCTGCGTCACCGTTCTGGGCGAGATCCCACTGCAGCTAGTTTGCCGTTGCCTTCCTCCGACATGTTGTGAAGTGTCAACTGCGTATGTGTGTCTTGCGACTGCTTGTAGAGTGTAGTGTTGGTTTTGTGTTGTTACGAATGTTAGAAAGAGAGAGGGTGGAACCCGATGCCGGCGCATAGCCTACTCCTCCGGAATAGCGCCAAGGGGTTGGCCCAACTTGGCGACCCCATCCAACGGACGGATAACCATCAACAATGCCACACGACCTCACTTCATTAAACACTCCGAAGAGGTTTGGAATTTCATAAAGGACGATGGAGCAAAGACTGGTGATCAGGAAGCTTATGCTGCCACCTCTCCTCTTCTTTCCGGCCAAATATTATCAGTATAAATGTCATCCACTGATGAGAATTCGAACCGGCTTACCTCCGAGTCGACCACCACCGGATAGGAGTGCGTTAGTGATCTCGGCTACGCTGGCGGTTTTCATGCATACTCGTAATGTTGAACTGAAATGACTGACGCCTCAGTATTAATACAGGGTGTTTCAAAAATGACCGGTATATTTGAAACGGCAATAAAAACTAAACGAGCAGCGATAGAAATACACCGTTTGCTGCAATATGCTTGGGACAACAGAACATTTTCAGGCGGACAAACTTTCGAAATTACAGTAGTTACAATTTTCAACAACAGATGGCGCTGCATGTGATGTGAAAGATACAGAAGACAACGCAGTCTGTGGGGGCGCCATTCTGTACGTCGTCTTTCTGCTGTAAGCGTGTGCTGTTCACAACGTGCAAGTGTGCTGTAGACAACATGGTTTATTCCTTAGAACAGAGGATTTTGCTGGTGTTGGAATTCCACCGCCTAGAACACAGTGTTGTTGCAACAAGACGAAGTTTTCAACGGAGGTTTAATGTAACCAAAGGACCGAAAAGCGATACAATAAAGGATCTGTTTGAAAACTTTCAACGGACTGGGAACGTGACGGATGAACGTGCTGGAAAGGTAGGGCGACCGCGTACGGCAACCACAGAGGGCAACGCGCAACTAGTGCAGCAGGTGATCCAACAGCGGCCTCGGGTTCCCGTTCGCCGTGTTGCAGCTGCGGTCCAAATGACGCCAACGTCCACGTATCGTCTCATGCGCCAGAGTTTGCACCTCTATCCATACAAAATTCAAACGCGTCAACCCCTCAGCGCCGCTACCATTGCTGCACGAGAGACATTCGCTAACGATATAGTGCACAGGATTGATGACGGCGATATGCATGTGGGCAGCATTTGGTTTACTGACGAAGCTTATTTTTACCTGGACGGCTTCGTCAATAAACAGAACTGGCGCATATGGGGAACCGAAAAGCCCCATGTTGCAGTCCCATCGTCCCTGCATCCTCAAAAAGTACTGGTCTGGGCCGCCATTTCTTCCAAAGGAATCATTGGCCCATTTTTCAGATCTGAAACGATTACTGCATCACGCTATCTGGACATTCTTCGTGAATTTGTGGCGGTACAAACTGCCTTAGACGACACTGCGAACACCTCGTGGTTTATGCAAGATGGTGCCCGGCCACATCGCACGGCCGACGTCTTTAATTTCCTGAATGAATATTTCGATGATCGTGTGATTGCTTTGGGCTATCCTCCCTATTCGCCAGACATGAACCCCTGTGACTTCTTTCTGTGGGGACACTTGAAAGACCAGGTGTACCGCCAGAATCCAGAAACAATTGAACAGTTGAAGCAGTACATCTCATCTGCATGTGAAGCCATTCCGCCAGACACGTTGTCAAAGGTTTCGGGTAATTTCATTCAGAGACTACGCCATATTATTGCTACGCATGGTGGATATGTGGAAAATATCGTACTATAGAGTTTCCCAGACCGCAGCGCCATCTGTTGTTGAAAATTGTAACTACTGTAATTTCGAAAGTTTGTCCGCCTGAAAATGTACTGTTGTCCCAAGCATATTGCAACAAACGGTGTATTTCTATCGCTGCTCGTTTAGTTTTTATTGCCTTTCAAATATACCGGTCATTTTTGAAACACCCTGTAGTTAGTCACTGTGATTGCACATAGTTTACGTTTTGGAGATTTAAATTATCTAGGAACATACGCTTAATTAGGTTCTACGTGATATTACATTGTCTAAATTATCAAATAACATATTAATCATTGGAAGCGAACTTTCTATCCAGCTGTGATTGGTGCCTATCCTCCAACCTGATGGCAAGGTTGCCTTCACACCTGGAATCTAGTAATTGGATTGAAGTGTTTATCTACTGCGACCGTGAGGAAAGAGCGAACGACGAGAAAACAGAGGCAGATTATAACATGTTCCGAGTACACAGAAGAAAAGAAGGCAAGGAAAGAAGAGTGCTGTTTATCATTCCCTCGACGACAAGGTTATTACAGACAGAACACAAGTTGTAATTGGGAAGAATCGGATAGAAAATCCGCTGGACTTTCTCAAAGGAATCCTAGCTGCATTTGTCTCTTGCAAAAGCCAAATCTGAATGGACTGTCCGGGAATCCTGACCATTCAGAATGCACGTCTAATGTCTTAGCCACCGCGTCACCTCCTTCGTTGACCTAAACACAACAACAAAAAGTGCGTTAGAGAAATAATATCTCAGTCGTGTGACATTTTCGTTTTGAGCGAGATGTAGTTTCTACGGGAGGTTTACATCGTAATGCCACCAAACCTATTTCGTATGTTCCTGGACGTCTTAAAACAAAGTAAGACACAGGCGATGTCTTAGCAGCTTTCAAGCTTTAGGCGATGGAGCGGAATCACAGGAAGTGTTCGTCTTAAGCTAGTATATTGTCGACGGAGAATAATTTCAAATGTTTCAAATGGCTCACAGCACTATGGGACTTAACATCTGAGGTCATCAGTCCCCTAAACCTTAGAACTACTTAAAACTAACTAACTTAAGGACATCACACACATCCATGCCCGAGGGAAGATTCGAACCTGCGACCGTAGCGGTCGCGCGGTTCTAAACTGAAGCGCCTAGAACCGCCGGCGGTGAATAATCATTCAGCAACAGCACCTAGCTTCAAAAGCCTATTTATCAATATAACCTCCGCTCAATGCGGCGGCCCTACGCATCCTTACCGGAAGAGCCTGTAACCTGCATGGTACCACTTCAATGGTCGACGTCGTGGCCAACGTCTTGTTACGGCAATAACTTCCCAATCATGCACGTACTGTTCCCGCGGACTGCAACATTCATTGGGCCAAACAGATGTTCTTTGCATTCTTCTGTAAGGTGGCGACGAACAAAGTGTGCACACTCCTTATAGAACGCCAACTGGTGTATGTGTGTGTCACCACTACCAACAGAGATGTCTAGTTGAGCAGCGAGGTGCTTGATTGTGATCTGTCGCTCACCTCGAATGAGAGTGTCCGCACGTTCGAACATTGCAGGAGTCACAGCTGTGTGCGACCGGTCGACACGCGGGAGATCGGACAGGGTTGCGCGACCTTGTTGCAATGATGACAGACGCCCCACCCAACGACTCACCCTGCTTTTGTACACTGCCAGGTCTCCGTAAGCACACTGCAAGCGCCTATGAATACCTGCACTGCTCTGGTTTTCCAATAAAAGAAACTCAATGACAGCTCTCTGCTTGTAACGCACCTCCATTAGAGACGCCATTTTGAAGGCTATGTATAGAGCCGCCGCCTATCGGAATTTCATGAAACTATAGGGGATGATGCGGGAATACGCCACGATCTCCCACAACAAATTTCACATTTGTTCAACCGAAATTGGCCGAGAAAAAACGTGTTGCATTACTTATTGATCACCATCAGTACTATCTTTATAAGATGGAAGGAGATAGAGAAACACTGTCATATTTATATTGCCTGAATAAAAAATACCAAAAAACAGAAGCACTTGCTACAAACACTATATCCAGCGTACTTAGTGAATAGCCGGTGATAAAACATTCGCTAATCCTATGGACAGGATAAGCAACCTGTCTTTACTCATTCGGATCGTTTTTTCTCCATATCGTTGAAATATGCTATTTGAGCAAGAGTAACCGGACATCTATAACTGTGCACCCTTCGCCCTTATGACGCCTTCTACATCTACATCTACGTGATTACTCTGCTATTCACAATACAATGCCTGGCAGAAGGTTCAATGAACCACCTTCAAGCTGTCTGTCTACCGTTCCACTCTAGAACGACACGCAGGAAAAACGAGCACTTAAATTTTTCTTTGCGAGCCCTGATTTCTCTCATTTTATCATGATGATCATCTCTCCCTATGTAGGTTGGTGCCAACAGAATATTTTTGCAATCAGAGGAGAAAACTGGTGATTGAAATTTCATGAGAAGATCCTGTCGCAACGAAAAACGCCTTTGTTTTAATGATTGCCACTCCAATTTACGTATCATGTCTGTGACATTATCTCCCCTATTTCGCGATAATACAAACGAGCTGCCCTTCTTTGTACTTTTTCGATGTCATCCGTCAGTCCCACCTGATGCGGATCCCACACCGCACAGCAATACTCCAGAATAGGGCGGACAAGCGTGGTGTTAACAGTCTCTTTAGTATACCTGTTGCACCTTCTAAGTGCTCTGCCAATGAATCGTAGTTTTTGGTTTGCTCTACCCACAATATTATCTACGTGATCGTTCCAGTTTAGGTTATTTGTAATTGTAATCCCTAAGTACTTAGTTGAATTTACAGCCTTCATATTTGTGTGACTTATCGCGTAATCGAAATTTAGCTGAATTCTTTCAGTACTCATGTGGATAACTGCACACGTTTCCTTATTCAGGCTCGATTGCCACTTTTCGCACCGTACAGATATCTTATCTAAATCACTTTGCAAGTCGTTTTGATCATCTGGTGACTTTATAAGACGGTAAATGACAGCATCATCTGCAAACAATCTAAGACGGATACTCAGATTGTCTCCTATGTCGCTAATATAGATCAGGAACAATGCCTTGAATTCTGTTGGGGAGTGGTCTGAATGTATGTGGACGAATGGGAGCTCGTTCTTCCTGTAGAGCCGCAACCGGAGAAGGTAGTAATGTTGGACGCTTGAGATTGGAGCGAAGTCGTTCCATTGGGCTTAGGTCAGGACTCCGGGCAGGCGAGTCCATTTCAGGAATGTGAACGTCCACACATCATTGCCTCCCACATGCTGCTTTATGACAGGGTGCACTGTCACGCTAGTACAAGCAGTCATTGTCTCCGAATTGCTCCTCAGCTCTACTCTGCCGTACACGATTCTGTGAAATTCATATCCCTACACACTTACCGTTTTCTTAGATGCAACAAGGGGACCACAACCCAACGATCAACAACATCCCCAAATCTAACACCGGCTCCTGCGTACTTCAGTGTTGTCACTACACATGACGTGAGGTAAAGCTCTCCAGCCATTCGCAAAATCCCTACCCTACTATCAGATTGCCATACGGTATAGCTTGATTTATCACTTCAAATCAGTCGTTTCCAACCATCCACTGTCCAATGGCGTCATTCTTTGCACAACTTCAAGTGTCGCCTATCTTTGACTATAGAAACGTGTAGCTTATGATGAGCTGCTCTACCACTGAACCCCATTCTTTTTAACTCCATATGCACAGTTATTCTCCTGGCTGGACTGCTGGTAGCCCTTTAGAACTCACGACTGATTAATTCTGCTCATTTCATGCCATTTTTACAGTCACCTTCAGCAACGCTGGATGGTCCCGGCCCGTCAGTGCATAAAGTGTGCCTGGTCTGCAGTTGTCCCTTCACGTTTCCACTTCACGGTTGTATCACCAACTGTCGATTTGGACAGCTTTGGAAGGAATGCAATGTCACTGATGGATCTGTTACTTAGGTGGCACCCAGTGCCACGTTCGAAGTCACTGAGCTCTCCTAACAGAGACAGTCTGCTATTTCTGCTTCTCTACTGACAACACAACGTTCCACACCTTCTTTTACACTGGCTAGTCCGCCTCTCGTGACATCTAGCGGCCATTTCTGCTTTGCATATGAGAGTCCTGATACTTTCGATTGGACAGTGTACAATAATGTTACTCCAATGACAACTTTGCACTTTTTTCCATAACGCACGTGATCAAGGCGGATGTAATAAAAATTCGCACACACTGATTAGTCAAAGAGTTTTGAGCATCACTTCTTAAACAATCACCTCATTATGAAGCCATGTCATTTGTTAGGTAACCGCACTTTCCCTTTATTAAAAATTTACGAATGTGCTGACAACCTGATTAAATTGGAACAGCCGATTTACAGGCACCCTAAGTGTAAAACGGCTCTCGCTAGCAATATTCATATTTTCTCGTGCTAGAAAAGATTGATTTTAATTTTTTGAGAGTTGTGTCGCATGTAAATGTGGTGGATGATTAGTTAACGATGTCTCAGGGTATGAATCCTATCGAGTGTGATCAGGGTGTGTTTGGGTGACGAACAGTGAGCCGTCAGCCAGGAAAGAAGAACTCTCCAGGGCTCTACTCTGTCTTTCCTAAGGGATGAACTATCATCAGAGCTCTTGCACCACTTCAAGGAGAAAATACACTACTGGCCATTCAAATTGCTACACCAAGAAGAAATGCAGATGATAAACGGGTATTCATTGGACAAATAGATTATACGAGAACTGACATGTGATTACATTTTCATTCAATTTGGGTGCATAGATCCTGAGAAATCAGTACCCAGAACAGCCACCTCTGGCTGTAATAACGGCCTTGATACACCTGGGCATTGAGTCAAACAGAGCTTGGATGGCGTTTGCAGGTACAGCTGCCCATGCAGCTTTAACACGACACCACAGTTCATAAAGAGTAGTGACTGGCGTATTGTGACGAGCCAGTTGCTCGGGCACCATTGACCAGACGTTTTCAATTGGTGAGAGAACATTTTTTGTATCCAGAAAGGCCAATACAGGGCCTGCAACATGCGGTCGTGCATTATCCTGCTGAAATGTAGGGTTTCCCAGGGATCGAATGAAGGGTAGAGCCACGGGTCGTAACACATCTGAAATGTAAAGTCCACTAATCAAAGTGCCGTAAATGCGAACAAGACGTGACCGTGACGTGTCACCAATGGCACCCCATACCATCACGCCGGGTGATACGGCAGTATGGCGATGACGAATACACGCTTCCAATGTGCGTTCACGGCGATGTCGCCAAACACGGATGCGACCATCATGATGCTGTAATCAGAACCTGGATTCATCCGAAAAAATGACGTTTTGCCATTCGTGCACCCCGGTTCGTCGTTGAGTACACCATCGCAGGCGCTCCTGTCTGTGATGCAGCTTCAAGGGTAACCGCAGCCATGGTCTCCGATCTGATAGTCCACGCTGCTGCAAAAGTCGTCGAACTGTTCGTGCAGATGGTTGTTGTCTTGCAAACGCCCCCATCTCTTGACTCAGGGATCGAGACGTGGCTGCACGATCCGTTTCAGCCATAAGGATAAGATGCGTGTCATCTCGAGTGCTAGTGATACGAGGCCGTTGGGATCCAGCACGACGTTCCGTATTACCCTCCTGAACCCACCGATTCCATATTCTGCTAACAGTCATTGGATCTCGACCAACGCGAGCAGCAATATCGCCGTACGATAAACCGCAATCGCTATAGACTACAATCCGACCTTTATCAAGGCCGTGATAGTACCCATTTCGTCTCCTTACACGAGGCATCACAACAACGTTTCACCAGGCAACGCCGGTCAACTGGTGTTTGTGTATGAGAAATCGTTTGGAAACTTTCCTCATGTCAGCACGTTGTAGGTGTCGCCACCGGCGCCAACCTTGTGTGAATGCTCTGTAAAGCTAATCATTTGCGTATCATAGCATCTTCTTATTGTCGGTTAAATTTCGCGTCTGTAGCACGTCATCTTCGTGGTGTAGCAATTTTAATGGCCAGTAGTGTATCTTTTCGCTGTAAGCCATATGTCGCAGCTAGGAGGCAGTAATTTTCCTGTTGTGGCACCATTTTTAGGTGTCTGTCACAGGTTTCAGGACATTTGTGATTATTTATTTAGAGACAATTGATCGCGCAGAATCCCTTGTGATTAGTACGTACCTAGTTCTGCAATTCTCCCAGCGTCCTCTTCAGCAAATACATTCACACTTCTTGACAATGTTTAACATCTGAATACTAGCGTTGCGCCGTAGAAACAACCTCAAGTGCCCCAACGGCTTATAGCCTACGTTATCAATTGATGCCTCAATGGTGGCCTGCGTGTCAACGCCACTTTTGGAGGCAGTTACTCACCCGCTTCAAACAAGACGAGTGAATGACGTTTCGAATAAAGATATGAGGTGGTCATCGGAAAGTAATGAGGGTTTCTCAATAGACAGAAACGCTAAACAGTAGGCTACTGTGAAACTCCCATACATCCTATCGATCTTTATAAAGGCTGAAAACACCCATCTTGTAATACGGCAATAATTTCTAACGCACTGTCGTAACAACAGCTGATTTACAAATGCCCTTTTACTCTTTGTTTCTGTTTACTCATATGGCTACACCATGTGTTGACGAAAGAGTAATGTAGAAGAACAGAAAGTGGTTTTGGCAATGCAGCTAGTTTTATCACATGTACGGGTGATTAGAACGAAACTGATTGGTCATGGTACTGTGGAGATATCAGACACGACGCACTCACCACACCAGGCAGCAAGCAAGGAACTCGAGCCAGCGACACTCACCTGAAAATGAAACCAAAAATTATTCAAACAGAATTTGGCAAAATTTCGTCACAAACCTAATATGAGAGAAGTGACAAATCAAACAGAAATAATATTTTACAGAAGACGTATAATTTAAGAGTTTCGTAGTGTTAGTACGTTAGGCTACCCACCCACTTCATTTTAACCATACGTGAGAATGTGAAGAATTAGCAAGTGTTAGAAATCCAAACAGAACTGCCCAATTTCGACCATGGTTACTGTATCGCCATTTTTCTCTTCCCTGACAGCACATGTTCTGGTTCTCTGCCTCACTAGTGGAAACTGTTACTGTGGTTATGGGGACGAGAATAAAAGTACACTCAATTCAGAGAGCATTCGTAGAAACATAAAGAAGCTAGGAGAACGACTCAGTGAGACACGAATGAGGAATACGATTTTTCAGTGCCTCTGTTAACGAAGAACGATGCAGTGTTCCTTCGGACATCTTCGGAAATGCAAGGAATCCGAAGAAGCAGCCACCGCGGTGACTACAGCCATTATGAAATACATGAAATATATTCGCAGCTGCCAGTACGAACAAGGGAATAAGGACAATGAAAATATATGCCGAACTGGGATTCGAACCCGGATTTTTCGCTTTATGCGAGCGGTCGTCTTAACTGCTTTGGCAGGCTATGAGGCAGGAATGACAACATATGGACGATTGGTTCTGGTCGTGAGTTGTGCACGGATAGCCGAAGCGGTTAAGGTGACGGCTCGCGTAAAGCGGAAAATCTGGGCTCGAGTCTCGGCCCGGCACAAATTTTCACTGTCGTCATTCCCTTATACAGTTGATAATTGTTCGTATTCGGAACTGCAAATACATCTCATGTATAACAAAGAGGAAGAACTGCGACGGTGCCTTTATCGAAGGAATTAACCTAACATTCACTGGAGTAATGTAGAGATAACACGAAACACTTTAGTTGAGATATTTGGACAGTAATTTGAAGCCAGTTCGTTACGAATTCGAGTCTAAGCCTATAACATTGGTTCAAACGGCTCTGAGCACTGTGGGACTTAACATCTGAGGTCATCAGTCCCCTAGAACTTACAACTACCTAAGCCTAACTAACCTAAGGACATCACACACATCCATGGCCGAGGCAGGATACAAACCTGCGACCGTAATAGTCGCGCGGTTCCGGACAAGCGTGTAGAACCGCCCGGTCACCGCGGCCGGCCCTAAAACATTGACCGAGCAGCCTGACGCAGTGGTTAAGGCAATAGATGCAGTTAATTCCATGTCTCGTGAGGAAGAAGTTATCTTGTATCCCCCCGTAAGAGTGAAATGTTTGTCATGGCCACTACAGAAACGCCGGCCATAGTGGCCGTGCGGTTCTAGGCGCTGCAGTCTGGAACCGCGAGACCGCTACGGTCGCAGGTTCGAATCCTGCCTCGGGCATGGCTGTGTGTGATGTCCTTAGGTTAGTTAGGTTTAATTAGTTCTAAGTTCTAGGGGACTAATGACCTCAGAAGTTGAGTCCCATAGTGCTCAGAGCCATTTTGAACTACAGAAACAGTAGCGTTATCAAAATAACTTTACGATTAGCAGTAATGTGAGCAGCAAGTTTAATGTGCCACCAAACCGTTTCTGTTTCTTCACAACAAGAGTGCTCTGTGACGATGTTGCTGTAGAGACGCATCTTGCTGTAATAATTCATTAATGTTCGCAAACTGCACGCTATCCATCAACACCGTTTTTCTCCCTTCACAGCTCTGAATCTGGTGTTAATTTTAATCGTCCTATTTGGAACACAATTATTACTGTTTTACTGACATCGCAAAAGAAGTTGGTATTTTTATATATGGTCAGACACGTGTACCACACATGGCCCCATGAGGGAGAGAGAACTGGTCAGTGTCCTAGCTAATTCGCTGCCAGTGATAATTAAAGCATCCTGGCCACAATATCTCAAGCATTCATTCAGTGCAAGTATCAAACAAATAGTAATTTATTCATGGACACTGTAGCAAAAGACTTTGCACCTAAGTATCCAAATTAATTTCAAAGCTAAAATATTTCAACCGCTATATAAGAGCCACAACTAAGTTAAAAAAGACATACCATCAGATGATAATCAAAGAGAAATTAACAAATAATAATACAGAAATAATTACGAAACTTACACCAGAATTGAATTTCATGACTGGCTGATGATACTGTAAGGTGGAACAGGCACCTTCCTTGTGTTAATCTGCAAAACATCGATTGTAGAAGTTTCACATCCTTTAGTCCCTGTTAATGTTCCAAATCTGTACGCTGTGACTGCATATGGATGACATCCAAATTCGGGAGAAGATTTTCATTAGATAATTTTAAGCTGTGAAATCCTTCGTCGAGAGATAATACAATAGACCCTATACATACAGTCTGTTAAGTAAAAGCGTGGTCGGCATTACACACAGATGGTGAAAGATATCGCCCTAGTTCTTTTACAGCCCAATAGAGGGAACCATTGTCCTTCATCAAATGTCCATAAAATATTAGTTTACTTTAATTCTTGACAGAGATGCACAAGGAGAGACATGAGTGCAGCTACGCGTCAGATTTTGAGGCTATGTTGCTCCGTAGCCACACAAAGTTCGAAAATGAGTCATGCCGCGGCGCCTGAATACATGGGGAAGTCATTTGTAAGAAAGTACACGCTATAAAATGGTTAAAAAATTTGAAGAAAGTAGCTCAATCGGCAAAGTGACTCCAAAAGTGAAAAAAACGATTATTAACCTTTTTTCGGGAACCCGTTCTTAACACTGCGTCAAGTGAAACCAAATTAACTCTGGAACAGCTGTCAACGCAAATTCGTCGCATTTGGTCTCTTTCACGTGAATACGCGAGAAGTTTGTTTCAAGCATGCTTCGGAGATGCCAAGGAATTATCGACGCTGCGGATGACTGGACAAATTATTAATTATAACTGTATTTTTCTTTTGTTCATATATTATATATGGATATGTTTTAGTTTATTGTCAGACAGATTTATCTACTGTTTTAACCCGACTACGATCTTACTTAACAGACTGTATTTACTTGTAATGGATTGGGTCAAAATTAGCCATAAAAGATTAATGGCAGGAGATTCTGCTTTTCAGCATGCAGACGCCTTTGGAGTCTTCAAACAGTGGTTGATGTGCCTTCGAAGAGTCACCACACTAATGAGCTCTGGTGAAGATGCAGAATGCAGCAATCCTAAAGTGGACTCCAAAGAAGGAAGGCGGGTGAAAAATTTCCTACACTGCCGGCAAACAAGGGGATCTGGGAACAAGGAGCACTCGTTTTTGTGAGGAGTAAAGCTGCTCAGCGGTATCCTCTCAAGTACAAACAAGATCTGTTGACCAAGAGTGGACCGTGGAAGCCCTCTGTAACTTCAGACTGCTCTTTCAGCTGTTTATCTCTTTCCACAAAAGCTGTTCACTTAAACGTGAGTACGTACACGCATTTTAAAATAGGTTTTGCTAAGACCATTCTGATACTCAGCCAAGTATCACGTATTCCATTCACAACAGTCGTATATGACTCTTCATCTGTGTCATAGAAAGTAGAGCCAAGAAAAGAAATGTTTTATCTTAACAGCGTAATCATGTCTCTTTGCTACATGTAACGACAGAACCTGGCATCAGAACCACACTTGGCGGTGTTTGTACCTAAATAGCTATTTCCAGACTCATTGTCCTCAGACTGCACTAAATTTCTCGGCTGTATTTGCGAAAAGCGTTATTTCTCTGTACTCGACTTTTCGAGGGCCTTTGAATGTTGTTAAAAAAATTGGACAGTTCCATTTAAGAAAACATAATTCCTTCAATACCTTGTTATATACAAGAGTTGAGGGAATTAAACAGGTTGCTCTTCGTGCTGTCATTTAGTTGAAACCTCACACCGATGTTTTGAAGAGTTCACGCTGTAAAAGGCAGTGTTACGTCTTGCACGACGTACCCTGCATACACATACTGTACCACAACTGTAAACAGGGCGAGTGTGATAGCGTAACTCTTACCCTTTTTGTTGTATTTCATCCTACTTTCATTAGATGTAGTAGGATCACAGCGTACGTAGCACCTGTTAGTTAATTAAATTAATAATTCACTTCAATTCAACTGAAGTACATCAGCTAAGCGAAGGCATCCCGGCATATAGTGGTGGATGTTAATACGGGGTGTGTCCACCCTTCGCTTTATGAATGCTTGAACTCTGCGGGAGACGTTTTCAGTGAGGCGTCCGAATGTCGCTGGAGGAATGTTACATCATTCTTCCTCAAGAGAAGATAACGATGATGGTTCAAATGGTTCAAATGGCTCTGAGCACTATGGGACTCAACTGCTGAGGTCATTAGTCCCCTAGAACTTAGAACTAGTTAAACCTAACTAACCTAGGGACATCACAAACATCCATGCCCGAGGCAGGATTCGAACCTGCGACCGTAGCGGTCTTGCGGTTCCAGACTGCAGCGCCTTTAACCGCACGGCCACTTCGGCCGGCAACGATGATGGAGTCTGAGGTCTGAAGAGAAGTCGACACTCTAAGTCACCTAATAATGTATTCCTTTTAAGTTTGGATTTAGTCTTAGGTCTGGCCTGTGAGCGGGCTAGTGCATCTGAGGAATGTTACTGTCCAGAAACCATTGACGCTGCTTTATGACAGGGTGCATCGCCTTGGAGATACAATCAGACACTGTCTCCGAAATGTTCTTCTACTGTCCCCAGTACACAATATACAATGCTGTTAAATGCGTGCACAGCCTTGGGCAATTAGTGTTTCCTTAATAAAATTAAGGTAGCCACGCTCTGACCACACAAACACCCCCTTATAGTAACACCAGCTCCTCCTAACTTCACTTTTGGCACTACGAATGAGAGCAAGTACGTTTTCCAGGCATTAGCCAAACTTCGACACTTCCACTGTACTGCTACAAAGTATAGCATGATTCATCAGTCGAAATCACTCATATCCAGGCACCCGCTGCTCTGTGCCATCGCTCTACATACTACTCCAAGCGTCACTTAGTGTTGACTAAAGAAATGTGTGACTTGGTATGTGCTGCTGAACCATTATAATCTATTAATTTCAACTCCATGCGCGCAGTCACTGTGCTATCTGGACTGCTGGTAACACTTTGGAACTCACTAGTAATTCCTTCCGCTGAATTCATGTTATTTTTACAACCACACTTCGCAGTGATCGACGGTCCCTGATCGTCAGTAGATGAGGTCTGCCTGCCCTTGGTTCATCTGTGGTTGTTCCTTCGCAGCTACCACTTTACTACCACCTTACCAACAGCCCAAGTGGGCACCTTTAATAGGACTGAAATGTTCCTGATGGATTTGTTACTCAGGTGATACTCATTGACTAATCCACATTCGAACTCCTGGCCGAACCACTGTACTGTTACTACTCTTCTGCTGACAGCGCAATACTTCCCGCCTCCTCTTACACTGATGGGTCCGCCTTTTGTGACATCTAGTGGTCAATTCCGCGGAAACTTTTGACCAGAAATACTTCGCGATTTACGGGATATTATTTATTCCATTTCTGCATTTTTATACCGTGGGGCGTTGATAGCAAGAAGTGATTCACGTTCAAGCTCCCACTCTTTGCAGTCTCTCATACTTGCTTGCCATCCCTCTCTCACAAACCGCTCTTTCTGTCTCCCTACTTTCTTTCCCCCCCACGGCATATTCAAGTAGTGTGTGTCGCAGCAGTGAAGTTCTGGACACGATGATGATGATGATGATGATGAAGATGCTTTGTGGGGCTCTCAACATCGTGGTCATCACCGTCCGTACAAGTCCCAAATCTTTCCATTTCCAATCTCGCCAGTTCCAGAATGATGATGAGAACAACACAAACATCCAGTCTCCGGGCGGAGGAAGTCCTCGACCCGGCTGGGAATCGAATCCGGGACTCCGTGATCCAGAGCTAGCAACGATAGCCACTAGACCACGAACTGTGGACGGTTCTGGACATACTGTATAGTACTGGTAATAGGGGGTACAGTGCAGAGGAAACGATGCACAATCGCAGCTAATGTCCTCAACTTCAGTAGAAAGCGGAATAGCCCTATACGAAAGTGATTCGACCTGCTTCAAATAGGATGTGGTTAAAATATAACGAATAGCAGTGTATCAGAACAATAAGGTGTCAGTCGTATTTGTACTCTGTGAGCAAACTACACTATCTTGCTGGAGCTAACACCATAATGCGAAAAAGGCGCCAATCAGGCTCTGTTGTGCAAGGACTGAGACACCACTCGGACTGAGACACCAGTTTCAGCTCTTCACGGATGAATAGAAATCGAGTTTTCAGAATGTTTTCGTTTCATATTGATCTGGATGAAAAGCACCAGCCGGTTAAAACAGAATAACACTGTGGAAGAGGACCAGTTTGGTGTGGTGAAGTCTTCGTATGGAACATCATGTTGCATAGGGTAAGGAGATTCACATTTTCTTTTACTGTAGGAGGAATACTGCCGCGTTGATTGGTACAGAGATGAAGTGCTGCAGGCTCATATCGTATTTCCCTTTAGTGCTGTTTACCATGCTTCCTTTTCATGGACGAAACTAATTGACAGATTTCTCGCATGTGAAGGTATCTACCGTGTGGACTGATTCGCGACGTCTGCGGATGTTTGTGGAATACAGTGAGGAGGCGGACTGCATGTCGTGAACTGCCGTCAAAGACTACTCCAGAGCTTCACACAACTATTTTGTAGGGATTATTTGGACTGTCAAAAATGGCTCTGAGCACTACGGGACTTAACATTTGAGGTCATCAGTCCCCTAGAACTTAGAACTACTTATACCTAACTAACCTAAGGACATCACACACATCCTTGGCCGAGGCAGGATTCGAGCCTGCGACCGTAGCAGTCGCGCGGTACCTAACTAACCTAAGGACATCACACACATCCTTGGCCGAGGCAGGATTCGAGCCTGCGACCGTAGCAGTCGCGCGGTTTCGGACTAAAGCGCCAAGAACCGCTCGGCCACAACGGCAGGCTTTACTGTGACGGAAGACTGACGATAAGTTGTCAAGTGCGGCCTTATATACTCCATCGCGGCGATACGGGTCTGCGAGTCACAGACGCTGGTCGGCAGGAGAGAGAGATGTATACACACGCGCCGCCTGTGGCGAATGCGTACAGACATTCGCTTCGCTTATTGATGTATGCCCGGCGGTGATTGTGAGAAGTCATACATATGTCAAACACCATGCACCGTTCATGCGAGTTGATGGAACATCGAAGATACACACGCTTATCACAGCCAGACAAGTCAGCTGTGGCCGAACATTGTATTGATACAGGGCATTCCATGAGCTACAGTGATGTGAAATTCTAACATCCACCTCTTCCTTTTGAGATTCTGTCTTCAAGGAAGCTATAGAGCTTTCATTAGCTAGTAATAATTTAATAAATAGAAATAATGGTTTTAATTTGGACAAAGCATGGAATCCGGCTGCTAGGATAATTAAACTGCAGAGAAGTCGTCATGGTATCTTCGCCGCCGAACATTACATCGATAAGTGAATCGAATGTCTGTACGCCTTCGCCACAGACGTATCTCTCTGCTGCCAACCAGCGTCTGTGATTCGCAGGCGCGTACCGCCGTGGTGGGGGATACAACGCGGCGGTTTGCACATTACGGTTGGCGTTACATCCAACTCTGTGTTTAGTCGGTCGATAGGTAGAACATCGAAATAATAGTAGAAGCGAATTGTATTGGACGAGATGGAATTATATCTGAAGAACTACACATTCTGTTTTCGAGATGGAATTATATCTGAACAACTAGCCATTTTGTTTTCTTTCGTGTTTGAAACGGTCATGCCGTCTGCATTACTTCATGCTAAATGTGACTCAATTAAGAACTACTTTGTTCCGCAACACTGAAAACATCGTGTTCTTCAGTTACGCTCTCAAGCTTCCATTACACGCGTTCTTGGACGCCAGTCATGTTGGAAAGTAGAACTGAATAAATTGCTTCAAAAAAGTCATAAGCAGGTGAAACATGACTTCAAGACACAAAGGAATTAAAGAAGTTAGCTGCCAGCAGACGTTGATTTATATCAATGGGGCAATTTGAAAATTTGTGCCAGGCGGGATTCAAACTCGGGTCTCCTACTTGCTAGGCAGATGCGCTGATCACTACGCCATCTGGACACAGAGGTCACCACAACCGCACGGACTACCCGAACACGCCTCCCGCCAGGACCGTTATTCTCAAATTATGCCGCACACTACTATGTAGTGCCTCTGCTCACTGGCCTCATTACTGGTAGCATCTTCCGATTCCCGTTCGAGCTTGGTATGCATCTGCACTGACGGGACCATTGGCCGTCACATCCTTAATTACATATACACTCCTGGAAATGGAAAAAAGAACACATTGACACCGGTGTGTCAGACCCACCATACTTGCTCCGGGCACTGCGAGAGGGCTGTACAAGCAATGATCACACGCACGCCACAGCGGACACACCAGGAACCGCGGTGTTGGCCGTCGAATGGCGCTAGCTGCGCAGCATTTGTGCACCGCCGCCGTCAGTGTCAGCCAGTTTGCCGTGGCATACGGAGCTCCATCGCAGTCTTTAACACTGGTAGCATGCCGCGACAGCGTGGACGTGAACCGTATGTGCAGTTGACGGACTTTGAGCGAGGGCGTATAGTGGGCATGCGGGAGGCCGGGTGGACGTACCGCCGAATTGCTCAACACTTGGGGCGTGAGGTCTCCACAGTACATCGATGTTGTCGCCAGTGGTCGGCGGAAGGTGCACGTGCCCGTCGACCTGGGACCGGACCGCAGCGACGCACGGATGCACGCCAAGACCGTAGGATCCTACGCAGTGCCGTAGGGGACCGCACCGCCACTTCCCAGCAAATTAGGGACACTGTTGCTCCTGGGGTATCGGCGAGGACCATTCGCAACCGTCTCCATGAAGCTGGGCTACGGTCCCGCACACCGTTAGGCCGTCTTCCGCTCACGCCCCAACATCGTGCAGCCCCCCTCCAGTGGTGTCGCGACAGGCGTGAATGGAGGGACGAATGGAGACGTGTCGTCTTCAGCGATGAGAGTCGCTTCTGCCTTGGTGCCAATGATGGTCGTATGCGTGTTTGGCGCCATGCAGGTGAGCGCCACAATCAGGACTGCATACGACCGAGGCACACAGGGCCAACACCCGGCATCATGGTGTGGGGAGCGATCTCCTACACTGGCTGTACACCACTGGTGATCGTCGAGGGGACACTGAATAGTGCACGGTACATCCAAACCGTCATCGAACCCATCGTTCTACCATTCCTAGACCGGCAAGGGAACTTGCTGTTCCAACAGGACAATGCACGTCCGCATGTATCCCGTGCCACCCAACGTGCTCTAGAAGGTGTAAGTCAACTACCCTGGCCAGCAAGATCTCCGGATCTGTCCCCCATTGAGCATGTTTGGGACTGGATGAAGCGTCGTCTCACGCGGTCTGCACGTCCAGCACGAACCCTGGTCCAACTCAGGCGCCAGGTGGAAATGGCATGGCAAGCCGTTCCACAGGACTACATCCAGCATCTCTACGATCGTCTCCATGGGAGAGTAGCAGCCTGCATTGCTGCGAAAGGTGGATATACACTGTACTAGTGCCGGCATTGTGCATGCTCTGTTGCCTGTGTCTATGTGCCTGTGGTTCTGTCAGTGTGATCATGTGATGTATCTGACCCCAGGAATGTGTCAATAAAGTTTCCCCTTCCATGGACAATTAATTCACGGTGTTCTTATTTCAATTTCCAGGAGTGTATTAGTATGTGGTGTCTTTTCCTTTGGACAGACACCACATTTACGCTGAGGAGGGCGTGGGATCCAGTGATCGCGCGGCTGAAGCGGGCATATCGAACGCCGAGTCAACGTATGACCGTGTGCGGTGATGCCGTGAGCACCAGTGACGTCACAGGTGGCAAGCTTGCATAATAAGGGGCATACCTAAAGACCACTGTCAGTCATGTCACTTGACAATGGCCAAAGGGTGTAATTTCAATCACTTGTCGCGGCTGGAAACCAGAGTACTTTTTACTGACTGAGATGTGTTCACTGACAGCAGCAAATTCCGTAGGGTTTGGAACCGAATTTTTATCTACAAGGCATCAACTCGTCTCTGGTCCCTGTCGGTCAGGATCTTTTTACGACACAGTTCTTGCGCCATGTTGCACATGGTACACAATTCTATGTAGATTCGCTGGACGGTGTGCGTTGGCACACCAAAAAATCAGGTAAATTCATAGACGGTGCAGTCAGGGCCACGTCCAAACAACTTCTTCCTGGTATTCAGTCACGTCGACCCATCTCAGAGCGGTGATTCCATACAGTCGACTGGAAAATACGCACCGCTTCACTTTCATGCGTAACGTCAGCGGTGAAAGGTCCATACAAATGCCTGACCCAAGTTCTGTACTATTTTTATCGCTCCAAAGCGACCAGTGTCTTGTTTTGGAGGGATGTCTAACTTTTGTCCTGTGAGCTCGTTGATCGCCTGATGATGTCTAAAAAAAGCCGATACCAGCTGACTGTGGCACACTTGTAAATATGGTAATGATTATACTGCTGTCCTGACCGGTTGTTGTTTTCATTTAACTTCTCATAGCGATTCGGGTAGCCCTATCACCACATCCGTGCCATAAGAATATCTGGCGTTCCCCAAGGAAGTGCTATGGGCCACCTGCTGTTCGTGATCAACAGAAACGATGTAGCACACAATCTGGGCAGACCTCTTAGATTTTTTGCAGATGATACTGACACTTACCTTACAGTAAAGTCACCAAATGGTCAAAACCAATTGCAAAATGATCTAGACAAGACAGATGTACTGTGCGAAAAGTGGCAAATGACCCAAAATAAAGGAAAGTGTGGAGTCATCCACATGAGAACTAAAAGGAATCAGCTACATTTCGGTTACACGATGAACCACACGTATCTAAAAGCTGTAAATTCAACTAAATACTTAGGTGTTTCACTTACGAATAACTTTAATTGGGACGATTACATCTACAATGTTACGTGAAAAACAAACCAAACACTGCGATTTTGTGGCACAACACTTAGAAAATGCCACAGGTCTGCTAAAGAGACTGCTTACACCACTCTTGTCCGCCCTCTTCTAGAGTACTGCTGTGCGGTGTGGGATCTGCATCAGATGGGACTGACAGAAGATTTCGATGAAGTCCAAAGAAGGACAGATCGTTTTGCATTATCGAGAAATAGGCAAGGAAGTGCCACAGATATTATGTGCGAATTGGGCTCGCAATCATTAAAACAAAGGCGTTCTTTGTTGCAGCAGCATCTTTTCGTGAAATTTAAATCACCAACTTTTTCCTCCGATTCCCAAAATACTCCATTGGCACCCGCCCACATAGAGAGGAATGATCATCATGAACTCGCTCAGAAAGATTTAAGTGCTCGTTTATTACCTCGCGCCGTTCGAGCGTGGAACGGTAGAGAAATAGCTTGAAGGTTGTTGAATGAACCCTTTGCCAGACACATAATTGTGAACTGCAGAGTAATTATGTAGATGTAGTTGAATGCAAGACAAAGTTGAGAAAGATGCGTTACAATAAAGTAGTAAACACGAGGAACATACCTTTAGCATCGATACAAGGAGTATTGTCATTTCTACTCATTCCTCAATTACAACAGTGCTAAAAGTGACTCAGGCAGTTCAGAATCTTACAAGGTAAACAGTTTTTGCCAATAGGTGACGTTAGTGACAGTACCGTAACGCCTATGACAACTGGCGTATCTGTAAACTGACAGCGTTCATTACAACTACTTTTATTATTTATCTTTCAGTAATATGAAAAATTTGTAACAACACAATGTATTAATAAGAGTGTAATTGCTACATTCCAAATCTGTTCAGATTCTCGTGTAGTAACTTACCTTCACAGAAGCACGGTACAAACTAACGACAAGTACTGGCAAAAATTGTTTCCCTCATAACATACCGAAGTGCCTGAGTTACGTTTGGCACTGATGTAGTTGTGGAATGAGTAAAAGCGGCAAGATACTTTTACTGTATGTTTCTCGTCTTCACTGCTTCATTATAATGTAGATTTCTCAGTTTTGTTTTGTATTCTTCTATTCTCAAACCATAGATCTGATGATGGCATAACCCGAAACATGTTACGAGAAGTTAAATAAATTGGTTACCAACACAAATGCATAATCATTAGTGTGAAAATGGCCACAGAAACCCTCAAAGATTTCTTGTCTAAAGTGGTGTTATAAATATAGTCTAATTAATGGAAATTGATCTCATTTAATAATTTCATTCGAGCTGTAGATACCAGTTATAGAGGGTTATTAATAACCAGTGTAGCTGATACGAAGAGCACTCATTTGAAATTTTAGTAGGCAGCTGAGATCCCGTATTCCGTTTTTAGCTTCACTGTGATTTTATTGGGTGGGAAAAATGAGACTGCGACGGGCATTGGAATGCAAAGCGGCGCTGCCAGTGAGGGGTCGGCAACATTTCGGGTCCATATTAGCGCACGGGCCAGTTTTTGCCGCTCTGCCGCGTTACCGCGAACGTGCTGGGCGCCCCTGCACACAGCAGACGCACCGCGAAGCTTGTTACCCGGGACAACTCCTCCAGAGCGCCGACCGCCTAAGAATCCAGCCGCGTGCTGTGCTGTGCTGCTCTCTCCGTGAATCTGAGAGGGAAACTGCGCTGTTGGCCATTAAAAAATTGCAATACAAACAAGAAAAGCTCCGCATTCTGGCTCAGACGGGCAAATCGGGATCGACCGACCGCCGTGTCATCCTATGACAATGGCGGGGTGTGGATTAGGCACATCAGTCTCCCGGCCGTTAACAGTTTTCTAGATCCTGGAGCGGCAACTACCCACTACTTCAGCTGGCATCACGAGCTCAGTGCGACCCACTCAAGTCCTATAAAGGAAAATCCCTAGGAGTTCTTGAAATCGAACCGGGGTCCTCTGCATAGCAGCCCGAGACACGCTGACCACAGAGATACGGAGGCGGGCGCATCACAGAAAGATTAGAGAATAACGAAATGTGGTTTCTGCGTATGTACTCTATTGTAGGAAGCTGAAGGTAAAGCTCCGTATTCTGGCCCTATACTGATTAGTCAGGACCGACCGACCGCAGTGTCATCCTCTTTGAATGACGTCATTGCATGCTGTAGGAATGGGCACGTGGTCAGTACACCGCTAATCTGGTCGTTGTCGGGTTTCTTGGCCTTTGAACCGTTACTGACCGGTTGAGTAGCTCCTCACGAGGCTGAATGCACAAAGAAAAAAAAAATCTCTAGCAGTACCGGGAATCGAACCCGAGTCCTCACATGGCAGTCAGCTACGGAAGCAGATTTTTGTAGAAAGATTACCTGATAAAATTTTCGGGTGATCACGAGAGACACAGGGTGACAAATTTATTGCGCATAGCTGCCACTTCTGGCATTAACGATAGCCGAACCCAGCTAGGCATCATATAAGGTTCCCCACATTCCAAGTTACGCCGTCTGTATGTCAAAGTTCATAAATCATAGTGGCTGGTGTGTAGTGGTGTGCTAGTCTCTCGGTAGATGTTTTGAATGGATGAGACCTGTGGCCACCGTTCTGGCCAGGGCAACAGTCAAATACCCTCTGCAGGGTGTTTCCGTAAGAACATACAAAAAATTTAACAGGGCATAGAGGATGCTCAGCTGAATAATTTGAGGTAGGGCACTTGGGACGGAGAAGCCAGCTTAAGGTGATAAAATAAATAAAATCACGTTACTAAAAAATTGTTCAAGTGGCTCTGAGCACTATGGGACTCAACTGCTGTGGTCATAAGTCCCCCAGAACTTAGAACTACTGAAACCTAACTAACCTAAGGACATCACACACATCCATGCCCGAGGCAGGATTCGAACCTGCGACCGTAGTGGTCGTACGGTTCCAGACTGTAGCGCCTTTAACCGCTCGGCCACTCCGGCCGGCTAAATCACGTTACTGTGTACTTTTTTATTTAGATTAGTTACAGTTAACTGTAAATACCATCATTGGCACAATAAAGTACCATTTGTACTGAATCTTAAAAAATGTGCCGAAACTGACGGTCATCAACATCAGTGCAAGCATGACATCGGCGAACAAGATTTTGATGCACCCTGACAAATATCCCTGGTGCGTTTCGAATCACATTGCAGGCAGCTACAATTCTGACAACTAATTGCATCTGCGTATGCACTGGGTTCGTGACTTTAGCTATCCCCGTAGGAAATAGTCATGTGTGTTGAGGTCAGGTGACCTCACAGACCGTGAGAGACCCCCCCCCCCCCCCCCAATCCAGCGACTAAGAAATACAGCACTGAGGTGGTTGCGGACATCCACACCGAAGTGAGGCGGCGCATTGTCATGTTGTTGATTCATAGCGCGTTCTGTCATGGGACAATGTAAGTACGATACAGCAGAGCCACCTTGTGGACAAGCGAACAAAACCTGTATCATGACTTCCTAGTAATCAGGCTCGTCCTCCTTGTTTTCTTGCAGGTAATAAAGAATGTACATGCAAATAAACAGCACAATACGTGTAAACTTTTGCTCATGTTAGTTGCAAATAAGCTGAAAAACAGTAATGCTAGACAAAGCGGTAGACAAGTTTACTTGCATATCTGCTTAAGCTGGCTTCTTCGACAGCCGGTTCCTCTACTCAAAATGTTCACTGGAGCAACCTCCATGTCCTGTTACACTTTTGTACGCTCTTAGGGAAACACCTTGTATATCGAGGCAGGTCAGGAGAGCACGAGCAAAATGCGGTCTCCTGTTATCGTGTTGAAAAATAACGTCACAGAGGCTTCGAAGAGAGATGGCAGCTACGACCCTGAGCACGTCAGAAATACAACGCCTACTGTTCTAATTATCAGCCACGGGAACCAGAGGTTATCGTGTTGTGTACCAAATGACTTTGGCCGGCCGAAGTGGCCGTGCGGTTAAAGGCGCTGCAGTCTGGAACCGCAAGACCGCTACGGTCGCAGGTTCGAATCCTGCCTCGGGCATGGATGTTTGTGATGTCCTTAGGTTAGTTAGGTTTAACTAGTTCTAAGTTCTAGGGGACTAATGACCTCAGCAGTTGAGTCCCATAGTGCTCAGAGCCATTTTTTTGAACCAAACGACTTTCCAAATCACCATGCCAGGTTCTGGGTCCATATGACAATGGCAAAAGCAATGTGGCAACATTCGTTCTCTTCGGAGTTTCCACACAGAGAAACATCCATCGTGATCATGTAGTCACAGCCGGGAGTCGTCTGAAAAGACGACGTGTTTCCATTTCGAACCAGCAACCGTAGCAACCGCGCGGTTCCGGACTGAAGCGCCTAGAAGCGTTCGACCACAGCGGCCGGCAAAGCAACTATCCTGACAATGAAAATGTTGTATGCCTCTACTTGGAAGTGCTGAACACAAACTAAATGAAGCCGTAGTTGATACTGGACTACTCGCGGTGTGCCGCTGCGGCAGCGGTATGTTTACATGACTGGGAAACGGTCACAAAGCATGCTTAGTAAGCACCGTCCAATATACGGGCTCTAACAGTATAATGCACGAAGTGCCTAAGTCAATGAGACTCCTAGTATCGTAGACTTCGTTGTATGATAGTATTCCAATCTTTTGATGAGTAGTGTAGACAGGTGGATGGACCAACTATTTGCCGCCATGGTCGTCAGCTTTAAGTCCTTTCGACTTTTTCTAGTGGAGCAGCATAAAGGCTCTTGTGTATAAGACTCCTCTAATATTGGAAGAGGATTTCCTTGCAGGAGTTCCGAGCGGCAGCAGAAATTATGCAGCGCACACCGGCGTCTGTGAACTTATATGTCAAAGCATGCGTAGAACGTACACCTTGTGCAATTAACACCAGAGTCACCACGTGGAGTATGTGAAACACACGCACTGTTCCCGCTATGTACGAACTGTGAAGCGGGGGATTTACAAGTGACTGGATTTTCAAACTTACGTTACATACAAATGGTACATTACTGCCAAAGGGTTCCCCACCAAAGCTTTATCTACTAACTCCCCTCTGCAATCCCTAGAAGTCTGTAATAGGAATTGTGAAACAGCCTGCATATTTGTGTTAGAACGGAATCGAGTATCTTTGTTTAGGACTCCCTGGCAACAGAGCAAGGAAAGGAAATACATTTTGTTCGCTTCCGAAGACAGCTTATTGTCGCATGGGTCTTGGCACGTTAGCAGTCGTTTTAATGCGGCTGGAGCTGACCCAAATGTAACAGGGCACAGACATCGTGGCGCCGGTTCTATTCGCCCCCAAGGCGGGCTGCTGCTGCTGCTGCGATACGACCAGCTGGACAGGAAGAGGTTTTTTCTGGCTACCGCTCCGATGAAGGCGCCTTTCATATTCAGTGGCATACTGGACGCAGTGTCACTGGTCAGAATTGCAGGAGAGGGTTTCCATACAATGTGTGACAAACATTTCTTGACCGACCACGTTTAAAAAAAAAGAACTCCTACTAAACTCTGCATATCTAGGTAAACTCTGTTTGACTGTACCATGTATTAAAATTTCTTCCAATTTCCACTCGCCTATGGGGCGTTCGCGAATGCATTTATGGCTCTGCGCGCGCTGCGAGTAGCCTACTTATATCTCCATTATGTCTACAGCAGTGGTAAAGTAGGGAACTTTAAGACTATCCATAGAAACGACTGTTGTAATTATCTAACAAGGTTTCTTGTAGGATGATTTTTGTTTATTCTCCCATGCAGCAAACAAGCTTGTGCCATTTGAGCTGCTCTTCTTTGATATACAGGATGTTAATCTGCCCTTATGTGAATCTAATAAACTAGTACAGTATTCCAGCATACGCCGTACGAGTGTTTTGTAAGCAATCTCTTTTGTAAACTATGCACATTTTCCCAGTAGTCTCCTGAAAATAAAGGCCAGTCATTTGCTTTGTCATGTACCATCGTTTCCCTTCACAATCCTTGTACTAAGACTGGCGTAAGCTGTCATTCTTTAATCGGTAAACTCAGTCCGCTATATTCTTGCATTCCGTCAATTGCTCAACTTCACAGTTTTCTTAAATAAGAGGTTTTTGCCGTCTTTTACCAAGTTGATATTTTGTGTAGATCTGAACAGTTCAAAATTTTATTGTTGAGACGTTAGCTAATTCTGTCCGATAAGCTACCAATACATATTATGAACATAAACAAACCTATACTGCTTGCTTCTCTTTTGTTTATGGCTTTGCGGATAGACGAAGCTTGCCAGTTATGGATTACTGGAGATTCATTTGACAAAGACAGGATCCTTGCAGAACTTTAGGCGCTACAAAAAATGTACCGAATATTTGGCGAAAGCCTTTTCATAAAAATTGGAATAACTATTTGCAGAAAGGAATCGAGGAGTTACGTGCAGCTTTCTACATGTAGTATGTTGAGGGAAAGTAGTAATATCTGACGGATAGTGAAGATCAGGTTATATTAGTTCCATCTCGAACAAAGGCGTGCAAATAATCATTCTTACGACGCTTACTACGACAATGGAATGGGAAGGACCAATGCTATGCAATACAAAGAATTCTTACTGTAACAAACAAATATATAAGTTTATAGATCTGGATAGTCGAAATTAGTCAGTGAAGTCTTCACATATTACTGAGTATGGTTTGCACTGCTCAAGTATCTGACGAATCGGCCATTTAAATTGGTAAGATCTTCTTTACTCGCATTCACGGGGCACTATTCCGTGAGAAGGTTGAGTATATGTGTCAAGTGTGGCTGTTTCGTGTAGATTACTGTCTTGAGTGTGTCTAGATTTTAGCGTAGTGTTTGTGAAGTTTGATAGCTGCCACTGCCTTATAAGTTTTACCTGTGAGTGTTTTAGAAGTTATGAGTCCAGTATTAACGCAATGAAAATATTCCCCTTTATATGAAATTTGATCCTTGAATGAACATCGCGATATGACTACTTATTAATGAAACATGAGGTAGTGAGCAACCTTTCATAGTTCAAAGGAACAATAGAAGCACCTTTAATGTAAAGTAAATGCAGATAAATTGCGACCAAGATTTTCAACGTAATAAAATGGAACATCTCCAGCCACATTTTCTATGTTACTTATTATATAGCTACCAGTGGTGGTGGTGGTTTTTGGGGGAAGGAGACCAGACAGCGAGGTCATCGGTCTCATCGGATTAGGGAAGGACGGGGAAGGAAGTCGGCCGTGCCCTTTGAAAGGAACCATCCCGGCATTTGCCTGGAGCGATTTAGGGAAATCACGGAAAACCTAAATCAGGAGGGCCGGACGCGGGATTGAACCGTCGTCCTCCCGAATGCGAGTCCAGTGTTAGCTACCAGTTTCAGTCATTCCATACGCCATGTTCAGGCCTGGATGCGTCGAGAGTAATAACAGCAACATCAACTTACTCATCATGCAAATACAAAGACAGATTAAAAATAGAATAAGAAGCATGGACAATACTATACAAGTGAATTTACAGTAATCGTGTACTTCGGAACAAAAAACAAAGTTGAAATGTGTGTGAAATCTTATGGGACTTAACTGCTACGGTCATCAGTCCCTAAGCCTATACACTACTTAACCTAAATTATCCTAAGGATAAACACACACACACACACACACACACACACACACACACACACACACACATGCCCGAGGGGGGACTCGAACCTCCGCCGGGAAATTACGAACAGATTCCCCCACTGTCATGTACCCAAAATAGAATTATATACTGCATACCAAAACGAATTTCCGCTCTATACTTTATACAAATGTACTATTTATTAACAAAATCATTAATTAAATATTCCATGATTAAAACTTGTCAGTTTTATGATACATTAAACTGCACAATCTTGATGTAACCTGTTAATCTATGAAATTAACTGTCGAAAATGACAGATGCATAAAAGAAACAACAATATCAGAAATAAGTAAATCAAAGAAATATACACCTATATGCAAGTAGTCCTTGCAGGACAACATTAACAATATCTAAGTGTCAAAATAAGTGAAGCTCTCAAAATGACAGTGTAGATATATCTATACGTCACATCAGAGCTATAAAATGCCAATCTGAAGACCGAATATAGGCATATTTATGTCACATGTGCAAAATGAATGTTCAAGAACGTGTCAAGGGTCCTACGTAGAAAACCACACGTCATGTCATACACAGAATATGTAGAACCCAAGATAATGTTCAGGGTCAACATCATCTAAGCATCTATGTGACAATAGCCCCTTTAGAAGGACAGCCTCAACAAAATTTAAGTGTCAGTGTAGATAAGCTGTCAAAATGACAATATAAAGACATATATATGTCATGACAAATTTATAAAATGCTGAGGTGCAAACTGCAGAGGGGTATACTTATATATATAAAATGGATGTCCAAGACACGTCAAAAGCCCAAATATGGGAAACAACCTGTATCATAACAAATGCGTATAAATCATAACGTACTTTTAACAGTTCGTTGGGTCCCTTTGTTGCCAACTGCTTCTCCTATTTCTGCTGCAGATGGAGTACGAAGCACCAGATCCATACACCGAAGATGATGATTTTCCCTCGGCAGTGTCACGTTCGGGGCCTGGTCCTCTTGCGACCGCACATTCTGGTGCCTGCTGCTGCTAGCAATCTTGTACACTGGCTGTGTTCCTGCCAAGTATTTCTGCCGTAATGCACCAGATACATCCAGCTTCTCGTAGCCCTGTTACACGACCTCGTTCGAACTCAATGAGGTGTTGATAATGGCGCTTTTGTCACCTTAAAGGCATTCTTGACTAACATCAACTTACCGCATCGAATCTCAAAGATAACTAACGCTCACGACAGTTACAACGTGTACTTAAAGGTGACTTGCATCCTCATAGTAGTACTACTAACGCCATAGTTATGCAACTAACGTGAAATTGTAATAGACATCATCTTACAGATGAAGAAACACGCCTACCAACTTTCATTTATGACGCACATCTTCTTCTTGATGTTACGATTTTTTTCCATCGTTATATATGGTGATCGGATATTACAAAGTTCAATTTGCAGCCCATTCGGAACTAACACTCATCATCACACCAGTATGTCCGTCTGCGTAGATGAAGATCAGCGAGGCTGTCATGCAGCAGCCCGGGTTGGATTTCCGGCCGGGTCATAGATTTTATCCGCTCGGTGACTGTCTATTGAGTTGTCTTCTTCATCATCAATGCACACGTCACCGATGTGGAGTCAAATAAAAAGCCTTGTTCTAGGCAGGTGAACAACAATGCCACAGATCATTTCATTTCACCAGTATGAGATAGAACTCCATACTCACGAATACATTCTCTGAATGTCGTCTTTAGAAATTTGTTGCCATCCCTGAAACCCATCACTCGCCAATTTACGAAGATTGCTGGCTGGAGGCTGATAGGAATGTATGCGCCTTCCTATCGCATACCATACTACACTGAGCCGACAGAAGTCATTGAATACCTCTTAATACTGCGTCCCATCTCCTTTTGCCCTGCACAGACCAACAACTCGAAGTGGGCAGCACTCTGAACACCGTCAGTTTAATTACACACATCAAAAAAAGTTTTACATCATCTCGATTCCGAGAGTTCCGGAACATGTACAGAAAATTGGAATAAAGATCAACATAAACATCACTTCCGCCCTTTTTATTGCTCATCAAAACCACAAATTGCATGTTGTACCACTATACAGCGAGACCTTCAGAGGTGGTGGTCCAGTACACACAGGTACCTCTAATACCCAGTAGCATGTCCTCTTACACTGATGCATGCCTGTATTCGTCGAGGCATACTATCCACAAGTTGATCAAGGCACTGCTGGTCCAGATTGTCCCACTCCTCAAAGACGATTCGGCGTAGATCCCTCTCAGTGGTTGGTGGGTGGCTTCGTCCGCCGGCCGGTGTGGCCGTGCGGTTCTAGGCGCTTCAGTCTGGAACCGCGTGACCGCTACGGCTGCAGGTTCGAATCCTCCCTCGGGCATGGATGTGTGTGATGTCCTAAGGTTAGTTAGGTTTAAGTAGTTCTAAGTTCTAGGGGACTGATGACCACAGATGTTAAGTCCCATAGTGCTCAGAGCCATTTGAACCATTTGAACTTCGTTCATAAACTGCCCTTTTCAATCTATCCCAGGCACGTTCAATAGGGGTCATGTCTGTAGAACATGCTGGCCACTCTAGTCAAGCGATGTCGTTATCCTGAAGAAAGTCATTCACAGGATGTGCACGATGGGGGCGCGAATTGTCGTCCATGAAGACTGATGCCTCGCCAATGTGTTGCCGATATGGTTGCGCTATGGGTCGGAGGATAGCATTCACGTAGCGTACAGCCGTTATGGCGCCTTCCATTGCAGAGATGAACCTCGCCATGGACGTCGGGAGTGAAGTTGCGCATCATGCAGCCTATTGCACACAGTTTGAGTCGTAACACGACTTCCTGTGGCTGCACGAAAAGCATTATTCAACATGGTGGCATTGCTGTCAGGAATCCTCCGAGCCATAATCCGTAGGTAGCGCTCATCCACTGCAGTAGTAGCCCTTAGGCGGCCCGAGCGAGGCATGGCATCGACAAATGGTTCAAATGGCTCTGAGCACTATGGGACTTAACATCTGAGGTCATCAGTCCCCTAGAACTTAGAACTACTTAAACCTAACTAACCTAAGGACATCATACAGATCCATGCCTGAGGCAGGATTCGAACCTGCGACTGTAGCGGTCATGCGGTTCCAGACTGTAGCGCCTAGAACCGCTCGGCCACTCCGGCCGGCCATGGCATCGACAGTTCCTCTCTCTCTGCATCTCTTCCATGTCCGAACAACATCGCTTTGGTTCACTCAGAGATGCCTGGACACTTCTCGTGTTGAGAGCCCTTCCTGGCACAAAGTAACAATGCAGACGCGATCGAACCGCGGTACTGACGTGATTAGGCGTGGTTGAAGTACAGACAACACTAGCCGTGTACCTCCTTCCTGGTGGAATGACCGGAACTGATCGGCTGTCGGACCCCCACCGTCTAATAGGCGCTGCTCACGCAAGATTTTTTACATCTTTGGGCGGGTTTAGTGACATCCATGAACAGTGAAAGAGACTGTGTCTGTGATACAATATCCACAGTCAACGTCTATCTTCAGGAGTTCTGGGAACCGGGGTGATGTAAAACTTTTTTTGGTGTGTGTATAACCGCCCGGTATTTCTGGGTAACCACTATCGCGAAACGGAGGCGCCAAAAAAGGAGATGTTCTTAGTATGCGAAACGAAAACTTCTAAGCCTAACAGGCCTAGTGTATGTTCAACGAAGATTTCGGCGCTTCCTTCCCCACCCCCGCCATTGATCGGGCTGCTGTTTAATAACGTCCTCTTGCTCCGGAGGCGCATCATACCAGGCCCTCGGGCAGCTGGCTGATAGAGCACTCCGTTCTCCGCCGATACTCCACATACCCCACAGAATCCCTCTGCCAGTTACAGTCTATGAATACGAACAGCAGCTACAAGCACAGACGCGAGAGTTACTCGGCCAATTAACGTTGGAATTCTGGATCGAGAGCAATATTGCGTATTATCGATGACACTGCCGCGAGTTTCAATGGATGCGCTGAGTTAAGAGAGCAACAGCGCCAGCTCCGTGTTCCTTCGAGGGCCCTCTAAAACGACATTACTTACACGTCGTCGCACTAAAACAGAAGACTTCTCCATTCTGAAAAGAATTTCAACAGTAATTCAATGTCACATGACGAATCCTATACATCGCAGATACCTTAGATGGATATTGTACGCAGTTGCCTCGAGTCCGCTTTTAAGTACTTCTAAATTTACAGTGCGAATATCGCACCGTATCCGCAAACCACATACAGATCATGTAGTGGTTTTTTTATATATATTACCGCTACCAGTCTCAAACTTTGTCAACTATTGTATTAGTTATTTATTTAGCGACATGTTTCGAGGTAAACCTCATCTTCAGGCTAAATGGCATTACAAAAACAACTTTACAATAAGGTCATACTGATGTTACATAGTCTTATCGTAAATCTGTGGTCATCCTGTGGAAGAAGAGAAAACTTAGTAATAGACGATGTCACTTTGGAAGCGGGACTGATGTTTGCACGAAAATGCTTTTTAACGGTCACTTACTTTGTTGTTCTGGCGTGGCAATCTCGTTGTGATGCGCTGAGGTGTTTCCATTTCAGCAGCTCTATTGGTCACTGTTCACAAATGGTCACTAACATAGCAGTAGCTTGGAAACACGATCACATACAGTACTGTAGTGCAATGGACAAGATGGCGGTCGAAATACAGCTGGTTTCGATTTGACTAACGATTTGTCGATCTATGTGGTGTCAGATGTTTACATGTCTTTTGCACGTCTTGTTGTCGTATTCCAGATGTAGGTTGACGAAATATACTACAAACTGAGCATCTGTTACAATATTATTGAACACATCATGATATAAACTATTTTACATATTGCTAAGCTATTGTTGCGGCAGCAGTCAAACGACTGTCATGTTACGTATCTTTTATTCAAGGATTACTGTAGTGAAATTGTAAAAGAAATGTGAATTTTTGAAGTCTGTCATTTAATTCAGGATATCGTTATTCCCCATGTGGCCATGGGTGAATATTTCCATTTCTTCCAAGATGTCAATTTTCCAGCTCTTTTCTAAATTATAAAGTACTTTGAGATCGTTGTCTATTGTAACATCACAACGAGACCGCCGCGCCAGAAGAAAAAAGTGGGTGACCGTTACAAAACATTTTCGTGCAAACATCAGTCCAGCTTCCAAAGTGACATAGTCTCTTTCTAAGTTTTCTCTTCTTCCACAGGATGACCACAGCATTTACGATAAGACTATGTAACATCATCAGTATGACCTTAGTGTAAAGTAGTTTTTGTAATGTCATTTAGCCTGAAGATGAGGTATTCCCTCGAAACACGTCGCTAAATAAATAAGTAATACAGTAGTTCACAAAGTTTGTGACTGGTAGCGGTAATTAAAAAAACCTTTACATATTTCTTCCTACAGTCACGGTAGAAAAATAGTCAAAATGGCTTCAAATTCTTACATACAGATCAGGTTGAAGAAAAAATGTATACCCAAACTGCCTTCCCAGTAGACGTTAATACGATACTACGACATTTATGGCTATGCTGGACTCGGAGTTAGTCGTTTCGAATCCAGATGATTGAAGAAATTTTATTCGACAGAATTTGGCTGGCAGTGTTGAAGAGGTGTCGTAACACGCGGTTCCTAGTGACCAGACTGCGTACGATAGTCCTGGCTTAACTCTTTCACTATTATCGGGACATATGTCACCCACGGTCGGTTATCAGAGAACCAGTAGGAATCTGCTGCATGTTAATGCCATATACAATGTGTCAGACTACTTTGTGCAAAAACAGTTTCACACCTTCACAAGTATCAGGATCGATGTGACTCTCACATGAGAGACTCGAATTTACATCTAACGATAAAGAACTTGTCAAATGGAACAATCTACCGTAATGTCAAATATTTGTAGCCATAAATACGATCTGAGAGCTTTTTTAAAACAATGCGCCATAAATGAAAATACAGTATTATTATTCACTTCATTATCACTGGGACATATAGGTCACAAGTCAAAATGACAGTGGGACGTTTATTCCCCACTTCTCCGCCATCTGCATATCGCTATCCCATGACTTTATCACCTCAGTGTACGAGGTGCTATCCAAAATTTTCGGGAGTGGTGCTGCCATCTATTGAAAACCATGACCCTCAAAGTAGTTCACACCCACACGTACACAACGGTCCCAGCGCTTCTGCCACTGATCAAACGTTTTCTGGAAGTCCTGTTCTATGAGGGTGTTTCTCACCGCCAGAGATGCTTCTTGAGTCCTCTCTACAGTGTCGAACCGACGGCCTTTCGACTTGAGTTTCAGTTTTGGGAATAGCGCGAAGTCGCAAGGTGCCAAATCTGGCGAGTAAGGTGGGTGGCGTGCAACCGCCGTGTTGTTTTTTGCCAAAAAGGTCCTGGTGAGCAAGGACGTGTAACAGGGAGCGTTGTCGTGATGCAGCAGCCAGTTCCCTTGACGCCAAAGTTCGGGCCGTCATCACTGCACGTTTTCACGGAGCCGTTGCAAAACGTCACAGTAGTACGGGGAATTCACTGTTTGGTTGGGTGGGACGAATTCTTTGTGTACAATTCCCTTGGTATCAAAGAAAACGATGATCATGCTCTTCACTTTGCTCTTCACGTGTCTCGCTTTCTTGGGTCTTGGAGAGCCCGGGCTCATCCGCTGGGTCGATTATTGCTTTGTCTCTGGGTCATAACCGTAAATCCAGCTCTTGTTGCCGGTTATAACCCGTGACAAGAAGGTTGGATCATCAGATGCGGTCTGACGAAGGTCCGTACACACTTCAACACGCTGTGCCTTCTGATTGGCAGTCAAGATCCTTGGCACAAATTTTGCAGCGACACGATGCATTCCCAATTCATCAGTCAACATTCGTTGACATGCCCCATTACCAATACTCACTTCACCCACAAGGTTTGGAATGGTTCAATGTCGATCCGCACGACCAATTGTTGAAGTTTGGTAAAAATGTCTGGCGTTGTGGGGCTAACGGGCCTTCCAGTGTGAGCATCATCTTCGACGTCTGTACGACCGGCCCTGAACCGAGCATGCCACTCAAACACACGCGTACAGCACATGCTCATAGTACAACGAGAAACATTGGGAAAGTTTCTGCTTGAAAATTCAGCAAAGGTGTAATTAGTTTTATACGAATTTCAGCGGAAGAGAGTGGCCTAGCAGACGACAGCTCATCGCAGCTTAAGGTAAATACCGCAGAGGCATAAACTTGTTGGTTCACCAGCTTGCGTTCACTTTAAACTCGAGCGACATTGGATAATCTTTTGTTCAATTTGTCACATAAATAACCATCCACTGTAGGCTTGATTGTCATCCTAAAATAGTACCGAACTTTGAACTGGAATCGGACGATTTTCGTAGTACTGACCAGCATTATAACGTTAATGTAGGAACAATTTTGTACAAAAGCTTGTAGTTAAACTTTAATATTGTCGTGTTTAGGATAATTTAACCTTCTGAGTGTTAATAAATGGTTCAAATGGCTCTGAGCACTATGGGACTAAATATCTATGGTCATCAGTCCCCTAGAACTTAGAACTACTTAAACCTAACTAACCTAAGGACATCACACAACACTCAGTCATCACGAGGCAGAGAAAATCCGTGACCCCGCCGGGAATCGAACCCGGGAACCCGGGCGTGGGAAGCGAGAACGCTACCGCACGACCACGAGCTGCGGACTGAGAGTTGATATTTAATATTGTTGTGTTTAGGATTACTTCACTTTTTTATGTTGACGAGATGTGTTATCCTGACAGTTGTTTTTCGTTGTCACACTGAAAACTGTGTAAAAGCGCGTGTTTTTGTGCTAATATTGCGACATTAATAATTTCTTTTCAACTTACACAGTTGTCTTCAATCCTAGAGTAAGTAAATCATAAAATATTGCACCTTAAAATGGACCTTTGGTCCAACTGAACCAATCATTTACTGGAAATGCTGTGTTCGGCTACTTAGAGACCATGTGCAGCCTTCCGTGAAATTCTTGTTCCCGAACAACCATGGAATTTTTATGTATGACAATGCGCCGTGTCACCGAACCACAGTTCTTCGCCATTGCTTTCAATAACATTCTGGACAGTTCGAGCGAATGGTTTTGTCACCTAGATCGACCAACATGAATCCAATCGAACATCTATGGGACATAATCGAGACGTCACTTCGTGGACGTAATCCTGCACCGGCAACTCTTTCGTAATTTTCGACGACTACAGAGGCAGCATGGATCAATATTTTTGCAAGGGACTTACAACGGCCGGCTGGGGTGGCCGAGAGGTTCTAGGCGCTTCAGTCTGGAACCGCGCGACCGCTACTGTCGCAGGTTCGAATCCTGCCTCGGGCATGGATGTGTGTGATGTCCTTAGGTTAGTTAGGTTTAAGCAGTTCTAAGTTCTAGGGGACTGATGACCTTAGAAGATAAGTCCCATAGTACTCAGAGCCATTTGAACCATTTGAACTTACAACGACTTGTTGAGTCCATGCCAAGTCGAGTTGCTGCAGTACGCCGAGCGAAAGGAGGTCCGACACGGTATTAGGAGGTACCCCACGACTTTTGTCACCTCTGTGTGAATTGTACTGTAGAAATAGCACTGCAGTAAGATAGTCGACGCGCGGTATTGTAATGCGC
Source organism: Schistocerca americana (assembly GCF_021461395.2). Taxonomy (NCBI): domain Eukaryota; kingdom Metazoa; phylum Arthropoda; class Insecta; order Orthoptera; family Acrididae; genus Schistocerca; species Schistocerca americana. Next base: position 269,849,208 of record NC_060121.1, on the reverse strand, counting down.
AATATTATTAATAATGAAATCTAAAAGCCGCTTGTTTTAAATATGTCTAACGTACAGGAAGCATAAATGAAGTATTTTTCTAACATATAATGTAAATAAGTAAGTACGAAGTAAAATAACTGTGAAAAAGAAAATAAACATTAAATTTCGAACGCTGTTTTTTTCCAGAATCACTTTCTGTAACAAATGCGTTACAGCGCGCGGCACTAGTGCAGTAGAGCACCACAACCATAGCATAACACAGCAGCAGTTTAATCCAACAAAACCGCAACTACAGACACAAATCAAATTCATCCTTGCGCTCTGCTCTGCTTGGCTGTCGTTTTACGACCTTAGCTCCACAACTATGCGTTTGCGATCGTGGTTAATTTTAAATTTTACTCGATTCGACGGAATAATGGTGTGGCGGAGTTCCTGCGTGGGTCGCGACGCCGTATGGCGCGTAGTTTTCACTCGTCCGAAAGCTTTATGCAGTATAGTCTTATTTTCAGATGTTATTGTGGTATGAAATTATTTTTTATTTCATAGGGCAATAGGTCAATTGATCGTGACCGGGCCAAATATCTCACGGAATAAGCGTCAAACGAAAAAACTACAAAGATTGAAACTTGTCTAGCTTGAAGGGGGAAACCAGATCGCGCTATGGTTGGCCCGCTAGCTGGCGCTGCCATAGGCCAAACGAAGGATATCAACTGCGTTTTTTTAAAATAGGAACCCCCATTTTTAATTACATATTCGTGTAGTACGTAAAGAAATATGAATGCTTTAGTTGGACCACTTTTTTCGCTTTGTGATAGATGGCGCTGTAATAGTCACAAACATATAGCTTGTAAGTAGGCTGTATATGTTTTCTTATTGGCAACGTTACGTAGCGCTCTGTATGAAAATCACTGGCTGTGCTGTGTGCAGTCTGTGGCTAGATTGCATTGTTGTCCGCCATTGTAGTGTTGGGCAGTTGGATGTGAACAGCGCGTAGCGTTGCGCAGTTGGAGGTGAGCCGCCAGCAGTGATGGCGGAGTTTTGAAATTTGTAAGACTGGATGTCATGAACTGCTATGTATATTATGACTTTTCAACACTATTAAGGTAAATATATTGTTTGTTCTCTATTAAAATATTTGATTTGCTAACTATGCCTATCAGTAGTTAGTGCCTTCCGTAGTTTGAATCTTTTATTTAGCTGGCGGTAGTGGCGCTCGCTGTATTGCAGTAGTTCGAGTAACGAAGATTTTTGTGAGGTAAGTGATTTGTGAAAGGTATAGGTTAATGTTAGCCAGGGCCATTCTTTTGCAGGGATTATTGAAAGTCAGATTGCGTTGCGCTAAAAATATTGTGTGTCAGTTTAAGGACAGTGATGTATAATTGTTCTAAGGGGATGTTTCAAGCTCACAATTTTAGTCGAACGGTTGGTAACAGGTAGGTTTTTTAAATTAAAATACAGAACGTACGTATGTTTGAACATTTTATTTCGGTTGTTCCTATGTGATACATGTACCTTTGTGAACTTATCATTTCTGAGAACGCATGCTGTTACAGCGTGATTACCTGTAAATACCATATTAATGCAATAAATGCTCAAAATGATGTCCGTCAACCTCAATGCATTTGGCAATGCGTGTAACGACATTCCTCTCAACAGCGAGTAGTTCGCCTTCTGTAATGTTCGCACATGCATTGACAATGCGCTGACGCATGTTGTCAGGCGTTGTCGGTGGATCACGATAGCAAATATCCTTCAACTTTCCCCACAGAAAGAAATCCGGAGACGTCAGATTCGGTGAACATGTGGGCCATAGTATGGTGCTTTGACGACCAATACAATTGTCATGAAATATGCTATTCAATACCGCTTCAACCGCACACGAGCTATGTGCCGGACATCCATCATGTTGGAAGTACATCGTCTTTCTGTCATGCAGTGAAACATCTTGTAGTAACATCGGTAGAACATTACGTAGGAAGTCAGCATATACTGCACCATTTAGACTACCATCGATAAAATGGGGGCCAATTATCCTTCCTCCGATAATGCCGCACCATACATTACCCCGCCAAGGTCGCTGATGTTCCACTTGTCGCAGCCATCGTGGATTTTCCGTTGCCCAATAGTGCATGTTCTACCTGTTTACGTTACCGCTGTTGGTGAATGACGCTTCGTCGCTAAATAGAACGCGTGCAAAAAATCTGTCATCGTCCCGTAATTTCTCTTGTGCCCCAGTGGCAGAACTGTACACAACGTTCAAAGTCGTCGCCATGCAATTCGTGGTGCATAGAAATATGCTTTGGGTGCAATCCATATTGATGTAGCATTCTCAACACCGACGTTTTTGAGATTCCCGATTCTCGCGCAATTTGTCTGCTACTGTTGTGCGGATTAGCCGCGACAGCAGCTAAAACACCTACTTGGACATCATCATTTGTTGCAGGTCGTGGTTGACGTTTCACATGTGGCTGAACACTTCCTGTTTCCTTAAATAACGTAACTATCCGGCGAACGTTCCGGACACTTGGATGATGTAGTCCAGGATACTGAGTAGCATACTTAGCACACCCCCGTCGGGCATTTTGATCACAATAGCCATACATCAACACGATATCGACCTTTTCCGCAGTTGGTAAATGGTCCACTTGGACACAGGTAATGTATCACGAAGCAAATACCGTCCGCACGGCCGGAATGTTACGTGATACCACGTACTTATACGTTGTGACTATTTCAGCGCCAACTATCACAAAGCGAAAAAAGTGGTCCACCTAAAACATTCATATTTCTTTACGTACACGTACACTACACGAATATGTAATAAAAATGGGGGTTCGTATTTAAAAAAACGCAGTTGATATCCGTTTGACCTATGGCAGCGCCATCTAGCAGGCCAACCATAGTGCCATCTGGTTTCCCACTTCAAGCTAGACATGTTTCGTTCTTTGTAGTTTTTTCGTTTGACGCTTATTTCGTGAAATATTTGGCCCGGTCACTATCAATGATCAATGCCCGCCCCCCCCCCCCCCCCCCCACGTATAGCGTGAGTTTGTAGTTTTCTGCTAGATCGGGTAACATATAAGTTTTTGTTCCCGCCATGTAGGAGATCGCTGAAAAATTGTCGAGGGAAAACAAATAGAAGATACTGAAGTTCAAGCAACGAGAATATAAAACGAAGAGTGTACATCCGCACATTCATATCGCGGTATCTCCTAAGATTACAGTCTATATCTCGGATTTTGTGATGATGAGTTGTTGTAATAGTTTTGGAAAACAAGAGGATAAGTTTATTTTCAGTAGCTGCTCGATCTCACAATCTGACATTTACAAAATGTGATGTTCCTAAGGCTGTGTTGTATTTAGGAGTTGTAGTACCCACAGAAGAACGGCACGTCGTCTGATTGCGACAAGATCAATACGGATGTAGCCTTGTGTGTGTTTATCACATCGGAGACACCCTTCTAGATGGGGCTATGATTCAGAACCCGACATTGTCACTGTAAGAAACAAAGGGAAGTAGACTGGGCGTGCCATAAGAGGTGCCAGATACGACACTTTTATTGTCAAGATATCAATAAAAGCGCTACTGAGGCACTAAAAACGAGTTTATACGACCAGTTCTACTTAACAGCTGAAGAGTCTCAAAGAGAGCAGCTACCTCGCAGGGGACCGCAGTCTGTTTCTTCGTTCTGGTTCAGATATAACTTCTCATCCTCCTCGAAATAATTGAGCAATAAGTGGTTAATTAACTTTGCCAAGAATAAAGAGGGGGTACATCACCACCTTCTAGTACGCTTGATTCGGCATTCGGTGTAAATGATTCACTGAAACTGTTGTATTGTGCATATCTTCAGGGACCGCGGAAATGTTCGGTCTGCTATCAGCGGACAATAAAGACAGCGCGTGTTACACTTTTTATTTTGATAATGTTCTCCTCGGTTAGAAATCTGCTCTGTTAACGGTGCAGAATTAATAAAGCGCATAATATCCACTTCACGCTTTAACTTGTGGTGTTAAACATATTCTCTCGTTCAGCAATAACATTAAATCCTGATATGACAAAGTACGTGAATCATCTAAGACATAAATAAACCTACGTTGTACTGAAAAGGAAAACGAATGATATGCAAACACAAACACTTGTTGTCGTTCAATCGTTGTGGCATCTTCTGCGCTTTAAAAACCGGAGCCAGTCGCTGATAAAATAATATTTATAATAATAATATTTACTCAGCGATAAGTTCATGTGCACCGCGTGTTGTCTGTCGAACGACGACAATGTGAAGTGCAAATAAAGCAAACAGGAAGGAGCCTCATCTGCCACTGCAGAGGACCGTCGCTGCATTTACAGTACAAAGCAGTGGTGAACTATCCACAGAGAACAACAAGATTCCAACCGATGTGCTCTCTGCAAAGCCTATCTTCTTAACACAGTAGTGTTGAAGAACCGTGACAGAAACCCGAACAACCGGTGTAGACGTGCTAGGGCATTTATAAAGACTCTGAAATATTGCACTGACAATGGGTAGTTGCTAGCCGAAATCTGAATCCGCTTTAATTAAGCTAGAAGGGAAACGACGACTGACTGCTGTTCTCTCTCGCTTTGAAAGCCGTATCACAGTCTTTTGTGCGCATTTCACTTTCCTAATAGAAGGCAATTTGTTGAATAAGGCTCTGTGTTTACTGACAGTGCATTCGAACCGCTCCTCCATAATATTTGTATTCGCTAATAAAATAGGTTATAAGTAAACTATCGCAATTTCAGAAGAGCAGCAATGTCCATACCAATAAAACTGGAAGGAACAGCGGTTTTCGTGAGTCATTGCTAAGCCTATCCCTAATTTCAAAACGCAAGCACATTAATTTTGATCATCTCCTCAGTAACATAAAATAATTTCAGACACAGTACCAAAATTTTGAATACAGTTTGAAACATTCATCTTCAGGCTATGTTCTTCACGCATCTCATTATTTGCGTTCATTTTTGCTTTAACCATGAATTTCACTGCTCGAAAGGAAAAAAAGTGAAAAATAATAAACAAAACTGAAGGGCTCGGAAGACATGGTCGGAGGTCAACGTAACATCATACATGTACGGATTATCGGCGGGTATGTAAATGATTAGAAATGTAATTCCCTGTGACACGCAGAACGACCACAAGAGTTCGTTAGTACTGATCGTGTTCATTTTTGTTACCAGACCTAGAGGGGCACGTGAGAGGGATGAACTATGTCACATGTTAACTCGTCATTTTGAATGACTCGGAGATACCCCGTACTCGTGTGAGACGGCGTCATCAGCACCTGACTGCGTTTGAATGGGGCCTCATTTTGGATTTATATTTGGCCGGGTGGTCATGATATATTGTTACTTCAGTGTCCTATCTTTGCCACGGCCCCTCCATACCCGCATACAGTGACGCCTGTGATCTGAGGATGACACGGCGACCGGTCAGTACCGTTGGGCCTTCATGGCCTGTTCGGGAGGAGTTTAGTTTTTATCTTTGCCATGACGAATGTGCGACACCTCCGTAGTGTAGTACAAAGATTATACAATGAAGGCTTTCACGACCGGATGGTACTGTTGTTGATAATTCTTCCGGGTTATATGGCCGTGGTCCATGGAATTCTTCTATTCCTAACGTTTCGTCCAATACTACGTTGGACATCTTCAGAGGTATGGCTGGTCCTGCTGAGTCCTGACGACTGACGAGTCGGGTGTCGGAGAGCGGCCTAAATACCGAGGAAAGTGGGCGTGGTCTAGCTTGCACATAATAGCAGACAGAAAACTAGTCAAAGATAAAATGTAACTATCGATAATAGTCCGTCATAGATAAAAATCACTTATCGATTCTGTAACGCCACTGTCCATATCTCGCTTAATTTCAAGGCCTCTTCTTTTCTATTAAAATTATCTTCATGTTTATAAATTTCTATAGCCTCCCTATACAGTCGTGGATAATAGTTCGTGGTAGCACTTAAAACTGTAGTTACAGAAAACTTAACTACATGGTCACCTGACTGAAGTGCATGTTCCGCAACGGCCGATTTATCTATTTTTCCCAGTCGGCAAAGACTTTTATGCTCCTTTACCCTCGTATTCACACTTCTTTTCGTAGTACCAATATAGACCTTGCCACAAGTACACGGAATTTTAAACACACTGCTAGATGATAATGGAGGCCTTCTATTTTTAACAGAACGAAGTACTTGTCCTACTTTTCTGGTAGGTTTGAATACCGGTTTCACTTTATGATTCGATCTGTATCCTTACTAATGAAAGGTAAAGACACCGTGTTCTTCAATTGCTGTGTACCATCCTTGTCCTTTGGCCTGCTGTAATTAGGTCTTAATACTCTATTAACTTCTTTGTTTGAGTACCCATTCTTTTCGAAGGCCTGTTTCAGATGATTCAGTTCTGTATCCAGATATTCGGCGTACAAATCCGTTTTGCCCTGTCCACTAAACTTTTGATTACACCTCTTTTTTGTTGTGTGTAACGATAGGGGTTCTTATGTAAGTATCTATCAGTATGTGTGCTCTCCCGAAACATTTTATGTTTTAGACTGCCATCGGTCTGTCTCAAGACTAACACATCGAGAAACGAAATAGCCTGGTCTTTTTCCACTTCAATGGTAAACTGAATTTTAGGGTTTATGCTATTAAGATAATCAAAAAATTCGTCTAAGGCTTTTTTACCGCAAGCTAGACCACGACCACGCCCACGCCCACTTTCCTCGGTATTTAGGCCGCTCTCCGACGCCCGACTCGTCAGTCGTCAGGACTCAGCAGCACCAGCCATACCTCTGAAGATGTCCAACGTAGTATTGGACGAAACGTTAGGAATAGAAGTATTCCATGGACCACGGCCATATAACCCGGAAGAATTATCAACAACAGTACAATGATTGCTCTGATGGGTCTGTAATGCGCTTGAAGGAGCGATGAAACGAAATACATCATGGATGCGCTCATATAAGCATTCATGAACCTGCTAGGTTCTTGACAGTAGGCACTTCTTTGCAATGCTATCGTCACATTGAAATTTGCTATATTCGAGGAAGTTACCTTGGGATTGCTTTGGTCTTACACTACTATTTATTGTTGACAGCAAAATGGCGCACGTACCAATGAAAGCGTTTTATACAACAGCGTGCTTCTCATACTGTGGCAACAGTATCAAATAAAATTTAGTGTTATTTATGTTACACTATTACCAATCCCTGATATTTATTACATGTCTGAAGTGTTTTTCGTCATCTAGAATGAAATTCTCACTCTACAGCGGAGTGTGCGCTGCTATGAAACTTCCTGGCAGATTAAAACTGTGTGCCGGACCGAGACTCGAACGCGGGACCTTTGCCTTTCGCGGGTAAGTGCTCTACCAACTGAGCTACCCAAGCATGACTCACGCCCCGTCCTCACACCTTTACTTCTGCCAGTACCTCGTCTCCTACCTTCCAAACTTTACAGAAGCTCTCCTGCGAACCTTGCAGAACTAGCACTCCTGAAAGAAAGGATATTGCGGAGACACGGCTTAGCCACAGCCTGGGGGATGTTTGTAGAATGAAACAAGGAACTGGCAGAAGTAAAGCTGTAAGGACGGGGCGTGAGTCATGCTTGGGTAGCTCAGTTGGTAGAGCACTTGCCCGCGAAAGGCAAAGGTCCCGTGTTCGAGTCTCGGTCCGGCACACAGTTTTAATCTGCCAGGAAGTTTCGTGTTTATCGTCATCATGCATTTTTACATAGAGAATGAATGGGAATTACTGATGAATTTTTAACATCTTGCAGCCCTGTGAGCAACAGTGATAGTTAAACATATAACACATCAGCCTGAGTTGCAAATAGAAACCAATCTTTACCTAGGTTTCAGCCAAAATAATTTGGCCTTCTTCAGAAGCTATTGATGACTAAAGTATTGGCCATGTCAGGTATAAAGCTATAGCACCATAGTACCCAGTCATGAATCTACATTTCCGGCCGAGGTGGCCGAGCGGTTCTAGGCGCTACAGTCTGGAACCGCGCGACCGCTACGGTCGCAGGTTCGAATCCTGCCTCGGACATGGATGTGTGTGATGTCCTTAGGTTAGTTAGGTTTAAGTAGTTCTAAGTTCTAGGGGACTGATGACCTCCGCCGTTAAGTCCCATAGTGCTCAGAGCCATTTGAACCATGAATCTACATTACTTAGCTGAGGAGAAACAGCATGTCCCACTGCGCGGACGGGGTCGGTAGCCTGCGAGAGCTGCGCCGGAACTAATTCTAGTGTTTACGAGATTGGGGGCCAAACCCACTGTTAGTTGGTTGGTTGGTTACATGTTCCATACACTATTTGAACGATTCTTTTATCAAAATAACGTGAAAAGACTATTTTTATAAGATATGTATACATGATTTGTGTTAACATAATGAATACAGTATTTCTTAGCCCTACTCAAACAAGAACACTTAAAAACCAGACCTTTTTATTATTTATTTATTTATTTTTGTAGGTTATCTAGAAATTATTCCATGTGATAAAAGGATATGTCCAGAAGAAATTATTTTGGGTCACATTTAAAACTTGCTTTGGACATTTTATGTCACTTGGCAAATGATGAAAAAGTTGGTTGAATTCACTTCTGAGGCACTAACAGTTTTAATAATGGGTAATAAAAGCCATTTTTTTCCTCTAGTGTTGTAGGTAGGTACGGTCCTCACTGTTTTTTCGATTTCTGATGGATTATTTATGACGAATATCATCAGTGAATATATGTATCGCGAAGTTACAGTTAAAATTCCTGTCTCCCTGAAGAGGTACCTGCATGATGTCTACGGTTCACATATTATTCTTACTGTTTCTGCAATCAATACTTTCTTTGCAGATGGCGAGTTAGCCCAGAAAATTGTTCCATAATTATTGAGTGGAAATATGCAAATTATGTCAGCAGGTTAATTATTTTGTTTCAAAGCCTAGCAACTATTTGAGGAGGTCAGTAATACGCATATAATAGCTCATCCAGTCCAAGTTTTCAGCAATATGTACAACCAAACATTTTGAGCATTCTACGATGTTGTTTGACTCCTGTTTATGCGCCGAGTCAGTTGTTCGTATGACTCTTATTTCTTCTACAAAACCGAATGTAGTGTAAATGACAATTAACTGAAACCCTCAGCTTCCGACAGGTGTTGTTGATATACCTCGATGGGGACAGTTGAAAATGTCTGCCGTAACTGGGACTCGAACCCGGGATCTCCTGCTTACATGGCAGATGCTCTAGTCATCTGAGCCACCGAAGACACATATGAATAGCGTGACTGCAGGGACTTATCCCCTGCACGCTCCCCATGAGACCCACATTCCCACCTGTCCACAATCTACATACGTAATGTAACTAATAGACATCTGCCCATCCACTCATTACTCGCGCACACTAAGGAGACGATTCCCGTAAGAGTTCGGGCAACCTGTGCGCATTCGCACAGAACTTAGTGGGCGCGAGTAATGAGTGGATGGGCAAATATAATTAGGTACATTACGTATGTAGATTGTGGACAGTTGGGAATGTGGGTCTCACGGGGAGCGTGCAAGGGATAAGTCCCTGCAGCCGCGCTACTCATTTGTGTCCTCGGTGGTCAGATGTATCGCCGGCACGGTAACTCAGCGTGTTTGGTCACAGGGTTAGCTGCCCTCTGTAATGAAAAAAACTGGGTTAAAGGATCAACAACGAACTGACTCGGATGTCTTACGACGTCAGCCCCGAGCTGATGCAACGAACGAAAACGAACAAAATGAGGTTAAAAAGGAAAAAAAAAAGATGGACAGGGCATCTGCCATGTAAGCAGGAGATCCCGGGATCGAGTCCAAGTCGGGACACACATTTTCAACTGTCCCCATCGAGGTATATCAACTAAACCTGTCGGCAGCTGAGGGTTTCACTTAATTATCATTTTTTCTAGAGAAGCTGCACGGTCATCAATGGTATCTGTTCTTTCGAGAACAGTTACTATCTTCATATACGAATGTAGTGTGTTTTTCTCTTTTTTCTATATTAAGAGTGAGTCCAGTTTCAGAAAACCGCTTAGTAATTCTTTGAAAAACATCATTAGTAATTTTTCTGTGGCTTTTTCTCTAGTGGGATTTGTTATAACACTAGTGTTGTCTGCAAAAAGTACCAGGACATTAATATATGTAAGGAATAGGAGTGTAGTCAAAATTGAACACTGTCGGTCTATCTTCGCGATTTCCTCCAGGTAGTTTAAATTTTCTACCCTTCTAACATTGTTGAAATTCTTCAGCACAACTTTTTGTGTTCTGTTTGGTAAGTATGACAGAAGTTGGTGTCGAATTATTGTACAGTGCCTAAACGTCGCATTTCGATTTGTTACTGCACGCATTTACGCCTGTGCTTTAAAATACCCGGAAAATCCAACCTTTACGAAACTGGAATGTATCCGTTTTGACGTGCGTGCCTAACATTTGTAGCGGTTGTCGCGTCGGGGGACGTCAGGGAGCGCGAGGAGCGGCGCCTTGCTGACGCCTGTGCAGCTCGCGTAACGCGACGCGGGCCGGCGCCGTCAGCGGCCGATAGCAGCGGCACGCCACCGCCGCCACCACCCGTCCCTCTGTCGCAGAGTTCGCAGGGGGACCGGCGCCGCGTGTCGCAATTTCCTCTGGTTCCCCCGGCCGGCGTAAACTTTTGACGGCCACCGGCGTAGCGCAGAGCGGATCGAGTCCTCGCTACGCTGTGCCGCCGTGTGGCGTTCAGCTCAATAATGCACACTGGCTGAGACACGTGTCTACGTCTGTACAGGGTCAGGCACCTACATCTTTCACCTCAAATAAGTGTACATATCAGATGAATTCGCAATTACGAATAATGACTACCATCAGCTGATTGAGCATTTTAGAGACTGAGAATCCGCATTTCGCGATCGAGAAGCCTCTTCACCCTCAGCGAGTGACTGTATGTGTGCAATGTCCAGTCGCTGAATAATCGGTGCCATATTTCTTGATGGCACGGTGATAACTGAACGGTACGTGAATGTTTCGGAAGATGATTTCATCCTCATTATCCAAAGTGACCCTGATTTCGACGAGATGTGGTTCACGCAAGACGGAGCTCGACTTCATCGAAGCAGGAGAGTGTTTGATGTTCTGGATGAGCACTTTGGGGACCGCATTTTGACTCTGGGGCAACCAGAGGCCGCTGGCATGGGCCGCGGTTGGCCACCACATTCTCCGGTTCTGAACACATGTGACTCCTTTTTGTGGGGCTATATTAAAGATAAGGCGTACAGCAATAACCCAAAAACCACTGATAAGCTGAAAACAGCCGTTCAGATCATCGAGAGCGGAATTTCGCTATTCGTCTGCGCCACATCATCGCCAATGATGGCAGGTATTTCGAACACGTCGTAACTACTTCTTCTTCTTTTGTTGACGCCTTTGTCCCGCAGGTTACGCAGGGTCGGCGTGGTTACAATCGGATTTGGCAAGGTTAGTTTGAAAGGGTGGCCAGATGCCGTTTCTGCCGCCACACCATACACCCCCCCCCCCCTCCCCCCGGGAGGGAATCAGTCCACCCCAACTGTCTCTGTCTAGTGTAAAACATGAAACAGCGTGAAAGTATTTCAAATGTATGTGAGTCATGTAACTGAGGCGGCACGTGGGGACCAGCCCGGTATTCACCTAGTGAGATGTGGAAAACCGCCTAAAAACCACATCCATTCTGGCCGGCACACCGGTCCTCGTAGTTAATCCGCCGGGCGGATTCGATCGGAGGCCAGGGCGCCTCCCCACGTTCAGGAAGCAGGGTATTAGCGCTCTCGGATAACCTGGCGGGTCCGGACATGTCATAGTCTAAATCCGAATATCTGTATTGACTTTTACATGTTGAATAAAGAGTGTGCACGCCTTGGTTTGTAAGTAATTTACCTTTTTTTCTTGCAGTTCAATAATTGTCACACTGTAACTATCAGCCGACATCGGGCAAACGTCTTTCAATTAAGGTGTCTCCCCTGTACGGGAATATGCAAAATAGATGTACGAGTCCAGGTTGTAGACTCATCGTTAACGACATATGGAAGTTTGGATCTGGCCGTAATTAGTGCTTGGATAGCCGAATGACAAGGCGACCGCTAACGATAAGCAGGAATTCCGGGTTTGAGTCCCGGATCGACACAAATTTTCACTGTCGTCTCTCACTTATACAACTGATGGTTGTCTGTATTCGCAACTGAGAATACATTTCATATACAGCGTGTAAATTTTAAATTGACAAAGCCTCACACGAAAAAATGTGCAGAATCCAAAGTTGGTTATTTTCGAGGGGGACATGTACTGGTGCTAAATTTAGCCAGCCACTCTAGCCCCCTGGGGGTGGGGTGGGAGGTAACTTTAAAATTTCAAATCGGAAGCCCCATTTTTTATTGCACAATCAGATTCTACATAAAAAACTACGTACATTTTGTCTTAAACATTTGTTTTAATTCTTGGTAGTTGCCGCTGCAATTCAAGAAAATCCATGTTCTCATTTTTGCGTGGAAAATGGTTACGGATAAATAAAAAATGAGTTGACTCGTTAGTAAGTAGGATGTTTGGTTAGCTAGTTAGATGATATGTTTGATAATTAAAAGTTGTGTGGCCTCATGAAAAGAAACAAACAAAACTTATCCGAATCTGCGGAAAAAATTAATATTTGGGTCAACATTTGTAAAACTCTAATTCCTCTCTCTCAAGAGAGGGAGAGTTTTAGCTTTAGCGAATCAAAATTTACGAAGTAAATATGTATTTTTTATTCATCCGCAACCATTTTCCACGCAAAAACGAGGACATGGATTTTCTTCAATTACGGCACCAACTACCAAGAATCAAAACAAAAGACAAAATGTACGAAGTATTTTTATGTAGAATCTGATACTCCAATAAAAAATAAATTTTAAAGTTGCCTCCCGCCCCGTCCCCAGGGGGCTGCGGTGGCGGGCTGATTTTAGCACCAGCAGATGTCCCCCTGGAAAATAATCAACTTTGTATTCTACACATTTTTTTCGTGTGAAGCTTATTTTTCCAGTTATTCCTGTTTGTTAACTTAAACTTACACCCTGTATATCAAATATCTCTTGTCGTGGTTGGGATACAGTACCTCAGAAAAATAGCGAAGCAGTCAGAAAATATGGTCAGATGTCAATGTAATTTCGTTGACGTGCACAGGATCGGTGGGTATGTAAACCACTAGAATCGCAGTTATCTGAAACAGGTAGAACGGCCACCAGAGTGCATTAGCACAGTGTCGTTACCAGGCACGGTAAATTATTTAGGGGCGTGAACAGTGTCAGATGTTGAGGGATTATTCAAAATGGTTCAAATGGCTCTGAGCACTATGGGACTTAACATCTGTGGTCATCAGTCCCCTAGAACTTAGAACTACTTAAACCTAACCAACCTAAGGACATCACACACCTCCATGCCCGAGGCAGGATTCGATCCTGCGACCGTAGCAGTCGCGCGGCTCCGGACTGAGCGCCTAGAACCGCGAGACCACCGCGGCCGGCGAGGGATTATTGTGAAGGACACGGAGATGACGTGTACTCATGTGAGACAGCGTTATCAGTACCTGACTGAGTTGGAAAGGGGACTTACTGTGGGTCTACATTCGGCGGGCTGGTCGGCTCGTGCAATATTAAGATCTGTAGGGCGTTCGGATGTGACAGTGGTCCGATGTTGGACTGCAGAGAAACGTGAGGGCAGACAAGCACGTTCTCCAGGTTAAGGTCGATCATGCCTGGCCACCACAAAGGACGCTGGCCGTATTGTACACGAAGCACAGCGTAACGCCTTATCATCATTGTGTGCCATCCGACAACTAGAAACGGACTCCCTCCAACATTCTGTGTCTCCCACACAATTAGTCGGAGACTAGCAGCAGCTGGACTGGGGAACAGTCGTCCCATGCTTAGGCTACCGTTAACTTCACAACGAAAAGGCTGCTTTTGGAATGGTGTCGTGCCCGGGAATCATGGACTGCTGATAAATGGCTTCGCATTGCGTTCAGCGATGAATCGCGGTTCTGTAGTGCCCTGGAAAACCATCGTCATCGAGTATGGTGGCTACTAATATTCTGGAGAAGCACATAGGTGCTCCTCCTGGAGTTATGGTGTGATGAGACATCAGATATGACTTCAGGTAACGGCAGGCGTCATTGAGAGAAATCTGACAGCACTACGGTGCGTCACGGATATTTTCCCTCGTCATGTATTACTTCTCATGCGACAGAATCGTGGTGCCATTTTTCAACAGGACAACGCTCGTCATCACTTGGCACGTATTTCTATGAACAGTCTGCGTGATGTTGAGGTACTCCTGTCGCCAGAAAGGTCCCCAGACCTGTCCCCGGTAGAACTTGTCTGGGAACAACCTTGGTAGTCAACTCTGTCCCAGTGCCAGTATTCACCATATTAATAGCCAGGTACAACAGTTGTAGGTCAGAGAGGATATAGCGCCTTTATGACACCTTTTCCAATCGATTCCGTGTGTGAATCCATGACAGGCGGGGTGCAACGCAGTACTCATAATTCAGTTTCGTAACCACTGAAGTAACAGCACATATCCTTTTAACCCTGGAAGTTTCATTTCGTTTCCTAGTTCCCTTCACTGTGCTTCACTTCGTTTTTCAGACAGTATATAACGTTATAAGTAATAAAGACAACGAGAAGAAGTAGTCTTTTTCGATATGTGAATGTTCATCAGTATGAAACAATGAACAAAATAAAAAAATTTAAAAATTTGTAAGTGAAAATAAATTATATCCTTTTGTCATTTATGTGAGAACCACAGATAATCACTGTGCAGAACTGTTTTCATTCGAGGGTTGTGGGTACTTTGCATTCTTTTGTGAACAAATCGTAAAATATGGTGATTGGAAAGAAATCGCGACACGTAAAGTAAATGTAAAGTAATGGAATTTTGTGAATTAATTAATTTAGGAAATACATTGAAGTGATTAACATTGCAGAATCGCAGGTAAATGTAAGCGCCAGATAAGCCATTGCAAATGTTAAATGTTGGTTCATTAATATCCGATGTAACTACCAGAATGTTGAATGAAAGCATGCATTATATTGTACAGTTGCCTGCTGTCATTTTGTAGGATAGAGTTCCATGCCTGTTGCAATTGGTCGGTCATTGTAGGGACGATTAATGCTGTTTGTGTATGACGCTGGAGTTGTCGTCCAGTGATGTCCAACATGTGCTCGATGGGAGACAGGTCTGGTGACCGTGCAAACTAAGACAATACGTCGACACTCTGTAGAGCATGTTGGGATATAACAGCGATATGTGGGCGAGAGTTATCCTATTGGAAAATAACTCATGGAATGCTGTTCATCAACCACAGCACGACAGGTCGAATCACCAGACCGACGTACAAATTTGTAGTCAGGGTGCATAGGATAACCACGAGAGTGCTCTTGTTGTCATACGAAATCGCACCCCAGGCCGTAACTCGCGGTGTAGGTCCAGTGTGTCTAGAAAACAGACTGGTTGGTTGCAGGCTCTCAACTAGGCTGCTCCTAACCAATAAACGGCCATCTCTGGCACCGATGTGAACCAGCTTTTATCAGAAAACACAGCATACTTCCACACTTCCGATCAATGAGCTCTCCCTTGATACCACTGAAGTCGTAAATGGCAGTGGTTTGGGGTCAGTGGATTGCAAGCTACAGGGCGTCTGACTCGAAGCTGTCCTTGAAGTAACCATTTTGCAACAATTCATTGTGTCACTGTGGGGTCAACCCCGGCTCAAATTGCTGCTGCAGATGCTGTACGATGAGCCAGAGCCATACGCTAAACACGATGGCCTTTGCTTTCGGTAGTGCCACGTGGCCGTCCGGAGCCCGGTCTTCTTGCAACCGTACATTCTCGTGACCACCGCTGCCAGCAATCACGTACAGTGGCTACATTCCTGCCAAGTCTTCCTGCAATATCAGAGAAGAAACAGCTAGTTTGCTCTATTACACGACCTAGTGTAAACACAACGAGGTGTTGACAATGGCGTCTTTGTCACCCTAAAGGCGTTCTTCACTAAGACACACCACGTCCAATCCGAAAGGTAATTAACATGCACGACCATTACAGATTGTATTTGAAACGAACCTGATTTGCAAAAAATGGCTCTGAGCACATTTGGACTCAACATCTGAGGTCATCAGTCCCCTAGAACTTAGAACTACTTAAACCTAACTAACCTAAGGACATCACACACATCCATGCTCGAGGCAGAATTCGAACCTGCGGCCGTAGTGGTCGCGCGGTTCCAGATTGAAGCGCCTAGAACCGCTCGGCCACACCGGCCGGCGAACTTGATTTCCAGTCTCATAGTCGCGCTACTCACTATTATGCTACTTGCACGAAATTTGAATGGACATCATCTCTCAGATGCAGGAACACGCTTACCAGCTTTCGTTTATGGCGCACGACTCCTTGGTTTTGCGAGTTTTTTCCCGTCAGTGTGTAATTATACAGCTAATGAAAAAGAGAGGAAGTAGTCTTTTAGGTTGGATTTGAAGGATTACCATTACGAAACATCTTGCGAGTTTTTTCCCGTCAGTGTGTAATTATAAAGCTAATGAAAAAGAGAGGAAGTAGTCTTTTAGGTTGGATTTGAAGGATTACAATTACGACACAATGACGAAAAAGAAATTAGCAACTGTAACTAAATTACGTCGGTTTTTCTACTTACGTGAGGACCACAAATATTCATTGTGGAGAACGGTATTGACTGAAGGGTTGTGATAACTGCTGCATTCTTTTGTGGACGAATCTTAAAAAATAAGTACACAAATAATGAAATTTAAAATAAATTAATGTTACTGCCCGGATCGATTTAAGTCTGGAGACTTTGGAGGTGACTCCAAAATTGACATTCCTGAGTATCTGATCTGCTACGTTTTGGTTGCTTTCGATGTGTGCTTCTGCTATCGTACATTAAGTGGATGGGAGGAATCTCTTCTGCTGGTAGCGTATACTCTCCTAAAATGTGAGTATATTGAGTACAATTGTCCTCATCCATCCTGGATTAAACTTCTATCAATTCTCTCACTCTGTTGCCGTCATCCGGTCCCAAATAACCAAGCTTATCCTTTCACTCTGTACTGTGGCAACAAATAATTTGGAGAGCAGTGGATCTTCGCAAAGAAAACATACCATTCTCGTCCGAAGAAACAACGTTTTAGTCGAGCCATTCAACAATGTCGCAGCAGCCCTTGCTACTGAGAGATGCCGCAGGCAGACCGCTATGCGTGCTTATCGATGACGAGAGGCAATCGCTCATTTTCTTGCAGGCTTGCTGTAATAGGAACCGGCGGGCAGTGGACAGTAGTGGCAGACACTTGCAGAACGAAGATTCTGCTTACTTCTGTAGCTGACATGAATGGATCATCGACACAGGCATTTATAATGGCTCGGTTCTGGTCCCTAGTGCTTGCTTTAGCCCTTCCTGAGTTCTGGCGAGTATGAAGATCTCCTTCGCCGTCGCGTTGACAGCTGCTTACTGATATTTTCGAGTTACCCTTCAAATGCCTGTCGCTTCTGCAGTATGAGTGACTCGGCGATTACATTGGCTCATTTCCGACCATGAGGCCCTTCAAAAAACGGTTCAAGTGTCTCTAAGCACTATGGGACTTAACATCTGAGGTCATCACTCCCCTAGAACTCAGAATTACTTAAACCTAACTAACCTAAGGACATCACACACACCCATGCCCGAGACAGGATTCCAACCTGCGACCGTAGCAGCAGCGCGGTTCCGGACTGAAGCGCCGAGAACCGCTCGGCCACAGCAGTCGGCTTGAGGCCCTTAATTATCTTAGACAAGTAAGACATGGATCGAAAAGAGCTTCTTGCCGATATTTATTTGTTGTTGTGTATGTCTGTGGCAGCAGCTTACAAATAATACTCGACGAAATCTCTCGCTACAACACCAGAAACATTGAACTCACGGAGTTCATTGAAAAACACGAGCATGAAGAGGGGCTGTTTGTAGTTGAGATTCCAGTAAATTGTCACCCAAAAATACTTGTCAGCGTGTAGATCTATTTAGTATAGTAGTCTAACAGTTCCGGTCTTATGTGTGAGAAAAGGAATATCTAACTCTCATGACGTTTGCAAACATGTTACAGTCATTAATTCATAGTCAATTATCAGGACCTATACTTACCATCACGGAAAAAAATGCTTGATTTACATCAAAGCTTATGGCAACAGTTAGGAAAGAAAATAACCCTGCTAAATTAATCCGGTTTGTTTCCCTGCAAAATTGACTGCACAATATTGTAAATGCACATAGAGTCTGTTACATTCTGTACGTGGTGTTGGAAACCCCAAGTTTATCTGGTTTCATGATCTGCCCCTTGGCATCACCTGCAATGTATCGAGATAGTGTAGCTGTACAGCAGTGGATTTCTTGTCCTATGTATGGGCAGTATGTTACATTTATTTACGTTCAACGTCAACTGCCGCAGCCTGTACCGTTCATCAATTCTCTAGAGGTCAGTCTGAAAAGTCTTACCATCCTCTGGCGTTGCTACTTTGTTATAGACAACAGGATCATCTGCGAACAGCCTTTAAGAGCATCAGACGCTTTTTGTTAGATCATTTATTTATACTGTAAACAGTAACAGTCCTACCACACTTCTTTGGGGTACTCCGGAAATTACCTCCGCATCTGCCGATTTTGCTCTGTTAAGACCGACGTGTAAAGTTCCATCTGCAAGGAAGTTTTGAATCCAATTGCAAATCTGTTCCGATACTCGACAAGCTCGTTTTTTTTTTCACTAAAAAGCAGTGCGGGACGATGCCACGTGCATTCCTGATGTCAAACAACACGGCATCAACCTGAGCGTCGTTGCCTACGGGGCTGTGGATCCCTTGGAGCAATAGAGGAAACTCGGCTTCGGAGGGTCTCTATTTGAGAAATACATGTTGATTTTTATAGAGGAGATTTGCACTGTCCAAAAACAACGATTAGGCACCGTCTCCTTGTCAGTGAAATTCCACCAGAGGAATAGCCAAAGGTGCTCTTTAAAATTCTATGATTCCGAGTTAAACATTGAACTTTAAATTTTTGTTCGGCATATCATTTGTTGTAGATGATTTGGAGCAGCATTCAAAGACACGTCAAATGTTTCTCTAATACAGGGCTATTACAAATGAAATGAAATGGCTCTGAGCACTATGGGACTTAACAGCTATGGTCATCAGTCCCCTAGAACTTAGAACTACTTAAACCTAACTAACCTAAGGACAGCACACAACACCCAGCCATCACGAGGCAGAGAAAATCCCAGACCCTGCCGGGAATCGAACCCGGGAACCCGGGCGTGAGAAGCGAGAACGCTGCCGCACGACCACGAGATGCGGGCGGCTATTACAAATGATTGAAGCGATTTCACAAATTCACTGTAGCTCCATTCATTGACATATGGTCACGACACACTACAGATACGTAGAAAAACTCATAAAGTTTTGTTCGGCTGAAGCCGCACTTCAGGTTTCTGCCGCCAGAGCGCTCGAGAACGCAGTGAGACAAAACGGCGACAGGAGCCGAGAAAGCGTATGTCGTGCTTGAAATACACTCACATCAGTCAGTCATAACAGTGCAACGACACTTCAGGACGAAGTTCAACAAAGATCCATCAACTGCTAACTCCATTCGGCGATGGTATGCGCAGTTTAAAGCGTCTGGATGCCTCTGTAAGGGGAAATCAACGGGTCGGCCTGCAGTGAGCGAAGAAACGGTTGAACGCGTGCGGGCAAGTTCCACGCGTAGCCCGTGGAAGTCGACGAATAAAGCAAGCAGGGAGCTAAACGTACCACAGCCGACGGTTTGGAAAATCTTACGGAAAAGGCTAAAGCAGAGGCCTTACCGTTTACAGTTGCTACAAGCCCTGACACCCGATGACAAAGTCAAACGCTTTGAATTTTCGGCGCGGTTGCAACAGCTCATGGAAGAGGATGCGTTCAGTGCGAAACTTGTTTTCAGTGATGAAGCAACATTTTTTCTTAATGGTGAAGTGAATAGACACAATGTGCGAATCTGGGCGGTAGAGAATCCTCACGCATTCGTGCAGTAAATTCGCAATTTACGAAAAGTTAACGTGTTTAGTGCAATCTCACGGTTTAAAGTTTACGGCCCCTTTTTCTTCTGCGAAAAAAACGTTACAGGACACGTGTATCTGGACATGCTGGAACATTGGCTCATGCCACAACTGGAGACCGACAGCACCGACTTCATCTTTCAACAGGATGGTGCTCCACTGCACTTCCATAATGATGTTCGGCATTTCTTAAACAGGAGATTGGAAAACCGACGGATCGGTCGTGGTGGAGATCATGATCAGCAAATCATGTCATGGCCTCCACGCTCTCCCGACTTAACCCCATGCGATTTCTTTCTGTGGGGTTATGTGAAAGATTCAGTGTTTAAACCTCCACTACCAAGAAACGTGCCAGAACTGCGAGCTCGCATCAACGATGCTTTCGAACTCATTGATGGGGACATGCTGCGCCGAGTGTGGGAGGAACTTGATTATCGGCTTGATGTCTGCCGAATCACTAAAGGGGCACATATCGAACATTTGTGAATGCCTAAAAAACTTTTTGAGTTTTTGTATGTGTGTGCAAAGCATTGTGAAAATATCTCAAATAATAAAGTTATTGTAGAGCTGTGAAATCGCTTCAATCATTTGTAATAACCCTGTAGTATTTCTTACTTTAAGGCGATTAATGATTTCACAGAATCTTTTATCGTTTTATTTTCAAATATAATTTTTTCAAGTATTGTTCACGAAGCATGGAATACAATACACACTGAAGAGCCAAAGAAACTGGTACAACTGCCTAATATAGTGTAGGACCCCGCGAACATGCCGAAGTGCCACAACACGACGTGGCATGGACTCGACTAGTATCTGCAGTAGTGCTGGAGGGAGCTGACAACAAGAATAGTGCAGGGCTGTCCATAAATCCTGTAAGAGTACGAGAGGGTGGAGATCTCTTTCGAACAGCACGTTGCAAGGTATCCCAGATATGCTCAATAATGTTCATGTCTGGGGAGTTTGGTGGCCAGAAGAAGTGTTTAAACTCAGAAGTGTGTTCTTGGAGCCACTCTCTAGCAATGCTGGACGTACAGGGTGCCGCATTGTCCTTCTGGAATTGCCCAAGCCCGTCGGAATGCGCAATGGACATGAATGGATGCAGGTGATCAGACAGGGTGTTTACGTACGTGTCACCTGCCAGATTCGTATCCAGACGTATCAGGGATCCCATATCACTGCAACTGCACACGCCCCACACCATTACAGAGCTTCCATGAGCTTGAACAGTCACCTGCTGACATGCAGAGTTCATGGATTCATGAGGTTGTCTCCATTCCGTACACGTCCATCCGCTTGATACAATTTGAAACGACATTCGTCCGACCTGGCAACATGTTTCTAGTCATCAGCAGTCTAATGTCGGTTTTGAAGGGCCCAGGCGAGGTGTAAAGCTTTGTGTCGTGCAGTCATCAAGGGTACACGAGTGGACCTTCAGCTCCAAAAGCCCATATCGATGGTGTTTCATTGAATGGTTCGCACGCTGACTCTTGTTGATGTCCCAGCACTGAATTCTGCAGCAATTTGCGGATGGATTGCACATCTGTCACGTTGAACGTCTCTCTTTAGTTGTCGTTGGTCCTGTTCTTGCAGGATCTTTTTCCAGATGTCGGAGATCTGATGTTTTATCGGATTCGTGATATTCACGGTACACTCGTGAAATGGCCGTACGGGAAAATCCCCATTTCTTCGCTACGTCGTAGATGCTGTGTCCCATCACTCGTGCACCGACTGTAACAACACGTTAACTCACTTAAATCTTGATAGCCTGACATTGTAGCAGCAGTAACCGATCTAACAACCGCACCAGACACTTTTTGTCCTTTATAAATGTTGTAGACAGCAGCGCCGCATGATGTCTGTTTACATATCTTACTGTTTGAATAGGCATGGTTCAAATGGCTCTGAGCACTATGGGACTTAACATCTAAGGTCATGAGTCCCCTATAACTTAAAACTACTTAAAGCTAAGTAACGTAAGGACATCACACACATCCATGCCCGAGGCAGGATTCGAACCTGCGACCGTAGCGGTCGCGCGGTTCCAGACTGAAGCGCCTAGAACCGCTCGGCCACTTCGGCCGGCGAATACGCATGCCCATACCAGTTTCTTTGACACTTCAGGGTATATTCAACTATCGATGATCGCCTTGGTAGTCGAATGGTTAGCATCAGCGCTTTCGGTGCGGAAAGACTCGAGTTGGACTCGCGGTAGCTCCTCAGATTATTTCTGGGGTAGGAAGGTCTGGTACGGAAACCACTCACCCCTGGTGAGGCCAAATGAGGAGGTCGAAGTGAATTTGACAGCCACTTTTGTACGTTTTTCTTGAATAACTCGAAAACCGTGGCTTCCAACGAAAACGTATTCGAGTACAAAATTTAACTACATTAAATTTCGTACAAAAATGTCCTGTTAATTTTTTTCCAGTAGGACCAACAGCTTCCGCTTTGCGAGCGAGGGAATACGAAAATCTCACGCATGGTTCATGAAGGCCAGGTGTAAAATTGCGGGTTGCATAAAACGACAACGTTAAGATATACTGAAAACAAGAACAGTCTTATCAAACTCGGCTGTGTCAGTGCGAAAGATATCCTTGTCTATCGCCGTTCAGGGCAACGTACTGGATTCTATTACTTATGAAGTCTTCGAATTAGTCACATATCAGCGAAACTCTTCGGTCTGCCCGGACCGTTATTAACATCTGCAGTGTGGCTATATGTCAAACGCTTTCAGGAAATCTAGGAATATGGAATCCACTTGTTGTCCTTCATACATGATTCTCAGGATATCGTGAAAGGAAAAGACAAGATCGGTTTGGTAGGAGAGATGCTTGTGTAATCTCCCGTACTGTATGACCCACGTGTCTCGCACTGACTCGTGTGCCACGTTCAAAGTCAGTTAACTAGTGACTGACTACCTGCCATATTAACCACACATCTGGCTGTAACAGACTGCCCAGATACTGTGTCTACACACTCGCCATAATCCATAACTAGCCACAACACTCAGGCTCGTACAAGGCGCATCTCCATGTGGCATAACCCCTCTAGCGACTTTTGTTTAGTCGGTTTATTTCTGTATCACATTACAAGAGCCGGAAGTCGTCGCTGCTTCCTTCACGACACAATGACTGAATATCTGAGACAAAAAGTCAAGTCGTGCTTAAATGATGAAAGGCTGTCGGAGTCTCTTTCTGAAGCTGCCAGATTGGCTGGCCAAATTGAGAGAGGAGCCAGTTAGAGCACGCACTGAGCAGACCGCCGGCTTTGAGGCAGTCTCCCTAAGCCGGTTAGCAGCGGAGCGCGGCCACCAGCACGGAGATCAAAAGTAGCAGAGATGAAGACGCAACGTCAGAAGGGGGGAGAGGGGGGGGGTTCGAGGGTAGGTGGAGGGGAAAAAGGCGGGGGGGAGGGGAGGTGGTAGCCGTTCTGCAGGGCACCTATTGTCCGCGGAAAAATGGGCAGCCGCGGGGGAACACGCAGCAGAGAACCCGTTCGCATTCCTTGAAGAAGAATGACGATGACGCGGGGGAGGGGAAACGCGAGGCGACGAGGGACGAGCGACACGGGAGGGAACATCGACCGAGCCACGATACGACCGAGCTGGACAGCTTTTCTGGTCGCGTGTGTCGTCGTCCCATCTACATCGGTTTCTGCTATCGCTGTCTTGTCCCACCTTCCCCGTTCCATTCACCAAAGGAGCGCCGGAAGAATTGTAAAAATGACATCATGTTAACACCTTGTAGGCGAATAACATTCAAAAAAACGATTTTTCAATTTTTGTCTTAAAAAATTCTCTGCAGTTTTCTGAACGAGAAAAAGTTTACTTCCAGTAAAATGGACCATAGAGAGTACCAAAATTAGAGGAACTTAAAAGTGCCTGCACGCACCACGACGTCCCCATGGCACACAGTTAGCTCTGTTAAAAATAAAGTTTTGCTCACATTTGTTTCGTTTTTATGACTTTTTATGAATTTTTAGTCCCTTAAGTTGGCTAACCTGCGAAAGCTTTACATTTGCTTATCTTTTGTTTATACAGAGAGTTTAGTCATTGTTTGCTGTTGTCTCAACAACTGTATGTGGGAACAGATACCAAAAACTGTTCTAGTAGGACTAAATACTTTGAAAATAGGTGTGATAGATGCTGTTCTATGTTTCATTGACGGTGCAGTGTCAAGGCTTAATGTCATAGAACTGATGGGAGTGCCTAGTGGACAAAATATGCGCAGATCTCTAATAGCCATTGACCGAAGGAGACTCTTCAAAGCAGAAAAACCAGTGTTGAAAGCCACCAAAGAAACAAGAATAAGAAGTCGTGTGAAGAAGAGACGGGGGAAGAACAACTCAGGAAACAAAGATGAATACGGACCTGGCATGCATTAGTGCCACGCAAGTTTAATACAAAAGGCAAGTTTTAATTTTAACTTCAATTTCCCGAAAGTTAAATTATTTCATGTTCTGGTACACTTTGGCTAAAATCTATTAAAGATAGAGAGCTGAAATTTTGTGTACCGCCTTAAAAAATGGCTCTAAGCACTATGGGACTTAACATCTGAGGTCATCAGTCCCCTAGACTTAGGACTGCTTAAACCTGACTAACCTAAAGACATCACACGCATCCATGCCCGAGGCAGGATTCGAACCTGCGACCGTAGCAGTTGCGCGGTTCCGGACAGAAGCGCCTAGAACCGCTCGGCCACAGCGGCCGGCTGTGTACTGTCTTAAAAATGCTTAACTAAAAAGTAGACTACTCCTGTGACTTATCTTTGAAAATAAAATGCTTTTTTGAAGAAAAACCCTGAATTCATTTCCAACATTTTTGATAATCACACTTAAAATTTTTTTGTACCACAATTTATGACAGCACAATCTTTTCAGTAGTCTGCTTTAAAGCTAATAGTGTAAAAAACTTACAGGAAAAAATCAACCTTCTGCTTTGTTTGTATTTTGAATAACGTGTACCTATGATGTATATAAATAATTAGCATGGTTTTTTTCACTTGCAACAAAAATACAATAAAAAAGTGTGAGATCTAAAACTGTGGTTCATACATAAAATGTTCCCAAAAGACGCCTTAACAGATGCTAAGCTTTATATGGGCTTACAAATCTTATTGTTTGAGTTACACTGTTTAGAAAACTGATAATTTTTTCAAGGTTTCCCCTGGTATTCACGGACCAGTCCCCTTAAGCTCTTCAATTTATTCATTATTGTGTGACAGGTTTCGGTCAAAGACCATTATCTAGCACAGGTTTTTGTTCACAGCACGAGTTACATCCATACATATTGTAACAGTGTATGGATGTGTTTGTGTTCCACATCTCCTCCTGATCCACAGCATTGATTTCAATCAAAGTTGGTAATATCACTTACTGCCTCAAAAGAACCACTGTGGATGTAAGGACATTCAATCTCTGAAAGGCATGCGGTTGGCGGTGAAAAGGAGACGTAGGTCACGAGGTGCAACGCTTCACCGAGCAGTTGAGAATGAGAGCACTTAGTGACTTCCAACAAACTTTACACACAATTTAAAATCTTTACTAGATTTTTTGTCGCTGGTGCTCCTCAGAAAATGAAAAAGGAAAAAAAAGTTTATCACTTACTTCCTTTATCGGGTCACCTATTACCTCTTCTACCAGGTGGCCTGGAGGTGTGTCAAGAAACCTTGTTGCAGATACGACTCACTATTCACGAAAAGATTCCTGTGATGGTAAGAAACGTCGGGTGATGGGGTGACAAGGGTGGAATGCCTCGAGAAGCTCCAGTGAACCTTGACAGTCGTATAATTCTCTAAGAGGAAAAAAGTTACCACTGTGGTAGGTCACCCCTAGTTATGTCCGCCCCGATAGCTGAATGGTCAGCGTGACGGACTGCCGTCCTAAAGGGCCCGGGTTCGATTCCCGGCTGGGTCGGGGATTTCCTCCGCTCAGGGACTGGTTGTTGTGCTGTCTTCATCATCATTTCATCCCCATGCGGCGCGTAGGTCGCCCAATGTGGTGTCGAATGTAATAAGACCTGCACCAAGGCGGCCCGACCTGCCCCGTAAGGGGCCTCCCGGCCAATGACGCCAAACGCTCATTTCCATAACCCAGTTCTATCTTAGCAAGAGCTGGGTGCAAGGGCATAACATGCGGAAAAAATCGAAAACGACAGATGTCAATGTTGAATACAAAGTTTTCGGGGACATTAGTTTGACGCATGGAAATGCCAGTGTCATTCCACCTGGAGGGACAGCGTTGTAGGAAGAGCGTAACATGTAAAAATAATGAACAAATGATCAATATAATTGTGACGTCTATAATAAATCTATAATTTTAGAGGTTATTTGGCTGATTAGTGACAGTTATAACGGCAAAGGATTGTCGAATAGGACTCTAAAGGAATTTCTAGAATTCTTAGAACCATTTCCCCATGCTTTCATATTTTGAGACATCACTCATCTACCTGTACACATACACACATTCATACATACATATGCATTTACATGTATCAGTTAGAGGAATCGGGAGGGGATGGTGATTATAATCACCTGGCTTACCAAGTTGCTCTACAGACACATTTCATTGCCTTTGATTTAAAAAAATGGTTCAAATGGTTCTGAGCACTATGGGACTTAACATCTGAGGTCATCAGTCCCCTAGAACTACTTAAACCTAACTAACCTAAGGATATCGCACACATCCATGCCCGAGGCAGGAATCGAACCTGCGACCGTAGCGGTCGCGCGGTTCCAGACTTTTTTTTAATCTCATTTTGTTTGCTTTCGTTCGTTGCATCTGCTCGGGGCGGACGTCGAAAGACACCCGTTTAAGTTCGTTGTTGATCTATTAACTCAGTTTTTTATTACAGAGGGCAGCTAACTCTCTGACCGAACACGCTCAGCTACCGTGCCGGCGACTGAAGCGTCTATAACCGCTCGGCCACACCGACCGGTATTGCCTTTGATGTCAAACAGAAGATAAGGATATGTGCGCAATATAACGAATTTAAGTTTGCACCAGTATATCGACTCTGTGGGGACTAAGGAACTATTATGATAAGTGGACACTTGAAAAAAGTGCTACAAGTCGTTTCCTTCAGCCGCAAGTGCGGTCGCTAGCGGTCCACGCCAAAAACTAGAAGAAGGAAACGAAGACGAAGCGCCGCCGTATGTGCACCCTGGCGGTCGTCGCTCCGACAGCCACTTGTTCTACTAAACGAGACGTGGAGGAGTTGATAAATGGCGTGACGTGCGACGCACAGGTAAATGGACGTCGCGGAGGCAGCGGAGTGCAAACTGAAGCCAATTTGGGGGCGTGAGTGGAGCTGCGGGCACGCAGGAGAGGCTTTGGGTGCGGCTGGAGGCGATCGATCGGAAGGCAGCGACGCGTTTGGCGTCTGTGCGGTTGCGGCGCATCCTCGCCGCCTTCCGGACGAGTCGCGCGCCGCCCCTGCCGGTTCTCCAGGCGCCTCCAGAGCCAGCCTCAAAGAGCCGCACTCAGAGCTGTTATACATCTGCTCCAATACTCCGCAAGCCACCGTACGGTGCGTGGCGTAGGGTACCCTGTACCACTAATTGTCCTCTCCCTTCCTAGTCCACTCGCAAATAGAGTAAGGGAAAATCGACTGTCTACATGCCTCCATATGAGCCTTAATTTCTGCTATGTTATCTTCAAGAAGAATATAATAATTCCAATACCAAAGAAAGCAGGTGTTGACAGATGTGAGAATTACCGAACTACCAGTTTAATAAGTCACGGCTGCAAAACACTAACGCGAATTCTTTACAGACGAATGTAAAAACTAGTGTAAGCAGACCTCGGGGAAGATCGGTTTGGATTCCGTAGAAATATTGGAACACGTGAGGCAATACTGACCCTATGACTTATCTTAGAAGATAGATTAAGGAAAGGCAAACCTACGTTTCTAGCATTTGTAGACTTAGAGAAAGCTTTTGATAATGTTGACTGGAATACTCTCTTTCAAATCCTGAAGGTGGCAGGGGTAAAAGTACAGGGAGCGAAAGGCTATTTACAATTTGTATAGAAACCAAATGGCAGTTATAAGAGTTGAGGGGCATGAAAGGAAAGCAGTGGTTGGAAGGGAGTGAGACAGGGTTGTAGCCTCTGCTCGATGTTATTCAATCTGTACTTTGAGCAAGCAGTAAAAGAAACAAAAGAAAAATTCGAAGTAGGTATTAAAATCCACGGAGAAGAAATAAAAACTTTGAGGTTCGCCGATGACATTGTAATTCTGTCAGGTACAGCAAAGGAGTTGGAAGAGCAGTTGAACGGAATGGACAGTGTCTTGAAAGGAGGATATAAGATGAACATCAACAAAAGCAAAACGAGGATAATGGAATGTAGTCGAATTAAGTCGGGTGATGCTGAGGGAATTAGATTAGGAAATGAGACACTTAAAGTACTAAAGGAGTTTTGCTATTTGGGGAACAAAATAACTGGTGATGGTCGAAGTAGAGAGGATATAAAATGTAGACTGGCAATGGCAAGGAGAGCGTTACTGAAGAAGAGAAATTTGTTAACGTCGAGTATAGATTTAAATGTCAGGAAGTCGATCCTGAAAGTATTTGGTTCAAATGGCTCTGATTATTATGGGACTTAACATCTGAGGTCATCAGTCCCTTAGAACTTAGAAGTACTTAAACCTAACTAACTTAAGGACATCACACACACACCCATGCTCAAGGCAGGATTCTAACCTGCGACCGTAGCAGTCGCGCGGTTCCGAACTGAAGCGCCTAGAACCGCACGGCTACTGCGGCCGGCGAAAGTATTTGTATGCTGTGTAGCCATGTATGGAAGTGAAACATGGACGATAAATAGTTTGGACAAGGAGAGAATAGAAGCTTTCGAAATGTGGTTTTACAGAAAATACTGAAGATTAGATGGGTAGATCACATAACTAACGAGGAGGTATTGAATAGAATTGGGTAGAAGAGGAGTTTGTGGTACAACTTGATTACCAGAAGGGATCGGTTGGTAGGACTTGCTCTAAGGCATCAAGGGATCACCAATTTAGTATTGGAGGGCAGCGTGGAGGGTAAAAATCGTAGACGGTGACCAAGAGATGAATACACTAAACAGATTCAGAAGGATGTAGGTTGCAGTAGGTACTGGGAGATGAAGAAGCTTGCACAGGATAGAGTAGCATGGAGAGCTGCATCAAACCAGTCTCAGGACTGAAGACAACAACGACAACATCTTCGTGGTCCTTTCTTTACTCTTCCATCCGTTCTGGCTATCCTAACTCACTCTACTCATAGAACGTAAGTTCATTAGAGAACAAGCTGGCTTCCGACCTGGAAAGTCTTGCCCAGGTCAGGTACTGAATCTTACCTAACATATTGAGCACTGCTTCGGGAAACATCTTGGCACCGATGTTGCCTCTGTTGACTTGAGTGCGGCCTACGTCAATGTAAATATCAGGAAACATCTCCCAAAGCTGTGCAACACAACCAAAGCTTACGTCTTTATGAAGTTCACTGCAGATCTGCCCAGAAACAGAAGGTTCTATGTTAGTTTTCAAAACACCAAAAGTCGGTAGCGGAAAACAAAAAATAGTCTCCCCAAGGAAGTGTTCTCGCTCCCTCACTACTTAACTTTTACACCGACCGCCAACTATGTAACAAGGCTTGCACTTCATTTATTTATGCCGATGGTCTGGCCGTCACTACCCAACATAAGACATTTGACGGCATTGAAAGACAACTTTTGTCTACTCTTGACGACAACAGCATGTAAAGTCAAACGTCAGTCAGCGCTCTCCATCCCAGTAATAAATATGCCAGTTCTAAAGACTGGAAGGTAGAACAGGTCACACCAATTTCAAGTAAGGAAATAGGACTAACCCATTGAATTACAGACCCATATCACTGACCTCAATTTGCAGTAGGAATTTGGAGCATATACTGTACTCGAACATTATGAATCACCTTGAAGAAAATGACTTATTGATACATAACCAACACGGATTCAGAAAACACAGCTAGCTCTTTATTCCCATGAAGTAATGAGTGCTGTCGACAAGGGATCTCAGAGTGACTCCATATTCGTAGATTTCCAGAAGGCTTTTGATACCGTTCCTCACAAGCGACTAGTAATCAAATTGCGTGCATATGGAGTAACGGCTCAGTTGTGTGACTGGATTCGTGATTTCCTCTCAGAGGGGTCACAGTTCGTAGTGATAGACAGTAAATCATCGAGTAGAACAGAAGTGATATCTGGCGTTCCGCAAGGTAGTGTCCTAGGCCCTCTGCTGTTCATGATTTATATAAATGACCTAGGTGATAAACTGAGCGGACCCGTTAGATTGTTTGCAGATAACGCTGTAATTTACCGTCTAGTAAAATCATCAGACGATAAATTCCAATTACAAAATGATCTAGAGAGAATTTCTGTATGGTGCGAAAAGTGGCAATTGGCACTAAAAAAGAAAATTGCGAAGTCATCCACATGGGTACTAAAAGAAATCCGATAAATTTTGGGTATACGATAAATCGCACAAATCTAACGGCTGTCAATTCGACTAAATACCTAGGAATTACAATTATGAGCAACTTAAATTGGAAAGACCACATAGATAATATTGTGGGGAAGGCGAAACAAAGACTTTGTTGGCAGAAAACTTAGAAGATGCGACAAACCCACTAAAGAGACAGCCTACGTTACACTTGTCCGTCCTCTGCTGGAATATTGCTGCTCGGTATGGGATCCTTACCAGGTAAGATTGACGGAGGACATCGAAAAACTGCAAAGAAGGGCAGCTCGTTTCTTGTTATAACGCAGTAGGGGTGAGAGTGTTACTGATATGATACGCGAGTGGGGGTGTCAGTTACTGAAACAAAGGCGGTTTTCTTTGCGGCGAGATCTATTTACGAAATTTCGATCACCAACTTTCTCATCCGAATGCGAAAATTTTGTTGACACCCACCTACGTAGGTAGAATTGATCATCATAATAAAATAAGAGAAATCAGAACTGGAACGGAAAGATTTAGATGTTCCTCTTTCCCACGCGTCATCTGAGAGTGGAATGGTAGAGAACTAGTATGAAAATGGTTCGATAAACCCTCTGCCGGGCACATAAGTTTGAATTGCAGAGTAACCATGTAGTAGTAGATGTACCACTTAAAAGTCCCATGGCTGGGAACTCCCCCCAGCCAGAGCTCATCCGCTAATACCTCGGAGTTATTGTTGATAGGAGGCTGACATTCAAGGAACATTGTGACAGTGCCAGAATGAAGGTCGCAGCACGGAGCAATATCTTAAAGAAAACTCAAAGGCACAAATTTGGGGAGCGAGCCCACATGTAACGTCAGCTCTACCCCTGTACTCCTCGGCAGAAGAATATGCTTCCCCTGTGTGGTACAACTGTTGACACTCGAAACAGGATGACGATATTGATCTTCACCAAACTTGTCGCCAGGTGACAGGTTGCTTGACACCAATACTAGTCGAGCAGATCCAGATTCTTCCTGGAATAGCTCCAATGGACCGTCTCAAAGATGATCATATATTGCACATTCATTATCTGCGGTTAGCAGACGACCATACATTCATTCATTTCACAGATCTCACCAAATTGGATGTAGGGATTTATTTTGTGGTAGTGCACATGTGATCAATTAAATAAATAAATTGTCCTTCTTTCCTACACTTGTATCCGGCTTCGGTGTATTAAGTGAAATTGAGTTATTATTACAAAAAAATTGTTGTTCTGACAAGAATAACGAAGAATGTTGCACCTGTTTTTAATGTCGGGCGGTACTGTACCCTTTCACCTTATCTCAAAGTTCTCCGTTCTGGATGCTCTGCTGTATGTGTCTAATATGAAACAACAAAAGTGCCAATGTTACCTTTTGCTTTGAATCATGAACGAAGTAAATTATTCGTTGAAATCCAATATGCGTTAAACATACACCACAATAATAACTAGCGTAGAGCCCGCTGCTTCCTCGCGTAGACTATATAGTCTGCACAGAAAATTTTGTTTTCCTTTATTCCGATTTTTATGTTGTTCATAAATTGCAAGACCTTCTGAACTTTTCACACTATGTAAGGCAATAGAAGCATGGTCTTTTCCGAACGTACTTCTGACCAAGAAGCGATTCTGGCAGCTGAACTCCAAATTTTTCGCCAATCATACCTTCTGCGTACCTGTGACATTTCTATACAAACTTTCCTCTAGTAACTTGTGTGCCCTTACAACTAACCGAGAAGTGAAATATCAGATTTCAAAGATTCAGTTTTAAAATGTTATTTAATATAACGGAGTGATTCCTTCAAAATTTTCTTCCCCTTTTCTGCCCCCTTAGGAGCTCAATTCCCAAAAGAAATGAAACACGTATTTTTTTAAAAAATTTCCAACAGAGAAGCGAAATATAAATTTTCATATGGTTACCTTTGGAAATGGTTTCATAATTAAACACTTCCAGAAAACTTTTCATTCCCTATTTCATTCTCTTAGGTAGTTGGATTTTCAAAAACACCGAAATACATACTATTTTTTATTTCTGAACGAGCTTGTCTCGAATAACTCGAAAACCATGGCCTCCAGTGAAAACGTATCCCAGTTCGAAATTTAACTACATTAAATTTCCTTCAAAAATGCACTGTTCATTTCTTCTGTGGGACTAATACACTGATGAGCCAAAACATTGTTTTTCCGCCTTTGGAACAAAATGTGTCAGATTCTGCGTATCAGGGATCCGACAGTTTGTTGTAGGTTTGTGGAGGTGTGGCATTAGACGTCTACGCACAGTTTATGTAATCCTCGTAAATAACAAGCCGCTGATTTGCGTACGCGGTGATGGCGCCCGATAGCGACCCACATGGTTCCATAGGATTTGAACCAGGTGGATTTGGTCGCCAAGACCTCAACGTGAGTTCACTACAATGCTCCTCAAACCACGGTAGCACGGTTCTGGCTCCGAGACACGGACAATTATACTGCTGAAAGATGACTTCGCCGTCGGGGAAGACACCAAACATGAAGGGACGCAGGTGGTTCACAGTGTCAGCGTGTCTTCGCTTATTACCATAGGTCCCATGCAAGCGCAGAAGAATGTCTCCCACCAACCTGCGTCCGTGCTGCGCAACACGTTTCTAGCCGCCGTTCATCTCGATGACGGTGTTTGTGAGACAACCATCGCCATAGGGTAGCAAGAAATGTGATTGACCCGAAGAGACGACACGTTTTTATTGATCGACGAGCGAAACCCGATGATCCCGTGCCCACTGCAATCGCAACTGACAATGTTTGGTGAACACGAAGAGCTGGTCTGCTGCGGAGCTTCATGTTCAACAGTGTGCGATGAACGGTGTGCCCCAAAACACTAGTGCGTGCAGCCGCAAGAGATCCCACAGATCACCGTCCATCTTACTTTACAGAGCAGACAAGCCTCCAAACCCCACGTCCTGTGAGAAGTTGTGGTTTTCCAACAATATGGCACCTATTGATGCTTTCGCTGTTCTTTTACCTCTTTCTTTTCGAGATATTCTTTCACAGGCTCTGCGTGATAATAATCTGCCGTTTGTCAAACTTGTTTATCTCAATGGACCTCCTCATTTGCAGCCCACATATTCGCTGGCGTGGTCGTCCGTCCCTGTCTGCTCCGCTTACATACGAGGGCGAGTCAAATGAAAACCTTAAATATTTTTTTAAATATTATTTATTGTGCTGAATTGGTACAAAGCTGTATCACTTTTCAACATAATCTCCCCCACGCTCAATGCAAGTCCTCCAGCGCTTACAAAGTGCATAAATTCCTTTAGAAAAAATCATTTTGGTAGTCTCCGCAACCACTCATGCACCGCATGGCGTACCTCTTCATCAGAACGGAACTTCTTTCCTCCCATTGCGTCTTTGAGTGGTCCAAACATACGGAAATCACTTCGGGCAAGGTCTGGTGAGTATGGTGGATGAGGATGACACTCAAAATGCAGGGCTGTGATTGTTGCAACTGCTGTACGGGCAGTGTGGGGCCTTGCATTGTCATGTTGCAAAAGGACACCTGCTGACACCAATCCACGTCGCTTTGATTTCATCGCGCGCCGCAGATGATTTTTTAGGAGATCTGTGTATGATGCACTGGTGACAGTGGTCCCTCTAGGCATGTAATGCTCCAAAATGACGCCTTTTTCGTCCCAAAAGAGAGTCAGCAAAACCTTCCCTGCTGATGGTTCTGTTCGATACTTCTTTGGTTTTGGTGATGAGGAATGGCGCCATTCCCTGCTCGCCCTCTTCGTTACCGGTTGGTGGAAGTAAACCCAGGTTTCGTCCCCAGTAACGATTCTTGCAAGGAAGCCATCACCTTCTCGTTCAAAGCACCGAAGAAGTTCTTCACGAGCATCAACACGTCGTTCTCTCACTTCAGGAGTCAGCTGCCGTGGCACCCATCTTGCAGACACTTTGTGAAACTGGAGTGCATCATGCACAATGTGGTGTGCTGATCCGTGACTAATCTTTAAACATGCTGCAATGTCATTCAGTGTAACTCGGCGGATTTCCTTCACTATGGCTTCAACTGCTGCAATGTTCTGTGGAGTCACAACTCGTTGTGCCTGACTTGGACGGGGAGCAACTTCCACTGAAGTCACACCATTTGCGAACTTCCTACTCCATTCGTAGACTTGCTGCTGTGACAAACATGCATCACCGTACTGAACATTCATTCGTCGATGAATTTCAATAGGTTTCAGACCTTCACTACGCAAAAACCGAATAACAGAATGCTGTTCTTCCCTGGTGCAAGTCGCAAGTGGGGCGGCCATCTTTATGCTGATACTGCGACGGTATGTGTGCATCTGCACTACGCTGCCACCTAAAGGGCATTCTGCACGCTGTTTGTAGCACGCTTACCAACTTACAGGATAACGACCCGAAATTTCGATTTGTTATCACAAATTTAAGGTTTTCATTTGACTCACCCTCGTACTTTTGTTACCGCGTTATGTGCCCGCAACGCCACCAGGCGGCATCCAGCGTCGCGGCAGGCAGTGGTCATGATGTTTTGGCTGGTCTGTGTAGTCTGTACATAGCGAATGAGAGAATATGAAAATCTCACGCATATTTATGAACGCATTGCGGGTTGCATAAAACCCGGAGGTAGGGGCAGGCAACGCGACACATATTCAATATTGACAACCTGCAGAGCATTACAATGTATAGGATATCTGTATGGGTTTGACTACTATGTTTTGTGACCCCCCTGAATGCACTGAATGGGCGGCGTTCGTGTAGTAGGTGAGTGCCACCTATCGCGATAATTTGGCGAGCGACGGATCGGCGGCCAGGTGTTGCGGCGCGATAGTGCGGTAAGCCGCTCCTTCCGTCGGTGCCTGGGTTAATGTTACTGGCTGGCGCTCGCGTGAGCTACCGCCAGGGCCCATCTGCCGCGCTTATCTGGCAGAGCCACAAGGCGGCCGTTGTTGTCCGACCCGGCGACTCTGGCTCTGACACCCAACACGAGCCGTCCGTCACCTGCCTCTCCTCCATCTGACAGCTCCTCGCCTTCAAGAAACTCACTCACTTGTGACTTTGTCGCACCTGCCCCATACACTGAAACAAAATCACCTTCCGGTTACCTAACTTTTAAGAGCCCTTCCAACGACGGGGAGACTATTTGGAAGATCTATACAGAGTGAAAATTATTTAAACCGACAAACACTGGCTCTGAGAGGGTGCACGGGACACCGAAACAATTTTTTTCTCTAATGTCGTATTTTTCCTATGAGGTTGCTTAAACCGGTAGAGAGAGTTTTCTCTGGATGAAAATTAGTTAAACTAACAAACTCTGGGACATTGCATGGGACAATGAAAACACTTTTTCTAATCTGTTTACCAGTGATAACAAGAAAATGGAAATGAGCGTATGGCAACGTTGCTGGGAGGCCCCTATTCGGGGAAGTTCGGCTGTCAAGTGTAAGTGTTATTACATTCGACGCCACATTGGGCGACTTGTGCGCCGCTGATGAGGATGAAATGATGATGAGGACAACACAACACTCAGCCCCCGGCCGGGCATCGAACGCGGGGCGGCTTGCATGGGAGGCGAGCACGTTACCGCCCAGCTAAGCAGGCAGACTGTGATAACAAAAAATAACGCAAACAAGTTTTGACTCTTTGCTACCTAGATATAAGAAAATTAACACAACATAATTACTTCTATTACAGTAGATGTTGAAGAACGCCTCCACGGACGTGCAAACAGAGGTTCTGTCTAACACGGTCAAAGATTACTGGAGTGTCCATAATTCTTATTGCTGCTGCTACTATCTGGGCAACCAGATACTCTTCTAGATTATCAGCGATTTTGGAAACAAGGTTGTGCATCTCTCGTCACACAAAAAATTCCAGAGGTGTCAAATCACGGGATCGGGTAGGCCATGGCACAGGACCATCAACCAGCACCAATCCATTTTTCTGGAAACTGTCGGTTCAAGAATCTCCGCACAGGACTACTGATATGTGGCGCCGCCTCATCATGCTGGAACAACATGGGCCGTCTTGTAACGAGTCCAGCAATTCTGGCAATGCTTTGGCTAGGAAACTGTAATAATGCCAGTTATTCAATGGCCTAGGTAGGGGATATGGTCTAATTAGTCACCAACATCTGTCCACACATTCACTTCGATCCGCAATTGACGAGCGCGAGTAAATGTGGCACATGGGTTTACGTCACTCGAAAGATCCAAACTGTGAATGTTGAAGACCCCTCCACATCCAAACGTCGCTTCATCCGTAAACAGCACAGAGGACGGGAATGTATCAAATGGTTCAAATGGCTCTGAGCACTATGCGACTGAACTTCTGAGGTCATCAGTCACCTAGAACTTAGAACTAATTAAACCTAACTAACCTAAGGACATCACACACATTCATGCCCGAGGCAGGATTCGAACCTGCGACCGTAGCGGTCGCTCGGTATCAGACTGTAGCGCCTAGAACCGCACGGCCAATCCGGCCGGCCAATGTAGTATCCATTCGACACTATTTCAGGTATCAACGCGAAAACTGTGCTCTGAGAGGATAATCATTTGGTTCCAGGTTGTGCACACGCTGTAAGTGAAATGGATTAACCACAGCTCATGAAGGACGTTTCTTACATTTGTCTGATTAGTCCCCAAGTTTTGCACAAGTGCACGAGTGCTGGGAGCGATTACGCTCTCTACCGGATTAAAAACTGCTCACAGGTTTTTACGACATCAGAGAAAGGTGTTTGTTTTGGTGTCTCGTGCGACCTTCCCGAGTTTGACGGTTTAAATAATTTTCACTCTGTAAGATGGAGATAACACACTAACAACTCTGGAACTTGAACCCCTGAACAGCGTGAATGATGAGAAAGGAACAACAACTGTAATGGAAGAAGTAAAGAATGCAATAGCTGCAAAGACAAATAGGAAAGCAGCAGGTACAGACAAGAGATCAGGAGAAACATAAAATATTTGAACCAAAAAGGAGTAAGAGAAATACTGAGGTTATGTGACAAAATGCCCCACCAGAAAATGAAAAAAAAGAACACCTGGACGCAAGTGACTAAGGCAGTTGTCGGCAAACCGTGGCTTGAGCCAGATGCCGCTCTTTCGCTCGCTGACTGTCTCTCTTCCACACAATACCACGGAAGACCGCTCACATACAGAGTAAAGTTATTCATCGTCACCAGTTTAAGACATTTTTAGTTGAAATAGAGAGTGAGAAAGCAAGCCTTGTGCTGCATCAGAAGATACGTTAGTTGTCAGGCGGAAATGTGTGAAACGTTTCGCTTAAATTAAATTAGAGCGTTTTTCCATGAAATAGGTGTTCACTATCCAGAACTAACGAACGATCAGTGGACTAAAAAAATATTTCTTGGTATCGTTAAGTCTCAGCTAAATCAGCTTAATCGTAAACTCCACGGAACTGGAAACACAAGTTTTTCGATGTTAAATAAGTTATTTCATTCGAAAACAGATTATCTCTTTTTGTTGTAGATTTTGATGGAGAAATTCTAATTCACTTTCAAAGGCTGTTGGAAACATCGCCCACAAATAATTCTGATACTGAAATTTGCTATTTCAAAACAACGCTTTTAAATATGAGGGAAACTTTCCTCAAAATTTTCCGGAACTCAGGAACAGCAAAACGATGTTAATCTGCCATTGTTAACAGACAGAAATTTTTCTCTCCTTAATATTGAGACTAGCAACTTTGGGAATCAGTTGCTATTTCAAGAAGCACAGAATTATGGAGATCGAAATTTTATCGTCTTTCTATTGATACAGAAATACTGGAGAAAAGCAAATGTGAGCTTGGTGCATAGCACAAGTGGTCTGCTTTGAAAATGGCTCTGAGCACTATGGGACTCAACAGCTGAGGTCATTAGTCCCCTAGAACTTAGAACTAGTTAACCCTAACTAACCTAAGGACATCACACACGTCCATGCCCGAGGCAGGTTTCGAACCTGCGACCGTAGCGGTCTCGCGGTTCCAGACTGCAGCGCCAGAACCGCGC
The DNA here is from genome assembly GCF_021461395.2 of Schistocerca americana. Classification (NCBI taxonomy): domain Eukaryota; kingdom Metazoa; phylum Arthropoda; class Insecta; order Orthoptera; family Acrididae; genus Schistocerca; species Schistocerca americana. Next base: position 269,810,608 of record NC_060121.1, on the reverse strand, counting down.
GGCCACTTCGGCCGGCTTTGCTTTGAAGTACCCAGAGAAGGAAGGTATGTTGCTTTTCAATACCTGGATTAGTACTCCTGGCATAGAATAAAAAAAAAAAAACTTGGCGATTGCTGTTCTTTCCTTATTGGTGTCTCCATCTACATGCGAAAAGTCATTTTCAGGCTTGAACCTTATCAAGAGTAAATTGAGAAGTGATGACAACCGCTCTCATTTTACTGCATTTAATATTTTCAGTGCAGGTATGAAGAGAAAAGGCAAAGGAATATTTGGGCATTGGAAATAAATTTCCAAGAAGGGATCGTTCTTACAGCCTCCAAGAGAACTTTGAAAATAGCTTTCCAAGAAGGGATTGTGATTAAAGTTTACAGACTTCGTACTCCAATCGTTCATTTTAACCTTCGAGCAACCCTTGGCAGCTGCACGCAAAAGATAGGTTCCCGGTGCACGTAAAATCGGCCCACTGGCCATTGGGGACAACGCTAGCAAGTGTAAATAATCAACGGTAAAATAATAAAAACAATTTTTTGTATAAAGATCTCGCATAAGCGTTACAATTACTACCTGAAAATTTATTTGCAATTTCAAATTTTCCTTTGCATTTCCTTTTCCTGTTTTTTATGAAAATGCCGATAAATTAAATATATTGAGCATCATTTCGATTTATTTGCAGTGTTCGTAACGTGATAATTGAAAATAAGAAGGTAAGTGATTCGACATACTATCTCGAGCTCGCGATCCTTGGTTTACCGTTTTGCACTCTCTTTCTCTCTCTTTTCTCAATTTATTGAATTTCGTGCCGTGCTAATAGGGCCATCTTAGTAGTGGAATGTTAGTTATGGCGATACGAACGTAAGGACAACAGAGCATCCAGTCCTCGAGCGGAGAAAATCGCCGACGCGGCCGGGAATCGAATCCGGGTCCATTCGCTTAGCAATCCTCCGCGCTGTCCGCGCAGCTACCAAGGCGGACATTGTGCACTCTTTTCGTTGCGCCAACCTCTGCTTGAAAACCTCTCTAAAATAAACAGCTCACGCCATGCCCGACCTGCGCCACGTTTGCTATTTTCTTCTAAATGCTTAATCATCTAGAGCTTCGATTTCTGTCACTTTCACTTCTGGTCGAGCCATGCATATTCCATAAAACGGACAAAATGGGTGGAATGTACACTACTGGCCATTAAAATTGCTACAACACGAAGATGACGTGCTACAGACGCGAAATTTAACCAACAGGAAGAAGATGCTGTGATTTGCAAATGATTAGCTTTTCAGAGCATTCACACTAGGTTGGCGCCGGCGGCGACACCTACAACGTGCTGACATGAGGAAAGTTTCCAACCGATTCCTCATACACAAACAGCAGTTGACCGGCGTTGTCTGGTGAAACGTTGTTGTGATGCCTCGTGTAAGGAGGGGAAATGCCTACCATCACGTTTCCGACTTTGATAAAGGTCGGATTGTAGCCTATCGCCATTGCGGTTTATCGTATCGCGACATTGCTGCTCGCGTTGGCCGAGATCCAATGACTGTCAGCAGAATATGGAATCGGTGGGTTCAGGAGGGTAATACGGAACGCCATGCAAGATCCCAACGGCCTCGTATCACTAGCAGTCGAGATGACAAAAATGGTTCAAATGGCTCTGAGCACTATGGGACTCAACTGCTGAGGTCATTAGTCCCCTAGAACTTAGAACTAGTTAAACCTAACTAACCTAAGGACATCACAAACATCCATGCCCGAGGCAGGATTCGAACCTGCGACCGTAGCGGTCTTGCGGTTCCAGACTGCAGCGCCTTTAACCGCACGGCCACTTCGGCCGGCTCGAGATGACAGGCATCTTATCCGCATGACTGTAACGGATCGTGCAGCCAAGTCTCGATCGCAGAGTCAACAGATGGGGACGTTTGCAAGACAACAACCATCTGCACGAACAGTACCACGACGTTTGCAGCAGCACGGACTGTCAGCTCGGAGACCATGACCTTACCCTTGACGCTGCATCACAGACAGGAGTGCCTGCAATGGTGCACTCAACGACGAACCTGGCTGCGCGAATGGCAAAACGTCATATTTTACGGATGAATCCTGGTTCTGTTTATTATAGAATCATGATGGTCACATGATGGTCCGCATTCACATCGCGGTGAACGCACATTGGACGCGTGTATTCGTCTTCGCCATACTGCCGTGTCACCCGGCGTGATGGTATGGGATGCCACTGGTTACACGTCTCGGTCACCTCTTGTTCGCATTGACGGCACTCTGAACAGTGGACATTACATTTCAGATGTGTCACGACCCGTGGCTCTATCCTTCATTCGATCCCTGCGAAACCCTACATTTCAGCAGGATAATGCACGACCGTATGCTGCAGGTCCTGTACGGGCCTTTCTGGATACAGAAAATGTTCGACTGCTGCCCTGGCCAGCACATTCTCCAGATCTCTCACCAGCTGAAAACGTCTGGTCAAAGGTGGCCGAGCAACTGGCTCGTCACAATACGGCAGTCACTACTCTTGATGAACTGTGGTATCGTGTCGAAGCTGCATGGGCAGCTGTACCTGTACATTGACTCAATGCCCAAGCGTATCAAGGCCGTTATTACGGCCAGAGATGGTTGTTCTGGGTACTGATTTTTCAGGATCTATGCACCCAAATTGCGTGAAAATGTAATCACACGTCAGTTCTAGTATAATATATTTGTCCAAAGAATACCCGTTTATCATCTACATTTCTTCTTGGTGTAGCAATTTTAATGGCCAGTAGTGTATTTGTACGGTTGGTTCCTTGTACGGAACTGAATCGTGGACGATAACCAGTTCAGACGAGAGGGGAGTAGAAGCTTTTAAAATGTGGTGCTACAGAAGAATACTGAAAATTAGATGGCTAGCTCAAATAACTGATGAGGTGGCACTGAATAGAATTGGTGAAGAGAGATATTTGTGGCACATCTTGACTAAAAGGAGAGGTCGGTTGATATGAAACATTATGACGGCGCAATCGTCGATTTGATAACAGAAGGAAGTGTGCGGAATAAGAGAGACCATGGCTTCGTTACAGAAAGTAGTCCAAACTGATGCAGGGTGCAATAGTTTTGCTTTACAGAGACGAAGTGGTGAGTAGAACTGCACCAAAACGGTCTTCGAACTGAGGACGACAGCACGAACAGAAATTAATTCTAATTTGAAAGGGAAGAAACTTCTGTTCTTCATGTTCTGATAGTCTTGAAAAAAAATCTGCACCCTAGCATTCTTCAAGAATGAATTTATGTGGAAACCCTTTACAATGAAAGAAAGAAAATACTCGTTCAAACCGGAGCAGTGAAATTAATATGTGGCTTTCACCCCCTGTTCACCCACATTCATCTTGAAGACGCCAAGGCATTTTAAGCACTCTTTCGCAATATCTGTACGCCCTAGTGAAATTAGTCATAAATAATCCTGCAGAATTTCCGAAGAATAATGACGTGTGCTACTACGACACTAACAATAAAAATAACGAGTTTTCACTCACTGATTAGCCCTCGTAATACCACTTTATGTCTACCTATTGTGATGTAATCAGTTACTTTATATTTTAAAACACTGAAAAGAATTTATAATATTTGATTAACTCTTCTACTAGATTCCTTATATGGTTTGAAATTTTCAGTTAAACTTAACCAAAAGAATGTCACTTTCCCCAATGTACGTCGTACTCAATATTTCAAGGTTCAGGGCCTTACTTACAAATCAGTATCTCTTTAAAAGGTAGGTTGAAAGTGAAAGCAAACAATAATGAATTAAATTTGCTTCCCTAAAATTTTTGTGTTGGTAATGAAGTCGGTAGTGCACGTTACCGAAAGTGTGTTTGTGTTGCTAACATAATTCAGTAACAATGAACGGATTTAGTTTTATTTCGATTTTTTTCGGATGGGCTTAAAGTGAACGCCCCGTCCTCCCCCCCCCCCCCAAACACACACACACACACACACACACACACACACACACACACACACACCCCTCCCCTTGGTACTGCGCGTTATGGAAAATGCCTTGCCTTTTCTTGCGTTAAACAGATAGTGGCGCACGAAGAAGTTCAAAATCCAGCCAAGAAAATCTTTGATCATTTGCCTAATAACATACAACGTATGACACCAAAGAAAACAAATTTTAAATCTAGTCTAAAATTATTTCCTTTGGGCAGCTCTTTCTAATCTGTAGATGAATTTCTGATTAAAAGCTGGTAGACTAAGTCCGCAGCTCGTCGTCGTGCGGTAGCATTCTCGCTTCCCGCGCCCGGGTTCCCGGGTTCGATTCTCGGCGGGGTCAGGGATTTTCTCTGCCTCGTGGTGACTGGGTGTTGTGTGATGTCCTTCGGTCAGTCAGGTTTAAGTAGTTCTAAGTTCTAGGGGACTGATGACCATAGCTGTTAAGTCCCATAGTGCTCACAAGGGAACCTCCTCATCGCACCCCCCTCAGATTTAATTATAAGTTGCCACAGTGGATAGACCTTGAAAAAGTGAACACAGATAAATCGAGAAAACAGGAAGAAGTTGTGTGGAACTATGAAAAAATAAGCAAAATATACGAACTGATTAGTCCATGCACAAGATAGGCAACATAAAGGACAGTGCGAGCTCAGGAGCGCCGTGGTCCCGTGGTTAGTGTGTGCAGCTACGGATCGAGCGGTCCTTGGTTCAAGTCTTCCTTCGAGCGAAAAGTTTAATTTTTTATTATCAGACAATTATCAAAGTTCAGGCACTCACACATAATCAACTTCGCTCTCCAAAATTCCAGGACATGTTCAGATTTGGTTGGACATATGCAGAATTTGACGGTCTACACACGGAAGAATTTGAAAACGTTAAAAACATATGACGGAGCACAGGGAAAAGTGTGCGACTGTGTGACTTATGTATTCATTTGTTGCAGTTTATGTGACAAACTCTTATGTTTTCATCACTTTTTTGGGAGTAATTATCACATCCACAAGAAAACCTAAATCGGGCAACATAGAAGAATCTTTTTACCCATTCGCCAAGTGTACAAGTTAGGTGGGTCGACAACATATTCCTGTCATGTGACGCAAATGCCGTCACCAGTGTCGTATAGAATATATCAGACGTGTTTTCCTGTGGAGGAATCGGTTAACCTATGACCTTGCGATCAAATGTTTTCGGTTCCCATTGGAGAGGCACGTCCTTTCGTGTACTAATCGCACGGTTTTGCGGTGCGGTCGCAAAACACAGACACTAAACTTATTACAGTGAACAGAGACGTCAATGAACGAATGGACAGATCATAACTTTGCGAAAATAAAGAAAAATTTTTCGCTCGAGGGGAGACTTGAACCAAGGACCTTTCGTTCCGCAGCCGATTACGCTAACCACGGGACCACGGCGTTCCTGAGCTCAAATTATCTTTGATGTTGCCTATCTTCGCGTAGACTACTGAGTTTGTATATTTTGCTTATTTTTTTATAGTTCCACACAACTTCTTCCTGTTTTCTCGATTGATCTGTGTTCAGTTTTTCAAGGCCTATCCACTGTGCCAACTTATAACTAAATCTGAGGGGGGTGCGATGGGGAGGTTCCCCTGCCAGAGCCATTTGAACAATTTTTTTGGTAGCCTAAAAAACTCAAAGTACAAATGTGTCACTATTTACATGATTAATTTAAGCCGATTTGATATTTAATAATCCACTAAATGTCAACATCTACCCATAAACAGAAAAAAATCATGCAAACGTAACAAGTAAACCGCGTAACGTTACGAGCCTAGGAGATGGGCTCGATGCCGTAAAGTGGGCCGTTTGCTGTAGTATGACGACACAGCGTTGCGGCACGGAGCTCAGCGTATGTCACCACCCGACATTTACCTTCAGCGGTTTAGGAAAATCATGGACAACCTAAATCAGGATGGTCGGAGGCGGATCTCAACCGCCGTCCTCCCGAACGGGAGTCCAGTGTGCTAACCACTGCGCTACTCAATCGGTCACGTGATACGAGGGCGCGGCTCTGTTAAGTGAAGACGAAACACGTCGGACGAGGAGACACTCGACTGCTTTCTAAAAATCTGTAAAGCATTTACCGACTTCAAATCTGAAGGGTTCCACCAGGAATTCTTTTATGTTCGTTGCCCTTAAGTGTATTTGTGCGCGCGCGCGCGTGTGTGTGTGTGTGTTGTTGGCACGTAATAGATGGATATTTATATTCAAATAAATTCAAGTTTCTGTACGTTGAACACAAAAAAATTGGTTCAAATGGCTCTGAGCACTATGCGACTTAACTTCTGAGGTCATCAGTCGCCTAGAACTTAGAACTAATTGATCCTAAATAACCTAAGGACATCACACACATCCATGCCCGAGGCAGGATTCGAACCTGCGACCGTAGCGGTCGCTCGGCTCCAGATTGTAGCGCCTAGAACCGCACGGCGACTCCGGCCGGCCAGTTGAACACAGAAATGATAGAATTTTTTTTATCTCTTGTTACGCCTTGTTAGGCGCTTCACTGACGATTGGAAAACACCCGAGCCAGATTACTCTTTGTCTGGTGTGATTCGTCTTAGCTTTAACGGAGCAGCGATATCAAATCAAACACGTGTTACATCGTAACTAATAACTCTTCATGACGGTAAGGGAGAACATTATTCTTAGCATTTCCCAACATATGCTATTGATTACTACTGGAAGTCTGAGTTATCCTTTTCACATAATGAGACTTAATTGTATGCTAGCATCGACGAAGAATGCGATAGACACTCCGAAAAGATATCATGGTTGTCAAGCGTCAACACTTTTCAGAAATTTCTAAATTATAAGACTAACCTGCACCCACAATACCCGGAGTATCCAGTATCCTGACCAGCTCTTCAGCAGAGTCGTCCTAGGACTTCAGAAGAAAATTAAAAGACGCTATAGTAAATGCTCGTAAGAGAGACACAAGAGCGCAGCCGCCATTCTCCTAAACCGTAGACAACAATTCAGTCATCATTTGCTAGGCAACGAAACGAATGTCGGGCCTAGTGTATTCTCTTCCGCCAGAGACAATACTCTTTGGACACGCGCTTGAAAGCTCACTGGGTACGTGAAAGGAAAGTAATAAATATTGTCTATATCTTTTATTCATCGTCACATACTTTTTACCATCTGTTCATTCCCCACGTGGTTAGCTTAGCTAAACGTAACTAACAGTTTATCGACAGTACGGCAGGTTACCCATGTTTTCCTGTTTTGCAATTATTTGTCTGTGCGTTTCAAACGAAGATTAATTTTTTTGAACTGAGGGTTATAGTAAGTCATACCACAATTAAATTTATATTACGTCCAGGGAGTTAATAACGGATATTTGCTAGTGTATTGAAAGAAACAACTCATGAAAAAACCTGCCACAAACAGCCATTACCTGCTTCAGTGAACACTTACCTGCCTATGCAGATTTTAACGAAAAAAATACGACTAACAAAAGTAATCAATGGCGGCAATGTCGCCCCGTTTGTCCCTATGTCCTCGTACCATTTATATATTCTACAAAATATTGTTTAATTCGTGACGGTCTGTGCTTCACGCATTGTTTCTGCGCTTTCTTTTCTGCAGAATTCGAGAACGTGAAAATTAAAAATGACTGTCGTCAGTCTCACATTCAGTGACAGCGTCAAAATTAAGGTGGAGACTACAAATTGGATTGTTGAACAAAGTTTTAGCGGAGTGATTAGCCGATCCCTTATTTCGATGCACGGGTGGTTTTCTGCTGTATACTCTGAGACAAAAAATAATTAAAAAAAAACAAAAAAATGTCGCACCGCGAAGGGATCATGCGAATTGGACGGAAATCGGTGGATATGATGTTCATGTACAGCCAAACAAATGATTACAATTTCAGAAAAATTAGATTTTTTATTCAAGAGAAGGAGCTTCACAAACTGAGCTAGTCAATAATGCTTTGGTCGCCCTCTTACACCTATGCAAGCATTTATTCAGCTTGGATTGTGCGCCTCGCAACACATGGTATTTCCTGGTCGGTGTTTCAATCTAGTGACCGATTTTAGAATCACGTGAAGAAACACCCACTAGAGACTACCATAAGCAGTTTCCCGCATTTTTTTACGGTTTTTGTAGTTGTGAGGCATGGTATTGTGTTTCGTGCATCGTTTGTAAATATTACAAGTTCTACATAATTATTTAAGTCCTGTACAATATATTAAAGCTATTTGGAGGAAATTGTTAACTCTTCAGTTATATAGTTTTATCGTGAATAAAATTCTGTATATTTTTAGAAATATTTGTATAATATGTGGAAAGTTGTTCCATAATTCGTAGGTCGTGCACTATCCTGAACTCTGAAACAGAATAACGTCTTTTATCGTGGGACATCTGATACTCGCAAATAAACTGAGTTGCTTTAGTCTTAACAATTTCCCCTCTCTTGAAAATGCGGATTTGTGTTAGTTTCCAATCTTATATTTTACAAGTATTTAACTTGTAACTGGATTTTGAAAATATCGGATGGTTATAACTAAATTGCAACTACTCACATGCCGCGGGCAGTGGCCAGGCGGTTTGAGGCGTCATGTCACGGATTGCGCGGCCCCTCCCTCCGGAGATCCGAGTCCTCCCTCGGGAATGGGTATGTGTGTTGTTGTTAACGTAAGTTGGTTTAAGTAGTGTTTAAGTCTAGAGACCGATAACCTCAGCAGTTTGGTAGATACTCTAAAACGTTAACGCGGGACAGATTTACGCTGGAATAAAAAAATTTGTTCCATTTCTGGCCACCAAGGGCGCTGTTGATTCATGAAAAACGTACAGAAATGTTTTCGTATGTAATGGTAATGGATGAGGAACGGGACATGGGCTGAAAAGATCGAACAAGTGAGTGGGGCATAATGTTGATTTCATTTTTCATCGCCGCTTACACAATTTGTTCAGTATGAACACCGGAGACGCCGATGAGACGCTGCATCCGTGAATCGACGTGATCAACAATTCCTCGCAGCACTTTCGATGGAATCTGAGCAACTTCTTCCTGTACACTACTGGCCTTCAGAGCAGGTGGAGACATAATGTGTCCCTGGTAAACGAGTTATTTAGATATCCTCAGAGCCACAAGTCAGCATCATTATTATAATTACGCTTATAATAACTATGCTTCGTCTTTATGTAAGTAAGCATCATTATTATAATTACGCTTATAATAACGATGCTTCGTCTTTATGTAAGTACAGATACATTTTCGAGAAATGCTGCCTTGCCACTTACAATTGTTCCACTTGTATCTGTTTAGTCACCAGCAAATAATTTTTTTGTATTTATACAGTTACCTCCAGCAATATAAACATGTACATGAATCTATAGACACCTGAGGATGGGCACAAGCCGGAAAACGGTCGTGTGACGAGTAAATAATCTTTTATTGTGACTGGTAGTGGCAATTTTTCTACACCCTAGATTGAAGGTTGTATAAGGATTGTATTAATTACTTTGAATCGTATCACGTAGCATATATCAACCAAGGAAACGATTTTCACAAATATAATACGGTTCAAAAAGTAAATATAGCTCCCTAATTCGCGTAATATTCTTCAAATCAGTAAGTATCTTGCCCTACACACTTTCTAAGGTAGCCTATATTCTTCCTCAGGATTCATGCTATCTCCTTACCACGTTTCATCGAAATTGGCCAAGCGGATTACTAACAATAATTTTAAACGTAAAGTATGATGCGGCAATTTCTCAGACGTCTCTTTGTTTATGACGCCAAATATCCAGAACTATGTGTCGTACAAAGATATAATTTTGCAGGCACATTCAGCGGTATGGGTGAACAGTGTCTGCATAGTGTGTCGCGTATTCACTTTGTTGTAAAGACGTAATAAATTAAAACATCATGCCTGATGAGAAAATGAGCAGGGATAAGCTTTTCTTCTTTCATACTTCTGTGGGGCGTGTCAGTGAAAAAAGTGTCTGTAAGGGTTTGTAATTATGTGTAAAGTTTGTTGTAAGTCGCTAAGCGTTCTTGTTCTCAAATACTGGATAAATAAAACATGAGTATCGGCGCGACATGGTTTACACTTCTTTTTCACCCCCCACCCCCCAGCAGGTAGGCTATTCTTACCTCCACAGCGATTCTCTCGAAACAGTAAGTGGTTTCTATACCACGTTTTGTTGAAATCAGTCCAGAGGTTTCGAAGGAGATGTGTGACATACATTACACATGCAAGTATTACGTCCGTCTAGCAGTTTCAGAGATTAGCGTTTTCAGACAGACTGACAGATGAGAAAGTTTTAGAAAAATTTTAAATCAAGATATCATTCTTTTCATCTTTAGATTGTGGTGAACTAAAGCCTATGCGATGACCCAAACTGTATTGAAGTTATCTGCGTAAACGCCATGAAAATTTGTCTACTAAGTTTGGCGATTAGCGCGTTCAAAAACAGACAAGGCGGTTTTACAGATTTATTATTAGTATAGATAAGGAATTTTTTCTTCTCTTTACCCTCATATTAGCAGTTGATGCCAAGTTATTACAGTAATAATAATAATAATAATAATAATAATAATAATTACAATAATAATACATCCTTGAACATACAGGGATAAAAAATAGCACAAAGAATTTGCCTGACGATAGCTGATGGGGCTACGTAAGAACTCATGAGATCTATGACGATAAATGACTTCCATACATACAAATATCACACACTACAAGACAGATATGAAACCAGAGATCCAGTACGTCAAAGCATTTCTCACACTGCGTTATAATAGGCGACGTTGAAAACAAGCTCAAAGTGTAACTCAGAACTATGAGAACGATCGTCGGTCCTAACTAAATGGAAGTCCGTTACAGAGCAAGGTTCCGGAAAATAACAGAAAAACTGTTCAGCATAACGGTAGGAACTCGCGAAGTCATATTAGATATCTTTAGACAAATCCAAAGAGTCCCCGCCGTAAGATTTACCCCTCAAAATTTTAACATTCACGAAATGACTAAAAACTGGAAGCGAGAATGTTGCAGCTTGGAACACTTCTCATACTTTCACCTTTAGTTAGCCCTATAACAGAAGTTTGATATATTTTTTACTCCGTTTTGAAATGGTAGTATTAACATTATTTGCGCTGCTGTCGCTTCCTGAAATTACAAAAATTACTCCGGAAAGTAAAGATTTTCCCAGAAGTGAAAAACTGTACCAAGCCACATCATGGTCATGTACCTAGGAACAAATATCCTATTCAAACCTAAAAGTGTTGCAACCGATAAAATCTTATCATATTGTATTTAGTAGTCTATTTGTTACATTATTACTCTACTACACTCCAGTAATCCTTATGTGAAGTCAAATTAAGAAGTAGTCTTACAAAAAATCAGTTACAAGTTAAAAACATTTTGAGGTAGAAGTTATTGAAAACTGAAACAAATTTCTATTTTATAGACAGGGAAAATTGTTAAATTCTAAAGAAATACAGGCCATTTGCAAATATAACGTGTTCTCCCGTAGGTCTTCATCCGTTTCAAGATACGAGATGTAGCACGACAGACGAACATCGCTTAACCATCCACACGTTGTGTAATTAGTTTTAAAATGTAGTCACAAAAATCTCTTTGTGAGCGAAGTCTTTCGCGACAACAATGTTGTATAAAACATTCTCGGTCTTCTTGCCCCGTCAGTTCAGGGTAAAACCTCGAGCTTACGCCATCGTCTTCGTCAGGAGCAACAGACCGTCATAACTGCCATTGTGATGGCTTTATATCGCCCATAGACGGATTCTGATTGGTAGGTAATTACGCAGTACTGTCGCCGTTGGTGTCAACGTCTGCGATAGTGACGCCACCGCTCCCATCGTAGCGTAAACATTGCGACGAGTATCTCTGGCTCTTCTCTGCGTCGAGAGCTCGCTTCCACGCACCGCCAAGATTAAAACCGCTGTCACGGCTGAAGTTTTTCTCGCACATTCTTATTTCTACATCCTCTTTAACTGTAGAATCCCAGTATGAAGGAGACTAGGATGAAACTTTTGCTTCGTCAAACAATATTTTCTGCTTGTTTATGAGGCTGTGCTCACCAACTGCAGATTTCTCCAGTCTCGATTTTCAACACGCTGTTGATGTTCTGCACAGCTGTCGGAAATGATACGCATTGACTGAACGATGTAACAGCTTCCGCACTCGCAAGGGATGTTGAAAATCCCTGGGATCCTGAGTCTGAGAGTGTCCTTAATATGGTGTAGCATGATCTTCAACTCTTTAGGAGGTCATAAAGTGCGAGATGTGGCTAGAAAAAAAACCGGACTAGTACTGGTGAAACAATAAAACGAATGCAATAAGGCTGAAAGTCGCGTGGCCTGTCACGTGACTCTCGCTCCGCCTACTGCTCGAGTTTCATCTGCCTCCTGCACTCAGTCTGCCCGTGGCGTCTGTTTTAAGTAGTTGACGTTTTGTCTGTGCGTCGGAAAATGTTGAGTGTACAGAAAGAACAGCGTGTTAACATCAAATTTTGTTTCAAACTAGGAAAATCTGCAAGTGAAACGTTTGTAATGTTACAACAAGTGTACGGCGATGATTGTTTATCGCGAACACAAGTGTTTGAGTGGTTTAAACGATTTAAAGATGGCCGCGAAGACACCAGTGATGACACTCGCACTGGCAGACCATTGTCAGCAAAAACTGATGCAAACATTGAAAAAATCGGTAAACTTGTTCGACAAGATCGCCGTTTAACAATCAGAGCAGTGTCTGAGTTAACAGGAGTTGACAAGGAAAGTGTTAGGCAGATTCTTCATGAAAGTTTCAACATGAACAAAGTGTGTTCAAAAATGGTTCCAAAGTGTCTCACAATTGAACAGAAGGAACGCCGAAGAATGATTTGTTCTGACATCCTGGAAAACATTGAAAGTGATCCCACCTTCTTACAAAATGTTATTACTTGCGATGAATCGTGGTTTTTTACTTACGATCCCGAAACTAAACGCCAATCGATGCATTGGAAAACTCCTGGTTCTCCACGACAAAAAAAGCACGAATGTCAAAATCGAAATTCAAGGCAATGATGATTGTTTTTTTTTTGACATCAAAGGGATTGAGCACATTGATTGGGTACCAGAGGGACAAACAGTGAATCAGCATTACTACATTAGCGTCCTGGCTACCCTACGTGAGCGAGTACGGAGAAAACGGAACGATTTGTGGAGAAAAAATTCATGGATCCTTCACCAAGACAATGCCCCAGCTCACAGTGCGTTGTCAGTGAAGACGTTTTTGGCAAAACACAACATTCCCATCTTAGATCATCCACCCTACTCACCTGATTTGGCCCCCTGTGACTTTTTTCTTTTCCCTAAAGTCAAGTCAGCTTTGAAAGGAACTAGATTCGAGACTGTTGAAGCAGTAAACGAAAAAACGACGGAAGTAATGTATGGACTTACCGAAAATGATCTGCAGCATTGCTATGAACAGTGAAAAATTCGTATGGAGCGGTGTAGAGACCGAGGAGGAGAGTACATTGAAGGAGATAACATGAAATTGTAAATAATTGTAAATAAATGTTTTTTCCAGCATCAGTCCGGTTTTTTCCCAGCCGCACCTCGTATATCTTATACCTTCATAACATCCCTTGTGAGTAAGGAAACAATTACATCGGTCAGTCCATCCGTACCGTTTCCGACCGATAATGTTTTATACAACATAAAAATCTGTAACTGATGACTTAACAATGCCCTCTAAACACCTTCAATATATAATGCAGCACTTAAACATGTAGAACTCGTAATATTTATAAACGCCACGGAAAACATTGCCTCATGTCTCACGATAAAAACAGATCCAAACGCCGTAAACTGTTCGCGACTTCTTCTACTGTAAGTTCGTTCACATGAGGACACTATATCCTCTAAAACTCGAAAAATATTTACAAAGGGCCCACATGAATTCCTCGGAAGCTTTAGGCAGAAACTCGTACAGACAAAAAGTTTGCAGATGGTAAGTGCAGTCAGAGAACGGAACTGGGAAGAAAACAGCAATAAAGTACAATGAAGAAAGAAAGATAACTCACGAAGAAAAAATGAGAGCTGGATAGAAACTCATAAAACTGAACCATAAAGCTTTTCGTGGTCCAATGGTGTCCAATCGCACCTGTTAATAATAGTAATAGTAACAACAGCAATAATAACCTCGATGTTTGTACTTGCTATCTCGGAAACTTCAGCTTTAGGGAAACGTTCGCTATTTCGCTCCCCATATATGGTATTAAATATTCCACATCGGAGTCTCTCCTGGCAACGCAGAAAGAGTCGATTTTGCATAAGTATCCGTCGCAGATGAACTACGGACAAGAAGAAGTGTCTAGTGTTCAGACAGGGAGCTGCTATGAGGGGTAAGAGTGTCCCAGCTGATGAAGTGAACTAACAGCGCCTCATTACGCAATAAAAGTGACACAGCGGCACACTGCAGCCCTGAGCGGGTACCTGCATGCCCACATACACTGCGCTGGCTTGCCAGTGTCCTCATCGAATGGATGAGAAGAGACCCTCCTGTTGAAAATTACCAATATGCGGTGTTTAACTGTGGGGTGTGAGGAAGATTATGAATGTCAGTAAGAATCGAACTTGAGACGCATGGTTTCAGAAAATTTCCAACGTTCCTTTTGTCCATGCTCGAAACTCCAGACACAAGCGCAAAGATCGATTCTCGGTCTGCTGTCAGAATCTACGCACTGTTGGCGATGTGCGGCGTTCAGGATTTTGGAACATACATTGTGTTCGAACATTAATATTACCTCGAAGAAAACGGTCTATTGACACACAGCCAACATGGGTTTAGGAAACATCGTTCCTGTGAAACACAACTACCTCTTTATTCACATTAAGTGTTGAGTGCTATTGACAAGGGATTTCAGATCGATTCCGTATTTCTGGATATCCGGGAGGCTTTTGACACGGTACCACATAAGCGGCACGTAGTGAAATTGCGTGCTTATGGAATATCGTCTCAGTTATGTCACTGGATTTGTGATTTCCTGTCAGAGAGGTCACAGTTCGTAGTAATTGACGGAAAGTCATCGAGTAAAACAGAAGTGATTTCTGACGTTCCCCAAGGTAATGTTATAGACCCTTTGCTGCTCCTTATCTATATAAACGATTTGGGAGACAATCTGAGGAGCCGTCTTCGGTTGTTTGCAAATGACGCTGTCGTTTAGTGACTAATAAAGTCATCAGAAGATCAAAACAAACTGCAAAACGATTTAGAAAAAGTATCTGAATGATGCGAAAAGTGGCAGTTGAGTCTAAATAACGAAAAGTATGAGGTCATTCACATGAGTGCTAAAAGGAACTCGTTAAACTTCGGTTACACGATAAATTAGTCAAATATAAAAGCCGTAAATTCAACTAAATACCTAGGTTTTACAATTACGAACAACTTAAATTGGAAGGAACACATAGAAAATGTTGTGGGGAAGGCTAACCAAAGACTGCGTTTTATTGGCAGGACACTTAGAAAATCCAAAAATGGTTCAAATGGCTCTGAGCACTATGGGACTTAACTTCTGAGGTCATCAGTCCCCTAGAACTTAGAGCTACTTAAACCTAAGGACATCACACACATCCGTGCCCGAGGCAGGATTCGAACCTGCGACCGTAGCGGTCGCGCGGTTCCAGACTGAAGCGCCTACAACCGCTCGGCCACAACGGCCGGCTAGAAAATGTAACAGTACTAAGGAGACTGCCTACACTATGCTTGTCCGTCCTCTTTTAGAATACTGCTGCGCGGTATGAGATTCTACCCAGATAGGACTAACGGAGTACATCGAAAAAGTTCGAAGAAAGGGAGGACGTTTTGCATTATCGCGAAATATAGGAGAGAGTGTCACAGAAATGATACAGGATTTGGGCTGGACATCATTAAAAGAAAGGCGTTTTTCGTTGCGACGGTATCTTTTCACGAAATTCCATTCACCAACTTTCTCCTCCGAATGCAAAAGTATTTTCTTGACACCTACCTACATAGAGAGGAACGATCACTACGTAAAATAAGGGAAATCAGGGATCGTATGGAAAGATTTAGATATTCATTCTTTGCTCGTGCTATACGAGATTGGAATAATAGAGAATTGTGAAGGTGGTTTGATGAACCCTCCGCCAGGCACTTAAATGTGATTGGGAGAATATCCATGTAGATGTAGAAACAAATTACTGGACGTACTGATCCGCAAATTTAATCGCAATCGTTTATTGGTGAATTTGGATCAAATATCTGCACTACTCCAGAAAAGGATCGCCAGCATCGCTTTAACAAGTTTAAACTTTTCGTTATTGAATGTCAATAACTGGAGGGAGGGACAAATAAAAGTGGCTCGGATAAGTGCATACGATTGGACATGAATTTATGGCAGCATTAACCGAGGAGGAAAAGCCCTACAGTTACGTCCAACAGTATGGAGTTACCAGCCATACAGCCGGCCAAACTTTGGAGCACATTTGCACAGTCTTCACTCCTGACAGTGTTGTTACAAGAGGCCAGTCTGGTCGCGGTCCTAGGTGCCCACCAAGGTCACCTGATAGGTCAGTGGGTATTACTTTGTGTGGGAAGCCCTCAAGTCTAATGAGCAAAGCAACAAACTCATAGTCTTCAAGAACTGCAGCAGAACTTTTCGGATGACATTGCAGCAATTCCAACAGTCCAGTTTCGGTCCGCCTCCAGGGGCTTGCTGACCAGGGCCCAAAAGTGCCAACAGATGACTGGTGGTCACTTTCAAAATCTGCTATGGTCAGATTAGTACCGTATTTCCTTTGTAGCCTGAAAATCTGTTCTCCGGTCCATTTTTATTTGCCCCACGCTCTAAAACCCTGCAGCATTCGAACTACTTTCAGACAATTTCCGATACCCGATCACTGTGCTAGAATGTGTTCAGTGTTAGGAGATCATACATCCCTAACAACTGCCACCGATAATCTTCCACATAGCAAAAAGTTTCGTGGCGGGTTTAACAGAAAGTAGATAAACATTAAGACAGTGGTTTAAATGCTTCAGATGGTCTACATAGTATCGACTCCCCTGAAAATCACTGACTGTGCTGTGTGCAGTCTGTGGCTGGTTGGCATTGTGAGGAATATTCACTATTGTAGTGTTGGGCAGTTTGATGTGAACAGCGCGTAGCGTTGTGCAGTTGGAGATGAGCCGCCAGCAGAGGTGGATGTGGGGAGAGAGATAGCAGAATTTTGAGAGCGGACGATCTGGACGTTTGTCCGTCAGAAAAAGAAAATTTGTAAGACAGGATGTAATGAACTGATATATATTATGACTTTTGAACACTATTAAGGTAAATACATTGTTTATTCTCTACCAAAATCTATCATTTGCTAACTATGCCTATCAGTAGTTAGTGCCTTCAGTAGTTGGAATCTTTTATTTAGCTGGCAGTATTGGCGCTCGCTGTACTGCAGTAGTTCGAGTAACGAAGATTTTTGTGAGGTAAGTGATTCATGAAAGGTATAGGTAATTGTTAGTCACGGCCATTCTTTTGTAGGGATTATTGAAAGTCAGATTGCGTTGCGCTTAAAATATTGTGTGTCAGATTAGTGTTGATCAGAATAAGTAAAGAGAGGAATGTCTGAGTACGTTCAGTTTTGCTCAGCTGTTTAAAAACCAAATAACGTAAGAGGTTTACCAGCACATTAATTCATAATTTTTCTAAGGGGACGTTACACAAGGTTTGCGCGACTGACTTTGCAAACACTTACCTGTTCTTTAAAACATTCTGCAAAAGTCCTTGTAAACTTGATTTAGTTGCTCCACTGCGATTTGTGTCACAACGATGACGCCCTACGACCGTACGCCGATACCTAACATGGCCTGCACGCAGCTGGGTGGCCAAATGCTCGTCTGTTGTTTACAGTCGTTAGTTCAAGCTTCCGCCGTAATTACTGAGCTGAGTTCGCAAATATTCCAGGAATGAGATCAGTTTCGAAACTTTTTGAACTTACGACGTACAGTTTAGCGTCGATAAGTGAATAATTCACACAAAAACACTTCACTCAAATTTCCACAGAAGCAAATACAGGGCTGTTACAAATGATTGAAGCGATTTCATAAATTCACTGTGGCTCCATTCATTGACATGTGGTCACGACACACTACAGATACGTAGAAAAACTCATAAAGTTTTGTTCGGCTGAAGCCGCACTTCAGGTTTCTGCCGCCAGAGCGCAGTGAGACAAAATGGCGACAGGAGCCGAGAAAGCGTATGTCGTGCTCACATCAGTCAATCAAAACAGTGCAACGACACTTCAGGACGATGTTCAATAAAGATCCACCAACTGCTAACTCCATTCGGCGATGGTATGCGCAGTTTAAAGCTTCTGGATGCCTCTGTAAGGGGAAATCAACGGGTCAGCCTGCAGTGAGGGAAGAAACGGTTGAACGCGTGCGGGCAAGTTTCACGCGTAGCCCGCGGAAGTCGACGAATAAAGCAAGCAGGGAGCTAAACGTACCACAGCCGACGGTTTGGAAAATCTTACTGAAAAGGCTAAAGCAGAAGCATTTCTTAAACAGGAGATTGGAAAACCGATGGATCGGTCGTGGTGGAGATCATGATCAACAATTCATGTCATGGCCTCCACGCTCTCCCGACTTAACCCCATGCGATTTCTTTCTGTGGGGTTATGTGAAAGATTCAGTGTTTAAACCTCCTCTACCAAGAAACGTGCCAGAACTGCGAGCTCGAATCAACGATGCTTTCGAACTCATTGATGGGGACATGCTGCGCCGAGTGTGGGAGGAACTTGATTATCGGCTTGATGTCTGCCGAATCACTAAAGGGGCACATATCGAACATTTGTGAATGCCTAAAAAAACTTTTTGAGTTTTTGTACGTGTGTGCAAAGCATTGTGAAAATATCTCAAATAATAAAGTTATTGTAGAGCTGTGAAATCGCTTCAATCATTTGTAATAACCCTGTATAATTAATGGGCTTGTATTAATAGTCGACAAATCGGTCACGATTTACTAAAAACCGCCATCGAGCTACCAACTTCTCTCCACAAGCTGATGGAAGTTGCACCTTCCTATCGCGCACTTGCACGCTCAATAAAAGGCGACAGTTGCCAAGAAAGCACTGTGTAAGAGGTCCATGACTAAGGAATTTATTGCTGGTGTACTCGAGCAGATGTAATTTCGATGGATTGCTCACGCGCTGCCTGCGATATGTAAGGTATAAGAGAATCTCAGACCAGTAAGAGCAGTGGCTGTGGCAGTAGTGGTATTGGCTCGTAGTCGGACGGTTCGGTGAATTCGCTCTTAGAGAGCAGTTGTCTAGTTGTATAGCTCACAGAGAGCACTTGTGTCCTGTATGGAATTACCAAGGCCGGTCGTGGAGAACGATGGCGGTGCCTGAGCGATTTAGTATAAGGTAAAAGCAAAAATTATTATTATTTATTGCCGCGCGAATATGTAATTTGCAACAACTCATTTTGTACTATTGTTGTATCAAAGTCACATGTAAATAATTTTCAATAATTTTTCAATAATAATCTTTATCAATATTACTTTTGACAGTCACTCATTTGAATTTATAGTTTTTACTAATTTCTCCTATCCATAGTCATACCAATTATCGTAAATAAAATCAGTTGTTTTTCATACATAACAAAATCTATCGGCCAGCATTGCACTGGGCTGTGCCAGAAAAATTTCTTATAGGAGCAGATAGATACGCGTTATCCGGCGACATGATTGAGGTGAGAATTTTCAGTTTATTCAGAATGACTTTTCAGGGCCATGACGCAGTATTGCTGACGTCTAGATTTTCCAGTTTAGATTCACAGTCAGTTAATTAAATGAAAGGATATATATGAGTCACATTTTCATTGGGAGGTTAGTCAGATTTTTGTTGCGAGGTTATGGAAACAATTTTACTGTTGGGTGGTTACAACTGGAAACTACGTGTCCGCACACAGGAAAACATTTCTGTTTCTTACTACCTTTTTATAGTTGATAATTGACTTTGTTGATGATTAAATGCCGACTTCAGTCAAACAATGTAGGCAGTTTCATTGGCCATTTCCTGCTCGTGCTAATAGAGCTCCTCTAAGCTAACACCGGCCTTCTGGGAAAATTACTAGTCTTTGAGATGATTGTAGTACTCCCAGACCATTGCCCATGTATGGGAGTTAACGAAGCACTAGGCCATTATCCCCAGAATGAACAAAACAGCCTTCCCTGAGTACCCGTTCTGCAATGAGTCGTTGTTAACGTACAAGTAACATTGGCGGAAAAACAACCTGTAGACAGATCGAGCTCCATAGGGCATGGCTAATGGGGACATTAATGCCGTCTACAACAAGTACACCGAGTAAATGGAACATTTTTGCTTCCAAACAGTACACATAGCACGTATCGTCGCCATTTGCTCTATCGTGCTAATTTTCTAAGCGCAATAGAGGAAAGTCCACTGGACCTGACGGGATACCAATTCGATTCTACACAGAGTACGCGAAAGAACTTGCCCCCCTTCTAACAGCCGTGTACCGCAAGTCTCTAGATGAACGGAGGGTTCCAAATGATTGGAAAAGAGCACAGGTAGTACCAGTCTTCAAGAAGGGTCGTCGAGCAGATGCGCAAAACTATAGACCTGTATCTCTGACGTCGATCTGTTGTAGAATTTTAGAACATGTTTTTTGCTCGAGTATCATGTCGTTTTTGGAAACGCAGAATCTACTATGTAGGAATCAACATGGATTCCGGAAACAGCGATCGTGTGAGACCCAACTCGCTTTATTTGTTCATGAGACCCAGAAAATATTAGATACAGGCTCCCAGATAGATGCTATTTTTCTTGACTTCCGTAAGGCGTTCGATACAGTTCCGCACTGTCGCCTGATAAACAAAGTAAGAGCCTACGGAATATCAGACCAGCTGTGTGGCTGGATTGAAGAGTTTTTAGCAAACAAAACACAGCATGTTGTTCTCAATGGAGAGACGTCTACAGACGTTAAAGTAGCCTCTGGCGTGCCACAGGGGAGTGTTATGGGACCATTGCTTTTCACAATATATATAAATGACCTGGTAGATAGTGTCGGAAGTTCCATGCGGCTTTTCGCGGATGATGCTGTAGTATGCAGAGAAGTTGCAGCATTAGAAAATTGTAGCGAAATGCAGGAAGATCTGCAGCGGATAGGCACTTGGTGCAGGGAGTGGCAACTGTCCCTTAACATAGACAAATGTAATGTATTGCGAATACATAGAAAGAAGGATCCTTTATTGTATGATTATATGATAGCGGAACAAACACTGGTAGCAGTTACTTCTGTAAAACATCTGGGAGTATGCGTGCGGAACCATTTGAAGTGGAATGATCATATAAAATTAATTGTTGGTAAGGCGGGTACCAGGTTGAGATTCATTGGGAGAGTGCTTAGAAAATGTAGTCCATCAACAAATGAGGTGGCTTACAAAACACTCGTTCGACCTATACTTGAGTATTGCTCATCAGTGTGGGATCCGTACCAGATCGGTTTGACGGAGGAGATAGAGAAGATCCAAAGAAGAGCGGCGCGTTTCGTCACAGGGTTATTTGGTAACCGTGATAGCGTTACCGAGATGCTTAATAAACTCAAGTGGCAGACTCTGCAAGAGAGGCGCTCTGCATCGCGGTGTAGATTGCTCGCCAGGTTTCGAGAGGGTGCGTTTCTGGATGAGGTATCGAATATATTGCTTCCCCCTACTTATACCTCCCGAGGAGATCACGAATGTAAAATTAGAGAGATTAGAGCGCGCACGGAGGCTTTCAGACAGTCGTTCTTCCCGCGAACCATACGCGACTGGAACAGGAAAGGGAGGTAATGACAGTGGCACGTAAAGTGCCCTCCGCCACACACCGTTGGGTGGCTTGCGGAGTATAAATGTAGATGTAGAATACAGAGACAAATGCGAATCGGAGCAAGAAATCAAACGAAATGCAGTTATTATGTAACGAGTCGCCACAGACTACGACTCCTTTATGACAAAATATTAAGAAAATGTCCCTGAATAACATCCGCTATTATCATCTTGATGTTGAAGCTCTATTGTCTGTGTTTGCCTTAACAATAACATATGTTTTTGCGTGGGGTCCGCCTTTAGCAATACACTATTTTGTTTTTGTCCCAGACATGTTTCACTGCAGTTGCAGCATCATCAGTGTTTTTTTCATTGTTATGGCTGTTAAACATAAGAAATGTTCTTTACTGTTTAAATACATACAAATATTAGTCTCTAAATAGTAATTACAGATTTTTGAGGAGCACGTAAAATTGAGTATTCATACCTTCTTACACACATGGTTTGGTTTTCCTGCTGTATTATGTTTTTATAGTGTGTGTTTTTCTTTACAGTTTGTCACCTGCAACTACATACAACTTAAAGTAGGCAAAACATTTACGCAAAATTACGATTTCTAAACTGTTGTGGCTATGCCTGATATTAATACTTTATATGAAAGGTTGTGTGTGTGAGTGTGTGTGTGTGTGTGTGTGTGTGTGTGTGTGTGTGTGTGTATAAAGAAAGAGGGAGAGAGGGTGAGAGAGAGAGAGAGGGGGGTGGGGAAGGGATGGAGATAGTAGGTTTGAGGATTTATCATTATTATTATAATTAGGTTTGAGGATTTATCATTATTATTATAATTATACATATATTTATTTATTTTTGTTTTTAGTTTTCAGTGTGTGTATGTTTGTTTCTGTGTGTGCGCGCGCGTGAGTGTGTGTGGGGTGGGGTGGGGGGGGGAGTTCTATAGGTTGGTATTATCCACTAATTCTTTGAGGCCAGAGTTGCATTGCAGAGAGCTGTGTATTCATTTATTTTGCTAAAGGCGGACCGTACTCAAAAACATATGTTATCCGCTATTATGTCTGTAGAAATCGGTTTCACCCTGCAAATAGAGATGTATAAAGTCAGGACACGAGGGGTCGAACAAGGAAAGTTAATTGACTGTGAATTAATGAAAATAGAACGACAAAATTTGGGAATGTCCGTTTGTGACGTTGTTAATGTAATTAATATTATGTTAGGGATTCTTTAAATGGCATTTGCAACAGTGTGAAAGAAAGTTAGGGCTTACAGGAAGGACGGCAGACTTCCGATTATCCGCGGCACGAGGAAGCGGCCAGTTAGGGGGAGGGCCGGAAGCGACGGGCCTGCTGGCAGTTTTTGTGGCCACGAAATAAACGCGGCCGCTGCCCCGAGCGGCAGAAGATCGCCGCGAACCCTTTCTGTTGCGCTCTTCAGACTCCTCTCGGACAGCGAACTAACTCTACAAACCAGCAGCATCGTCAGGGCGTATCTATACAGTTTGGAGCACTAAATATCATTCGGCCTTCTATACGAAATGGGCGTTTATTTATTCATATATTTAATTATTTAATTTATTGACGTCTGGTGCACGCACCGGGCAGCCCACACCTTGTTACGTAAGTACTACGACTTATTAGTAAAATAAAAATGCATGTCCATATTAGCGTGTAAAAGTGGATTATGATACAGTGCTACAGTGGTCTTCAGTCCGCAGTCTGGCTTGCAAGCCATACATCTCTGAAGACAATACAGAGCGACGGCACTCTACGTTGCCCACCATTGTGTGTAGTATCACCAGTCAAGTAGGGAGGACGTGGTTTTCCTGTTTGGGGATGATTACATGGCTCAAGTATGGTCCCCTTACTGCGGTTAAAAAAAAAAAGCCAAATGCGAAACGATGTGAAAACATTTTACACCATTATGTTCTGCGAACAGTAGAGGAACAGTTCAGAGACGATTATTGTACCAGCAAAACAATGCACCCTGGCATACAACATCTATGAGGCAATAGTTTGTGGACAATAACGTTCTTGAAATGAACTGCCCTGCACAGAGTCGCAACCTGAAGCCAACGAAACACGTCTCGGATAAGTTGGAGTGTCAACTTCACCCCTGACCCCAGCGATTAAAACATCATTACCTTCTCTGGTTTCGGGTCTTGAGGAAGGATGGGATGCTATTCCTTCAGATATTCAGGCACATAACTGAAAGTGTCCGCAGTAGAGTTCGGGGCATCATAAAGGCAGAGGGTGGACGCATCCCCTATTAATGCCTGCTAATACGTGCCTCGATACTTTTCATCACATAGTGCATCTATTTCCTGCCCCATACGAATCAATACCTCTTCATTAGTTATCTGATCAACGCACCTTATAGTCAGTATTTTTGTGTAACACATTTCAAAAGTTTCTATTCTGTTGCTGTAGGAACTGTTTGCCCTCTCGGTTTCGCGTCGGAAAAGGATACAGTGCACACTATCAGAAAAGAATTCCTAAAGTAAATGTGTACTCAACGTTGATAAATGCCCCCTTTCTTAAGTACTATTCTTCCTATTGACAGGGTGAATCTCCTATCCCCTCCGGCCACGGTCAGTTATTTTGCTGCCCTCCACTAAAAAAAAACTGTTGTATTGCATTTATGAAACATCCCCTTAGAAAAATTTATAAATGACAGTGCTGGTAAAAATCTTACGTCATTTGATTTTCAAACAGCTGAACGTACTCAGACATTTCTCTCTTTACTTATTCTGATCATCACTAAACTGACACACAATATTTTTAGCGCAACGCAGTCTGACTTTCAATAATCCCTACAAAAGGATGATCGAGAGTAACAATAACCTATACCTTCCATGAATCGCTTACCTCAAAAAATCTTCGTTACTCGAACTAGTGCAACACAGCGAGCGCCAATACTGGAAGCTAAATAAATAATTCCAACTACTGAAGGCACAAACTACTGACAGGCATAGTTAGCAAATGAAAGATTTTGATAGAGAACAAACAAGTATTTACCTTAATAGTGTTCAAAAACCATTATACATATATCAGTTCATGACATCCAGTCTTACAAATTTCCTTTTCCTGATAGACACACTTCCAGATCGTCCGCTCTCAAAACTCTGGCATCTCTGTCCCCACATCCAACACTGCTGGCGGCTCACCTCCAACTGCGCAACGCTACGGGCTGTTCACATCCAACTGCCCAACACTACAATAGCAAATATTCCAACAGTGCCAACCAGCCACAGACTGCACACAGCGCAGTCAGAGATTTTCATACACAGCGCTACGTGGCGTTACCAACATAAAAACTTAAACAGCCTACTTACACATTTATTGCCTCGTATGCTAATATGAACCCCTCAGAATCGCCTAATTTCATTCGAATATATTCCATCCGCGCCCGTTCGCCGACATGTTACACTGAGGTATCAAAGGTCATGGATTCCTTCTAATATCGTGTCGGACCTCCTTTTGCCCGGCATATAGCAGCAACTCGATCTGGCACTGACTCAGCAAGTTATTGGAAGGCCCTACAGAAATACTGAGCCATCCTGCCTCTATAGCCGTCCATCGTTGCGAAAGTGTTGCTGGTGCAGGATTTTGTTCACGAACTGACCTCTCGGTTATGCCCCACAAACGTTTGATGAGATTAACGTCGGGTGATCTGGGTGGTCCTTTCATTCGCTGCAGTTGTCCAGAACGTTCTTCAAACCAATCGCGGACAGTTGTGGCCCGGTGCCATAGTGCATTGCCATCCATAAAAATTTCATCGTTCTTTGGGGACATGAAGTCCATGATTGGCTGCAAATGGTCTCTAAGTAGCCGAGCATAAACATTTCGTGTCAACGATCGGTTCAGTTGGACCAGGGAAACCATTCCATTCCATATAAGCACAGCCCACACCATTATGGAGCCACCATCAGGTTGCACATTGCCTTGTTGGTAACTTGGGTCCATGGCTTCATGGGATCTGCGTCGTATTCGAACCGCACGGTAAGTTTTTACTGGCTGAAATCGTGATTCATCTGACCAGGTGACGGTTTTCCAGTCATCTAGGGTCCAACCGATACGGTCACGAGCCCAGGAGAGGCGCTGCAGACGAAGTGCTGTTAGCAAAGGCACTCGCGTTGGTCGTTTGCTGCTGTAGCCCATTAACAACAAATTTCGCTGCATTGTCTTAACGGATGCGTTCGTCGTACGTTCCACATTCATTTCTCCGGTTATTTCGCTCAGTGTTGTTTGTCTGTTAGCACTGACAACCGTACCCAAACGCCTCTGCTCTCGGTCGTTGAGTAAATGCCGTCGGCCTCTGCATAGTCGGCGGTGAGATGTAATGCCTGAAATTTTGTATTCTCGGCATCCTATTGACACTGTGGATCGCGGAATACGGAATTCCCTAACGGTTTCCGAAACGGATTGTCTCCTACGTCTAGCTCTAACAACCAAACCACTTTCTAAATCTGTTAATTCCCGTCGCGCCGGCCGGAGTGGCCGAGCGGTTCTAGGCGCTACAGTCATGAACCGCGCGACCGCTACGGTCACAGGTTCGAATCCTGCCTCAGGCATTGATGTGTGTGATGTACTTAGGTTAGTTCGGTTTAAGTAGTTCTATGTTCTAGGGGACTGATGACCTCAGAAGTTAAGTCCAATAGTACTCACAAGGGAACATCCCCATCACACCCCCCTCAGATTTAGTTATAAGTTGGCACAGTGGATAGGCCTTGAAAAACTGAACACAGATCAATCGAGAAAACAGGAAGAAGTTGTATAGAACTAGGAAAAAAAGAAGCAAAATATACAAACTGGGTCTTCCATGCGTAAGATAGGCAATATTTAGGACACAAAGGCGAGGAGCGCCGTGGTCCCGTGGTTAGCGTGGACAGCTGCGGAACGAGAGGTCCTGGGT
Organism: Schistocerca americana; assembly: GCF_021461395.2. NCBI lineage: Eukaryota > Metazoa > Arthropoda > Insecta > Orthoptera > Acrididae > Schistocerca > Schistocerca americana. The sequence continues at coordinate 269,783,894 of NC_060121.1, read as the reverse complement.
TCACATCTGACCTCGACTGAAAATTTTGCTTTCTTTATTTTCGCAAAGTTATGATCTGTCCGTTCGTTCATTGACGTCTCTGTTCACTGTAATAAGTTTAGTGTCTGTGTTCTGCGACCGCACCGCAAAACCGTGTGATAGTTGACGAAAGGACGTGCCTCTCCAATGGGAACCGAAACCATTTGATCGCAAGGTCATAGGTCAACCGATTCCTCCACAGGAAAACACGTCTGATATTTTGTTTACGACACTGGTGACAGCATGTGCGTCACATGACAGGAATATGTTGTCGACCCACCTAACTAGTACACTTGGCGAATGGGTGAAAAGATTCTTCTACCTTGCCCGATTTAGGTTTTCTTGTGGATGTAATAATCACTCCAAAAAAAGTGATGAAAACATAAGAGTTTTTCACATAATCTGAAAATAAAAAGTTAAAATTTTCGGTCGAGGGAAGATTTGAACCAAAGACCTCTAGTTCTGCACCTGATCGCACTAACCACGGGACCACGCCGCTCCTAGTCCCAAACTGCCCTTAATAGTGCCTATATTACACATGGACGACCCAGTTTGTATATTTTGCTTATTTTTTCATAGTTCCACACAACTTCTTCCTGTTTTCTCGATCGATCTGTGTTCAGTTTTTCAAGGCCTATCCACTGTGCCAACTTATAACTAAACCTGAGGGGGGTGCGATGGGGATGTTCCCTTGTCAGAGCCATTTGAACCATTTTTGAATTCCCGTCGCACAGCCACAATCGCGTCGGAAACGTTTTCAGATGAATTATCTGAATACCAGTGACAGCTCCGTCAATGCACTGTCCTTTTATACGTTGTGTACGAGATACTTCCACTCTCTGTATATGAGCAAATCGCTACTCCATAACTTTTGTCACTGTGTTTCGGAACACGGGCGATGCCGTTCCACGCGATGCCGCACCGTGTGTCTATCGTCGGCATTAACGGATTAAACGGGCAGTTGTAGGTGGTGCACGACCGCAGCTGGGCCGCACTGCCGCACAGCATGTTGCATCGTCGCCTGAGCGACGACTGGCAAACACGAGACACGTGGAACGGCCCACTGCGTCGCGTGTGCGCAGCACGCGGATGCTCGTGCACGCGCGCTAAACACTTCCGCTGGCGTGGCGTGGCGTGCCACACGGATGCACGAGACGCGTACGTGCTCGCACGGCTCCATTAGCGTGGCTGCTCGGTGCGCCTCATTGCTGCTTTTAAACACCTGATAAAACGCACCATTCACGACAAGCGCATTTGCTCTGTTTTCAGTTCAGGTGCTGCGAGCCACAAGGGCAAACTCAGCAGACCTTTTCCATTTTTACTAGGGCTTCTACTCAAATTGCGTACGTGCGGAGTATCGCGTCAGTTGTGCGTCTCGATTCGCAATTTCCGTCAGAAAGGACACAGTTGGTAATAACCGATGAGAAGTCATCGAGAGGAAAGAAGTGCTATCTGGCGTTCCGCAAGGAACTGTTAAGGGAATCTGCTGTTTCTAGTCTATTACACAGGGTGTTACAATAATATACGGCCAAACTTTCAGGAAACATTCATCACACACAAATAAAGAAAAGATGTTATGTGGACATGTGTCCGGAAACGCTTAATTTCCATGTTAGAGCTCATTTTAGTTTCGTCAGTATGTATTGTACTTCCTCGATTCACCACCAGTTGGCCCAATTGAAGGAAGTTAATGTTGACTTCGGTGCTTGTGTTGACATGCGACTCATTGCTCTACAGTACTAGCATCAAGCACATCAATACGTAGCATCGACCGGTTAGTGTTCATCACGAACGTGGTTTTGCAGTCAGTGCAATGTTTACAAACGCGGAGTTGGCAGAGGCCCATTTGATGTATGGACTAGCACGGGGCAATAGCCGTGGCGCGGTACGTTTGTATCGAGTCAGATTTCCACAACGAAGGTATCCCGACAGGAAGACGTTCGAAGCAATTGATCGGCGTCTTAGGGAGCACGGAACATTCCAGCCTATGACTCGCGACTGGGGAAGACCTAGAACGACGACACATGCAATGGACGAGACAATTCTTCGTGCAGTTGACGATAGCTCTAATGTCAGCGTCAGAGAAGTAGCTGCTGTACAAGGTAACGTTGGCCACGTCACTGTATGGAGAGTGTTACGGGAGAACCAGTTGTTTCCGTACCATGTACAGCGTGAACAGGCGCTATCAGCAGCTGACTGGCCTCCACGGGTACACTTCTGCGAATGGTTCATCCAACAATGTGTCACTCCTCATTTCAGTGCAAATGTTCTCTTTACGGATGAGGCTTCATTCCAACGTGATCAAATTGTAAATTTTCACAATCAACATTTGTGGGCTGACGAGAATCCGCACGCAATTGTGCAATCACGTCATCAACACAGATTTTCTGTGAACGTTTGGGCAGGCATTGTTGGTGATGTCTTGATTGGGCCCCATGTTCTTCCACCTACGCTCAATGGAGCAAGTTATCATGATTTCATACGGGATACTCTACCTGTGCTGCTAGAACATGTGCCTTTACAAGTACGACACAACATGTGCTTCATGCACGATGGAGCTCCTCCACATTTCAGTCGAACTGTTCGTACGCTTCTCAACAACAGATTTGGTGACCGATGGATTGGTAGAGGCGGACCAATTCCATGGCCTCCACGCTCTCCTGACCTCAACCCTCTTGACTTTCATTTATGGGGGCATTTGAAAGCTCTTGTCTACGCAACCCCGGTACCAAATGTAGAGACTCTTCGTGCTCGTATTGTGGACGGCTGTGATACAATACGCCATTCTCCAGGGCTGCATCAGCGCATCAGGGATTCCATGCGACGGAGGGTGGATGCATGTATCCTCGCTAACGGAGGACATTTTGAACATTTCCTGTAACAAAGTGTTTGAAGTCACGCTGGTACGTTCTGTTGCTGTGTGTTTCCATTCCATGATTAATGTGATTTGAAGAGAAGTAATAAAATGAGCTCTAACATGGAAAGTAAGCGTTTCCGGACACATGTCCACACAACATATTTTCTTTCTTTGTGTGTGAGGAATGTTTCCTGAAAGTTTGGCCGTACCTCTTTGTAACACCCTGTATAAACCAGGGCCGGCCACGGCTGGCCAAATTTCACGGGCAAACGCTCTACCTCTGTCGGCTTTACTCGTCTCTTCCCGGAAGTACTCGGCAGAGCGCGACATTTCATTTAGTACTGCAGAGTGCCAATTTTCAGTCGGTGCAATTCTCTTCATTTCAGCAGAAATTTGGCTGCAGCGCTGTTCACCCGTCACTATCTGTTCCTGGTATAAAGGACGTACAATGTTTGCAAAAGGAGATGCAGCCTAACAATCTATCCTCACAAGCCTTCAAAAATATTTGGGAGTGACAGGCGAAAAAGATGAGAAATTCGGTATATAGGGTGTAAATTTTAAGTTGACAAACCAGAATAACTCGAAAAAAAGCTTCACACGAACAAAATGTGTAGAATCTAAAGTTGATTATTTTCAAGGGGGACATCTGCTGGTGCTAAAATTAGCCCGCCACCCCAGCCTCCTGGGAGTGGGGCGGGAGGTAACTTTAAAATTTCGAATGGGAACCCGCATTTTCAATTGCAGAATCAGATTATCCATAAAAAACTACGTACATTTTGTCTTAAACATTTGTTCGATTCTTGGTAGTTGGCGCTGTAATTAAAGAAAAACCATGTTCTCATTTTTACGTGGAAGGTTACGGATAGATAAAAAATACTTATTTACTTCGTAAATTTTGATTCGCTAAAACTAAAACTCTCCCTCTCTCCCCATAGGTTGGGGTTTAGGAGAGAAATGTTCAAATGTGTGTGAAATCTTATGGGACTTAACTGCTAAGGTCATCAGTCCCTAAGCTTACACACTACTTAAGCTAAATTATCCTAAGAACAAACACACACACCCATGCCCGAGGGAGGACTCGAACCTCCGCCGGGACCAGCTGCAGCGCCCTTAGACCGCATGGCTAATCCCGCGCGGCTTTGAGAGAGAGGAATTAAGTGTTTTACAAATGTTGACCCAAACAATGCTTTACGCTGATTTCAACCATTCACACTATATTCTACAGGGTGAGTCAAAAAGGACTTTATAACTTATGGAATTATATAGAAATTCACTGAGACTACATACAGAATATGTAGATGTATTATTTTGCAGCAAACAACCTCAAGTTAGACCCATGTGGTGCATCAGCACCCCATTCCGCCACCAGGAGCGCTAGCGTAGTGCACAGTTAAAATGGCTGTAATCCGTTCATCATAAAAATAAACAAACACAGACGTGATGGTGGGTCGGAAGCCGTAGCACACGTATACTGGTGTTGTTAATTATGTCCTACTCATGTGATATATTATTTCTAAGTTACGTTAAATGGAACTTTAAGGTATTCTAATGTATTAACAGCCATCAATGTATTTAGAAAATCGTGTACAGTCAGACCTGTGCATTGTTGTGCTCTGATTGTCGCGCTGTTACTATGGAGTATGAAAATGACGGAGGCTGCTTACTGTTCCGTAGTGGAACACGGATAAAAAAGTGCCGAGAAACAAGTTGTTCTTAATGTTTTTTTCATAAATTTACATAGATAATCGGCTCTGAAGTTTTCCGAGGGACTGTATTAGGAACAGTGGAGACACATTCAACGCATAGCGGAATCCATAGCGTAATAGATTGATAACTAACTGTATTTCATGATTCGCTGGTTCTAATCTCGGGCGACTCATTCTTTTCCTCGTTCAGTGTGAAATACCTACATCTCCTAATTGTAAAATTCATCATCATTTTTTATGAATATGCAAGTCTTCTTGTTTTTAATCACATATTGTACGCGAAATGTCTGTTTTCAATTCAAATATAAATTCTTAATCATCGATATTTTATGAAAGACTGTTAATAAAAGTTGCTTAAACTAAAAAAAACATAACAATTTAATTTTTCAATGCAAAAATGCAAAACGAAATACTCTTTATACCACAGACGTAAATAAGCGTCATAGAAACATGTGTTATATTGAATGGACCTATATTTTTCCGTGGATGTCGAGTGAATTTCAGTCTTGATGCTGGCACTGGGAATACTGGAAGTGGATGGTTTACTCCAGCCATCGTTCGTTGTGAGAATGCCTCTTTACCCGGATTGGAATCATTCGCCGACCGAGATGTCATCGCCTACAAGACCTGCATCGAGCACGCGTTTCAAATGCTGCATTTTTACATTTGCCACTGCACCATTACAATATGAACCCAACTGCACTCACCTGGGGCCAAGTTAAGAGATTTTGCCAGAGAAATAACGTGACTGTTAAGCTGCCAGACGTACTGGAACTAAAGCACGCAGTTTTCTCACATGTCGCTGCCGAACGTTGGCGGGATATAGAACGGCTCGTCATAAAAGAAGAGGAGAAAATGCGGCGCCAGGTTGGCTTCGTTGATTCTGTTGATGATCGAGTCGTTATCAACGTAGCACATGACACTTCTAGAATTGAAAAGTATTTCACGAATTCGGTTAAGGAAGGCGCTAAGAGATTACCAGACGACTGAATGTAATTAATACCTTCGGTGGCTTCAGTATTCAATATTACGGTGAAATCCCTGCAGTATGCTTTTGCATCACACACCGCTCGCTACAAAAATTACCCTGTGTTTAAGCTAGAAATTTTTCATCACTCTCGTTTGTAATTAGAATACTGTATCAGAAGAGAACGAGAGCATTTTATGCTTTCTGTCTGGTCACCTAAGAAGCGCACGGTAGTGCTGGAGTTTTGCCGAATGTTATTGCATTCTCTTTAAAAATTAAATGACATTCGAAGCTATATTGTTTCTTTGCTCGTCTCTTTTTGCTTCTGAACTGCAACTGTCACACAATAGCAGATTAGTTGGACCAGCTGGTTGGCAAGTGCTGTCCAGGTTTAATGCGCCTGTAAAACTGTTGTTCCGTATTCTCGTTGGTTGGTTGTTTTGGGGGAAGAGACCAAACTGCGGGGTCATCGGTCTCATCGGATTAGGGAAGGACGGGGAAGGAAGTCGGCCGTACCCTTTCAAAGGAACCGTCCCGGCATTTGCCTGGAGCGATTTAGGGAAATCACGGAAAACCTAAATCAGGATGGCCGGGCGCGGGATTGAACCGTCGTCCTCCCGAATGCGAGGCCAGTGTGCTAACCACTGCGCCACCTCGCTCGGTCGTATTCTCGTCAGTCTACGTGCGTGCAACACAGCATAAAACGTATCCTTATGATCGTACTTGTCTGTAGTGGTTACAGCTTGGCTTCCGCTCCACGTAAAACGAAATCCCATGAGATTCAAGCAAATGCGGAAGAATAATGTAGTTCAAATAGTTCAAATGGCTCTGAGCACTATGGGACTTAACTGCTGTGGTCATCAGTTCCTCAGAACTTAGAACTACTTAAACCTAACTAACCTAAGGACATCACACACATCCATGCCCGAGGCAGGATTCGAACCTGCGGCCGTAGCGGCCGCGCGGTTCCAGATTGTAGCGCCTAGAACCGCTCGGCCACCGCGGCCGGCTACATGCAGTAATGTTGACATCTTGTTTATTCTTATGATGAACGGAGTATAGTTGCGGTGGTGCGGAGCTTGCTCGCTATGGGCTAGTTACATGAAACGAACTCTGCAGCAACTGTTCAGCGAAAATTTCGCATCGAATGCGCTAAAGAACGTCTAAGCAAGCCTACTATTTACTCTTGGCACAAGAACTTTGTTGAGACGGGTTGTTCACTACAACATGATAAATCACTAGGTCGCCCGCATGTTGATGATTATGTGAAACACTTAAGGGAGAGCTTTGCTCGCAGTCCTAAAAAATCAACGCGACGTGTGTCTCACGAGAGCGGCATTCCATAATAGACTGTTTGGCTAGCACTGTGTAGACGTTTACACTTGAGGGTTGGGTTGGGTTGGGTTGTTTGGGGGAAGAAACCAAACAGCGAGGTCATCGGTCTCATTGGATTAGGGAAGGACGGGGAAGGAAGTCGGCCGTGCCCTTTCAGAGGAACCATCCCGGCATTTGCCTGGAGCGATTTAGGGAAATCACGGGAAACCTAAATCAGGATGGTCGGACGCGGGATTGTACCGTCGTCCTCCCGAATGCGAGTTCAGTGTGCTAATCACGTTTACACTTGAAACCACACAGACTCACAATGGCACAGCATATAAGTGATGTAGATAAGGTTGCTCGTGGACAATTCCGTGCAGAAGTGCTTCATTGGATAAAGGACCACGAGACATTCCTGAACCCCCCCCCCCCCCTCCCCAAGCGGCAGAATATGTGGTAGCGAAAATTCACATGTCGTCTTTCTTCTTCATGGAGAAAACTGTCAATGATATTATGTACCTGGATATGCTTGAAAACTTTTTAATTCCACTGATCGATGAAGATGACCGAGATGTGGTGGTTTACTACCGGCGAGACGGTGCACGGCCTCATTTCCTCGCGGAAGTTAGAGGTTTCCTCGATAATCGCTTCCCAGGTCGGTGGATTAGCCGTGAAGGGCCAACCTCATGGCCACTTCGCTCCCCAGACTTTCCACCACTGGATTTCTTTCTGTGGGGTTTCAATTAAGGCCGTGTGTGTGTGTTCCTCCCCTATTAAACAATTTCACCGACCTAAAAAACCGAATCTACGCAGCCGTTGCACAAGTTAAGCTCGATTTGATGCAACGAGTGTGGGAAACAACTGATTACCGATAGGATATTTGCCGTATCACGAATGATAGTCACATCGAACCACAATTACGCTAGACACTTTTATGTGCAACTTGAGGTTGTTTGCTACAAAATGATACATCTACCGATTCCGTAAGTTATCTCAGTAAATTTGTGTTGTGTACATAGTTCCGCGTAGTCAGCGCGTACACAACTTTCCCACAAGAGCGCGCCCCGCTAAGCACAACAGCGCAGGCGCAGCGCTCGTCCGTCTCCGCTCTACGAGATGGCGCTGTCATAGAGACGGATCAAATTCTGCTTCCACCGATCCGCGTTTTAATATGTAATGCAGCCAATGAGATTGCTGCTAACGTAGAACCTTTTCTCCTCACGGATCACTGCGCGAGTGATACATGAACGCGCGAGGTATTATAACGAGTGTACAGACCTCCGATTAGTCAGTCTGCATTAGTCTACATTAGTCTGTAGTCAAGTTTCAGTCTGCGCCTAATAAGATTATCATATTCCTGTACATAGCTATGAAGAGAAATGTATAGACACTTTGTCACGTATCAGAGATATATGTGAGAATAAGATCAACGTACCAAGACCAAAGGAACTTCAGATTGTCAGTTGTAAACAGCATCCAGAATCAAGTTACGTAATGTCTACATTTTTTATTATTTTAATAAATGTGTGTGAAAATTAATCAAGTTCTGTTTAAAGTTGGTCACCGTCAATCTGCTACTCTAAGCGTGCAAGTGGCATTTCTATCGTCTGACCTAACGGCAGAAGATTAACACGCCACGATAAGACCACGAGACATATTGCTGACACTCGCCTACTTCGTTAGAGCGACAAGTCAAATAATCTGATGGTGTGTGTACCTATGGTCTTACAGTACGCACTCCACAATTTGTTTATAATTCCAAAGTTGTGAAGTCCTTTTTGACTCACCCTGTACATTTATGGATACTGTCTTCCGTCAGTATTCCTGTCGTTTTCCACTAAACGTAAGAAAACAGAATGAGAGTTTCAAGCGTTTGTCACAGCACAGGCAAACACGATCCCACGGTCACACTGCTTTCGCATGGATTAGGCTAGGCGCAAATTGAGAAGCGTATAGCACGTGTGACGTGACGCGACACTACAGCGCGACACGCACGTGCCGCACGGGTCGCGCGGGTCCAGCGCATATTGCGACGCGTACACAATACTCCGCACGCGCCGACTGGCGAAGCTCTGCGCTGACTAAACCGAAGCACGTGCAACCTATTATCTTTCTCAAACGATTTTACAGAAACTATTCTCTGAAAATATATGATTTTTGCCTTACTTGTAGCGTTATATGTCAGCTTCGTGACTTAGTGCCCATCACCTCGCTAATGACCATTCTTATTGTGATATACACATTTTAGTAAGACACTACGCAAAACTCAAAAAGTTTGCAACGAAAATTAGGGATCGCTATGATTTTGCGTTTGGTGCGTATTACACCATATGTTGCTGCGTATGAAATTTAGCTAACATGCTGAATTTTTGACTAGACTTGGGAGGAGGTCTGTATCTGCCTCCGATCTCGAGAAAATGGATCCCATGTAGCGCCCTCACTTCCGATCTCACGCCCGCGAGAATGAAATACTCGCAACATCTCTCGTATCTCCTAAACCGCTCGAGACATCGAAACGAAAGTTTGGCGAATGGAGGAGAGTGTTTTGCCAATTATTAAACACGCGGAACTTTCTTTTCTATGGCGATATATCACAACTTACACTTCTATTTTTATTTTTTTCACTCCAGTGACTAATTTTTTAAGAGTCATCGACAGTCTTCTTTTATGTTACTGCAAACCGATACTATGAGGTTTTTCGTAAACTATTGAGCTCTGTGATTGCCAATTACTTGTTTAATGAGGCCCTCCGTTTCGGAATTCTGTCTCAATAGCTGCTGTGAGATGAGTTTGGCAAATTACATTACGACAAAGGAAGTACAATTAAACCAGTCACCAAGAGAAATGTGGCCTTTACTCATCAATGGTGATGCTTCTTCGAATGAGAAAAGGTTAACAACTCACACAAAAACAGATTGTCAATTCTGTTGGAATTTTGGTGGAATCCCCGTAACCCATCGTATTTTTAACACTGAGCGACTGGAATGGAAGCTTACTAAAGGATTTTATTCCTTCTCTTGATCTGGGCAGTATTAAAATAATGACGAGCGTTCCTTCAGGCGGAATGATAGGCACATGCCAGATACTGTTTACTCACCTAGGGCTTGCCAAACTGACAATGCGTGATCGCGAATAAAATAGTTGTTATTGAGAAAAATAAACAATTGATCTGTCGCACCACACAATGTCAGTGTATTGCCAGCAGCGAAGGATAATGCGCGCGACAGGAATGCACAAGCTAGCCATGTGTGCCTTGTGAGATGGAGTTCGAAAAACATTGTCATGAAAGTAGATCTGCCTTTGTCAGCAGCACATTTCAACAAATTAAATATATCTAATCATAACACTCTTTTAGGATATTCCTACTTTCGTAATAATACCGACCATTTTCTTTATTTGTGTAGCCTGTTGTTGTATAATTAGTTTATTAATGCTGATAATGTCCATGCAACGATTGAAATGCTTTTTCTCATCACGGCGAACGAATTAAAACATTGTTATTTGTGACTGCTTTTCGACTGTTTCTAGCTTGCAGTGGAAATATGTTGTTCACATGCATGTAGTACAGTGTGTCGTATTACATTATTACATCCATATCAGAGTAATCACAGTGAAACTTCTATACTTCAGATATTGGACGCTTTTTACCACAAGCGCAAAGGGATCACACCTGTGGAGATTATCCCTTTCTAAATTTTTGTAACAGTTCGTACAGATACCCTAGCTTACTAGGCAGCGAGAATATAACCTTGCTTTACTCTCCTGCCTTGATTCTTAATCACATGATTTTATAATATTCCTTGCTTCCTTATTCACTACCCTCTGTCCGTTCTTGCGATCTGAAAACATTGCGGAGGCATATGGTGCAATTCCAGCGGCCAATGGCTCATCAGTTACTGAAGTATACATTTTTCTTGACAGAAGAAAAACAAAACAAAAGTATGCAGATATAAATAACAGAAAAGTATAACGTGCTAACGAAGAAAGCTAGAGCGTTTAAATGGCGAAAAACGAAACTCTACCCAAAGGCAATAAAATTCAGTACACAATAAGGCAATATTTATCGTATTGGCACTACTACCACTGCTCATAAGCGCCGTTCCGATGTGAGCATATGGCCGTGCTACTTTTCCGCTCCCCGCCTCAAACTTCCCACGGTGCTGACGAGGCAAGCGCGACGCGCGGCGCGAGAAACTGTGCCTCAACCACAACGCCGCGCGACCTGGCGCAGACGCGTGTCGCGTCCCAGTCGCGTCGCGTCGCAATTTGCGCGGTCCCATTTGAACCTGTGATGTTACAAAAACGCGCGCTGCGCTGCGTCGCGCCACACGCGCTATACACGTCTCAATTTGCGAAGTGTTCTGCAGGCTTTGCCGCAACAGCTGGAAGCGTGGCGAGCGCTTATGCGGTAACAGATCGGCCATTAACGGCGCGCACTGGTGTCCAGCAGCGACCAGCAGCAGCTGCGTGTAAACGCGTCGCGGCACGAGAAGTGGCGACTCGTAGCCGTTCTAAAGCGTACCGCATCGTCATTATGATTTGAGACTTCGCGGCGTGTGATGATTTCGAAATATTATCGACCATACAGACAGGTGCGTCGTCAAAATGGTACGATATTTCGACCTGCAGCAGGAAATGTTGCTGCTGTTTCAGACCAGTCCAGACGACTCTAGAAGTTACCTTGATTCGCCTGACACGACTGCAACATTTTTGCTGCTGCTGAAAACGTATTGTGGTTCGACAACCCACTTACTCAGAGTGTTCTATTATTTTGTCTGGCTCCTACAGCAACGAGCTAGGTAATTTGGTGCGGTGATCTAAGTGTGTATCAGGACTGCAAACAGGTACCTGCAGACATAAAGTTAAACACGTATTTTAATTTTTTAGGACTGTGTCCGTAGGGGAATAGTAGCCGGCACAGCAACAGCGTGTTCGGTCAGGGGAATGGCCACCTTTTGTAGAAAAAACCCGAGTGAAGTTTTCATCGATGGAATTTTAAAGATGTCTTGCGAGAACTAAGCAGAACCACTGAAGAAAAAATGTTGAATGAATCAGATCGAAAAGAAGAAGAACATGGTTAAAATGGCTCTGAGCGCTATGGGACTTAACATCTGAGGTCATCAGTCCCCTAGAACTCAGAACTACTTAAACCTAACTAACCTAAGGACATGACACACATCCACGCCCGAGGCAGGATTCGAACCTGCGACCGTAGCGGTCGCGTGGTTCCAGACTGAAGCGCCTAGAACCGCCCGGCAAGAAGAAGACAAAAAAATTGTCCGCGTCGCTGCCTTCGGTGCGGAAGCACCCGGGTTCTTTACCCGGTAGCATTTAGATTTTTTTCTGAGGTGGGGAAGACTAGTACGGGGTCCACTGAGCCCTCATGTGGTCAAATGAGGAGCTGTTCTCTTAACATAACTGCCGTGTTGTTGGAACATTTGTGATAACGGTGCAGCAGCTTTCCTATCACCTCTGCAAAGAAGTCTGCTCTCCGTCGTATTAGCCACTTCATCACAGTGTAATCCTCTTTTTCACTATGTCGTTCGTCCAATCAATTTTTCATCTCCGGAAAAACTATCCCTTGTTGCCAGATCCGGATGGTATAGGGCGAGTGATTCTTCGTATTCATTCTGGATCACGGAATAAGTTCTTAAAATGGTGCAATAGCAAGGGGTCCGCTACTCTTAGCCCAGTCCAGACCGTGAAACGATTTGTTGCGCGGCTGAATCGAGTCTGAGTCGGTTCTGCTGCAATTCAGACCAGCTACGGGTTTCCATGTCCGTGGAGTGTATTGTCGGTATGAAGTAATACAAGATTTGAATCCCATTGGAACGGAATCTCTGAAACAATGATTCGCAAAATACCAAGTGTGGATGTGTTGGCTCATGTTTGGCTCCGTCAGGCTCGTAGTTGTCAGTGTTCCTGTCGTCGTCTACTGTGGTTTTATTTTATACTTCCAAATATGTGAACGACTGAAACTACTTTGAATGTCTTCAAATGAACAACTGCTTGTGGAACATCTCACATATAGAATACACAAACGACGACAAACGAGGACAGGCATTAAAATATCTGTCGGAGAAGTTTGGTGTTTTGATAACGGAAATGAAAAAAAAAAAATCACACCTCAAAAAGCTAGTTTCGGCAACAACACCAAAAATTAGAGGAAAGTGGGAGGAGTGCGATTTGTCCTAAAATGTTCATGGTTTGGATGTGAAACTCTCATGTTTCTCCTACACGCCAGTCGATTAAGAGGAAGTCGTTGCACTTATTTAGGATTTAGGAGAAGATAAGGTAAGACAATGTAAAATAACAGTTGTTATGTACTTCAAGTCACAGTTCTTTTTTTCTTTTTTAGAAATATGGGACACGAATTGGGAGAAAGTACAATCATTTCATCCTTCCAAGGCATTGAATATTCAAATGGTTAAAGTAATCTCTATAAATTTATTTCAGATTTCCCGCTCTTCATTTGGAGATCTCCTCGCTGCGGTTTGTAGCTTCGTTACAGGATCATTTAGTAATCGCGAAAGCGTTACAGAGATAATAGATACACTCCAGTGGAAGACTCTGCAAGAGAGACGCTCAGTAGCTCGGTACGGGCTTTTGTTGAAGTTCCGAGAACATACATTCACCGAGGAGTCAAGCAGTATATTGCTCCCTCTACGTATGTCTCGCGAAGAGACCATGAGGATAAAATCAAAGAGATTAAAGCCCACACAGAGGCATACCGACAATCTTTCTTTCCTCGAACAATACGAGACTGGAATAGAAGGGAGAACCGATAGAGGTACTTAAAGTACCCTCCGTCACACACCGTCAGGTGGCTTGCGGAGTATGGATGTAGATGAAGATGTAGAAGTTGTGATTCTTGTAGTTCTAATCTCTACGCTTCATTTTCGAAGTACCCATCAAAATATTACTTCTCAAAAATGTCAGGTGGAGTGCAATTTGTTTTCCATTGGTATCGCAAAAACTATGCAAACAGGCACTCGCAAGAACTAGTGTTTCTACTTCACTGGGATGTAGTGGTATAGCTTTCAGTAAAACTCGCAATTTCGCGGCTCATATCACAAAAACATTTTCAGTAATGCGACGTGCAGTACTTGGACCGTAATCGAATATTCTTTCAGGGCGAGATAATAAGGCTTCATCAAATTTCGTATCAGAGGAAATGCATCATCTGCTTCGAACAAGAATGGGAGTTTTCTCCTCCTGGCAATGGATGGCTGAGACAAACTCAGTGTTCCATTATTTATTTTTTAATGAAGTTTTGTGTATTTAAAGATTCCGTCAGCATATGAAACCGTAGCTGGCATCAGCTACAGCGGACACAACAATGTCGAAAAACTTCTCATAATTAAAAAAAAAACCTATTTCCTCTATGTTCTGGAGCCGCAGCCTGTACTTTTTCTAAACGCGAGACAGATAGACCTGCATAGACTAGATCCCGAGAGTTTTCCAGCAGAACTGCCCCTTGTAGTGTGGATAAGACTTCGTTTCGGGGCTGTCCATGACCATATGCGAGGTAGGTATTGATTCGGGGCTCCCCGAAACAAAAAACCGCAACATTGTTCTGGTGTGGACTAGGCTTTAAGCAGCATAACGAGAGTTGACCACAGTATGACACATCTTTTGTTTTGAATAGTTCTTTGTAGCGTACAGGAGATGAAGTTGTTGGGCGAACAGCGTTTCAGCTTTGATTAGATAATACAGATTATTAGGAGGGAGCCGGCTTTGTAGAAGGCATAAGAAAGCTCGTACACATACGATAAATGTTTAAATCGCCATTGCGAGTATGCTCATCTTAGTGACTATGGTATTTATGGTAACTGGCCTTCTTGATCATTTCCAAATGAAAATAAAGTACTATTGGAACATGTAGAGGTTGAGCGGTAGAAATAATTGACATGGCACTCAGAAACAGAAACCACTAAACCTGCCACCTATTCACTGCAAACTAAGAAGTGCAAAGTATTATTACTGCAGGAGGCACTTGTTTCTTTGTTACATACGGTGTCTTATTGCTCCCGTTTGTTTCGTTTTCTAAGCAGCAAAAGGTCTTCGCCATTAGCGTACAAATCCAGTCTCCGTAATTATTAGACATCTAAAGAGCGGCATACTGGATAAAATGTACAGGGTGATTATAATTAAAGTAAATTTTCGCAACACTGTAGAAATAACACCACTCGTCAGAATGACGTCAAATTGCAACGGAATATTATCGGAGAAGGGGGAAAACTTATGGCAGAAGAAAAAAAAAATACTAGTGAAAATCGATCAATAGATCGCGCTGTATGTGTCAGAATATGTAAATGAAAACACCTGTCATGTGCACGAACCATTGAAATTGGTATAAGCACGCCGGAAAAAATTGGACATTTGTGGTAAGTTCCTATGAGACCATACTACTGAGGTCATCGGTCCCTAGGCTTACACTCTACTTAATCAAACTTACGCTAAGGACAACACACACACCCATGCCCGAGGGAGGACTCTAACCTCTGACGAGAGGAGCCGCGCAAACCCTGGCACAGTGCCCCAGACCACACGGCTACCCCGCGCGGAAAACACGCCGCGTACACGGTTTTTCCTCCTTTCGCGTCTGCGACGTTCGCCATGACTGTCTAAATTCAGGATCGCGCTCTGCTTGTAAAGCTGTATTACAAGAATGATGATTGTGCACACGTCACTCTGCAGAAGTTCCGGACACTGAAAGGTTTGAAAGAAGGCGTTGGTGCGATGACTGCCGTGGGTCTGGAGAAAATGATTCGGAAATTCGACGAATTGATTCGATGTCACTGGAAGCAGTGGCCACAGCAATGCAGGAGACGAATGGTGGTGTGCAAACGTGTTGTGCACGGAGAATTACCTGAACATTGGACATACCCGTGAGCACGGTGCATAAAATCCTACGAAACATCCTTCTTTGCTATACATTCAGAATTACCCATGTGCACGAGTTGCTTCCTGTTGATCTGCCAGCAAGAGAGACCTTTGCTTTAGAATTTCTTGCTCGCATGGAAGTGGACAATGATTGGCCGTGGAAGAGTTTGTGAACAGACGAAGCTCACTTCAATGTGACAGGATATGTCAATACACAGAGTTGGCGAATATGGGCAACAGAAAATCCACACGAAAATCACCCAGTACCACTTCATTCTGAAAAGGTCACTGTGTAGTGCGGGTTTACGACATCATTTATCATAGGGCCATATTTTTTCGAAGAGACAGGTGCTTATGATCCTGTTAACTGCACCGCCATTGGTAAGCGCTATGAGTGTCTTTTGTTCAACCACGTCATTCCAGCTCTCCAATGGATGTGTGGATGGGATCAATTTTATGCAAGATGGTGCACCTCCGCACATTGCAAACCATGTGGTGCAGTTGCTGAAGCGCCATTTCGGAAATGCTAGAATTAACAGCCGCCATTTCCCTACTGCCTGGCAGTCCCGATCACCTGATCTTAATCCGTATGATTTCTGGCTGTGGGGCTATCTGAAAGATGTTGTGTTCAGTGTTCCGACTGCAAAGTTAGCTGCATTGAAGGCATGCATTGGGCAACACATCCTGAACGTGATCCTGGAAACACTTCGATCAATTATGGAACATGCTGTTTCTCCATTTCAATTTGTTGCAGAAAAAGGTGGACAGCATATTGAACATGTTTAGCGCCAGTCACACAGAAATTATTAATCCAATTTTATTTTGACTGATCCTTTTTATGCGGTGTTTGGCCTCAGGACAGTTAAAGACCGGCGTGATTGATGCTTTTTATGCCTTTTATTGGCCTCAGGACAATTAACAACCGGTTTTTCTCATCCGATGTGATATGACCTTGCCGTGGTGGATGGGCTTACGTAACTAACAGTATCACACCTGTACACCCATACACATTGAATAGTACAGTTTGTTTAACGTCAAACGTACACCTTAGCCATTGTTGTATGATTCTTTTGTCATTTGTAGTCGACCACTATTAAATTATGATGCTTACATCGCCATCTATTTCTACGTTTTGTAACTATTTATTTTTCTTCTGCCATACGTTTTCCCCCTCCTCTGAAAATTTGACGTCATTCTCACCAGTGTTATTTCTACAGCTGTTTGAAAGTTTAACTTTAACTACAATCTCCCTGTACTTAGCAAACCCACGCCTTCACTGCGCAGGTCTTACACGCAATAACTAATAGTTAACAGTAATAAGTGTTCAGTGGCCCAGAGGAAAAGCTGAGGGGTTTGACACGGTGAGCTGCGAGAAGTTTTAAAACTCGGATGTCGCTAGCGAGCTCCCCCATATGGGAGCTTAATGGCCGGAGTGATGACCTACGCGCTAGTCGTTAAATGCACGCTACTGATTTTGCAGTCCACATACTAACACGTAATTTTCAGTCTCGCTCATATCTAGATTGACGCAGTTTTTACTAACTTATCTTGTATTTAGAGGTTTATTTGTACTTTTCAGGCAGTCTGTGCTTCACATTTTGCAACTTTTTGGCCCATTTAGCAAACATTGATACTCTGCTCCTCACTAGATATCCATCCCACGGTCGTTAAAGATACGTGCATCATTTCGATAGCTAAAAAAACAATGGCTTCATAGCTGGGAGCATTAAAAACGGTATAGCCTAATTCAACTAGACACACAGTAAGTTACTCACCCTGTTTGCGAACTACTGCTCGTCTTAAACATTCTGGTGTCTTCAGTGATTTATTAAGTTGCCACATTTCCAAACAAACTTTGGTTTAAGATTTTCAGAGACAGAAGATTGTATACTTTTAACCAATTTTATTAATCTGAAACGTATGAAGATCCAATGATTTCCGTGATACGCTAATAATTGAACTACATCCTAGCCACGAAAAACACCCCCACGCTGCAACATGGCTTCCTCCATATTTCACTGGTACTGACACTACACAGGACGACAGGTAACGTTCTTCAGGCATTCACCAAACCCAAGTCCTCCACACGGATTGCAACAGAGTACGGTATAGCCTAATTCATCACTCACCCGTTTTCAGACATCCGCGACCTGTCGCTCTTAGTACCACGTAGGTTGTCGATTAGAAGTGACCACAGAAACGTGTAGCTTGTGAGGAGATTCTCGATCACTGTGCCCTATTCTTTTTAACTCCCAGAGCAAAGTAACTGAGCTAGCTGGACTGCAAACAATTCTTTGTAACTCACGAGTGATTCCTTTCGCCGATTTCGTGCAATGTTTTACAACCTCTACATCTACATGTACATTTATACTCCACAGGCCACCCAACGGTGTGTGGCGGAGGACACTTTACGTGCCACTGTCATTATCTCCCTTCCCTGTTCCAGTCGCGTATGGCTCGCGGGAAGAACGACTGCCGGAAAGCCTCCGTGCGCGCTCGAATCTCTCTAATTTTACATTCGTGATCTCCTCGGGAGGTATAACTAGGGGGAAGAAATATATTGGATACCTCATACAGAAACGCACCCGCTCGAAACCTGGACAGCAAGCTACACCGCGATGCAGAGCGCCTCTCTTGCAGAGTCTGCCACTTGAGTTTGCTATACATCTCCGTAACGCTATCACGCTTACCAAATAACCCTGTGACGAAACGCGCCGCTCTTCTTTGGATCTTCTCTATCTCCTCCGTCAGACCGATCTGGTACGGATCCCACACTGATGAGCAATACTCAAGTATAGGTCGAACGAGTGTTTTGTAAGCCACCTCATTTGTTGATGGACTACATTTTCTAAGGACTCCCCCAATGAATCGCAGCCTGGCACCCGCCTTACCAACAATTAATTTTATGTGATCATTCCACTTCAAATCGTTCCGTACGTACACTCTCAGATATTTTACAGAAGTAACTGCTACCAGCGTTTGTTCCGCTATGATATAATCATACAATAAAGGATCCTTCTTTCTGTGTATTCGCAGTACATTACATTTGTCTATGTTAAGGGTCAGTTGCCACTCCCTGCACCAAGTGCCTATCCGCTGCAGATCTTCCTGCATTTCGCTGCAATTTTCTAATGCTGCAACTTCTGTGTTTACTACAGTATCATCCGCGAAAAGCCACATGGAACCTCCGACACTATCTACTAGGTCATTTATATATATTGTGAAAAGCAATGGTCCCATAACACTCCCCTGTGGCACACCAGAGGTTACTTTAACGTCTGTAGACGTCTCTCCATTGAGAACAACATGCTGTGTTCTGTTTGCTAAAAACTCTTCAATCCAACCACCCAGCTGGTCTGATATTCCGTAGGCTCTTACTTTGTTTATCAGGCGACAGTGCGGAACTGTATCGAACGCCTTCCGGAAGTCAAGGAAAATGGGATTTACCTGGGAGCCTGTATCTAATATTTTCTGGGTCTCATGAACAAATAAAGCGAGTTGGTCTCACACGATCGCTGTTTCCGGAATCCATGTTGATTCTTACAGAGTAGATTCTGGGTTTCCAGAAATGACATGATACGCGAGCAGAAAACATGTTCTAAAATTCTACAACAGATCGATGTCAGAGATATAGGCCTATAGTTTTGCGCATCTGCTCGACAACCCTTCTTGAAAACTGGAACTACCTGTGCTCTTTTCCAATCATTTGGAACCTTCCGTTCCTCTAGATACTTGCGGTACACGGCTGTTAGAAGGGGGGCAAGTTCTTTCGCGTACTCTGTGTAGAATCGAATTGGCATCCCGTCAGGTCCAGTGGACTCTCCTCTGTTGAGTGATTTCAGTTGTTTTTCTATTCCTTGGACACTTATTTTGATGTCAACCATTTTTTCGTTCGTGCGAGGATTTAGAGAAGGAACGGCAGTGCGGTCTTCCTCAGTGAAACAGCTTTGGAAAAAGGTGTTTAGTATTTCATCTTTACGCGTGTCATCCTCTGTTTCAATGCCATTATCATCACAGAGTGTCTGGATATGCTGTTTCGAGCCACTTACTGATTTAACGTAAGACCAGAACTTCCTAGGATTTTCTATCAACTCGGTACATAGAATTTTACTTTCGAATTCACTGAACGTTTCACGCATAGCCCTCCTTACGCTAAGTTTGACATCGTTTAGCTTCTGTTTGTCTGAGAGGTTTTGCCTGCGTTTAAATTTGCAGTGAAGCTCTCTTTGCTTTCGCAGTAGTTTCCTAACGTTGTTGTTGAACCACGGTTGGTTTTTCCCGTCCCTCACAGTTTTGCTTGGAACGTACCTGTCTAAAACGCATTTTACGATTGTCTTGAACTTTTTCCATAAACACTCAACATTGTCAGTTTCGGAACAGAAATTTTCGTTTCGATCTGTTAGGTAGTCTGAAATCTGCCTCCCATTACTCTTGCTACACAGATAAACCCTCCTCCCATCTGCAATGTTCGCTGTTCCCTGTCCGTCAGTACATGAGGTGTGTCTGGTCTAGGTTTTTTGTCCCTTCGGGTTACCACATCACAGTTATAATACCAATAGTCAACTTGTGAAGCTTTAGAAGGGTAGAAATGTTCCTGATGTATTTGTTACCCTGATAACATCCAATGACTGGTCCATTTTACAAGTCACCTAACTCTAATGATCGATCCATTCTGCTGTCACTGCTTCCCTACTGACAACACAGTAGTTCCCACCCCCTTCTATACTGTCGGGTCCACCTCTCTTAACATATATTTGGCAATTCCATATTACAGAGAGTACTTTTGATTAGACAATGCAGATGGGATCCGGTTCTGAAATACAAGAATAAATTATTGCCATTAATAACTTCAATCCTACAATTGTAAGTTGTTAATTTGGTTGTATTACAAGGTGTATAACTTTGCTTCCGCCGTTTGCCGATAGGTGGCGACAACGGTAAGTAATGGTCTAAAGAAACAGATCGCAGATGTCAGGCAGTTAGCTTGGACCTTGGTAAACATAACCTCATTTAAACATTAGTCGATTTGCGTCTGCTTCATAAAGTTGTTCTTGATTGAAAATGTCAGTTTACGAGCCTAATTCTCGTCATTTGCGGGAGGTGTTACTGTTTTGTTTCAGTATGAAGAAAACAGCAGCTGAGTCTCGTCGAATGCTCTCAAGTATGTATGGTATGGACGCTTTTAGTGAACGAACGTGTCGTGAGTGGTTTCAACGCTTCGAGAACGGTGATTTTAACGTCGTAGACCGGCATAGTGGTGGAAGGGAGAATGTTTTCGAAGATGCAGAATTGGAGACATTGCTGAGTGAAGACTCGCGTCAAACTCAAGAAGAATTGGCACGATAAGTGGGAGTGGCACAGCAAGCCATTTCAAAACGTCTCAAGGTTATGGGCATGATTCAGAAAGAAGGAACTTGGGTCCCGTGTGAGCTGAAACCAAGAGACGTTGAACGGCGTTTGTGTGCTTGTGAACAGTTGCTTCAGAGACAAAAACGGAAGGGATTACTGCATCGCACTGTGACCAGGGACAAAAAATGGGCTCATTACGATAACCCTAAACGCAAAAAATCATGGGGATATCCCGGCCATGCTTCCACGTCGACGGCCAAACCCAATAATTACTGCTCGAAGATCATGCTCTGCATTTGGTGGGACCAGCTCGGCGTCGTGTACTATGAGCTGTTGAAACCAAGTAAAACTATCACAGGTGCCCGTTATCGACCGCAATTAAAGCGCTTGAGCAGAGCATTAAAAGAGAAACGGCCGCAATACAGCCAGAGGCACGATAAAGTGATTTTGCAGCACGACAACGCTCGACCCCACGTTGCAAAAAGAGGTCAAAACGTACTTGGAAACGTAAAATCGGAAGTCCTACCCCACCCGCTATATTCTCCAGACATTGCTCCCTCTGACTATCACCTGCTTAGATCAATGGCGCATGGCCTGGCTGACCAACACTTCCGATCTCACGAAGAAGTCACAAATTGGATCGATTCGTGGATCGCTTCAAAAGATGAACAATTTTTTATTTATTTTATTTATTTATTTATTGTTCCGTGGGACCAAATTAAGGAGAAATCTCGATGGTCATGGAACGAGTCAATACATGAAATTATAACACGATAGTAGAAACAGATAAAATGAAATATAAAAAACATATTCAGGCGACAAGTCGTAAGTTTAAATAAAGAAAGTCAACAACGTAACACTGGAATTTGCTTAATTTCTTAGCTCTTCCAGGAGCTCCTCGATAGAATAGAAGGAGTGAGCCATGAGGAAACTCTTCAGTTTAGACTTAAAAGACTTTGGGCTACTGCGAAGATTTTTGAGTTCCTGTGGTAGCTTATTGAAAATGGATACAGCAGAATACTGCACTCCTTTCTGCACAAGAGTCAAGGAAGTACATTCCACATACAGATTTGATTTCTGCGTAGTATTAACTGCGTGAAAGCTCCTAACTCTTGGGAATAGGCTAATATTGCTAACAAGAAACGACATTAAAGAAAATATATACTGTGAGGGCAATGTCAGAATTCCCAGACTCTTGAATAAGGGTCGACAAGAGGTTCTCGAACTTACACCACATATAGCTCGGACAGCCCGTTTTTGAGCCAAAAACACCCTTTTTGAATCAGAAGAATTACCCCAAAAAATAATACCATATGACGTAAGCGTATGAAAATACGCGAAGTAGACTACTTTTCGTGTTGAACTGTCACTTATTTCAGATGCTGTTCTAATGGTAAATAAAGCAGCATTTAGTTTCTGAACAAGATCCTGGACATGGGCTTTCCACAACAGCTTACTATCTATCCGAACGCCTAGGAACTTGAACTGTTCCGTCTCGCTTATAATATGCCCATTCTGTCTGATCAATATATCGGTTCTTGTTGAATTGTGAGGTAGAAATTGTAAAAACTGAGTCTTACTGTGATTTAGCATCAAATTGTTTTCCACAAGCCACGAATTTATTTCATGAACTACATTATTTGATACTGTTTCAATATTACGCACAAGTGCTACTAAAAACAGAAGTGAGTCAAACGGGATGCCGGTTCTGTTATGTCCTATTACCCACATTAAATTCCATCAGTTCAGAAATAGACTATTTCTGTGCCATAAATATCACATTTTCAGTCACTGATTTTCGACTTGGGATTCGTACACTGCCCGAAAGATGGGAGAAAGTAGTGCCCGGCGGTGGAAAATACTTTGAATGATATATATGTAACCAATTTGTTTCATTAAAGCCTCAAATGTTGGGGGGAAAACGGCGGAAGCAAAGTTGTATACCTTGTATTAATTTAATTATCAGAATGATACTGCAGATGGCAATATAAAATGTAAAAAGTTCTATTAAAAACAGAAGTGAGGCAAACGGGATGCCGGTTCTGTTGTGTCCTATTACTCACATTAAATTCCATCAGTTTTGAAATAGATTATTCCTGTGCCATAAATATCACATTTTCAGTCACTGAAAAATGTTTTCCTCGCATTTAGACACGACACAGCTCAACGATATGCTGTTAGCGGAAACAGCGCTGTTGATTTCAGATTAATGGTGGAAACGGGCAATTTGTGCAAATGTAACAGCATTTCGCGATGGAAGTGGGGGAGTCGCCGGGGTGCCGGGGAGCTGCAGTGCGCGCGCGGCGTTGTCGCAGCAGATATTAGCCGCGCCGCTCTGTCCTGTGCTGTCCTGTCCCTTGCCCCCTGCGCCCGGGGTTATTAGGAGGACGCAGCGGGGATCCGTCTCGTTACCTGAGGGGCTGCTGGCATTCAGGCCAGCAATTAGCCTTTCGCATTTCTAAAGGCCAGATTACAGCGCCGGACGCCAAATTATTTGCTGCTTAATTAATAATTCCCGAATCCGGTGGCGGGAGCGCGGCAGCAAGAGGGGATGGAGTAGAGTAGGGGAGGGGGCAGCCAGGTGAGGGATGCAACGGGTCGCAGACAAGGATAGCCAGGACTTGACTTCCGAAAGACATTGGATGCAGTTCCGCACTGTTGCACAGGGAACAAAATAACGAGGTTACGCAACGCAGGAACAGCTTTGTCATTATTTCAGGACGAAACTTGCCTGTTAAACAACCACTTCCAATTTTCAATTACATTTTCAGTTTATTAGGCGACCTAATCTTTCCAAGAATTTTACAAAGGTGTTTAAAGGTGTTTCTGTACTAGTATCGACTACAGACAGTCAGGATACCAGATTATTCGGAAAGTAAGGTCAGACCTGTCGTGAAATGGAAGCCACAGCGAAAATCAAGAATGTTTTATTTGCAACAGTTAGGTACATCTTTCAGCTACTTCTCGGCACAGTCGCCGCCCCGACTTAGACATCTGGCATAGCGTAGCACCAACTTTTCAATACACTCGTCATAGAAGACTGCCGCCTGTGCTTTCCGCCACTTCACTACGCTGGTCTCCAGTTCGTTGTCTGTGCCAAAGTATTGTCTTCATAGACAGCGTTTCATGTGTGTAAAGACGAGGATTAGAGGGAGCCAAGTCCGGGCTGTATGGTGGATAATCAAACACTTCGCATGGAGAAACGCTGCAGTGGGGTCCCCTATTGCCCCTGCAGTGTGCGGCTGAGAATTGTCATGAACAAGGAAATGCGTAGCAGGAATGTTATGTGGGGTGGCATGAAATCAGGCGTAACCTCCTCAAACCCTCATATTTGGCGGGAGACCCTATTCCTCTAGACATTTTCACGTGCCCACTGTGTACTCAGAATTGAAGAGAGCGACGTAACGCGATCGACAGGCATACAGAGACGCTTCCCAAAACATCTGAGCAAAGCTTCATCGGATTTTCGCTGTCGTTTTCGTTTCGCGTCCTATAGGACCTTAATTTTTGAACATCCCATGTATTTGTAATGTTCTCTCTGTGATGTTTGGGCAGAAGCATGGTCACTCTTCTTCTGGCCAGTTTAGACAATGAGCTTCTTAGCTGGTAGATTAGCATGCAGCAGAGGGCCTTCGTGATTTAAATAATGAACCACCAGTTATGTATTTTTTCATGCTTAGCATGACGCGTTTCGACAACTTATTCCCATTCTCAAATACATCCGTTTACATCAAATTTTTTGTGATATTTATTCTGTAAATAAAAACCTCCTTTCCTTACTGCAATGTATTTTATTTCTTCCAGAGGCGTTTCGCCTTTTACTTTAAGGCATCTCAAATGGAGTCTAGAATCATATAATTCTGTTTTGATATGCAAAACTGTATCGTTCTAGATTCCACTGAAAAAGTATTTAAGTAAAAGGCTAAACGCTCTGAAAAAAATAAAATTCATTGCAGCAAGAAAAGGCAGTTTATATTTACAAAACGAATATTTCTGTGCTTGCTGCAGATTATAGGCATGCAAACAAATTTGTTATTTTTGTGGTACTTGTATGTGTTGTTCTCTCCCTCTTTGGAATGTTCTCGTGTTTTTGAGGCTGTAAGGTATTACATCTCCTCCATTATGCAGAATAACACATGCATGCCTGTCAGTACTCACGCTGTTTGTTTTTTAAATCAAAATATTTTACAAATATTTTACAATACATCTACATCTACATCTACAATATGTACAATCCAAATTATTTTACAAATGTATTGTGTAACTACAGTTTCATAAGGAATCCGCATACCGTGAGAGGGTGTTAAATTTTCTATGGATTACATTACTTACACAAAGCCGTCAATTTATTATACCATTACTGAGTCTTACGAACTTGTAAATCACCAGTTACACTTTATGCTCTATTTTGTTGTAAATGTTGAATAGACTCTATAAAACTGAACGTATGTATGGAATTTACTGCAGTTATTATATAAAGAAGAGACATTTGCAAAAAAGAATTTCCCCACTTGCTTTTTGCGATATACAAAAATTTCCATCTCATCCAGTAAATCCACTGTGCGTGATTTCTGGCAATGGTCGAGTATCTTAAGATCTATGTTTTTGATTGTGTACCCAGTGTTTCTGATATTTGTTACTATTGCTGTCTTTGTGAATTGGATATGTATTTAACAATTGATGTGTTATTATATCTAGTATGAAAGTTCCTTCCAGTCTGTCCTACAGAGTAGTTTGAACAACTTTTACATGTAATTTTGTATATTCTTGAATCTGAGAATTACGTTTTTATTGTGTTGCTGCGTACTAATTTCTGTTGTAGTTTGTTGTTTGTGGAAAAACTACATTGACTTTATGTGACCTAAGTAGGTTTGCTATTTCGTTCTAAAGAGCCAAGAATTTCTTTCCTTTTTGCTATTGGTTTCTGTATTTTGTCTATCATTGAGCTGCGGAAGTCATTAACACTGTAGCTTGCTTAATGACGTCTAATTCATTCTCTCTGTTCTCTTTGTTCAATGGAATTGAGTTTGCTCTATGTACCATCGTTTTGCATACAGTTTTTTGTGTATATTTGGGTGACATGGTATGGCAAGAACTGTCAGTAATAGTAAAATATATTTATAATTGACTTTATATAAATAATGACACACACAGAAAATGTAAAACTTCTCACCGTATCGAAACCATTTGTGAAACTGTACTGTCATAATATCTGTGTAATACATTTCGATTTAAAAAGCAAACAGTGTGAGTGATGACTGGCATGTGTATGGTGTTGTGCGTAATGGAGGAGAGAGCAACACCTTATAACTTCAAAAACACGACTACATTGGAAGAGAGGCAGTAAACTACACATTAAAACATCACAAATGCAATTGACAATTAGAATAAATTTTCTAAACGCATCGCGCTAAACATAAAAAAATACGTAACCGGTGCAATGGTTCATTATTTAAGTCATAGATGCCACAGTTGCACGTTTTCCAGAAACAGCGTTTATGATAAACGGAGAAAAGAATAGTTTCGGATCACTTCTTCTTTACTGTCTGCTATGGTTTCAGCCTCGTCGCGGTGTGGGAGTGTTTTCTCGGCGGGGTGCTGAGTGCGACGGCGCAGGTTCGCTGGTTTGGTGAAACGGTTGAAATTGTTGGGTTTAACTGATGTCATTGCTTATTCGCGAGATCAATTCTGAGTATTCATATTATGTGGTCAGATTTTAAGTATAGAAGTTGTTTGGTTTGGTAAGAGTATAAACATGTTCGAAGTGGTACCATTTCTTTGTTTTACGAGGTGTGTTGCTTCGAACCTTTGTACATTATCCGAATTAGCCATTCAATCTGAAGAGCAGTTTAGGCAACGAAAGCACTCCCTCATCCCATTTAAATTGTTAATGATTTATGTGCCGCATGCACTTAAGTTCACATGTTGTGTTCATATTATTTTATTTGCCAAGTGTCTGCGTGTTGTTTAAAGCCTGCGTATTATTCTATTCTTCTGTGAAATCACGAGTAAATTACAGGCTTTCTTTCATTTAAACTTTCTTGGTCGTTGATTTGATATTACCATATGAGTATAGCTTCGTTTCGACCGCCGTTGCACGAACGCGTCTTGCTACACGTTATCTCATCCTCGATAAATGATGCATCTGATGATTTACGAGCAGCCCTTCCAGTCTCATACAGCAACCCATATCAAAATATTGCATATTCCCATTCCGTGTACTGACTGTCCTTTCAGCTCCGAGATAGGGGAGGTGCTTGGTTGGTGGAGCTGGGGGAGGGGGCAAAATAGCGATGTCATTGGTCCCTTCGGATTAGGGAACCATAGAGAACGAAGTCGGCCATGACCTTTCAAAGGAACCATCTAGGCATTTTCCTGAAGCGATTTAAGGAAATCACGAAAACATAAATCAGGGTGGCCGGACGCGGGTTTTGAACCATCGTCTTCCCGAATGCGAGTCCAGTATGCTAACCACTGCGCCACGTCGCTGTAGGGGAGTGTGCCGCCCTTAGATGATAGTGTACCTCGGAATACAGGATGTTTTTTGGTCGATACTTAGGTGTAGTGATTTTCGAATTGCATACAGAAATGCACACTGAGGCCGCCATAAGCACTTTCCACCATTTTATTCAGTTTTTGTTGCTGGTAGACATGAAGCTGCACTTTCTGCTGCAGATGTAAATATTTCGCGTTCCACACATTTAATTGCTGTGAAAAACATTAAAGCTATTTGACATGTATTGCTAGTACTTCGACTACAGAATTTAATGGTGAGTAAAATCCCATATATTTTTGGAACTGTTTACACTGAGGTGAGAGAAGTCATGCGATACGTTCTGATAACGTGTCTGATCCTTGTTTTTTCCCGCGTAGTGCAGCAATCCGACGCTGCAGGGACGCAACAAGTCGTTGGAGGTCCTCTGCATAAATATGGAGCCGTGCTGCCCCTCTATCCGTCCATAACTGCGAAAATGTGGCCGGTGCAGGATTCCGTGAACGAGCTGACCTCTCGATGAATGGGATTCATGTCGGGCGATCTGGGTGGCCAAATCTTTCGGTAGAATTATCCAGAATGTTCATCAAAGCAGTCGCGAAAAATTGAAGCTTGGTGACATGGCGCATTGTCATCCACAAAAATTCCATCGTGTTTGGCTGCAAATGGTCTCCATGTAATCGAACATAACCATTTCCAGTCAATGATCGGTTCAGTTGTACCAGATAACTCAGGCCATTCCATATAAACACTGGCCATACCAGTATGCAGCCACCACAACTTTCCACAGTTCCTTGTTTCCACAGTTCCTTGTTGACAGCCGGCCGCAGTGGCCGCGCGGTTCTGGCGCTGCAGTCTGGAACCGCGAGACCGCTACGGTCGCAGGTTCGAATCCTGCCTCAGGCATGGATGTGTGTGATGTCCTTAGGTTAGTTAGGTTTAACTAGTTCTAAGTTCTAGGGGACTACTGACCTCAGCAGTTGAGTCCCATAGTGCTGAGAGCCATTTGAACCTTGTTGACAACTTCATGGTTTAGTAGGGGTCTGCGCCACGTTAGAAACTACCACCAATTCTTACCTACTGAAATCGGGACTCATCTGATCAGGACACGGTTTTTCGGTCGTCTGAGGTCCAACCAATTTGGTCACGTCCAGGAGAGGCGCTGCAGGTGAGGAGCTGTTATCGAAGGGACTCGCCTCGGTCGTCTGCTGCCATAGACCATTAACACCAACTTTCGCCGCATTGTCCAAACGGATATGCCCGTCGTATATCCCACAAAGATTTCTGCGGTTATTTCACACAGTGTTTCTTGCCTGTTAGCACTGACAACTCTACGCAAAGGCCGCTGCTCTCGGCTGTTAAGTGAATGCGTTGGCCACTGCGTTATCCGTGGTGAGAGGTAATGTCGGAACTCTGGTATTCTCGGTGCACTCTTGACGCAGCAGATTTCGGAGCACTGAATTCCCAAACGATTTTCGAAATGGAATTTCCCATCCGTCTAGCTTCAACCACCATTCCGGGTTCAAAGTCTGTTAATTCACGTCATACGGCCATAATCACGTCGGAAACCTTTTCACATGAATCACTTGAATGCAAATAACAGCTCGGCCGATGCGCGGGATACCACTGCCATCTTTATTTGTGCATATCGCTATCATGTTGACAAATAAGCCATACTTCCTCGGTCGTGCACCATCATCTACCTTTTAATAGAAGGAGACTCTTTACGATGGAAAATGTGTTACTTGGAAATGAACCGTGTTTCTTTAATGTCTTAGCAGCTTTACCTGTCTTTAAAATGGAAGTTTGTGTTAGTGTCCAGTAGCTTCTGCAGGGTGATAGTTACTGAACTATATGAAATAAAACCGTCATAACTTCTGAACAGTTTGCGTTTGGACGTTCAAACGGCATGGTTGGCTGCCGTGCATCGTGGGAATTAGTAATGTATTGTATACTTTGGTTTAGCGACGAAGCCCACGTACGTTTGGATGGGCTCGTCAACAAGCACTTGGGGGACTGAGAATCCGCATTTCACGATCGAGAAATCTCTTCACCCTCAAAGGGTGACTGTGTTGTGCACAATGTCCAGTCACGGATAATTGGTGCGATATTTCTTGATGGCACGGTGACTATCAAACGGTGCGTGAAGGTTTTGGAAGATGATTTCATCCCCATTATCCAAAGTGCCCCTGATTTCGACAAGATGTTGTTCATGCAAGACGGAGCTCGACCGCATCGATGCAGGAGATGTTCGATGTCAAGGACAGTACTTCGAGAACCCCATTCTGGTTCTGGAGTAGCCAGAGTCCCCTAGCATGGGCCTTGATGGGCCGCCATATCCTCCGGATGTGAACACACCTGACTCCTTTTTGTGAGGCTATATTAAAGACAAGGTATACAGCAATAACCCCAAAACCACTGCTGCGCTGAAAACAGCCATTCAGGAGGTCATCGACGGCATCGGTGTTCCGACACTTCAGCGGGTCACGCAGAATTTCGCTATTCGTCTGCGCCACATCATCTCCAGTGATGGCAGGCATATCGAACATGTCATAACCTAAATCTGAATATCTCTAACGACGTTCATATATTGTATAAAGTGTGTCCACGCCGTAGTTTGTAACTAATTTACGTTTCTTTCATATAGTTCAATAATTGTCACCCTGCATCTCAAAACGTATTTTACTTGTAACTAGTTTTTGATAATACTTTTGCTTCATTTAATGTAACTTACTGATTGTTGATGTGTAGCAGAATAATAATATAACAGACAGACGATTAAATGCAGTATTTACAAGATTATTAAATGAGGACAGAGAGGAATATCTAGAAGAAGGAACAGGGGAAGATAAAGGACATGAAGATGATGAGATCCAGATTTTAGAAAGTGAAGTACTTCATGCGTTGAGAAGAGGAAAGAATGGTAAATCACCGGGACCAGGCAATATCAATCTGGAGTGTCTGAAATATGGTGGTGACAAAATTGTGAAACTGATAACACAGCTCTTCAACAAAATGATACATGGAGATTCAATACCCAACGAGATGAAGCTAGGTTACATTAATACAATATTTAAGAAAGGGGATCGCAAAATTTGTTCAAACTATCGAGGTATTTGTGTTACAAACACATTAATGAGAATTTTTGCGAAAGTAATTAAAAACAAACTGGAAAAAATTTTAGAACCCAAGAAGAACAACGCGGATTCACGGCTGGGAGATCATGTGTAGACCATATTTTCACATTACGACAGATTTTGGAGAAACATAGGGAAAAATAAAAAAATATAGGATTAATTTTCATAGATCTAGAAAAAGCGTATGATACTGTTCCAAGAAAATTACTTTGGAGAGCACTACATATGGCAAACATAAACCCTTCCTTGATTAAAATAATACAACAGATGTATAAAGATAACATTTGCCAAGTGAAAGTTGGTAATAAACTTTCATAGAAATTTAGAACAAGCAAAGGCCTTTTACAAGGCTGTCCCATGTCACCATCATTATTTAAAATCTATAGAGATATTAGCCTTAGAACATGGTCTCGTAAATGTAATAGTATGGGATTAGAAATAAGAGATGGAGTTTACCTACATCATTTATTATTTGCTGATGATCAAGTAGTCGTAGCACAAGATGGGGAGGATGCTAACTATATGTGCAATCAACTAGCAGTAACATACAAAACTTGGGGTTTGAAGATTAATTACCAAAAAACAGAATACTTGACTAATGATTCAGATGAGCTATACATTGAAGGAAAGAAAATCAAAAAGGTAAACACTTTCTGTTATTTGGGATCCATTTTAGAAATCGAGGGAAAATCAGAGTCAGAAATCAATAAAAGAATTAGTAGCGGACGGAGGGTCATTGGGATGCTTAACTCAGTCTTATGGAGCAGGAATGTAATGAGCAGAACTAAAAAAATAATATACAAATCCATATTAGAGAGTGTGGTTCTGTATGGAACGGAGACCTGGACAATTAACATGAAGCACGTTAAAAAATTACAAGCTCTAGAGATGGACTTTTGGAGAAGATCGGCAAGAATCTCCAGGAAAGAAAAGATAAGGAACACCGAAGTAATAAGGAGAATGGAAATAAAAGAAAGAATATATGACGTAATGGATAGGAAGAAATTACAGTGGTACAGGCATGTACGACGAATGGAGAAAACCAGAATACCAAAATTGATACTGGAGTGGGAACCGAGGGGGGGGGGGGGGGGGGGAGAGGAAGTAGAGGACGCCCTATGACAACCTGGCTCCAAAATGTACAGCACATAATATAATGAGGAGAATGGGCGCAGAGGAAGAGGACACACAAGATCGAAACACGTGGAGAAATATTTTAAGATTATAGTTTAAGAACGTTTATTGTTTGTATTGTAATTTCCAAGTAAATTATTATGTTGGACATAAGCCTCTGTAATGAGGAAAAGCTCAAAATAAAAAAAAAATTTACAAGATTTTTGCGACTGCAACGCTTTTACATTTCAATAGAATATTTGTTTCTACGTACATGACAGTGTTGAATCTTGGAACATGTTTTCACATGAGGAAAACCTGTATTTTTCTGTAGTAATTTTTGTAATTTCAAAAAAACACTGCGGAACTCTAAAAGTGGATGTCATCTTTTAAAAATGTAATATCAAAATATATTAAATTTTTTATTACAGAGCTAGCAAGAGGCGAAAGTTTGAAAAGTATAGCAAGGTAAAACTCTACCCTACTTGTTCTACAGAAATGTACCTTTCCAGTGATTGACAACCATTCATGAACAGAGCGATTTTTGTAATATTTTCTAGCACATCTTCAAGAACCATGCATATTCGTTTTTGCTAGGATCTTATAAATGGTTTTCATGTTCAGTGATATTCATTTATTACGTTGCGCATATTGCCAGTATGTGCTGCTCAGTTATCTTCACTTACTTCGTCAGTCAGATTACGTTTATTAATGAGTTACTTGGGTCATTAATGGGACTGTTAAAAGGCCTAGTTTCTTCATATTACGGCAGTTTGGCTATACGTAACACTAATAAATCATATCTTAAAAGCACACACCGCTTACAAGAACTTCCTAGGAGATCTAACGCAAAGTGTCGGCCATAATGGGACGCAACGATCAGATGTAAAAGTAACTCCGGAACTAGACCAATAGAGTTTTATACGGTCAGTACTGTTTATAATATACAGACTGAATCACTAAAACCTTGCGCAGCTTTTTTTTCGTAAACCATTCAACACATCGAAACGAGGTTTCCGGCATAGGATAGTATGCAGAGACATGTAGTTTTGTTGCATGCTTAATACGCTTAATTCCCGTAACATCTGAGTTACTGAAGCAAGTATGGATTCTTTAAATAGAACGATATACTTCATAATGCCACTAGAAACCTGTTTCAAAGACGAAAACAGTGATCTAACGCTTGGTAATGTTGGCGTTGAAACTTTTGGCCAAAGACTCGGATAAACGTAGTCAAACTGCAAGTCAAGCCAATCGTAATCGGCTATCGCTGTGTGAATACCATCAACCGAGGCTCTGCAGCTTTCCTCCAATGTTACAAGTAGCAAAAAGACAGGTGTAGGAATTAAGGTAAAACGTGCTTCCTCTTTGCTCAGCTTTGTACGACACAGATACAGGGCCATTTACGATTGTTGTAAATCGAACCGTATTCAAGCTCCTAGTATATCGAAAGAGGATAAGAAATTCCATATCAAACGTTTGTAGCACTCGCGTTTGAGTGAACAACTTTTGCGGAAACAAGCAAGCAGTCGAAAGGCTTGATATAATGACTGGACCTGACTTGGGAATACCACTTGCCAGTGTTTACACAGCCATTTTCGATTCCGGCCGCCTGGCCTTGTATTTGTAGCTTATTTCCCTGATAATTTTGCAAAAAGTTTCAGTTTCAAATATGCGTTCAAATATACGTATATACCGTTATATCACTGTTTTTGTCTGTTATAGAGCCTTCGGGTGCTGTTAGAAAAAGCTTATTGTTCTGTCGAAAAAAATTCCAACTAACGCCAGTATCCCGATCGATACGAGTGTTAGAACACGAGAAAGAATAAATAAATACCTCTGAGTAGTGAAACTTCGTGGCAGAATAAAAGTGTGTGTCTGACGGAAACTCGAACTCGGGACATTTGCATTTCGCGGGCAAGTTTTCTACCGACTGAACTACCCAAGCACGACTCACGACCCGTTTTCACAGCCTCAGTTCTGCCCATACCTCGTCTCCTGTATTCCAAACTTCACAGAAGCTCTTCTGCAAACCTTGAGGAACTAGCACTTCCGAATGAAAGGATATTGTGGAGACATGGCTTAGTCACAGCCTGGGGGATGTTTCCAGAACGAGATTTTCACCCTGCAGCGGAGTGTGCGCTGATATGAAATTTCCTGGCAGATTAAAACTGTGTGCCGGATCGACTCCCGGACTCGGAACCTTTGCCTTTGAGGACTTTCTGATTACTACTGGATGGTATATTTATTCCCTCATGAAGTTTGTTGTAAATAATCCACGAAAATTCAAAAGGAGCAAAGATGTACGTAATAACAATACCAGAAGGCTTTGTTTTTAGCACAAAAATGGGTGCACAATGCTGCAACAGGAAAGTAAAATTTGAAAACAACCAAAGAAAGTTTCTCTTTGACAACTCCTTCTATTCCATAGAAGAATTTTTGTAACTGTAATGTGGAAAAGATGGTGGGTAGAAATTACTAACTCATACCAGCGTGTCTTTTTCTTTTGTAATAAAAAAGTAAAAAAAAGAAAACTTAGAAATGTTCAGAATGTAACCATATGCACAAATTAATTTTCGACGTGCATGTAAAATGACTCGTTCCACATCATTATGATCAATCGTGCAAAATGATCCATGGGACATGTAACAATGACAATAACAATAACCAGTATTACTACTAACGTCTTCCGTATCCATGACTGACCAGTCTCTTGCTTATCACCTGATATGCCTGGGATGTGATGGGAAGATGTATACTTTGAGACCAGCCTTCAACTAGCACCCTTAGCGAACTGATACAGCATTTGCTTCATGCACAACTAGAAATTGCTCAAGAAGACTATTCGCGTATGTGCAACAGTGAATACTGGAGAGTATTCGTGCCAGTGTTGGTCACCCTCACATTGTTGTCAATTGGTTCCGAATCGAATGAAACATTAATCATTTAATACGCATTATGTGATGCACAAACTATGGTAAGTGTCGGACTAATGCTTTATGGAGGGGCACTTTCCATTATTTTCGTCAGTGTAACTGAGGACTTTGGATGTAAGAGAGGTGAAGAGATTCACGACGGCTACTGTAGTCATCTTACGAATTGGAGTCAGGTTCAAAGTGCACTGGCATTGTAATCAACAGAGAACGTTTTAATCCCTTCATTACAGTGGGAGCGTATGTGTCTGACGATAGGTTATCTGACAAACAGTGGGAATCTGCTGTTTGTTGCTGCTGTGTATCATTGTTCCACCGGTAAATGAAGCCTGCAAATGGTTTGCACAATTCTTTGTGCTATCTTCAAATTTCATTGTTAATCTTCTGCACTGTAATGTCGCACCGAATTAGTTCGCACTTGCAGACAGGCAGCCCAATCAACAGAGCTGCAAAGCGGGCTGCGATCGCACCTTCCCCGACAATTCTTTTCAATGAGTTGCACGCATATATTGTCGTTTGTCATGTCACGAACAGTGCCCATGCTGAGCACTTGTAATGTGGGGCACAAAGCTAGAGAGACGCTCTATGCATTGACTTTTGTCTGTTCTCTTTACCTGTTGTAGTTTTTGTGCAGTCGTTTTCTGAAACCCTGGAGGCACCTAAGAACAATACTGTACGTCCTAGCTCTTCCTGCACTGGAAAACGAAACGATGGGACATACTCTTATATTGTGCCTTTGACTCCGACATCAATTGAAATAACCGTATATTAATGTCTTTCATTCCGAAAAAAAGTGGCTGTGAGAGTGTTAAACGATTGACGCACTTATCAAGTGATTAAAACTACGGGTTGTTCAAAAAGTCTCTCCGCAGTGCCGTATCATTGTTAGCCGCGCGTGCCGTATGATTGTTCGCCTACCTAGCCCAGGAAAATCGATGTTAATGTCGGAACGGCCCACACAGCTGTAGAGCTTTTCCCATAGAAAGTGACAGTCGTGCAAGAACTGAAAAATACTGATCATGGCAAGAGATTGCATTATTGTCAATGGTTCAAAAATTTCGTTCAACAAAATGGAAGGCATATTCTTAATGAAACGTTTATCACTGATGAGGCGTGGATTCATTTATCCGGGTACACGAACTCACAAAATTCTCGTATGTGGAGTACTGCAAATCCATTGTTTATTCACGAGGAACCACTTCATTCTGTGAAGATAGGAGTCTGAATTGCAATTTCTAGGCGTCGGATTGTGGGTCCCATATTTTTGAACGAAACAATAAACGCACAACGATACTGCAGTGATATTCTGTACCCATTCATAGGAGAACTTCTGTTAAGTGAAATACTGAACGGTTATTTGCAAAAAGATGCTGCAACTGCGCATACAGTTCGCGTTTCAATGTCACTGCTTGCTGATGTTTTCGGTGGTCGCATAATTTCACAGGGACTTTGGCCTTCACGAGCACCTGCCCTAACACCATCTGGCTTTTTCTTCTGGGGCGCAGCGAAAGCAACTGTCTATAAAAAGCATCCAAAATCCATCGACGATTTGAAAAATGCAATATCCACTTCCATTGGTTCTGTTACTGAAGAAACGTTACGGATTGTGTTTGGAAACATGATTAGACGAACTGAATTGTGTATTCAACAACAGGTGCTGGGAAACTTTCAACATTTAATGTGAAAACTTCTAAGTAAAAATGAATATTCAGTAAATTAATAACTTGTATTTCACTGAGTTTCATTTCGGTATATTCACTGCGGCATGCGGCACGCGCGGCTAACAATCATGCGGGACTGCGGAGAGACTTTTTGAACACCCCGTACATATTTAGGGTGTCCCAGAAATGTTGCAACGAACTTAGAGGGGTTGTAAAGAATGCCTTGAGGAACAAATCGAGGATAAGAACCCGTGTCCGGAAACCATCTAACGACGCCACCGAGCGTCGAAGCTATAGGTGCTGGCGCCCGCCTTTACGTCACCTCGTCAGTAGAAAACGTGACTTTGAGCGGCGACGGACTGTAGACGGAACGTCTCACAGTTCAAATGGTTCAAATGTCTCTGACCACTATGGGACTTAACATCTGAGGTCATCAGTCCACTATAACTTAGAACTACTTAAACCTAACTAAGCTAAGGACATCACACACATCCATGCCCGAGGCAGGATTCGAACCTGCGACCGTAGAGGTCGCGCGGTTCCAGACTGAAGCGCCTAGAACCGTTCGGCCACTCCGGCCGGCCTTTAAAAAGAGAATGCTTACAAAACACTCGTACGGAATACACTGGATTACTGTATAAGTTTGTTAGGTTCACATAAGGGCACATTAACATCCTGTATATCCATGCCCGAGGCAGGATAGCGGTCGCGCGGTTCCAGACTGTAGCGCCTAGAACCGCTCGGTGACTCCGGCCGACCGTCTCACAGTGTTGTTTGTTATTCACTGATTGCGACAGTCACCAGTGGAGCAGTGGAGGAGGTGGAGCTAGCTGCTATGTAGAAAGGTGTTGTCTGCTATGAATGTGAGGCTCTATTGCCTCTGTGGATAATGGTTTCGGACACAGGTATCCATCCGCAGTTTATTTCTCTCCTGGAAACTATCTTCAATGCTTTTCGTTTTACAGGAGAAAAATACACTGCAGATGGAAACGGGGACAAAGCTATTCTATTAAGCAGCTAGCTCCATCTCCTCCACTGGTGACCGTGGCAGCCATATGCGATCACTGAATAACAAACAACATAACGAGACGTTCCGCCTACAGTCCGTCAGTGTATAAAATTACGTTTGCTGCCGAAGGGGTAGCCTAGTAGCAGGCGCCAATGCCTATGACTTCGACGCCCTGTAGCGTCGTTGGATGACGTTTCCAGGCACGTGTTCCTATCTTCGATCTGTTCCTCAAGACTCCCTCTACAACCCCTCGAAGTTTGTTACAGCATTTCTCTGAGAGCCTGTAAACTTCGCATATGTTTCTGTGAGCTGTGATAATTCTTCTAATCACAGTCGTCGATCGACGCCGACCTGTAGCAATGGTACTGGACCAGCAGTTGGTTGTGAGCGAGCTCTAGTCTCACTTCAGGTCTCCAAAATTACGTTTCTTATTACACTACTGGCCATTAAAATTGCTACACCACGAAGATGACGTGCTACAGACCCGAAATTTGATCGACAGGAAGAAGATGCTGTGATATGCAAATGATTAGCTTTTCAGAGCATTCACACAAGGTTGGCGCCGTGGCGACACCTATATGACATGAGGAAAGTTTCCAACCGATTTCTCATACACAAACAGCACTTGACCGGCGTCACCTGGTGAAACGTTGTGATGCCTCGTGTAAGGAGGAGAAATGCGTACCATCACGTTTCCGACTTTGACAAACGTCGGATTGTAGCCTATCGCGATTGCGGTTTATCGTATCGCGACATTGCTGCTCGCGTTGGTCGAGATCCAATGACTGTTAGCAGAATATGGAATCGGTGGGTTCAGCAGGGTAATACGGAACGCCGTGCTGGATCCCAACGGTCTCGTATCACTAGCAGTCGAGATGACAGGCATCTTATCTGCATGGCTGTAACGGATCGTGCAGCCACGTCTCGATCCCTGAGTCAACAGATGGGGACTTTTGCAAGACAACAACCACCTGCACGAACAGTTCGACGACGTTTGCAGCAGTATGGACTATCAGCTCGGAGACCATGGCTGCGGTTACCCTTGACGCTGCATCACGGACAGGAGCGCCTGCGATGGTGTACTCAACGACGAAGCTGGGTGCACGAATGGCAAAACGTCATTTTTTCGGAAATCCATGTTCTGTTTACAGCATCATGATGGTGGCATCCGTGTTTGGCGACGTCGCGGTGAATGCACATTGGAAGCGTGTATTCGTCATCGCCATACTGGCGTATCACCCAGCGTGATAGTAGGCTATGGGGTGCCATTGGTTACACGTCTCGGTCACCTCTTGTTCGCATTGACGGCACTTTGAGCAGTGGACGTCCCATTTAAGATGTGTTACGACCCGTGGCTCTACCCTTCATTCGATCCCTGCGAAACCCTACATTTCAGCAGGATAATGCACGACTGCATGTTTCAGGTCCTGTATAGGCGTTTCTGGATACAGAAAGTGTTCGACTGCTGCCCTGGCCAGCACATTCTCCAGATCTCTCACCAATTGAAAACGTCTGGTCAATGGTGGCCGAGCAACTGGCTCGTCACAATACGCCAGTCATTACTCTTGATGAACTGTGGTGTCGTGTTGAAGCTGCATGGGCAGCTGTACCTATACACGCCATTCAAGCTCTGTTTGACTCAATGCCCAGGCGTAGCAAGGCCGTTATTACGGTCACAGGTGGTTGTTCTGGGTATCGATATCTCAGGATCTACGCAACCAAATTGCGTGAAAATGTAATTACATGTCAGTTCTAGTATAATATATTTGTCCAATGAATACCCGTTTATCATCTGCATTTCTTCTTGGTGTACCAATTTTAATGACCAGTAATGTACTTTCTTAAAGTGCTTAAGATGAATTCTGGGATGATACCTTTGGAAACGACGTGTACTGTTCCCTGCTCAAGATCGATCTTCGCTTCCGCGTTTAATGACGCCGACGACTGAAATTAAGCATTATTCTTCTTCCGTTGTCCTTCAAAACGGAAGAGCTTATGCATACGTTTAGAATTCCTGCCCACAGTCAGGCTAGAAACCTCCACGACTCACTTGGCTTTCGCCCAGTAATGCGTTTAAACGGCCAGATGTAAAAGTACAGCTCAAACAAGGCCATCTCCGTGGCGCTCATTATGATCAATTAATTCCGGTAACGGCGCCGCTTTAATACCGACCGCCGCGCCCCCACCCACTACGTTCACGCCCCTCCCATTATTCTCTCTCCCTTTCTTCCTCTTCTGAGCCGCACCGTCTTTGTTCAGATCTTCCGAGCGGTAAAGCGACCCAACCCTTGCATTCGAGCCATTTCCTCTGCTTTTTTTTGCGCGCTGTGGAAACTTCCTCTCGTTCTCCCTCTCTCTCTCTCTCTCTCCCTGCCGATTTTATTTCGACCATTTCGCCGTTTTGTTTGTTCCCCGCGCCGCGCAATTCGGCAGGATTCCGACTAATGGAAGTTTAAAAATACATGCGCTCGCACCGCGGCGCAACAGTTGTGGCCTGGGCAGGCGGCCATCAAACTTGCAGCACGCGACACACGACCCAGCGGTGATCACGCGGCCTCCGTTACACTCCGGGGTATCGCCTCGATCTTTCAGCCGGTGGTGCCCACTTGTCTTACAGCTGAAGTAAGGCGAAGCGGCCAGGCTAACAGTTACCGTCGTTAGTGTCCAGAGCAGGATAAAAGTTTCATTCTTCCTCGAACACGTTTATTGCCTTGTAGGAAACATGTTCGGGTCAAGCTTGCGAAAATCAGCCACCTCCCTGTTATAGGGTTGTGCGTAAGTTCCCAGCGTTTTTCCATAAGATTAATAAACACAGCAGCTATATACGACAAAGGCTATAGTCATCAATAATATTTATTTATTTATTTATGTATTTATTTTACCTGACGAGATTAGGGCCTTCAGGCCCTCTCTTACACCTAAACAGGGATACTCAGATTGAACGAATTTCAGTTTGTACAGAACATTATGGACATACCACGTTATACAGTATTAATGTTAAACAAAAAAAATAGAGATTAGAACAGTAATACAAGGATAATTATAACAATCAAGAAAATAATTATAACAATCAAGAATAATAATAATAATAATAGTAATAGTAATGACTATGTACCGGGTGATCAAAAAGTCAGGATAAATTTGAAAACTTAATAAACCACGGAATAATGTAGATAGAGAGGTAAAAATTGACACACATGCTTGGAATGACATGGGGTTTTATTAGAACCAAAATGCAGGATGGTGTTCCACCCCATATTGCTAGACGCATGAAAGATCTCTTGCGTGCGTCGTTTGGTGATGATCGTGTGCTCAGCCACCACTTTCGTCATGCTTGGCCTCCCATGTCCCCAGACCTCAGTCCGTGCGATTATTGGCTTTGGGGTTACCTGAAGTCGCAAGTGTATCGTCATCGACCGACATCTCTAGGTATGCTGAAAGACAACATCCGACGTCAATGTCTCACCATAACTCCGGACATGCTTTACAGTGCTGTTCACAACATTATTACTCGACTACAGCTATTGTTGAGTAATGATGGTGGCCATTTGAGCATTTCCTGTAAAGAACATCATCTTTGCTTTGTCTTACTTTGTTATCTTAATTATTGCTATTCTGATCAGATGAAGCGCCATTTGTCGGACATTTTTTGAACTTTTGGATCTTTTGGTTCTAATTAAACCCCAAGTCATTCCAGGCATGTGTGTCAATTTGTACCTCTCTATATACATTATCCCGTGATTTATTCAGTTTTCAAATTTATACTGACTTTTTTATCACCCGGTATATGAAAGGAAACATATTTTTCGTTTATGAATGTCAGTCCTATTGCTAGTTCGGAATTTTCTCGTTATGTTCTTGCAGCTTGTGAGTTATTCACATCGAGCAGAGATATAAGACGATAGAATGGGGTGAAAGAGATATAGAAGAGGTAGCTAGGTTAGAGGAAGAGAAATAGAATGGTAAAATTCGAAGCTATTATGGAGAGGAGAAACAAAGAGATGAGAGGGGCACAACAATGGTGGCTATACCGTCTCTAATACAGGGTGAGCACAAAGTATAGTCCTGATTATAAAAATTTATAACAGAATAACCGTTTTACATAATGAGTTACATTTGATGCCTTTACATAGGTTAGTGTTACTAGTTTTTTTGTTTGAGACCACTTACGTTAGTAAGCATCAACGTGTGCTCACTTGGTAGCTCGGAGAAAGTCGAGACGGTATTCCAGTTCCCTCCAGGCGTTTCGTAACATGTGTTCTGTCACAGTACCCGCAGCAGCTTGTATCCTAGACTTCAGTTCGTCAGAGTCAGCAACTGGTGGGACGAAGGCTCTGTCTTTGATATAGCTCAGAAAAAAAGTCAAGAGGCGTAATGTCTGGAGAGCGGGGTGACCAGGGTGTTGGACCGTTCCTTCCAATCCACCGATCCCGACATTACGCACCTTGACTTTTTTTTCTGGGGCTATATCACGACAGAGTCTTCGTCACACCAGCTGCTGACGTTGGCGAACTGAAGGCTAGGATACAAGCTGCTGTGGGCACTAGATTAGATTAGATTAGTACTTGCTCCATAGATCATGGGTACGACACTTCGTAATGATGTGGAACGTGTCAGGTTAATAAAAGGTGTCTATACAAGATATTACATTACACAAAATATTACATGACACTTAATATTTTTAATATTTTCTTTTTTTTTGGGGGGGGGGGGGGGGTTGGGGAAATTACCCACTTACTATATCCAAAAATTCATCTAATGTGTAGAAGGAGTTGCCATTAAGAAATTCTTTTAATTTCCTTTTAAATGCTATATGGGTATTTGTCAGACTTTTGATGCTATTAGGTAAGTGACCAAAGACTTTTGTGGCAGCATAATTTACGCCCTTCTGAGCGAAAGTTAGATTTAACCTTGCGTAGTGAAGATCATCCTTTCTCCCAGTGTTGTAGCCATGTACACTGCTATTGCTTTTGAATTCGTTCGGACTGTTACTAACAAATTTTATAAGTGAATATATATATATTGTGAGGCTACAGTGAAGATCTCTAGCTCTTTAAATAAATGTCTGCAGGATGATCTTGGATGAGCTCCAGCAATTATTCTGATTACACGCCTTTGTGAAATGAACACTCTTTTACTCAATGATGAGTTACCCCAGAATATGATGCCATACGAAAGCAAGGAATGAAAATAGGCGTGGTACGCTAATTTACTGAGATGTATATCGCCAAAATTTGCAATGACCTTAATAGCATAAGTAGCTGAACTTAAACGTTTCAGCAGATCCTCAGTGTGTTTTTCCAGTCCAGCCCCTCATCAAAGCACACACCTAGAAATTTTGAATATTCTACCTTAGTTACCGATTTCTGATCAAAGTCTATATTTATTAATGGTGTCATTCCATTTACTGTGTGGAACCGTATATATTGTGTTTTGTCAAAGTTTAATGAGAGCCCATTTGCAGAGAACCACTTGATGATTTTCTGAAAAACATCGTTTACAATTTCATCAGTTAATTCTTGTCTGTTGGGTGTGATAGCTATACTTTTATCATCGGCAAAAAGTACCAGCTTTGCATCTGCGTGAATATAGAATGGCAACTCATTAATATATACTAAGAACAGTATAGGACCCAAGACCGAACCTTGCGGCACCCAGTTGATTGTTCCCCAGTTTGAGAAATCGCCAGTTTTTTGCATATTACGTGAACTGCTTATTTCCACTTTCTG
Source organism: Schistocerca americana (assembly GCF_021461395.2). NCBI lineage: Eukaryota > Metazoa > Arthropoda > Insecta > Orthoptera > Acrididae > Schistocerca > Schistocerca americana. The sequence continues at coordinate 269,740,719 of NC_060121.1, read as the reverse complement.
CAGTCTTTCAGATAGGTATAATTTAAACCATTTGAGCACTGTGACAGAGCACATGTTACGAAACGCCTGACGGGAACTGGAATACTGCCTCGACATTCTCCGAGCTACCAAGGGGGCACATGTTGAGGTTTACTAACGTAAGTAGTCTTAGAAAAAAACTAGTAACAGTAACCTACGTAACGGCATCAAACATAACTTATTCTGTCAAACGGTTATTCTGTAATAAATTGTTTCAATCAGGGCAAGACTTTGTGCTCACCCTGTATATTCTCCTTCACTATTTGCAACACTCTCTCAGCGCTGGGATAACTTTTCTATTCCGCGACTGTAGAAATCAGGTGGTTTCATGCCGATGAAATCGTCGAGCCATGGTCGCAGAGCATTTTCATCGCGAAAGTAAGTTCCTTGAAGGTTGTTCGATAGAGAGCGTAAAAGGTGAAAATTTGAGGGCTCAACATCAGATGAATAAATTGGGTGCGAAATGACTTCCCCAGCACGATTCCTGTATTATCAGTCTAGCAGAATGCAGGCGAGTGTTATCGCGGGGTAGCATCGCTACACGTAGTCTCCCTACTCGTTATTCTTGGACTGCGCTTGCAAGACGTCTCAGATGTTGACAATAAATGTCAGCTGCCATTCTTACAACTCGAGGAAGCAATTCGTGGTACACCACATCGTCACTGTTCCACCAGATGCACAACACTATATTTTATGCCCGAAGGTCTTTGTACGGTGAGTTGCTGTTTTCTTTGGGCTCAGTCATTCCGTTCTTTTCATTATATTAGCATTAAGACACCATTTCTCGTCATCAGTAATGATACAGATAGGAATGGTTGGTGTTCTTCAGAAGCCAATTGATAACGAGCAAACAGAGATGCACGTAAGGCCACCGGCTGATTTTTGTGATTTTGGCTTAGTGCATGCGGTACATATACATTCGATTTTTGTGCCTTCCCTATAGCATTCAAATGTCGGACGATGATGCAATAATTACGGTTTATCACATCTGCCAGTTCTCTAGCACAATGACGTGGATCATTGTGGATTAAGGCGTTTAAACGATATTCATCAAACACCGAAGGTCTTCCTAAACGTGGAAAATCACTAGTGTCAAAATGACCCTCCTTAAAACGAGAGCGTCATTTCCTTGCCATACTCTGTCCAATGGCGTTATCCCCATACAGGGCGCAAATGTTTCTGGCTGCTTCCGCTGCTGCCACCCCTCAATTGAACTCAAATAGAAGAATACACTGATCAGCCACAATATGACCACCTGCCTAATGGCTGAGACGTCCACCTTTGGCACGGATAACAGTGCCGACGCGTCTTGACAAGGAAGCAATGAGGCCTTGGTAGGTCATGGAGAGAGGTGACACCACATCTGCCCCACTGGGGGACGAAACCGCACAATAAGCTTAGGTTCGGTGTGGGGCGGCGGTGGGGTGAGTGGACTGCTGTATCTTGTTGTGGGATTGTGTACCACTGAGGGCTACGGCGGGGACGAAGACTCTCCGAAGTTTCTAGGTACCCAGTTCAATACACACATACATACATACAAGTCTCCATCTAAACGGACTCAAATAAAAAAAAAATACATTACTACTCTAGCAGGATGCGTATTACAATCTAATGTTCACTTTCGCATGCTGCGGGAGATGTTCCACGTTCTGTCCTCATGTTTGGATTCAATAGAGCTCTAGTTTCTGCAATGGGTTATGAATACTTTCCAACACAATAGGATCATTTCGTAAATCTTGAAAACTCGCATGCCCTAGTTTATCAATCGTATTCAATGTTAGTCCTCTTTTGAGATGACCCCATACAGAAAAATTCTGACGTTAGATGGCCAAAATACAGTCCCTACTCTATATGTCCATCTTGGAGAGCGAGGTGGCGCCGTTGCTAGCACACTGGACTCACATTCGCGAGGACGACGGTTCAATCCCGCGTCCAGCCATCCTAATTTAGGTTTTCCGTCATTTCCCTAAATCGCTCCAGGCAAATGCCGGGATGGTTCATTTGAAAGGGCACGGCCGACGTCCTTCCTCCTCCTTCCCAAATCAAATGAGACCGATGACCTCGCTGTTTGGTCTCTTACCCGAAACAACCCAACCCTCCATCTTGGATCATAATGGCGCGTTAGACGTCGTGTTATGTCAGCAGAAAAATGCGCCGGTGCCCCACCATGCATGTACCACACACCTCAAGAGCTTCCAGCAATACTGGAAGCCCAATTAGAATGCGAACTTCAGTGAAAAGTAACCTCGAATACATTTCCAGAAAATAGGTCAGTGCTTCTCAGCCTGGAGGTAATCACCCCCTATCGAGTAAAATTAAATTTTCTGGGGGGTAAAAACGAAAGGGTGCAGCTGCATTTTGGTGAAGAAACTGAAGTACTTTTGAAGGATCATGATTATTATCACAATTTCGTAATACTAATTATACACTGAAGCGCCAAAGAAACTGGTATAGGCATGCGTATTGAAATGCAGACATATGTAAACAGACAGAATAGGACGCTGCGGTTGGCAACGCGTATATAAGACAATAAGCGTCTGGCGCGCAGTTGTTAGATCAGTTACTGCTGCTACAATGGCAGGTTATCAAGATTTAAGTGAGTGTAAACGTGGTGTTATAGTCGGCGCTCAAGCGATGGAACACGTCCTGCTGAATTTACCGTACAGTGTTATTAACAAAAACACATTATACATGTAACCCATACAATGATAACATCAGGTGTAAACTGTTGGACGTTAAATTTTACCATGAATCTAGCTATCCACTTGTCATACGTTGAAGCGCCAAGGAAACTGGAATAGGCATGCGTACAGTATTCAAATACAGAAACACGTAAACAGGTAGAATTGGGCGCTGCGATCAGCAACATCTATATAAGACAACAAGTGTCTGTCGCAGTTATTGGATATGTTACTACTGCTACAATGCCCGATTATCAAGATGTAAGTGAGTTTGAACGTGGTGTTGTAGTCGGCGCACGAGCGATGGGACACAGCATCTCGAAGGTACCGATGAAGTGGGGATTTTCCCGTACGACCATTCCACGAGTGTATCGTGAATACCAGGAATCCGGTAAAACATCAAATCTCCAACAAAGCATGACAGAGTTTTAATACTTCCGCAAATTGCTGTACATTGCAATGCTAGGTCATCAACAAGTGTCAGCGTGCGAACCATTCAACGAAAGATCACCGACATGGGCTTTCGGAGCCGAAGGCTAATTACCTTTTGCAACTGAAACAGTGTAACTGTTGCGCGATGAAGATAAAATATTACTGTACCAGCTGTTTGCCACGTGGCTGCCCTCACATATCATAATGAAGTGCAGTTTTACTATAATCCTCCCACGCTCTACATGTTAAAGGCACAGCGTCTCTCTGTCCTACAGCATTAAAATGGGCCGTCACTGTGGGTGTTCTAGCAAAAACAGGAATGGAAGACAAAAAACTGGTGTGCACACCAGAGAATGCTTTAAGAGTGGAAGAAGCCTTCCAGCCGAGGTCCCAGACGTTCTGCAGGCAAGCATACGCTGCAACTTGACATATCGGATCGCAGTGTACGGCGAATATTGCCAAATGAACTGCAATACCGCCCATACAAAATTCAGATAAAGCAAAAACTGAATGCAGACGACCTCACAAAAAGATTTCCTTTTTCCGGGAACAGTGGGAACTCATGGACGGGGAACAAGATCTGTACAGCAATCTGATCATGAGTGATTAGGCCAATCTTTATGTGCCATGCTTTGTTAACGATCAAAATTTCAGATACTGGTCGCGTGAAAAGCAGGAAATGCTTCATGAAACATCATTTGAGTCAGGAAGTGGAAATGTTGTGCGGCGTATCACCGCTTGGAATCACAGGGCCTTACTTTTTTGAAGACGATCGCGGTAGTGCTGTGTCTACGAATAAAGAACGTTACGTTCACTTGTTGAACCATTTCCTTGTGTGGCAGATCACTGAGCTTCCTGTAACTGAAAATTCATTCTGGAGCGTTACACGGACAGATACACGCAATTTCATGTAAATTAAGTCGTAAAAATGACGGAAAGTGCAGAAATTTGCACTTATCTATTTATTTACTGTAAATAACTTCAAATCTAAATAATCTGTAAAATTAATTTTGTGAAATGTAATTATTATTTCTTAAACAATATTTCAAAGACATAGCGGTAGTTAGCATGTGTCTACTTGTGATCGATTGTAATATGTTTCTTTCTTTTTTTAGAGAACAAGTGAAGAGTGTTGCTGCTCGTATGTCTCTCTCTGTTAGCCTTTGCACTAAAAGGACGCACTATAGCTGCGTTTCATGCCTGTTATTAATTAAGCTTTCTTTCGTGTAGACAAATGTGATATAAGTGCCAGGTATTAGCTTTAGAACCACTAGCAATTAAATTACTGTAAATTAATTAAGTCTAATCAGTTTTTATTTTAACAGTTCTTCTAATTGGTATAAAGAGACATGAAATGTTTTAATGCTTTGTGGTTGTAGGCAACGACCAGTACGAGCTTAACGGGTCGTGGCGTGGAGACGTAATGATCGAATACAATTGGTATTCTGCCATTTATTCTTTTACAGCTTGCTGCAGCGTCCCTGGGATTAATTGTCGATAATCACGAGGCGTTTTGCAAACTTGAATGCAAGCGCAGGACCTTAAATGATCTGGTCACAGTCTCCAAGCTATGTTTCCGTTTCGCCCGTAAATAACAGATATCGGCCCAGCAAAACTCATGGTTGTATTAAAACGTAATGTTTTCTAAATTTTATAGCATTTTTCTAGAAGTTAGTTCGGCCACTAACTTAGATGCATCTGCCTTCAGCAATGGCCGTCTGCCCCAGTTAGTTTTAACAGTTTTCTTTCCAGTGATTACTTTCAGTTTCTATTTAAAGTCAAATTATCATTCACTTTAGTAATCTTGCGCGAGCAGACGCGTCTATTCCTCCAACAAGAAGTGGCCACACGCCATACCTCTTGGCCACAGAACATCTTTCCTGGACAACGTAGGAGTAGATATCCTAGGAATAGCGAAGCAACTTCAGTCATTTAACATAACAAGTATTCCGGCTAGACTGTATACCAGTTAGGTTCCTTTGAGTGTATGCTGATACATTAGCTCCATACGTAACAATCATATACAACCGTTCGCTCGATGGAAGATCCGTACCTAAAGACCAATATTCAAGAAAGGTAGTAGGAGTAATCTACTAAATTACAGGCCCTTATCATTAACGTCGATATGCAGCAGGATTTTGGAACGTATATTGAGCTCGAACATTACGAAATTCCTCGAAGAGAACGGTCCGTTGACACACAGTCATCACGGCTTTAGAAAACATCATTCTTGTGAAACACAACTAGCTCTTTACACACGAAGTGTTGAGTGCTATTGACAAGAAATTTCAAAGTGATTCTGTATTTCTAGATTTCCAGAGGGTAACTGGTTTGTAGTGAACTTGTGTGCTTATGGAATATCATCTCAGTTATGTGACTAGATTCCTGATTTCCTGTCAGATAGGTCACAGTTCGTAATAATTAACCGGAAGTCATATAGTAAAACAGAAGTAATTCCTGGCGTTCCCCAAGGTAGTATTATAGGCCCTCTGCTGTTTCTTATCTATATAGACGATTTAGGAGACAATCTTAGCAGCCGTCTTAGGTTACTTGCAGATTATTCTGTCGTTTATCGACTAGTAAAGTCATCAGAAGATCAAAACAATTTGCATAACAATTTATAAAATATATTTGTATGGAGCAAAAATTGGCAATTGACCCTAAATAATGAAAAGTGTGAGGTCGTACACATGAGTGGTAAAAGGAATCCATTATACGTCGGTTACACGATAAATCAGTCAAATCTAAAGGCCGCAAAATCAACTAAATACCAAGGAATTAAAATTATGAACAACTTACGTTGGAAACAACACACAGAAAATGTTGTAAGGAAGGCAAACTAAAGACTGTGTTTTATTGGAAGGACACTTAAAAATGTAACAGATCTACTAAAGAGACTGTCTTCCCTACGCTTGTCCGCTCTCTTTTACAATACCAGATATGACTGACGGAGTACATAGAGAAAGTTCAAAGAAGGGCAGCACGGTTGGTATTAACGCGAAATACGGGAGAGTGTGTCACAGAAATGATACAGGATTTGTGGTGGACGTCATTAAAACAAAAGCGTTTTTCGTTGCGGAGGAATCTTCTCACGAAATTTCAATCACCAACTTTCTCCTCCGAATACGAAAATATTTTGTTGCCGCCGACCAACATAGGGAGAAACGATCATCATAATAAAAAGAGGGAAATCGGAGTTCGCGCTGAAAAATATAGGTGTTCGTTTTTCCGCTTGCTATTCGTGGTTGGAATGATAGAGAATTGTTGTGAAGATGGTTCGATGAACCCTCTGCCAGGCACCTAAATGTGATTTGCAGAGTATCCATATAGATGTAGATGTAGACATCTCATCTCCTAGGACGGGTACTGTGTTCTTGGCCTTCAAGATCCCCTGACCTTTGAGAATGTGATTTCTTCCTTCGAATCATTTGAAATCTCATATCTTCCAGACTGATCCACCACACACCGTCCAGGAACTGAAGGATCAAATTCGGGAGGAAGTTAATCGAATGACAATGCTAGCCTACAAGATGTGATGTCTAACCTCTGTAAAACACTTGAAATAGGTATGGAGGAAAATGGCGGCCACCTATGACATCTCATTTTCAACTGATGATCATTTTAAACTGCGATCATTGTAAATTCATGTCGTATGTCTTTTATATTCCCGCGAAAAACTTTTTTCGCTGGTGTGGGTTTCAAAATTGTCCTTTTCACTGCCGCATCTGATACTTCTGTGATACCAAACAACGCTACGATGTTTCACTGAAGAGTAAGTTGTAGAAAAATGATTGCAAAAGATTAGTGGCGTGTAAGCCTGGAGTTTAATGTTTCGTCAGTGACAAGGACGGAGTACAAAGACGGACTGGACAAAGACTGAGGACAAAACAAAATCTTATGGCGCAATGAATGTTCTCTCTGCAGCGGAGAATGCCCTGATTTGAAACTTCCTGACAGATTAAAACTGTGTGCCGAATCCAGCTTCAAGCCCTTGTTTCCGAGACACGTTTAATTGGTGAGGTACTTTCATGAATCAATTTGTCATCCACCATAAGTGATTTAAGACACTGACAAACAGTCTAAAAATCGACGTCTGGAAGAGAATTTAAATCATGCTCCCTCCGAAGAAAGTCATTATGTGTACCAACCTATATATTCTCGTCTCAGGGTATAGACTCTCACCGTAGCACCCTGTAACTTGTATCTTTATATGTGGAGACATAAAAGTGCAAATGCAGCTCATGTGAAGCTCAATATACGAGTAAGAGCTAGAATTTGACAGTGGTATAAATAAGTGTAGTGGTGGCTGTCTGCTACGTTTATTCAATAGTTACAGTTTCCGAGTAGCTTCTGTCCGTACAGTTTTGGCTCCTCAGCACCTAATCTACGCAGTTGGTGGATATTCTTTCTGGTCTGGCAGACCATCGAAGCAACAAGTAAGAAAAATAACAGCAATTTGGGCTGGCAATGGTATCATAAGTCGTCGGTCGATGGAAACTAGCCACGCGAACTGAGAAGGCGGTGAAAAAGGATGAGGGCGCAGTTGCGTGCCTAGAGAAATAACTGTAGCCTGAACGTATTGCTGGTCTCGGTACTGGATGTGGGTTTAGTTTTATTATAGCATAACTAGCTGTCTAGAGTGACTGGCCTGACACGTTTCGTGTAAATGGGTTAAGGCGAGAATCGCTCAGTGATAAAATATTTTTATTTAAAAGTTTCAACCCAAGTCTAGAAACATAACATGTTGAAGGAAGTGAAGGAGTTTTCGCACCACCAGCACTAGAGGCGGTTTATTAATGGACGACTAAGTTTATGTGTCTGCACGAACACCGCTCATTTAACACGTTCCGGTAATCCAAGTGAGGTTTTTCTTCTTGATATGATCAACGACATTCAAGATGTCAACTTAGACAGTCGTAAAAAGATTTATGAGACTCTGCGAGAACTTAATGAATGAGTACGCAGTATCATAAATGGATGTGCGTACGTGGACAAGTTAAGTGCGCGGTATGTTTGGCTTTGATGACTGTTGACTCAAGCTGCTCTAAGACAGGCATTTCAGAATTATATTTGGGAAAGTTCAAACATAGGATTATGGTGCTACATTTGCTATTCATAAAAGGAAAAATTTGCATGAGAGCTGCTATTGCTATTTGCGCGTTGATGTGTGTATGAAATGACAGATGAAAATTTGTTCCAAGACCTGGGGTTGGAACCTATTTTTTCTGCTTTTCGCTAACTGTTGCCTTACCATTATTCTAATTTTTTTCAATATTTTACCTCTACCAGAGCTTATAATCTTTCGTTTCTCTAAGCAATAAGTCCCTTATACAGGGAATTTCATAATGCCTGTTACAGGCTTCTAGGGGTTGTAGATGGTTATTAATAGATAAAGTTTTAGTAAGGAACCCACTTCTAGAGACGTACCGTTCTGATGTGAAATAAGTTTTAAAACCAGTTTGTATACAGATATCGCACTTCACGGTACACGCACAAACTGAGAAGCTTGCGCCATCGCCAGTCTCTGCCACAATTATGACATCACATTCCCCACAACGAGTGTTGACTGTGGTACTCCACGGACACGCCGCACTGTCAGCATTGAAGAGGACGTCCTTCGTTAGTAGAAGAGAGCCCAACGATAAGTACTCGAAACACTGTCCATGCCATGTGCTTCTGTAGAGCTAACAGGTGAGACTCCATTCTCTCCGCTGTGTGCGTACCGCGCAGAAATTGGCGTGAAAGTGACCAGTTGTTCAAACCTATTTTACACACAAACGGTAATTTCTGCACATGCGCTCCTAATCAAAACTGTATCTACTGAGCCCTCTCACTAAGAATAGTGAAACAACTCATATACCTGTCACTGCTTTCCCCTTAATAGAGAAAGATAAAATATTTTTGCTTCGTGGAATTAAAGTATTCTTCTTCGTTAGTGCAGTCGTCCTATTCCACAAAGAATATAACTTGTTTAATAAGTTAAAATTTTAAACTTTTTTCATTCCTGTTGATCAATCTGTATACAATTAGTTTACTGAAGGGAGACCCAAATTCTCATGCTTACATACAGGGTTTTCACATCACGTCCCCATCCAGCCATTTAGATTCATGTTTCTCCGTGGTTTCACTGAATCACTCAAGGTGAAGGTTTGGCAACTTTGGAGAGAATACGGCGAACTTACTTAACCAATCCGAGCTTGTGTTCCATCTGCAACGACTCTGCCTGTAGTCGATGGAAAGAAAGCCTTTATCTTCCTCACTTCTCCCATCATCTGAACAACTTCAGTACAATGGAAACCAAGTGGAAGACCTTGGCTGACTATAAGAATGAGGGATGAAACTTCCTGGCTGATTAAAACTGTGTGTCGGCCCGAGACTCGAACTGGGGACCTTTGCCCTTCGCGGGCAAGTGCTCTACCAACTGAGCTACACATGCACGACTCACGCCCCTCCTCACAGCCTTACTTCCACCAGTACCTCGTCTCCTCCCTTCCTAACTTCACAGAAGCTCTCCTACGGACCTTGCAGAACTAGCACTCCTGGAAGAAAGGAGAGCTTCTGTGAAGTTTGGAAGTTAGGAGACGAGACACTGGCAGAATTAAAGCTGTGAGAGCGGGTCGTGGGTCGTGATTGGGCAGCTCAGTTGGTAGAGCACTTGCCCGCGAAAGGCAAGGTCTCGAGTTCGAGTCTCTGGCCGGCACACAGTTTTAATCTGTCAGGAAGTTTCATAACAGCGCACACTGCGCTGCAGAGTGAAAATTTCATCCTGGAGACTGAGGGATGTTTTTATTTATACGTATGACACACATCAATGGTTGGTGCGAGAACCGCTACCTGCCACAGTTGCCGCGTTGGTATGTGTGTGAGGTAATGTTTGTCAATATGTTTCAAGACCAATGATAATAAGAATTTCGGTGCAGCCGTGAGGTGTCCTTGGACTGAAGAATGTGACAGGTCACGAAGGTTGGAAACACAGAACACATCGAAAATTTGAAACACTGTCACTTCATATGCACTCCTAGTGTTGTTGTATGCAGCAAAAACGGAAAACCGTTATATTGGTAAGAAGGGTATTGCAACTAACTTTCAGACCTCATGGGATATCATTATGACTGACTATTCAGGAAATGTTTGAATAGAATTTGTTTCTAGAACGAATCGTTCAATCTGTAGCCAAGAGCGAACTGTCTGCAAACTTCCTGAGCGATTTGAATGCTGTGACAGACCAGGAATCTAATCTTCACCATTGTTTTTTGCAGACAATGTTCTTGCCTTGTGAGCTATCCAGGCACGACTCATGGTGGATCCCAACTACTGCACTTCGTCCAGTACCTCTCTCCTGCTTTCCACTGCTTGTTCCAATATCTAGTGCGTCGGCACGTTGTGGCCAGAGTGGGTGTCCTAAGGTTGCTCTCATAAATAAAAACTTTGATGTCCTCAGTGTTTTTGACAGTGACATGCCTGAGTAAAATCTTCTCAGTTTTCAAGCTGTGCAACTCCGGATAAAACACTACAGCTTTCGACAGCTGTCTACAACATCGTCATCAGGAGTAAAGGCGTGCTGCCGGCTCTTCACACCACTTGACGCCAGTCTCTCCTGCGGCAGGCTGTAGCTGATCCGAGCTGCCCAATTCGCCTTACTCCGCATGCGCCACTTGGCCCTCTTTGGAAGGTTGGATACGCAGCTGTCACGCCTGTATAAGCAGAACACTGTGCCAGCCCCTGCAATCAGTGGTTTTTACACCTGATCACGATGACGGACACAACCATATTTTTTTTTTTCTTTATTATATTTCAATTCCCCATCGGGGCGGGCTGGCAGCAGCATATGCGCTGCTCTTCAGCCGAAAGACAGAGAACAAACAAGAGAAGACATTTAAAAATATACAAAGGAGAAAATATGGTGAACGTAGATATAAAAGAGGGGAACATCATGGAAAGCAATAGACAAAAAAAGGGGCGACTGTAAAATGGAGATAAAAAAGTAGCGCCCACAAAAATCCACACACTGCGACAATTAAAGGAACACAAGGCACAGTATGACCGGAACATAAAAAGTATCGACGGATGGCGTAGCACATAACAAACACTGACAGCAAGCCTCAAGGCAGTACACAATTAAAATCACACCTCTTGATGCACAGGAGAAACAGCACTAAACACAAAACTGACGTGGCACACTGATGATGATCAAAACGGAGGATCTGCCAGGCACAAGGAGATGAGGGAGACCAGAAGAAGGGAGTGCAGGGTCCCAGGGGGGGGGGGGGAAGTTGGAAAATCCGCTCTGGGAGAAGGACGGGAGAGGAAAAAGGGGGCCTGGGGAGGGGGGGGGGGGGAACAAGGCCAGGTTATAGTTGGAAGGAAGGGTAGATGTCGTGGCGAAGTTCGTCATCTGGGAGGGGGAGGCGCTGGAAATTGCCCTGATGAAGGAGGTGGAGGGTGTGGAGGTGGAGAGAGGGAGGGATACAGCGATAGAGGCGCGGCAACGGGAGAGGGGTGGAGAGGAAGGAGGAAACCAGAGGGTGGGGGGGATCAAGCCTGCGGACAATGTAAAGGATGCGGAGATGCTGGAGGAACAGGAGGAGGTGGGGGAAGGGGATCAGTTCATACAGGAGCCGTGTGGGGGAAGGAAGGCGGATACGGAAGGCAAGGCAGAGCGCATGGCATTCAAGGATTTGGAGGGCCTTGTAAAAGCGGGTGGGGGCAGAGATCCAGGCGACGCTGGCATAACAGAGGATAGGACGGATGAGGGATTTGTAGGTGTGGAGGATGGTAGAAGGATGCAATCCCCATGTCCGGCCAGACAGGCGTTTCAGCAGGCGGAGGCGGGAATGGGCTTTCTACTGGATGGTCTGGAGATGAGGGGTCCAGGTGAGGTGTTGGTCGAGGATGAGGCCAAGGTATCTCAGGGTGGGAGTGAGCTGGATGGGATGACCATAAAGGGTGAGGTAGAAATCGACACAACCATCGAAAACTCCAGTGTTTTATTTGAAGTGAAGCAGACTGAAAACCGAGAACATTTTATTAAGGAAATAATGTCAGTTATTGACTAAACTTTTGACCAACTGTGCTGGTGTAAGCTGTCGCCAGCACACTGGTCGGCAAAGATGTATCACGAAGATCAATATTTGGCACTGGATCAAGCGCGCCTATCACGAGAGAGGCCAGAGACAGACTCGCAAGCAACACACCGCAACGCCCTCTCGACAGCAAGGATTTAGGCCACCGCCACTGACCGGAGGGACTCAGTCACTAACTCACACTCCAGTGTGGCGTCTGTCAGTATGTTCGCAGTCACTGATTTACAGGCTACGATAATACATAGCGACCAGATTTGTGGCAACAGCAAGATTTTGGATAATGTCTGCAAGAGGACTGTTGCTGATGAGCTTGTACCACAACACATGGACTCTATTAAAGTTAAGTATACAGGTAATGTAAATGAAGAACTGTATTAATCCACTTGTGCATTTGTGTTGTACAAAGAAAATACCGTCCACCCATAATAACATCCGCTGCCTTGCTTCCCCACAGTAAAAGACTCTACACAAACAAAAACTGAATTAGAAGTTTAATCTCCAAAAGTGTCTGTCACTCCTGCAGTCAATGTTTCCTTATGTCAGCCGGTATAAAATACATTTGAAATCAAAGATTTTCGTGAGATTCATTTATCCCAGTAACTGCTTTGAAATGCATCTGAAAGGAAAATTTGTTCCAGGATCAATTAGCGTGATAGCAAGGCGACACGTAAAAACTGGACACTCATTTGTGAATCTTTGGTCCTATCACAACTTCTGCCGGCCGATATGGCCGAGCGGTTCTAGGCGCTTCAGTCTGGAACCGCACGACCGCTACGGTCGTATGTTAGAATCCTGCCACGGGCATGGATGTGTGTGAGGTCCTTAGGTTAGTTAGGTTTAAATAGTTCTTAGTTCTAGGGGACTGATGACCTCAGATGTTAGTCCCATAGCGCTCAGAGCCATTTTCACAACTTCTAAATATCGTATGTAAATATACACTTCTGATGGGTGTCTGCTGAAAAATACTGGAGCCACCTATACATCACTGAAGCTAAAAAAATACATTAGTGATTGGAAAATGCTCTATATATCAGTGGGAGGATTGGAGATTGTGTGTGTGTGTGTGAGGGGGGGGGGGGGTGAGGGGATAGAAAGCCGGTTATTGCCACTCTCAGAATATCATCATTTTTATTTTGGTAACAGATCTGTGTCCGTTATTTGTGATGTTAGAGAGTTTGCATAACACACCGAGGAAAAATTACCGAGATTCATGTTTAAAGTAGTACTCTTACAACGGGATAATGCGACTGCTCTATTGGGCGTTATGAAAACAAAGCTGAGATTCAACATATTAGCAGACGCACAATGTTCTCAAGAAAATAAATAAATAAATAAAAACGAAAAAAATTGCTGACGAAGAGAGTTTTGATTTTTAATAACGAGGTTATCTCTATACATGTTGTCTTTTTGTTTTTATTGCTTGAGACTGTAATAGAAGTCTTATTTGGAGCAGAGGCGTTTCGTCTGGTTTTAAAGAATCTTCAGTCGCCGCTATAACAATTGTGGTTTAGTTTACAGATCTGGTTGGTGAGGTCATAACAAGTCCTCATGTATCAAATAACTTTTATTACTAACGTTTTGGGCTCCTACTTCATATACGTCCTTTCCTCTATACATGTTATGTCGGAGCTAAGTGAATTCGAATTTGGGCTAATTGCTGGTGCTCTTATCATGGATGCTTCCGTAACCAAGTTAGCCGAAGTGTTTGGTGTTTCGAGAAGCACCGTATCGAAGATTTATACTGCATACTGAGAATGAAAATTAAGGAGACGACAGCTGCAGAACATAATATAGCACTCGCAAACCCTGTCAGCACCAGAACAACACGAAGGGAGCTCCATATGCTGGAAACTGCAGGGCTCGCTGGCATTCCCAAACCATTTATTACTGATGCATTTTAAAATTCCAATAGCAGGAGAACGTGGTGCCGAAGCAACAAAAACTGGGCTATGGCGCAAAGAAATAATTTAATTTGGCCACATGAGTCGTGTTTCAAACAGTTTCCAACTTCTGGACAAGTTTACGTTTCAAGAGTGAAACAGTACGTGACCATTTTGGCTAATCAGTCCATCCCGTGGTACAATGTTTGTTTCCCAGTGGTGATGCCGTATTCCACTGCGACAGGATTACTGTTCTCACAGCTCGCATCGTCCAGGACTAGTAAGCCGGCCGCTGTGGCAGAGCGGTTCTAGGCGCTTCAGTCCGGAACCGCGCTGCTACTACGGTCGCAGGTTCGAATCCTGCCTCGGGCATGGATGTGTGTGATGTCCTTAGGTTAGTTAGGTTTAAGTAGTTCTAAGTCTAGGGGACTGATGACTTCCGATGTTAAGTCCCATAGTGCTTGGAGCCATTTGAACAAAGACTAGTAAATCGCATTTCCCCTAGCCAACACAGTCACCAGATCAGAATATTACTGAGGCTTTGTGATCTACTTTGGAGAGAAACTTGCGTGGCAGCTATGTATCGCCATAATTGTTAACTGAACTTGACACTGTTTTGTAGGAATTATGGTATAAGATTGCCTTGAAAACCATACACGACCTGTATTTATACTGAAAGAGGTGTTGATATTTGTTCACTATCAGCTTCCCTTATAACTTGGATACACAGACGTCAGTCACGCAAACTTTGATTCTCAGGCAGCGCACAATGTCATCTCTGACACTGCGCGTCTGCAATAACATCTCTGCGTCGACCGCTCCTCACAGATACTGATCTCAAAGCCAGTCAGTCCACATCAGGTAATCGTTTATTGAGACACGGCCGAGAAAGCGGCATGACAAGAATGATGAAAATTTATCGTGACTGAGGAAACTGATTTTATAATTTGGTTTTTGATATGTTTTCTGCGGCAGACATGATTTTTTGACTGACTTGATGAAAACTTGATAAGAAGGTAATAATTAATTTTCTTTGCTTTATCTGCGCACTAGCTGCTACCTAATCACCATTATAGCAATTTGGTATCCAACACAAAACTTTCCCCTCTTCTTAATGAGATAACATTAGCGACAATTCAAAAAAGATTAATTCAGATAGTGCAACCTTTGGTAATCTAAGATGAACATATATGTTTTGTGATATCATTTCTTTGTAATTCTTGATTATAATGAAGAATACTTTTCTAAAGTGATTTTTCTAAACATGCCAATACACTTTTCAAGAAATCAGCATTAACGTAATTTACCACGTCATGATTCATTTCCAACTTTGTCATTCACTAGATAAAGTTCCCCATTGCAATATAAAATGCAGACACATTACGTGGACCCACTGCACACGGAGTTCACCTGTAGTTAGTTTGCCGCTCAGTAAACGAGACGCCCCTATTTAGTAGCTTTCAATAGCAGAAGCAGTAGTTTCCAGAGACCAATTACGCCAGCGTTATTCATTGCCACCGGTATGCCAAAAGAGAAAAAGAAAAATTACATCTCAGACTTCAAGGTACTTCCTTTCATACGGCCAGAAATCAGTTACGGTTAAGTAAGATTTAATGTAAGAGAACTAAGGAAGTCCGAAACAGAGTGTTACGAGTTTCGAAGGGAACTTGGGTAGAATCAGGGTTTCTTTATTAGACGACTCAGTACACATTCTTGGAAATCACGCCGTCAGATTAACTTCTGTTTCGATTCATAGTTAATAATAGACGCAACTTTCCAAACAACCTTTCAGTTAATCCAAGCAAAGCAATTGTCAGTGCAAAGTAAATAAACAGAAGCTTAACAATAATAATAAATATTTTTTTAAAGAAAGTTTCAGTGCACTGCAGGACGATTAGAAACTGTGTTGAATGGCAACTGGCTTCCCACACCGTGTTAGGGACGGTAATGTGTTGTATTTCTGCTGTTTCCATATTTTTGTCCAAGCCCTACATTTCGGAAGCCACCTTCCCGAGTGTGGTGGATGGTACCTCTCGTACCACTATAATTTCCCCCTTTTCATGTCCCATTCGCGAACGGTGCTTGGAAGAAAGACAGTCGATAAACTTTCGTATAAACTCTAGTATATCCGATTTACTTGTCGTGGTCATTTTGCGAGGCTTGCGTAGAAGGGTGTCATGTTTTTACCCACTCTTCTTCGAACGTATGCTCTGGGAATTTCAATAGTATCCCACTCCGTGATACACAACGCTTCTGTTGTAGACACTGTCACTGGAATTTTTTGATGATATTCATAACACTCTCACACCGACTAAACAGTCCGGGACTAAACGCGCCGCTCTTCTTTGGATCTTCCCTCTATTTCTATTAATCCAACCTGGTAAGGCTCTCACACTGATGAGCGCTACTCAAGAATCGGTCGAACAAGTGTTTTGTAAGCCACTTCTTTCGTAGGTGAATTACATTTCCTATAGACTCTTCCACCGAACCTCAGTCGGAAATCTGAGTTTCCTACAATCTCTTTTCTATTGTCATTCCAGTTTAGGTCGGTCTGGCTGATTACTCCTATGTATTTTACAACAGCTACTGGTCCCTATAATTTTTCATCAATGCCGTAAACGAATTGTAACGGATCTCTTCGCCTATTTGGACACATTTATTTACATTCAAGGTCAAGTCCCCGTCCCTGCATCAATCATCTACATCTACATGGTTACTCTGCAATTAACACTTAAGTGCCTGGCAGAGGGTCATTTTTATACTACTTCTCTACCATTCCACTCTCGAATGGTGCGAGGGAAAAAGGAACACCTAAATCTTTCCGTTCGAGCTCTGATTTCTCTTATTTTATTATGATGATCATTTATCCCTATGTAGCTGGGTGTCAACAAAATATTTTCGTATTCGGGAGAGAAAGTTGAAATTTCGCAAATAGATCTCGCTGCTAAGAAAACCGCCTTTGTTTCAGTGACAGCCACCCCAACTTGCGTATCATATCAGTGAACACTCACCCCTATTGCACGATAACACGGAACGAGTTCCCCTTCCTTGCACTTTCTCGGTGTTCTCCGTCAATCCTACCTGGTAAGGATCCCATACCGCGCAGCAATATTCCAGCAGAGGACGGACAAGTGTCTTTTTATGGGTGGGTTTGTCGCATCTTCTAAGTGTTCTGCCAACGAAGCGCAGTCTTTCTTTCGCCTTCCCCACAATGGTATCTATGTGGTCTTCCCAATTTAAGTTGCATGTAATTGTAATTCCTAGGTATTTAGTTCAATTGACAGCCCATATATTTGTGCGATTTATCGTATACCCTAAATTTATCGTATTTCTTTTAATACCCATGTGGATGACCTCGCACTTTTCTTTGTTTAGTGCCAATTACCATTTTTGGCACCATACAGAAATTCTCTCTAGACCATCCTGTAATTGGAATTGATCGTCTGATGATTTTACTAGACGGTAAATTACAGCGTCATCTGCAAGCAATCTAAGGCGGCTATACAGATCATTTATGTAAATCAGGAACAGCAGAGGGCCTGTGGCACAACATTGCGGAACGCCAGATATTACTTCGGTTCTGCTCGATGATTCAGCGTGTATCACTACGAACTGTGACCTCTCTGAGGGGAAATCACGAATCCAGTCACACAACTGAGACGATACTCCATATGCACGCAATTTTATTAATAGTCGCTTGTGAGGAACGCTATTAAAAGCCTTCTGGAACTCTAGGAATGTGGAATCGATCCGAGATCCCTTGTCGACGGCACTCATTACTTCATGGAAATAAAGAGCTAGCTGTGTTGCACAAGAACGATATATTTTCTGAATCCGTGTTGGTTATGTATCAATGTTATCCGGTACGTCATTTATACAGGGTGCTCTAAAATTCCCCCTACAATCTTCTTGGGCTCAAAAGGTGACTGAGTAGACAATATTTTAAATTGATACCCATTGCCAGAAACGTGCCGTTTCCGAGCTTCAGTCATTGGAAAACATGTTTGCGAGGTAGGTATGCAGCAGGATAGACACGGTGGAGGTGTCGTTTTGACATCTGTCCTACTTCTCTGATCTGGTTCGAGCCCGATTCGAATGTCTGTGGTTGTCAGAGCAACATGATTGAGTACACGTTTGCAGAATATCCCAACATGATACTTTTGTACGGTGAAGCTCACGGTAATGGAAGAGCTTCTCGTCGCCTTTATTAACATCGCTATCCACAACCTCCTACTCCATCGCATACCCTTTTCGTCACAATTACGCAACGGCTTTGAGAAAGGGGTACCTTCGTCGACAGCAAGCGTGACTGCGGTGCTCGAAGCAGACGCCGCGCAATCGAATTGAAACAGGCCGTACTGCATCACGTTGTAGAGAACCTGTCAATGACTACCCGAGCAGTTGAGCGTGTAATGGATATTGCTCCCAGTACCGTGTGGTATTTTCTGCATGACCGACAACGACATCCATACAACCTCCAGCCGATTTTGTACCACACATTGTGACCTGCCCGCAGTTCCTGCGCACTGCATCAACGAGCCCCTAGTATTTCCATCGAGCATTCTCTTCACAGTTGAATGTAAATTTGCTAGAGATTGTGATATTATTTTTCGAAACAGTGAAGTGTAGACAGACGAAAACCCACATGCCACGTATGTCCACGGATTCCAACACAGATTTGTTATTGACGTGTGTGCAGGTACATCGGGTAGCCATGGGACTGGACCATACATGCTTCTACTCAAGGTCTCTGGTCGCATCTCAAAAATGTTCAAATGTGTGTGAAATCTTATGGGACTTAACTGCTAAGGTCATCAGTCCCTAAGCTTACACACTACTTAACCTGCCGGCCTACAGTCTGGAACCGCGTGACCGCTGCGGTCGCAGGTTAGAATCCTGCCTCGGGCATGGATGTGTGTGATGTCCTTAGGTTAGTTAGGTTTAAGTAGTTCTAAGTTCTAGGGGACTGATGACCTCAGAAGTTAAGTCGCATAGTGCTCAGAGCCATTTGAACTACTTAACCTAAATTATCCTAGGGACAAACACACACACACCCATGCCCGAGGGAGGACTCGAACCTCCGCCGGGACCAGCCGCACAGTCCATGACTGCAGCGCCTTAGACCACTCGGCTAATCCCGGGCGGCTCTGGTCGCATCTACCTGACCTTCCTACAACAAGTATCGGGAGTGTTTTTGGACGCTGTGTCACCGAACGACCGTCGAGATATTTGATTTCAGCATTACGGCGTAGCCACTGACTTCTCAAGTCGTGTTCGGGAACATCTGGACCAACGACTCCGACACAGATGGATAGGGCGAGGTGATTCAATCGCATGGCCTCCACGATCACCGGATTTGACACCATTGGACTTCTTCCTCTGGGATCGAATTAAGAGTTTGCTTTATGAGACACCTGTAGAGACGAAAGAAAATTTGGTGGCACGAGTTGTTGTCGCTGCAGGACAGATTGCAGAGATACCAGGTGTCAGAGTGTGTGTACCACAATACCATTGATAGACACAATGTGTGTACCGAACTTGGTGACCGCCACATCGAACCTTACCTGTAGTGGATCAGAATGCTAAGCCTCATTCAGAAAGGACAAAAATGGTTTAACTATAAACAAGAGCGTTTGACAAACCGATTAAGTTTCCTTTTTCGTTCTTTGGTTATTAGGGAGAGGAATAGTAAAAAAAAGGTGATGTATGGGTCACCCCTAATAAATTAGTTGTAAAAGTTGTCGCGCTACCAACATGTTTTCAAACTGACGTTGCTCGGAAACGGTACGTTCAGAATAATGTCTACTCAGTCCCAACTACAAGTCAGAGAAGTTTGTAGGGAGAATGATAGAGCATGCTGTACAGCCTATGTTGTAAGCAGTAATGGTCCTCGCTTGGGGTAATCTAGAAGTTACCTACGTCTGTCGATTTCGCCCCGTTAATAACAACTTAGTGAGATGTATCCTCTGAATCAGTCACCAATCTGTCCCGATAATCGGTAAGCACATATTTTCTTCACGAAACGACAGAGCGGAAGTGTTGAGACAAATAAGTTGGCTATATACACTACTGGCCATTAAAATTGCTACACCACGAACATGATGTGCTACAGACGCGAAATTTAACCGACAAGAAGAAGATGCTGTGATATGCAAATGATTAGCTTTTCACAGCATTCACACAAGGTTGGCGCCGGTGGCGACACCTACAACGTGCTGACACGAGGAAAGCTTCCAACCGATTTCTCATACACAAACAACAGTTGACCAGCGTTGCTCACGTTTCCGACTTTGATAAAGGTCGGACTCTAGCCTATCGCGATTGCGGTTTATCGTATTGGAAGCGTGTATTCGTCATCGCTATACTGACGTATCACCCGGCGTGATGGTATGGGTTGCCATCTGTTACATGTTTCAAAATGGTTCAAATGGCTCTGAGCACTATGGGACTCAACTGCTGAGGTCATTAGTACCCTAGAACTTAGAACTAGTTAAACCTAACTAACCTAAGGACATCACAAACATCCATGCCCGAGGCAGGATTCGAACCTGCGACCGTAGCGGTCTGGCGGTTCCAGACTGCAGCGCCTTTAACCGCACGGCCACTTCGGCCGGCTGTTACATGTTTCGGTCACCTCTTGTTCGCATTGACGGCACTTTGAACAGTGGACGTTACCTTTCAGATGTGTTACGACCCGTAGCTCTACCCGTCATTCGATCCCTGCGAAACCCTACATTTCAGCGGGATAATGCACGACCGCATGTTGCAGGTCCTGTACGGGCCCTTCTGTATACAAAAATGTTCGACTGCTGCCCTGGCCAGCACATTGTTCAGATGTCTCACCAACTGAAAACGTCTGGTCAATGGTGGCCGAGCAACTGGCTCGTCACAATACACCAGGTACTACTCTTGATGAACTGTGATATCGTGTTGAAGCTCCATGGGCAACTGTACCTGTACACGCCATCCAAGCTCTGTTTGACTCAATGCCCAGGCGTATGAAGGCTGTTATTACGGTCAGATGTGGTTGTTCTGGGAACTGATTTCTCAGGATCTGTGCACCCAAATTGCGTGAAAATGTAATCACATGTCAGTTCTAGTATAATATATTTGATCAATGAATACGCGTTTATCATCTGCATTTCTTCTTGGTGTAGCAATTGTAATGGCTAGTAGTGTAGATAGCTTCCCTGGAAATTTGCGGAGAGAGTAATTTGCGTACGGATAGATGACGGGGTTGCAGCCGGCCTCTAACTTGAGGCAGCTCGTCAGCTTGGAAGCGATCCAAGTACCTGTTGAGCGGCGTCTCGGTCCCTGGAAGTCTGCCAGCGGCTGCTCACACAGGAGCAGCGTCCGCCGTACAAGGAGCTGACCTTGCGGGACAACCAGGAAGGGGGGTTAAGGTTTAATGTCCCACGGTCGACGATCTCACTCGAGAGCGAGCGCATACTTGGATCGAGCGAAGGATTAAGGAAATTGGCCAGTGACAGTTGACTGTAGTATGTGATATTCGTTTCAACTTAATACGTCCACCCGTTCCGGAGAAAAAGTGTCCTAACAGTCGGACAGACACATAGTCGGATAGAAGTGGCTCTGAGCACTATGGGCCTTAACTTCAGAGGTCATCAGTCCCGTAGAACTTAGAACTACTTAAACCTAACTAGCCTAAGGACATCACACACATCCATGCCCGAGGCAGGATTCGAACCTGCGACCGCAGCGGTCACGCGGTTCCAGACTGTAGGCCGGCAGGTTAAGTAGTGTGTAAGCTTAGGGACTGATGACCTTAGCAGTTAAGTCCCATAAGATTTCACACACATTTGAACATTTTTGAGATGCGACCAGAGACCTTGAGTAGAAGCATGTATGGTCCAGTCCCATGGCTACCCGATGTACCTGCACACACGTCAATAACAAATCTGTGTTGGAATCCGTGGACATACGTGGCATGTGGGTTTTCGTCTGTCTACACTTCACTGTTTCGAAAAATAATATCACAATCTCTAGCAAATTTACATTCAACTGTGAAGAGAATGCTCGATGGAAATACTAGGGGCTCGTTGATGCAGTGCGCAGGAACTGCGGGCAGGTCACAACGTGTGGTACAAAATCGGCTGGAGGTTGTACTGTGGAACCTTACTTCATGCAGAATTTCATGATTCTAGGTCAACGAGATGTACGTTATAGGATTAGATGAGATAGTTTTAAAATATGTTATATAAACGGCCGTATGCTTAGACTGCATTAACGTAGAACCTCGAAGTAGTACACCGCCAACGGACAGTAGACTGTCGTATGTGACATAAATTTCAACGCGATACGTCTACCCGTTCCTGAGAAAAAGAGGCTTTAACAGGCAGAAGACAGACGGATGGCAGACAGCAGAAAAACAGGTCGTCATTATGATATGTTCATAAAATGTCCTGAAAATGTTTAAAATTTATTTAACACTAAGTTAAAATTGTTACATTTCTCATGATTCCATATGAAACAATGAACTACTAGGAAACAGCAGCGCTGTAAATAGTAAACAGAACATTCCTAGCGCTAAGTGTTATTCTACCGTGTTTATCATGTAGATAGGAATAAATTCTAGCATGATTTTGTAACTGAATATTTATTCTTACTTTCAGTCAAGAATGTTCCACTTCCTCGTATTAGGCATCGTCAGTAATGATCAGAAACACATATTTTGTTATGAGTTATGCGGTGTTCCCCGGCAGCGCATTTAGGATACGCTGATGTTTACATTGCTTACAACAACAGGATGCTGATTCACCTCTTACTTTTAAGTCTCGTTTTCGTGTGTCCAACTGTCTCTCGTGTAAATACTAGACGAAAAAAATGTAAGGTTCTAGTTGTGTGTCACAATTAGGCATTTCCCTTGACGTAACTTTGCTTGGTGTACATTGCACATGACCTAACTGGCAGGGTTAAGATCGACCATGGGATCATACAGGGTAACAATCGAGTGCGATGTTGGGGAGGGAGGTTTGATGATGAGTAGTGTACAGGCGTGTGTGCTGGGGGGGGGGGGGGGGGGGGGATATTTGGGTATTTTGTTAACTTTTGTTATTTTTTAATTTGTTTGGTTTTCATTTTAGTGACTTAATCGGAATTTTGTACTTCTGTTAGAGCCTTCTTGGTCACGAAAATATTTTCAATATACTTTATGGCCTGCTGTACGGCATATTCTTCCTGAGAAGTGAGCATGCTGCATGCCTTTTCTTTTGTAACTATTGGATAAGACTGACATGTCCGTTTTTATCCCAGCGTGGTGGTACCATTCTTCTGTTGGATGTTCAACTTATGACATAACAACAGAAGAAAGAGGCCCACTCTCGAGGAAGAGTATTTCATGCAGGGTGCCATAAAGAAAAAAGTGAACATGCTCAACTACTGAAAAAGGAGTAAAAGAAGGACAATATTAACACTAATTCTGAAATTAACATAAACCACAGACACAGACACATACACACACACACACACACACACACACACACACACACACACAAATATATTTATATTTAAAAAAAGTTTTGCATCGTCCCGGTTCCCAGAACTCCTGAAGATAGACGTTGACGGTGGATATTGTATCACAGACACAGTCCCTTTCGCTGTTCAGAGATGTCAGTAAACCTACTCAAAGATGTAAACAACCACGCATGAGCAGCGCCTATTAGACAGAGGGAGTCCGATAGCCTACCAGTTCCAGTTATTCCACCAAGAAGGAGCTACACAGCTCGTGTTGTTTTGTAGTTAAACCGTGCCTAGACGGTCAATACCGCTGTTCGATAGCGTCCGTATTATTACTTTGTGTCAGGAAGGGCTCTCAGCAAGGGAGGTGTCCAGGGGTCTCTGAGTGAACCAAAGCGATGTTGTTCGGACATGGAGGAGATACAGAGAGACAGGAACTGTCGATGTCATGCCTCGCTCAGGCCGCCCAAGGGCTACTACTGCAGTGGATGACCGCAACCGACGGATTGTGGCTCGGAGGAACCCTAACAGCAACGCCATCATGTTGAATAATGCTTTTCGTGCACCCACAGGACGTCGTGTTACGATTCAAACTGTGGGCAATAGGCTGCATGGTGCGCAGCTTCACTCCCGACGTCCATGGCGAGGTCCATCTTTGCAACCACGATACCATGCAGCGCGGTGCAGATGGGCCCAACAACATGCCGAATGGACCGCTCAGAATTGTCATCACGTTCTCTTCACCGGTGAGTGTCGCATATGCCTTCAACCAGACAATCGTGGGAAACGTGTTTGGAGGCAACCCGGTCAGGATGAACGCCTTAGACACACTGTCCAGCGAGTGCAGCATGGTGGATGTTCCCTGCTATGTGGGGTCGACATACGCCGCTGGTGGTCATGGAAGGCGCTGTAAGGGCTGTACGATACGTGGATGGCATCCTCCGACCGATAGTGCACCCAAATCGGCAGCATATTGGCGAGGCATTCGTCTTCATGGACGACAATTCGCGCTCCCATGGTGCACATCTTGTGAATGACTGATTTCAGGATAACGCCATCGCTTGACTAAAGTGGTCAGCATGTTCTCCAGACATGAACCCTATCGACAATGCCTGGGGTTGAAAAGGGCTGTTCATGGACGACGTGACCCACCGACCACTCTGAGGGATGTACGCCGAATCGCCGTTGAGGAGTGGGACAATCTGGACCAACAATACCTTGATGATCTTCTGGATAGTATGCCACGACGAATACAGGCATGCATCAATGGAAGAGGATGTGCTACTGGGTATTGGAGGTACCGGTCTGTACAGCAATCTGGACCACCACCTCTGAAGGTCTCGCTGTATGGTGGTACAACATGCAGTGTGTGGTTTTCATGAGCAATAAAAAGGGCGGAAATGATGTTTATGTTGATCTCTATTTCAATTTTCTGTACAAGTTCCGGAACTCTCGGAACCGAGGTGATGCAAAACTTTTTTGATGCGTGTATGTTAGTTTATTGTATCACATGGAACCATGAAAAATATAATAATTTTAGCGTAGTGCTAAATAAATTTGAATCGTATGTATACATATACTGAACATATCACGTGACGTTGCTGCTGGGTCAACTCATCGATAATTGGACCTGTAGAGGGTAGTAGTGGAGTGGGATTGGGAGGGAAGGTGGGTCGAAGGGTGACTTTTTTGCGTGTGTGTGTGTGTGTGTGTGTGTACACGCTCGCGCGTGCGTGTGTGTGTGTTTGTGAATGATTGTATTCTTTTTTAGACACGCACACACACACGGCGGGTAAAAGACAGTGTCCCCTCCCCCTCCACTGCACCCGCCCCCCCCCTTCCCTCCCCATGTAGCTCACATCTTACTAAGATAATTTCGAGTACCTTGCAGAAGCTTCGCTGTGAAGATCTTACATATCCTCTATATAGTCCCCATCTCTCCTCGTGCAATTTCTTGTTTTTGGTGGCCTGAAGAAAGACAAAAAATGGTTCTGAGCACTATGGGACTTAACATCTGAGGTCATCAGTCCTCTAGAACTTAGAACTACTTAAGCCTAACTAACCTAAGGACATCACACACATCCATACCCGAGGCACGATTCGAAGGAAGACATTCGGGGCCGTCGATCTGTTTCGCACAAAGAGGAGAACGCCTGTGTATAGTCATGATTCCACAGGCAAAAGCCAACATTTTTTCCACGAAGGCACTGACTGTGTTGTCTCACAGTGGGGCAAGTGCATTAACAGTTATGGCAATTACTTTTGATAATAAACAATTTACTTACTTTTTCCATCTGTATCATCTTTATTTGACTGCTCCTTATAAAATATTTACTACAGCATATGTACAGTGCTTTCTCTTGTAATGTTGTAGTCTGTCAGCTAATACGACATGGAGATACGTGTCTACTACATTTTTAGTACTGATTGGTTAATTCGTATTACTATTTGACAACAAAGTCTAATTACTGGTTTTTGTGGTGTCACCGCCAGACACCACACTTGCTAGGTGGTAGCCTTTAAATCGGCCGCAGTCCGTTAGTATACGTCGGACCCGCGTGTCGCCACTGTCAGTGATTGCAGACCGAGCACCGCCACACGGCAGGTCTAGAGAGACGTCCTAGCACTCGCCCCAGTTGTACAGCCGACTTTGCTAGCGATGGTTCACTGACAAATTACGCTCCCATTTGGCGAGACGATAGTTAGCATAGCCTTCAGCTACGTCATTTGCTACGACCTAGCAAGGCGCCATTATCATTTGCTATTTATCTTGTGATGCGTGTACCGTCAGACCGATGTTTACCAATTATGGATTAAAGTTAAATATTCCAGAAGCTACGTACTTTTCTTGCTAGTATAATTACTTTACCTGTTCCAGACCTCACGCCAGCCTGCGTGAACTTTAACGCGCGCCTTTCGGCTATCTCATAGTGGCTTGGCTGTCTTGTCAAGTAACAACTGTTTTATTTTTTTAACATCGTTGTTTTTACATCACCAAAATTTTATAAATATTTTATGATACCTCACGAGAGTTTATGGACCAAAACTTGTTGGATAATAACGAACTTTTTACCAGGATCTGTTAGCGAGGAATAATGACGCTATTGAAAGAAAGAACATGTTACCAACAGTGGGGCTTGAAATAGACTCTTATAGCTGTTGTTTCTTTACTGGCCGTGTGAGAGAACCGTGAAAGAAAAATGTATCCTTTTCAGCTGGCAAAGCACCTGTTGTTTCATTCTTATATCTTACGCAAACTGTGGCAAGGGTACCATCCTGTAAATATTTGCTGCTACTGTTTGCGTAACGGCTGAACTCAGAGACTGAGAAATACGAGGACCGAGCAAGGGGAAGCTACTGGCTTTGTCCTTCCAGACGTTTCCATTTTTTATCGTACTGTCTGCGCCGATCACGGAAGGTATGCGGAAGAAGAAATCAATTTTCTACATCTCCCTGACATTCGTGTCACTAACAAAGAAATGCTTTTATTCATATCTGTCGAATTTCCAACAGAGCAGATTGAAATGAACGTGAATATCGTAACGGAGCAACGCAATCAGGCGTCCCGCAAGGAACTGTTCTATCACCACTGTTATTAGCCTTACCAGTAAACGACAAGTCTCCCATATGCTCGCATCATCCTGACCATCTTTTACTCGGATCATCAACAACCTGTCTGAGTGCTAGACCCCAAAACTTTAAGGTAACTACAGACTGTGTACCTTCAAGCTGTTTAAGGCTGATCCAGCAAACTAGGGATGGGAAAAACCGACCGGTTGCAACCGATACCGGCATTTTAGTTTTGAATAACCGGTATTTTTCGGTATTTGTTTGGTCTCGGTTATAACATCTTATTCTTATTTTTTTTACTAATAACCCAGCAGAAAATCTGTAATATCAATTAGCCAGAGCAGCAATGCTAAGATTTTGGTTTTTAAATAAATCTTTTCTAGAAACAGAGTAATTTTTATTCATAAAATCTGTATGCTTCGAAATATTTCATTATTATAGAATATGGGAAAAGATATCAGTGCTATTTTAATAAAAATGACGACAAAAACGACCAACAAACTCGTGGCATCAGAGTTGGTACAGCATTACAGAGACGATAATTTCGCTGTTGCTGTATGTCGTGGATAAAGGAACGCGTGTGCCTGCAGTGTGCAAGACTTTGCCCAAACTTGGCCCATACTGCAGAATGGTACTAACCGTAACCTGAAAATATTTTTACGAAGTTTAAGCATCTGTCTGGCATTTCAATGAAATAATAAAATGTAAATGTCGTGTGACTAGGGCCTCCCGTCACGTAGACCGTTCGCCAGGTGCAAGTCTTTCGATTAGACGCCACTTGGGCGACTTGCGCATCGATGGGGATGAAATGATGATAATTAGGACAATACAACACCCAGTTCCTAAAGCCGTCGGCACACGGACCGTACTGTCGAGCGTTAGCGTTGAGCGTGCCAAGTTCAACGTGCTGCCGAACGCTCAGGAACGATGCGACTTGTGCATACGGTACGTGGGCCCCAACGTGGTATACCCGATCGCATCGCACTCCAGCGGCAGTTGAGGGATGTTTCTAGTTCGTACATCACACACTCTAGTCAACGGGCGCGCGTGAAATTCCCACGTTAGCTCTATTAAAACGCACTTTTCCTCCATCGTCCACGAAAAGGAAAGTACCATGTCCAATCAGTAGAGACACAGGCTTATAAAAGTTCCGTTACAAACACTGCGTTACGAATCTGGAATACTTCTCCGCATAAGATAAACGTTATATCATCATTCCCACATTTTAGTAAAATCCCAAGGTCAGTCTTACTTGATCACTGTTCTTACCCAGTAGCAGAATCTTTGCAACATCTGAATTACGAAGCGTAAAAGAAAAAGGAACAAAATATCGTAATACAGCTAGCGCAAGCTGTCCATTAGATTAATTCAATCGAACAAAGTCACCCCTCAAAAAAGGTGAACTTGTATTTACATAACATCAAATATTATAGTATATACTTATATTAAACTAAAAATTATATATCAGAACCTAATAAAAACGCGAATGTTAGGAAAAAAATTTAGCTGTGTCAAGATGCGAACCACCGCCCCAACAAAATGACACATTTAGGGACAGTGACGCTCCTCGTTACGCTAAACCAACATCTGCCTTTCAAGATCTAATTATAATATCTTGCCACTTGCTGAAAAATTTAATCGTAGATATGATACTAACTGAAATTTAATTATAACAAATTGTACCAAGAACAATGCGTTTTGTGTTGCTCTTCAGTGTGTCGCTGCCTTCAAATAGCCTACTGTCATAATACGCAAGTTACAATACTTATTTTGCCACGAATATAATGTTTCTCATTATTTTATTGGAACGAATCACACAATTATCGAAGGGTTTTCCAGTGATTCTCAATTTCCTGGTGCTCAGAGACGCCATATATACGTATACGCTTGAAATGAATGCCAATATGGCGCCTCACAACTCTGTACTGAAGGGAGACGGCGTGCTTCTGACGTAGGTGGCGTTGTGCCATCTCATTGGTCAACGCTCAGACGCACGCTCAGAATATCTGACATGCCAGATATTGCTCTGCACGTTCGAAAAGACTCCCGAGCGTGCTATTCCACTCTATGACGTCAGAAACTCTGCACGCTCAACGCTCAACGTTCGGATGCACGGTCCGTGTGCCGACAGCTTAAGCGGAGAAAAATCTCCAACTCGGCCGGGAATCGAACCCGGGCCCTTAGGATTAACATTCTGTTGCGCTGACCACTCAGCTACTGGGGGCACACTTCCATGAAATAATAAGAGAAGGAAATTGTAGTAACAATTATAGATTAAAAACTTAACAATTCATTCATGGTATCCAACATAAATAGAAAATAGCTGATCTGTTGCCTGTGTCTACGTAATATGGCTTTATCTGCTTGTAGCCCTTGAAAACGGACAAATTAACACGAAAAAATAGTTCTTCAGCCTCAGTTTTAACGCTTTAGCATTGACTAGTCGATCCCAGATTACAACATGCTTTTTGAACAAAATTTCAAAAATCTAGTATCAGTAAGAGAATACTGCTGACTTTTTTGTGGTATTCAACCACTTGTCACTTTTCGAGAAAAGCGGCGGACGAACTAAGTTTTCTTTTGTGACTACGAAGGCTTTCCCGGCGTAATAATTGATAATATTCTTCTCGGGTATGCAGCCGGATCATAACGTCTTCATGACACAATATTTCCGCGGTCCAACTGGCCGCCATCTTCAGGTGAGAGCGCTGGTGCACAATCTCGCCGGAACCGACTTCCCAGCGCAAGCGGCAGCCCCTATATAGGCCGCAGAAGACCCACAACGCGTGCGCGAGAAGG